>NC_091058.1:26141762-26826047 GCF_000393655.2 Nicotiana sylvestris
TCCCAAACCATGCATCATACTTCGGGTCCACCTCGCCTTTGGCTAAATCTCGCACCATAGTTTTGGGTTCAAGGAATCTGCATTAATGCCACAATTTGCGAATTGTATCTTCCGGTACTGTGGCATTTGGTCTTAGCTCGATGGTATGCTTGCTCAAATATTCATCATGAGGGATAATCTGGAACCTTCCCAATTGACGCAATACCCGATGGGGAGCGTATGGTTGGATACTACGAACACCCATCAGAAGAACATAACATTCTTTGGCCGACATGCATATTGCTTCAGTAGCGGGAAACCACCCAAACGCCCATTCAATTTGGTCCGCCGTTAGTGATCTTAGTCGTATAATCCAATCTCCAGTACCCTCGGGGAACGCAACACCCGTTACCCGCTTCTCAAACTTTTCAATGCAATTTAAACCAGTCAGCCCGAAGTTCATATACCCCACTCGATGGCAGAGATGTTCCTGTATCCACAACTGAAATAATAGATTGCAACCTTGGAAAAAACTTCCTCCCTCCTTACACACGGTCAATGCTTAGTATATTTCTGATAAGATCAGGGGAACTATAGTGCTGTCAGCCTTTTTCATTGCGACATCAACCATCCCCACAAGACCTATCTCTATTTTCTTGTTGTCTCGTGGGCAAACCATGATTCCCAAGAATTCCGTTATGAATGCCAATGTTCGTCTTGCTTCCCATTTACCTCTATTTCCGGCATGAGTCAGTCCCAAATTTGGCTCGTCAAAACCCCGCGGATTACCATAACGCTGATATAAGAACTGAAGTGCGCAGCATCCTTTTGATAAATCATTATTTTGCACAGTCCGGCTGATATTTAACAAGTCCAGAAATCGGTGTGGCGATACTGGCCTTGGTGACAACAAATACTGACTTCTCAGATCCCCATTCATACCCGCATAACCTGCTACTTCCTCCAGTGTGGGTGTAAGCTCAAAATCCGCAAAACGAAATACATTTCGAGTCGGGTCCCAAAATGGTATCAAAGCCTCGATGACATCTGTCCTTGCCTTGACATTTAGTAGACTGATGAGACCCCCCAAGAATCTGACCACTATTTCTTTGCTGCTTTTTTCCAAATCGTCCCACCACATATGGAGCTGGAGAGGGACCTACCTAAAGATGGTGAAGGGTTTGTTTTCACTTGTGCTCATCCTGCACATTTATTAAGGCGATTTAAACAAAAGCCAAAAAAAAATTATTTGACTATATTTTCAGAAAGAAAGATCCGATTTTCCGAACACGGCCTTTCAGTACTTCGGGGATGAAGATTTTAAAGCTGTGAGGGTCAACCGATCAAAACTCTAAAGGATGATCAAAAGTGGCCGTTTATGCAAAGCCAGCCTTCCGGCGTCCCTTTCGGGAACATTTGGCTATTTCTAACAACAACGACACCGCCCGACTTATAATAAATTTTTTGACATTTTCTGGGTATTTTTGCAAAAAGGGGAAGTTGGACCCGATGAGGGTTGCGTACGTATCTCACATCCGGTGAGAATCAAACCAACGTAGTTCGGGCAAATAAAATAGACTATTTTTTTTCCTAAATAAACTATTTTGAAAACAAGACAAACTAAAAATAAAGACTTTTTTTTGCTTTTGAATAAAACAAACTATTTAAAATAAAAACTTTTTTTTTCATTTTCTAAAAAAATTTGGCAGAATTTCGACACTATTCGGGCATTGGTATTTTCAAAACTAGTGATTAACTCTCTTAACCCTCTACACTGCTATTTCTCTTCTTTTCTTTTTCATTTTTCCCAATATTTAAAAGCCGGTCAGCATGCGAGTCCGAAGCATATAAATGCACATGTAGCAAGTAAGATGCATCATAATGGTCTTTTTTATTTCAGGTACACCTGTCCTAGACAGACCCAACCCCTGTGTTGAGTCTCCAAAGTCAAATGCACATGATGCAAACAAACGTTCCTACTAGGGATCCGGCATGTGGTTTTGTCATACTAGGTTTAAAACTTGAGTGTATTATTCTAAACCTGGCTTACCCGAGCGGACAACACGAGCCGAGGAGGAGGCAGCGTACCAGGAATACAGAAGCTTCACCGGCTTAGCAACTTATCCGAACCTCGTTCTAAAAATTGGGATTGAATCTAAACAGAAAATAAGTCACACGAAGTGCACCCTTCTTCATGATTTAAAAGACTCAGAGAGAAGATGGGTTTCGTAACAATTTATATACAATTCACAGGATAACAAAGCAGTAAAAGCAACATTTAGCACATTAGATGAAAAAAATGTAATAAAATCAGATAATAAATAAAGCCAATATAACAATTATTCCAAGCTCAAATTTCTAACCCTGAACCAGTGGTTCTGGGTTATATCTCCCCAGCAGAGTCACCAGAGCTGTCACACCTCCTTTTTACCTACACCCCGCAAAGGGGCGTAAAAGGGGAGTTTTTCTAATTAAGGGACAATCGAAACGGGATTTATTATTTAAATTAGAGTCGCCACTTGGGAGATTCAAGGTGTCCCAAGTCACCGGTTGAATCCCGAATTGAGGAAAATATTGACTCTGTTTAACAGTCCGCGAACCAGAAATCTGGATAAGGAATTCTGTTAACCCGGGAGAAGGTGTTAGGCATTCTCAAGTTCCGTGGTTCTAGAACGGTCGCTCAACTGTCATATTCGGCTTAATTATCTGATTTTTATACAATTATGAACCTATGTGCAAATTTTAACTGTTTAACGCTTTTATTATTATTGTCACACCTCCTTTTTCCGCACCCGAGGGGGTGCAAGGGGAGTTTTTTCCAATTAAAGGACAATCGAAAGGGGATTCATTTATTTATTTCAGAGTCTCCACTTGGGAGATTTAGGGTGTCCCAAGTCACCAATTTTAATCCCGAATCGAGGAAAAGAATGACTCCATATTACAGTCTGCGTACCAGAAATCTAGGTAAGGAATTCTGTTAACTCGGGAGAAGGTGTTAGGCATTCCCGAGTTCCGTGGTTCTAGCACGGTCGCTCAACTGTTATATTCGGCTTGATCATCTGATTTTATACAAATGTGAACTTCTGTGCCAATTTTATCTTTTAACCGCTTTTATCATTCCATGTTATTTTTATAGGACTTGCAACGTCGTGAAAACATATTTCGAACCACGTTACATCAATGCACCCGTGGTTATTGACATATTTCGACTCAGTTGAGATTTGGATTTGGGCCACATAAATGTGCACCCGAATTTAGGGAGATATCATTATTAAAGTCGCGCCTAAAGCAACTAGCGCATTATTATTTTGGGGTAGGGCCGTGAAATTTGCTAAACGGCCCGTCCCGGAATCTAAGTATTTAATACATATATTTTGTGAGGGCCCCGCAATTTGTCCCTTTTATTTGGCGAGGCTCGCCTCATTTTATTATTATTATTTTTTAAAAGAATTTACAACGTTATGGAAATGCGTCTCAGACCACGTCACAATCAATGTACCCGTGATTAGAAACACATTTCGACTCCGTTGAGACTTGGATTTGGGTCACATAAATGTGCACCCGAGTTAAGAAGGTAACATTATTAAATACGCGCTTAAAGCAACTAGCGTATTGTTATTTTGGGAAAGGCCGTGAAATTCGCTAAGCGGCCTGTCCCGAATTCTAAGAATTTTAATAGGGTTCCTATTATTCCTAACTTTGCTAACGTATTGTTATTGTTATTAAACCCAACTTCCATTACTAACAAATGAGAAATAAGGTTTAAACGCTAGTAGTCATGATTTTTTTCATTCAGACGTTCACGTACCCATTACAACGAGAATACATAATATATGCGAGCACATATGTTCGCAACAAATCACCGGATGTCAAATTGTTCCCTTAATAAACACAAATATATGCATAGAAGTAGACATTCTCGTACAAAAAACTTAAGTTCACAATATGTTCTCACATTTACTTTAAGCATATACAGTAACTAATCATAAGATGAACATTTTTAACAAAAGCAACGAAAATTGCATTGTTGACATTCATCTTAAACCATAATATGCGAATCGAACGCAATGAAACAAAGGACGAAGAACACTAACCTTCGAACCTTGACAATCCTAGAACGACAAACAGTGCCTCCTACGGGACTCGAACCTGACCTTACTCGACGAGGAATAATGACGAAACCTCGGACAAACACCTCGAACCGGACCTCGACTCAGCTTTTGAACTTTGGACTGGAACTGACTTCAACACAAGGTCGGGCAACTCACCTCCATGAACTCTGGTTCAACTAGTGGGCGTGAGGATGAGGGAAACAGCCGCAGGGCTGCTTGGCGTGAAGCTGATGGATTGTTTGGTCGACGACTGTGGGGTTGACGGGCAGTGTTTACTGGCTGGAGGCGTCGCTGGACATGGGGGCGACGAACAGCAAGGTCGTCGGAGCAGTGGTCGAGGACTGAGCTGGTGGTTTGGACAGTAGGGTTGAGGGGTTTTTGGACGTGAGGCTGGTGGCGGGCTTTGTTGATGGTGGTGGTTGAGCTTGGGAAGGTGACGGGATGGAGAGGGAGCTGGGCGATGGTGGTTGCTGGTGGGTTTGGACGTGGTGGTTCCGGCGTCGTTGGGTCGTAACTAGTGGTGGTCTCAAGGTGGGTTTGGACGTGGTGGTTCCGGCGTCGTTGGGTCGTGACTGGTGGTGGTCGCAAGGTGGGTTTGGACGTGGTGGTTCCGGCGTCGTTGGGTCGTGACTGGTGGTGGTCGCAAGGTGGGTTTGGACGTAGTGGTTCCGGCGTCGTTGGGTCGTGACTGGTGGTGGTCGCTGGGTTTTTCTCTTTTTTCAGTAGGTTTTCTTTCTTTCTTCTTTTTAAGAAGAAAGAGGAACAGTAGTTTTCTTCCCAATTTTTCAAAGTCCTCTCATGCTTTTGCCTTTGTCCGTGTTTTGTAATGTTTTGCCAAGAAAAATGAGCCCCACGCGTGGTGGGGTTCAAGGTTTATGTCCCCCACGCGTGGTGGGGTTCCCCATGTGTCCTGGACACGGTTTATTATGGGTTAGGTCCGAAATTAGGCCTAAAACCGGGTAGTTTGAACCCGAATATTATTCTTTTGCCCGGACCCGAGAAATAGGAACACGTTGCTTAACTAGTCCTATGTAAGCAAAATAACTACCAAAAATAAGACTAGTATTCAAACAAAACTATATCTTTTTAAATATTTTTTCAAGATTTAAAATAGCTACAAAATATTAATAAAACTATTTTTGTAATTTTCGTTTTTTAAATATTAAGATAAAATATGAAGCAATATTTTTTGTATTTTTCAAAGTTAAAATGACTATAGAATATTAATAAAACTATTTTTTTTTGTAATTTTCGTTTTTTAATAAAGACAAAAATATAAAGTAATATTTTTTTGTATTTTTCCAAAATTAAAACGACTACAAAACATTAATTGAATTATATTTTTTGTAATTTTTGAATTTATATAAAGTACCAAAATAAAGTACAATTCTTGTATTTTTCAAGTTTATGAGAAATACATAAACTAAAATTTATCTATATATTTTGTGATTTTTTTTCTTTTTTTGCAACGAAATAAAGTAAAATAGTTAAAATGGCTATATTAGACCCAATTTCATATTTATGCTAAAGAAAAATGTGAAAATCCTCGGGGAGGGTCAAAAATCACGTGCTTACAGCTGCCCCTCTTTGACTGGAAACACGAAGAGTTTTCCGACAAAGAACGACTAGACGTGTTTTTGACCCGACCATTATTTGGAGGGGACTACACTACGGAAAGGGAGGGAATGTGACCGAGCCCTGGTATCTGAGCTGCCTACATATCCTTGGTTATACAGGAATCATGCCACGTGTAGTTCGGGAATGAGAGAGATGGTAAAGTGTACCGAGGTGAGGAGCCGATCGAGGTGCCGTTCCGTTGAGGTTCCGGTCCGCGGTCCTGTCGTTACAACAAAAAATGAAGACTGAAAAAGACTAACTAAGCCTATCAGCTACTAGTTACAGGGATTCCTATCTGTAAGTCTTCTGAAACTTGGTCTTGAGTCTTGAATGGTGCTTCATACAGACTTCAGATTTGAACCTTGATACTGCTAGTTGTAGGTGCTAGTTCTTGAGCGGACCGCATCTGTTCTCCACTTCCGTACCTTGGGTTCTTTTCCCCTCTTTTCTCCTCTTGTTTTCTTGTGGTTTTTTTTTTGACCAGCCTTTTGTGAATGCTGGGGATTTTATTGCTTCCTGCTGGGGATTCCTGTTGTATTCCTCTGCTTCATTGATTCTAAGTGTGCTCCTTTCTCATATGAGCGGGCTTTTGACTTCAACACTTCAATTGTATTCCCTTATTCTCCAGGTGGGTGCCTGATTTCTATTTCTTTTATCCTTGTTCTCCATGTGGATGCCTGATTTCTTCCTTCCTTTGTCCTTATTCTCCCGGTGGACGCCTGATTTCTATTTTTCTTTGTCCTTGTTCTCCAGGTGGACGCCTGATTTCTTCTTCTCTTTTGTCCTTATTCTCCAGGTGGACGACTGATTACTTCTTTTCTTTGTCCTTGTTCTCCAGGTGGACGCCTGATTTCTATTTTTCTTTGTCCTTATTCTCCAGGTGGACGCCTGATTACTTCTTTTCTTTGTCCTTGTTCTCCAGGTGGACGCCTGATTTCTATTTTTCTTTGTCCTTATTCTCCAGGTGGACGCCTGATTTCTATTTTTCTTTGTCCTTGTTCTCCAGGTGGACGCCTGATTTCTTCTTTTCTTTTGTCCTTATTCTCCAGGTGGACGCCTGATTTCTTCTTCCCTTTTGTCCTTATTCTCCAGGTGGACGCCTGATTACTTCTTTTCTTTGTCATACAACAAACTCCGTTCTACAGGCGGGTCTCCTATTGGTAAGATTAAACTTAGGAAGTGCGTCTCCTATGGTGAAACTAAAATGAGGAAGTGCGCCTCCTATTGGTAATGACATGCCTGCATTTATACTTGTGGGCGACCTAGAATATGGAATGAACAGACAAAATGTATTCCCGCATTATACTGGTGGGCGACCTAGAACTTAAATGTATTCTCGCATTTTACTGGTGGGCGACCTAGAACTTAAATGTATTCCCGCATTATACTGGTGGGCGACCTAGAACTTAAATGTATTCCCGCATTAAACTGGTGGGCGACCTAGAACTTAAATGTATTCCCGCATTATACTGGTGGGCGACCTAGAACTTAAATGTATTCCCGCATTATACTGGTGGGCGACCTAGAACTTAAAAGTATTCCCGCATTATACTGGTGGGCGACCTAGAACTTAAATGTATTCCCGCATTATACTGGTGGGCGACCTAGAACTTAAATGTATTCCCGCATTATACTGGTGGGCGGCCTAGAACTTAAATGTATTCCCGCATTATACTGGTGGGCGACCTAGAACTTAAATGTATTACCGCATTATACTGGTGGGCGACCTAGAACTTAAATGTATTCCCGCATTATACTGGTGGGCGACCTAGAACTTAAAAGTATTCCCGCATTATACTGGTGGACGACCTAGAACTTAAATGTATTCCCGCATTATACTGGTGGGCGACCTAGAACTTAAATGTATTCCCGCATTATACTGGTGGGCGACCTAGAACTTAAATGTATTCCCGCATTATACTGGTGGGCGACCTAGAACTTAAATGTATTCCCGCATTATACTGGTGGGCGACCTAGAACTTAAAAGTATTCCCGCATTATACTGGTGGGCGACCTAGAACTTAAATGTATTCCCGCATTATACTGGTGGGCGACCTAGAACTTAAATGTATTCCCGCATTATACTGGTGGGCGACCTAGAACTTAAATGTATTCCCGCATTTTACTGGTGGGCGACCTAGAACTTAAATGTATTCCCGCATTTTACTGGTGGGCGACCTAGAACTTAAAAGTATTCCCGCATTTTACTGGTGGTCGACCTAGAACTTAAATGTATTCCCGCATTATACTGGTGGGCGACCTAGAACTTAAATGTATTCCCGCATTATACTGGTGGGCGGCCTAGAACTTAAATGTATTCCCGCATTATACTGGTGGGCGACCTAGAACTTAAATGTATTCCCGCATTATACTGGTGGGCGACCTAGAACTTAAATGTATTCCCGCATTATACTGGTGGGCGACCTAGAACTTAAATGTATTCCCGCATTATACTGGTGGGCGACCTAGAACTTAAATGTATTCCCGCATTATACTGGTGGGCGACCTAGAACTTAAATGTATTCCCGCATTATACTGGTGGGCGACCTAGAACTTAAATGTATTCCCGCATTATACTGGTGGGCGACCTAGAACTTAAATGTATTCCCGCATTATGCTGGTGGGCGACCTAGAACTTAAATGTATTCCCGCATTATACTGGTGGGCGACCTAGAACTTAAAAGTATTCCCGCATTATACTGGTGGGCGACCTAGAACTTAAATGTATTGAAATTGCTTCCCCGTTCTTCCGAGAAAAATTTCGACAATCGGCAGAAAATTTTCTGCCCCGGTTTTTGGTGGTTTCCCTGGCGTTGCGTCTTGCTGCCATTATCAATCCTTTGTTCTCCTGCAGCAAACAAAAGGATTTAGTCAGTTTTAATCGTGGTGGTAGAGGGTGCCTCTCCGTCGAACGATTTTTCTCTCTTCCCCTTTTTCTTGCTCCATGTCCCCATAATTGATTAATGGGCAGAGTTGCCTGCTGGGGGTCTCTAGCCTGCTGGGGGATTGGCTTTCAATTAATCCCCTTTTCTGCTTTCTCTTTAAGCTCATGCTGTGGGAGTCTGTTTTTAACTCCCGAAACCACTCCCTTTATGAGCTTACTTCCTCCAAAATTGCCGGGCACGATCACTGCATTGCCTGGGATCGGCCTTTAAGACTGTTTGTATTATCCTGCATTGGATGAATTCCCCTCCGGTTTCTGGTAGTAAGCTTTGAAAAATCCTTTCAAGACACATTTTAGGAAAAGAAATAAAAGATAGAAAAAGGAGAAAATCTTTCTGAACCAATATTTTGGTGGGAGAAGAAACTCAAAAGAACTTATCTGGAGGACATGACTGGTCCCCGTGATCATGACGTGCACCACCGATTCCCGACCCAGTCTATTTGTATCAATCGATATGCCCGATGGTTTGATTTGCTGGGGATGATAAAGGAGTGTCCATTTCGAATGTTGTAGCTTTTGTTGATCTGTCTTGTCGCCTCATAGTGCCCTTCGAGGGGCTTTCACTAATGAGACTCTCTCTTTTCTCTCATCTCCCGGCGCCTTATGGTGCCTGTGAAGGTTTTCACCAATAAGACTCTCTCTTTTCTCTCATCTCCTGGCGCCTTATGGTGCCTGTGAAGGTTTTCACCAATAAGACACTCTCATTTCATATTCCTCATCTTACATCGCCTCTCGGTGCCTGTGAAGGTTTTCACCGATAAGACTCTCTCCTTTTATTTCTTTCGAGGAATCGGGGTGTTGTAGATACGACCCTCTCTTCTGGAGATTCCTTTGATCATCGATTCATTCCCAATCTTACGATCCTCTTCTTTGCTGGGGATCGGTGTATTATTCTCGGTCTTATTTGCCTGACTTGGCATCTCTTAGACATTGATCGGGAGGTCTTTTGGACGTTGATGTTGGCACTGGTGTGGGGTTAAAGAAAGGCTATAAAAATGAAAATAATTTGATGGGTGATGTTCTACAACTTTTGGAATCAAACCTTTGTTGGAACTTAAAACATAACCTCTGCCCCAGTTTTCTTGCTTGGGGAATTTATTTTTTACACTTATGTTGCGCTATGTGTGTTACGCACACTGTGCCTGTTATGCACACTATGTACACTATGCATCCTATATTCGCTATGATGCACACTATGACCGAGCCGTGAGGCGCCTACGTATCCTCTTCGAGGAATCAGGTCAAACGTAGTTCCCACGGTTTTGTATTTCTTGTGATTTTATCTTCTTTTTTTTCCTTCTTTTCATTTTCTTTTTCTTTTCTTTTTCTTTCTTTTTTTCTTTTTTTTTCATGTCTTTTCCATTAGTGATTCCAAAAGAGGGGTATGAAAGAATTACTTAAGGCTCAAAGGGGGAAGCAAGGGTTAAAAGTGTTTGGATAGAAGAAAGAATTGCCTCCGTCATCTCATTATCCAATAAATGCCAAATACAAACAAATAAACCAACAATTGCCATAATTAAAGAAATTATGCATAATATCTCTTGACTGCATCTGAATTGATAGCCATGTCGACACATCTCCCCTCGACATCTGTCAAACACAAAGCACCGTTGGACAATACTCTGGTCACGATATAAGGCCCTTGCCAATTTGGGGCGAATTTGCCTTTTGCCTCGACCTGATGTGGGAGGATCTTCTTCAATACCTGCTGCCCTACTTCAAACTTCCTGGGGCGCACCTTCTTATTATATGTTCTTGCCATTCTCTTCTGGTACAGCTGACCATGGCACACTGCTGCCAATCTTTTCTCATCTATCAGGCTCAACTGTTCCAATCGAGCTTTGACCCATTCATCATCATTAATCCCGGCTTCAGCGACAATTCGGAGGGACGGAATTTCGACCTCCGCTGGTATTACGGCCTCAGTTCCATACACCAACAAATAAGGAGTTGTGCCTATGGAAGTTCGGACGGTAGTGCGGTAACCCAACAAAGCAAAGGGTAATCTCTCGTGCCATTGTCTGGACCCTTCCACCATTTTTCGCAGTATCTTCTTGATATTCTTATTGGCTGCTTCGACTGCTCCATTCGCCTTGGGACGATATGGGGTGGAATTGCGGTGTGTAATCTTGAATTGTTGGCATACCTCTCTCATCAAGCTGCTATTAAGATTCGCACCGTTATCCGTGATGATCACTTTTGGGATCCCAAATCTGCAGATGATATGGGAGTGAACAAAGTCCACCACTGCCTTCTTGGTTACTGATTTGAAGGTTTTAGCCTCAACCCATTTGGTGAAGTAATCAATGGTCACTAGAATGAACCTATGACCGTTGGATGCTGCCGGCTCGATGGGCCCAATGACATCCATGCCCCATGCCACAAACGGCCAGGGTGCTGACATCGTATGTAACTCTGTTGGCGGAGAATGAATCAAATCTCCATGTATCTGGCACTGATGGCATTTCCTCACAAAAGTGATACAGTCGTGTTCCATGGTGAGCCAATAACACCCTGTTCGAAGGATCTTTCTTGCCAATACATATCCGCTCATGTGTGGCCCACAAACTCCAGCATGTACCTCTGCCATAACCGTCGTTGCTTGACTGGCATCTATGCATCTCAACAATCCCAAATCCGGGGTTCTTTTGTACAATACTCCTCCACTGAGGAAGAAACCATTCGACAAACGCCGAAGGGCTCTTTTTTGGTCTCTAGAGGCATGTTCTGGATATATCCCCATTCTGAGGTATTCCTTGATATCATGAAACCAGGGTTCGCCATCTGCTTCTTCTTCTATGGCATTGCAGTAGGCGTGCTGATCACGGACCTGGATGTGTAGAGGATCAACATACATTTTGTCAGGGTGGTGCAGCATTGATGCTAAGGTGGCCAAGGCATCCGCAACCTCATTGTGAACTCTCGGGATGTGTTTGAACTTCACCGATCGAAATTGCTTGCTCAGATCATGCAAGCATTGTCGGTATGGTATGAGCTTTAGATCTCGTGTTTCCCATTCACCCTGAATTTGATGTACCAAGAGGTCCGAGTCTCCCAAGACCAAGACGTCTTGGACATCCATGTCAGCAGCCAAGCGCAGACCCAGAATGCAAGCCTCATACTCGGCCATATTGTTGGTGCAATAGAAGCGTAGTTGAGCCGTAACAGGATAATGCCGTCCTGTTTCAGAAATGAGTACTGCTCCTATTCCAACCCCTTTTGCGTTTGCAGCTCCATCGAAGAAAAGCTTCCAACCCGGTTCCTCAGGTAATTCCAACTCATTCGTATGCATCACCTCTTCGTCAGGAAAATACGTTCTTAAGGGCTCGTATTTTTCATCAACGGGATTCTCTGCCAAATGGTCTGCCAGTGCCTGGGCTTTCATGGCCGTCCTCGTCACATAGATGATATCAAACTCTGTGAGCAGAATTTGCCATTTTGCCAACCTTCCCGTGGGCATAGGTTTCTGAAAGATATACTTCAATGGGTCCAAGCGGGATATGAGATAAGTAGTATACGAAGACAGGTAGTGTTTCAACTTCTGAGCTACCCAAGTTAGGGCGCAACATGTTTTCTCGAGTTGAGTGTACTTGACCTCATGTACTGTGAATTTCTTGCTAAGATAGTAGATGGCTTGCTCCTTCCTTCCTGTGTCATCATGTTGCCCCAACACACAACCAAATGAATTTTCCAAGACCGTCAGGTAAAGAATTAGGGGCTTCTCGGGCTTAGGCGGGACCAATACGGGTGGATTAGACAGATACCCTTTGATTTGGTCGAAAGCCTCCTGACACTCTGCCGTCCAACCTACTGCAGCATCCTTTCTCAGCAGCCGAAATATGGGCTCACAAGTTGCTGTGAGTTGAGCGATGAACCTGCTGATGTAATTGAGTCTACCCAGCAAACTCATTACCTCTGTTTTGTTCCTTGGCGGTGGCAAATCTCGGATGGATTCAATTTTGGATGGGTCTAACTCAATCCCCCGTCGACTGACGATGAATCCTAGCAACTTTCCTGATGGAACCCCGAATGCGCATTTGGCCGGGTTAAGCTTGATATCATACCTCCGGAGTCTTTGGAAAAATCTCCTTAGGTCTGCTACATGGTCCTCCTGACGCCAAGATTTGATGATCACATCATCGACGTACACCTCGATTTCCTTGTGTATCATGTCATGAAACACAGCAGTCATTGCTCGCATGTACGTTGCCCCGGCGTTCTTTAACCCGAACGGCATTACCCGATAGCAGTAGGTTCCCCATGGCGTAATAAACGCTGTCTTCTCAGCATCCTCTTCGTCCATTAGGATCTGATGATAACCCGCATAGCAATCCACAAAGGATCCGATCTCGCGCCCAGCGCAATTATCGATCAGGATATGAATGTTGGGTAACGGAAAATTGTCCTTGGGACTTGCTTTGTTGAGGTTGCGGTAGTCGACGCACACCCTGATTTTTCCATCCTTCTTTGGGACTGGTACCACATTGGCCAACCACTCGGGATATCGAGTGACCCGAATGACCTTCGCTTGCAACTGCTTAATCACTTCTTCTTTGATCTTTACACTCATTTCTGTTTTAAATTTCCTTAGTTTTTGCTTGACCGGAGGGTATGCCGGGTCAGTGGGCAATTTGTGAACCACTAAATTGGTGCTTAATCCAGGCATATCGTCATATGACCATGCAAAAACATCTTTGAATTCCATGAGGGTTTTGATCAATTCTTCTCTGACATTCGGCTCAATGTGGATGCTAATTTTGGTCTCTTGGACGTTATCAGCGTCTCCTAGATTCACAGCCTCGGTGTCATTTAGGTTAGGCTTGGGTTTCTCTTCAAATTGGCACAGTTCTCGGTTTATCTCTTCGAAGGCTTCCCCTTCGTCACATTCAGATTCATCGTCACAAACGACCTCTTGCATCATTGAGTCGGTTTCAGATTGATTTATTAGACTAGGTCGAAGATCCGCTGTGCATGCCATGTCATTAGAACCAGTAAAAAGAGGACTGTTCAGAAAGAAAAAGAACAAAACAAAATTAAAATGGGACAAAAGAAAAGAACTTTATTAAACTTGCGGGATAAAAGGGTTCACACTTTTACAAAACGAAAGTAAAATTTGGATTACACCCTTGAATAATCCGGACAAAACAAAACACACAAAACATAAATCAAAGCCTACTACCAAGACTCCCCTCGGACAGGAAGAGGAGTAACCGTCCAATTGTTGGTCTTGGCCTCAGGCCCCACAAACTGTATCTCTGCTCTGCTGGACCCTTCTCCAGCCTCCACCACACTGACATCCGTGAATAGCCTCTCAAAACTCTGATTCAGGTCTTCATTTATACCGATCAAAGGTCCTAGAATCTTTGGGACCGGTGACACCTTGGCACTTGCTTTGACAAAAGACCTTGAGAGACGTGGCACTGGTTTAGGCAGAAACCAAACCCTCTTCTTCATTTTTCACGCTTGCTTCCTATCTGCTGCGGTTGGTTTGAACCCCAATCCGAAAGTTTCCAGATTTTTAGGAAGGGAGACAGGTTGGACAATCCCTTGAAGCTCGACTCCCAGGCCTTTTCCTGGCACAAATCCATTACCCAGCATTTCTGAGACCATCATGACTGTTGCGGCAGCTACCCTAGGGTGCGGGATGATTTCTCCTTCAGAAATTTTGTTGGCCGACCCTGTATCGAAAATCTGGTAGACCCAAGGACCTTTGTCATCAGCGGTCTCTATGAAAGGTACAATGGTTCCGCCCATGGTGCACGTTGTATCCTCGCCGTGTAACACGACCTCTTGTCTTTCCCACTCGAACTTCACCATCTGATGTAGGGTGGAAGGCACCGCTTTGGCTGCATGAATCCAGGGTCGTCCCAACAGCAGGTTATAAGATACTGTGGCGTCCAACACCTGGAATTCCATGGTAAACAGGACCGGACCAATGGTCAGTTCAAGTACAACATCCCCTACAGTGGCTGTTCCGTTTTCGTCAAACCCTCGGACACATATACTGTTCTTGTGGATCCTTCCGTGGTCGATCTTCAACTGGTTCAAAGTAGATAGTGGGCAAATATTGGCGCTTGAGCCGTTATCCACCAATACTCGAGTTACCACCGAGTCTTCACATTTGACAGCTAGGTATAGAGCTTTATTATGCTCCGTACCTTCCACCGGCAGGTCATCATCTGAGAATGTTACCCTGTTCACCTCGAAAATCTTGCTGGCAATGGTTTCCAGGTGGTTTACAGCAATCTCACTGGTACATGAGCTTCGTTCAATATCTTCAGCAGGGCCCGGCGATGCTCCTCAGAATGGATCAGTAACGACAACAGTGAGATCTGGGCTGGTGTTTTTCTCAGCTGTTCGACCACAGAATAGTCCTGTACTTTCATCTTCCTCAGGAACTCTTCAGCCTCTTCTTCGGACACAGGTTTCTTGGTTGCAACTGGGTTGGTTCTTCTTAGCTCCACCGGAGCAAAACATCGACCTGATCGAGTCAGCCCTTGCGCTTCACAACTGACTTCTTCCACCTGTTTTCCTTTGTACATCACCACCGCCTTTTCATATTTCCAAGGCACAGCCCTGCTGTCAATCATCGGCAGCTGGACCACAGGCTTTATGGTCACCCGTTCTCTACATACCCCTTTCAACACGACCGCCGGTGTGGGCGGGATCCCTGGTATTACCAACTTGCTTGGCTCGGGTTTGCTTGTTATGGCGGACGGGCTCTTTCCCAATATCACTACCGGCTTGACGCCTTCTCCCTGCGACTGTACACTCGTTCCTCCACTGGTTGAGACTTCTTTCGGGGCGGCTTGGATCATCATCACTGTTTGTGAGGGTTTTCTCAATTCTCCTCCCTCACACACCAACTCAATCATGTGAGTTTCGTGGTGCGCTGGCAGTGGGTTTTGGTTGATGTTAGGAGCTTCTGGTGTCTGGACCTCGATCTTATTGGTGTCGATAAGATCCTGTATGGCATGCCTTAACTTCCAACACTTCTCGGTGTCATGCCCGAGCATCCCTGAGCAGTATTCACAACTTATTGATCGATCCAAATTCTGAGGTGGGGGATTTGGTTCTCGAGTCTGGACAGGACTAACCAAACCCAATTGCCTCAGCTTGTGGAACAAAGCGGTGTAGGTTTCTCCCAACTCCGTGAAAGTTCTCTGCTTCCGCAACCTGTCATTCCTAGCATCTGGATTTCCCCGGAAGCCTGCCCCTGAAGGGTTTCTATACGCCCTCGGTGGAGGATAGGTGTTTTGTGGTGGTGCATATATGTTCTGGGGAGCCGGCGCGCGCCATTGTGGGCGAACCGGAGGCTGAGCGTATGTCTGGGCTTGATGGACGGTGAAATGCGGTTCTTGGGGTGGATAGTAGTGATGTGGTGGGTTGTATGGGTAGTTTGTCCTGTGAGGTCTGGGTTGGTTGTAGTGTGGCCTGCCAGCCCTGGACCAACTGCCTGCCTCGATCGTGGCAACCTCTTCTTTCTTTCTTCTCAACGCACCTCCCGTGCCGTTTTGAATAGCCTGGGTTGTGGCCTTGAGTGCCGAATAGTTCAAGATCTTGTCAGACCTTAAACCCTCTTCTATCATGACCCCTATCTTGACCACCTCGTTGAAAGATTTTCCAACTGTTGTCACCAAGTGACCAAAGTAGGTTGGATCCAATGTCTGCAAGAAATAGTCCACCATCTCTCCCTCTCTCATGGGAGGATCGACTCTAGCTGCTTGTTCTCTCCAGCGGAACCCGAACTCGCGAAAACTTTCCCCGGGTTTCTTCCCAGTTCTCAATAATGTGAGACGGTCGGGGACTATCTCAAGATTGTACTGGAAATGACCCGCAAAAGCCTGCGCCAGATCATCCCACGTGTACCACCTGCTGGAATCCTGCCTGGTATACCATTCTAGTGCAGATCCGCTCAGACTTTGGCCGAAATAAGCTATCAACAGTTCATCCTTGCCACCTGCCCCTCTCATTTTGCTACAGAATCCCCGCAAATGTGCCATGGGATCACCGTGCCCTTCATATTAATCAAACTTAGGCATCTTAAAACCAGCCGGGAGTTGGACGTCTGGGAAAGGACACAGATCTTTGTATGCTACGCTGATTTGATTGCCCAATCCGTGCAAGTTCCTGAAGGACTGCTCCAGGCTTTTGAACTTTCTCAACACTTCATCCTGTTCAGGAGCCTTAACTGGCTTCTCAACCTCTGCCGGCACTTCTAAATGTGGATTGTAAGCTTGAGGCTCGGGTGCATGGAATGTAGGCTCAGGGGATAGTATTGTGTATCGTGAGCCTGAAACAATGGCTCACTGGTCGTTCTCTGCAAAGGGGCTGATGTAGGTCCCACAAAAATGGGAATATTGGGTGTTGGGAGAGGTTGGTGGGGTGGTGGAGCTTGGGAATCATGAGGGCTTCTTTCTTGATGATAAAGGGGATTTGGGCGGCTTGTGGAAGGGCCAGAGTGAGGGTATTCTGGCATGTGCCCCAGTGTTTCAGGGCTCTTTTGTGTTTTGGCTATGGCTAGCTGCATTGCATTCATCTCTAGTCCCATCCTTTCAATCTTTTCCATCGCTTCTTTTAGCAACTGGCTCATCGGCCTCTCTTCCTCATTACTATTCTCTGAAGTAGTCATGCTGGTTGCTATCGGTCCTTTGGATCTGGTTTGATAAGGGTGTGTTGCCAGAATTCTTTAACAACTAACTGTCTTCATCAGACAACAACAAACTTTGTTAGCGTTAGAGTTTAACGGATTTAATCTCAACACATAGAGGATGCAATGCTCCTAGGTAGTTAACCGTTTCTACATGCTTTGCTTTAAACAACACGCGTCATCCCGGTTTGCTCATTTATCCCCTTTTCTTATTTTTTTTTATTTTTTATTTTTTATTTTTTATTTATTTATTATTTTTCTTTTTTGATTTTTATACTTCCTTTTCTTTCTTTATTAAAAGCGGTCGAATCTTATGGGGATTGCCTACGTATCACGTCCCCGCGCGAATCAGACCAGGCGTAGTTCTGCCTTAAAGTAAAGAAACACAAAATTCTTGTGAAATCGTTAAATTCATTCTCAAAATTTTGCTATTACAAATTACTTCAAGCAAGGAATAGCAATAGTACAGACTCCACAGTTCTTAACCCGTTTTGACTAAAAGAAAAGAAAACAACATATGGAAAAGCAACAAAGCCAAATAAACAAGACTCAACCAAAGATTAATTTTCCAACTTAGGGGCCCGCGAGGCATCATTCGGCCTTTCCGCGGCCCTTGGTGTGAGGTCCCTCTGCAGGCTTTTCAACTCATTCATGATTCGGTGGACGCAACCCATGATGGAAACAAGGAGGGTCTTCCGAGGCATTTGCTCGCATGCCAGGCATCTCATGTAGATGTAATGCCCAATCTCGTCGATCCTTCCTCGAATGTTGTCCCTTTCTGCGAACAACTGCCTTATCTGTCGGTTCTTCAATCCTAGTGTTTGCGCATTGTTGGCAAGCTGATCCTGGAACATCTCCATTTGTCTTTCCATTCTGGTCATTGCATCGTAACATCGCCTTCTGTCGGCTTGGGCATCTCGTGTTTGCTTGAAGATCCGCTCTTGAAGAGTGGAATTCGTTTCCCTTAATGTCCCGATGCTCAGTTCATAATCCCTTATGACTTGTTGCAGGCGCTGCCTCCGGGCCATTGTACCCTTTGCCCACTTGGTCCGCAATCTTGCTGTGCTAGCCTTGGCTCTTTCCAAATCTTCCTGGCATTCCGCAACCTGATCCTTTAACCCCGCTATCAATCTTTTATCCGCCCGGCTTCTCAGCTGGTTATCAGCCTCCTTTTTCATCCTCCGGATCTGAGCTTTGAGGATCTCGCCTTCTCTGATTAATCTGTTCTTTTCTCCCTTGTGGGCAGCAGACTGTAATTGGCATTCAAACCTCATATCCTGAACTTGTTGCTTCAGTTTGCCTGTTTCGGCAAAGATATTCCCGCTCTTTGGCCAACCAGCCCCACTGCTCTTGTGAAGATTTGGCAAATTCTTGCAGGTGAGGTCTTTTGGTCGGTCTTCCAGATGATGTCTCCCCTTTGTACCAGGCCTGATACCCGGGCGAAACTTCCCCTTTTGCCCGATTCATTACACAAGTATTTGCTTCTAAGTATTGACATTGGCTCCAAATTTGACGAACCCTTGCTTCAGGAAACTGGCCGTCGGGACTGATCTCAATCACCTGGGTGCTTAGATCCTCGTCTTTCGGCACTATCTGATACCTCCCAAGTTGCCTTAAAACCCGATGCGGCGCGTATGGTTGAATGCTCTTAAGTCCCATTAAGAGAAAATGGGGCCTGGCTGCTGGCATGTATATGACTTCGTCGATCGGTAACCATCCTAGCGCCCACTGTATTTGACTGGCGTTGAGGGTATGGAAATATGAGGTCCATGCTGTGACTCCTTCCGGTAGGTAGGTCTCATTAACTCTGGTATAGAACTCCTCTATGCAGGTCTTTTCAGCGGATCCATGGCTCAGAAACTGGGCTCGGTGACATAGGTGTTCGGTCATCCACATTTGCAACAACAAATTGCAACCCTCGAAAAAGCTTCCTCCGGCTTTGCAAGACGTGAGAGCCCGGAACATATCAGATACTATCATGGGCGCCAACGTACTATCTCTCTGTGTGAGCAACGTACTGACGACCCCTGCTATCTTTATGTCAATATTCCCGTCTTTTCTTGGGAATACTAGTAGTCCTAAGAAAGTTATCATGAAAGCAATCCGTCTATGTTCTTCCCACTTTTGACGATTACTTTTGCTGCACAACTGGTTTTCTGGCTTGTCGAATCCTCCTATGTGACCATATCTTTGATATATGAAACTCATGCTGCAAAAACCTTTTGCCAAGTCAGGGTTATGAATTGTTCTGACTATCTTTAAGGAGTCCAGAAACCGGTGTATTGCTACAGCTCTTGGAGCAATCAGATATTTGTGCCTCAAAGGAGTCTCAGCGCTGCCGATATACCCTGCTATTTCTTCTAAAGTTGGGGTAAGTTCAAAATCCGAGAAATGGAAGACATTGTGCGCAGGATCCCAGTGGGGGACTAGTGCCCTTATGATATCTCCTCGTGGCCTGATATCCAACAAACTCGTGAGGCCTTTCAGATACTTCTTGATTTCGTCATGCCCTTCTTTGCCTAAATCATTCCACCAGAGCCGCAATTGGAGGGGGATTTTACTCATGATTGAAAAGGGTTCATTTGGAGTCGTGCTCATTCTGCACATTTATTAATAAGATTTTAACAAACGACACTTATTCTGATAAAAAACAAAAATATATGCGATTTTTCTCAAAAGGATTTCTGAACACGACCTCTCAGCACTTCATGAACGAAGATTTTTAAGGTTGTGTGAGGAAAAAAAACGAGGTGGCCGTCTGTACCAAGGCACCCTTCCGGAGTTCCTTTCGGGAACATTTGGCCATTTTTGACATAAGCGGCATCACCCGGACTTGTTCATGACTCTTTTATCATTTTTCAAAAATAGAAAATTCAACATTGCAAACACGGCCTTTCAATGCCTCGGGGACGAAGATTTTTAAGGCTATGTGGGTCGACTGGACCAAGTCTTAAAAATGACCCAAAGGTGGCTGTTTATGCAAAGTCAGCCTTCCGGCGTCCCATTCGGGAACATTCGGCTATTTATGACAAAACAACATCACCAAAATTAAAATTTGACATATACCTTTTTTGTTATTTATTTATTTTTGGCTTTTTTAGCAAAAGGTGGGGTTGGACCTGATGAGGGTTGCCTACGTATCTCACATCCAGTGAGAATCAAACCCGCGTAGTTCGGGCAATCAGGAATAAATAGATGAACTAACTTCTTTTTTTTTTTTTTTGAATGTGCGAAGGAACTATTTTAAAAGAAGAAAGGAAGTATTATTTTTTTTGATTGATTTTCTTTTTTAAAGAAAAGACTTCTAAGATATATATTTTTTGAATTTTCGTTTTTTTATTTATTCTAAAGAAAATATTTTTCGTAATTTTACCTTTAATATAAGAAATGCATCTAAAAATGTTTTTTTTTTTTGAATTTTGAATTTTCTTTTCAATATTTAAAGAAGAGGGAAAATATTTTCGGATTCTTTTTATTATATATATATATACGTTTTAGCTGAGGAATTACAATGTCTCGAGGTCCAACAACACTCTGCAATTTCAAAATTAGTTTTTTTTTTTTTTTTAATAATTAAAAAAAACTTTCTAAAGAAGTCAATAACGGAAAATATTTTTGGATTTTTGTTTCGAAAACTGGGAGTCTAAAAGAACTTTTCTAGACTTTGCAAGACAAACATTTTCGCAACAAATAAAGATATATATACATTTTAGGAAATAATGAAAAACCTTTGGATTTATATATATATATATATATATATATATATATATATATATATATATATATATATTTGCAACTAATAACAAACTAATTTTTTTTAAAAAAACAAACTATTTTATTATTTTTTATTTTTATTTTGGCATTTTCATAAACAAATAAATAAATAAAAACCCATTTCAAAACAAGACTCTTTTTTTTTATTTTCATTTTTATGGCAAGACAAACTATTTTTTCTAATTTGTTTTTTTTTTTTTGAAAAACAAGACAAAGCCACTACTCTTTTTTTTCTATTTTTCCCTTGCTTTTAATAAAACAAACTAATAAGACACTTTTTCATTTTCTCAAAATTTCGGCAGAGTTTTGACAGTATTTGTGTATTAGGTTTTTTTCAAAAATAAACAATCAATTCCCTAACCGCTATTTCTTTTTTTTTTTCAATTTCACAATATTCATAATATTCAAACACCGGTCAGCGAGACAAAATAAATGCACGGAAAACAAATAGGATGCCTCAGGATGGTCTATTATTTTCAAGTTGCTTGTCCTAGACGGACCCAACCCCTGTGTTGAGTCCCCTAAGTCAAATGCACATGATGCAAACAAACGTTCCTACTAGGGATCCGACATGAAGTCACGTTATTCTATGTTCAAAACCTGGGTCGGTGTTCTAGACAGTGTACCCGAGCGGACAACTCGAGCTGAGGAAGGAGCTCCTTTCCGGGAACCAAAAGGCCAACCGGCTTAGAAACTTTCCGAGCCTCTTTTATTTAGGGTATGACACTAACAGAATAGGGAGTCTCAGCCAGTAAGCACATCCCCGGAGGTAAGAAGAGAAAGGTTTCGGCACAGTTTATATACAGTTCAAATAATATCAAAGCGGTAAAAGTAGCATTTGGCACATTAGGCTCAAACATGTAAAAATCAGATAAAACCAAATATAACAATTTATCTAAGCTCGAATTTCTAACCCTGAACCAGTGGTTCTGGGTCAAGAAATCCCCAGCAGAGTCGCCAGAGCTGTCACACCTTCTTTTTCCGCACCCGAGGGGGTGCAAGGGGAGTTTTTTCCAATTAAAGGACAATCGAAAGGGGATTCATTTATTTATTTCAGAGTCGCCACTTGGGAGATTTAGGGTGTCCCAAGTCACCAATTTTAATCCCGAATCGAGGAAAAGAATGACTCCATATTACAGTCTGCGTACCAGAAATCTAGGTAAGGAATTCTGTTAACTCGGGAGAAGGTGTTAGGCATTCCCGAGTTCCGTGGTTCTAGCACGGTCGCTCAACTGTTATATTCGGCTTGATCATCTGATTTTATACAAATGTGAACTTCTGTGCCAATTTTATCTTTTAACCGCTTTTATCATTCCATGTTATTTTTATAGGACTTGCAACGTCGTGAAAACATATCTCGAACCACGTTACATCAATGCACCCGTGGTTATTGACATATTTCGACTCAGTTGAGATTTGGATTTGGGCCACATAAATGTGCACCCGAATTTAGGGAGATATCATTATTAAAGTCGCGCCTAAAGCAACTAGCGCATTATTATTTTGGGGTAGGGCCGTGAAATTTGCTAAACGGCCCGTCCCGGAATCTAAGTATTTAATACATATATTTTGTGTGGGCCCCGCAATTTGTCCCTTTTATTTGGCGAGGCTCGCCTCATTTTATTATTATTATTTTTTAAAAGAATTTACAACGTTATGGAAATGCGTCTCAGACCACGTCACAATCAATGTACCCGTGATTAGAAACACATTTCGACTCCGTTGAGACTTGGATTTGGGTCACATAAATGTGCACCCGAGTTAAGAAGGTAACATTATTAAATACGCGCTTAAAGCAACTAGCGTATTGTTATTTTGGGAAAGGCCGTGAAATTCGCTAAGCGGCCTGTCCCGAATTCTAAGAATTTTAATAGGGTTCCTATTATTCCTAACTTTGCTAACGTATTGTTATTGTTATTAAACCCAACTTCCATTACTAACAAATGAGAAATAAATTTTAAACGCTAGTAGTCATGATATTTTTCATTCAGACGTTCACGTACCCATTACAACGAGAATACATAATATATGCGAGCACATATGTTCGCAACAAATCACCGGATGTCAAATTGTTCCCTTAATAAACACAAATATATGCATAGAAGTAGACATTCTCGTACAAAAAACTTAAGTTCACAATATTTTCTCACATTTACTTTAAGCATATGCAGTAACTAATCATAAGATGAACATTTTTAACAAAAGCGACGAAAATTGCATTGTTGACATTCATCTTAAACCATAATATGCGAATCGAACGCAATGAAACAAAGGACGAAGAACACTAACCTTCGAACCTTGACAATCCTAGAACAACAAACAGTGCCTCCTACGGGACTCGAACCTGACCTTACTCGACGAGGAACAATGACGAAACCTCGGACAAACACCTCGAACCGGACCTCGACTCAGCTTTTGGACTTTGGACTGGAACTGACTTCAACACAAGGTCGGGCAACTCACCTCCATGAACTCCTGTTCAGCTAGTGGGCGTGAGGATGAGGGAAACAGCCGCAGGGCTGCTTGGCGTGAAGCTGATGGATTGTTTGGTCGACGACTGTGGGGTTGACGGGCAGTGTTTACTGGCTGGAGGCGTCGCTGGACATGGGGGCGACGAACAGCAAGGTCGTCGGAGCAGTGGTCGAGGACTGAGCTGGTGGTTTGGACAGTAGGGTTGAGGGGTTTTTGGACGTGAGGCTGGTGGCGGGCTTTGTTGATGGTGGTGGTTGAGCTTGGGAAGGTGACGGGATGGAGAGGGAGCTGGGCGATGGTGGTTGCTGGTGGGTTTGGACGTGGTAGTTCCGGCGTCGTTGGGTCGTGACTGGTGGTGGTCTCAAGGTGGGTTTGGACGTGGTGGTTCCGGCATCGTTGGGTCGTGACTGGTAGTGGTCGCAAGGTGGGTTTGGACGTGGTGGTTCCGGCGTCCTTGGGTCGTGACTGGTGGTGGTCGCAAGGTGGGTTTGGACGTGGTGGTTCCGGCGTCGTTGGGTCGTGACTGGTGGTGGTCGCTGGGTTTTTCTCTTTTTTCAGTAGGTTTTCTTTCTTTCTTCTTTTTAAGAAGAAAGAGGAACAGTAGTTTTCTTCCCAATTTTTCAAAGTCCTCTCATGCTTTTGCCTTTGTCCGTGTTTTGTAATGTTTTGCCAAGAAAAATGAGCCCCACGCGTGGTGGGGTTCCCCATGTGTCCTGGACACGGTTTATTATGGGTTAGGTCCGAAATTAGGCCTAAAACCGGGTAGTTTGAACCCGAATATTATTCTTTTGCCCGGACCCGAGAAATAGGAACACGTTGCTTAACTAGTCCTATGTAAGCAAAATAACTACCAAAAATAAGACTAGTATTCAAACAAAACTATATCTTTTTAAATATTTTTTCAAGATTTAAAATAGCTACAAAATATTAATAAAACTATTTTTGTAATTTTCGTTTTTTAAATATTAAGATAAAATATGAAGCAATATTTTTTGTATTTTTCAAAGTTAAAATGACTATAGAATATTAATAAAACTATTTTTTTTGTAATTTTCGTTTTTTAATAAAGACAAAAATATAAAGTAATATTTTTTTGTATTTTTCCAAAATTAAAACGACTACAAAACATTAATCGAATTATATTTTTTGTAATTTTCGAATTTATATAAAGTACCAAAATAAAGTACAATTCTTGTATTTTTCAAGTTTATGAGAAATACATAAACTAAAATTTATATATATATTTTGTGATTTTTTTTCTTTTTTGCAACGAAATAAAGTAAAATAATTAAAATGGCTATATTAGACCCAATTTCATATTTATGCTAAAGAAAAATGTGAAAATCCTCGGGGAGGGTCAAAAATCACGTGCTTACAATTATTATTATTGTGACGTCGTAAAATACATCTCGAACCACGTCACATCAATGCACCCGTGGTTATCGACACATTTCGACTCCGTCAAGATTTGGATTTGGGTCACATAAATGTGCACCCGGGTTTAAGAAAGTAAATTATTAAAACACTCCTAAAGTGACTAGTGCGTTATCTTTGGGGAGGGCCGTGAAATTCACTAAACGACCCATCCTGAATTCTAAATGTTTTATTTAAAGGTCCATGCTAAGATGACTACGATTTTCTATATATATTTTTTTCTCTAAAAAAAAGAGAAGAATCCTAATTTTATTATTAATTCTACTACCACTACTACATTTGGGGTTGTTCAAGTCACTACTAAAAACATGATTTTTTCCAAAGACGCGAAGCGACTGATTAAACCAATCGATTCAAGTTAGCCTTACTAGATCAATATTCAAAACACCCAGTTTTGAATATTAAAATGTGATTGAAATGTTATTAGCAAACAAATGTTAAAAGGATGTCCTTGAATTAATGCCTATATCCTAAATAACAACCAGTTTCTACTTATCACTACACGCGAAAGATGTAAATCTCACATTTTTGTCTCATGCTTCAAACTATTCTGATTTTTTTCAACATTTAAACCACATGGATAAATCATCTTACATCAAGATTGGTGATTAACACCAATATGCAGGCTAATTAGCATAAACATACACGTCCAACTTCAGTCCACTTTATACAATCATATACAAATCAAATCTAAACTATACTAAACCATTGCGTCTACATTACTTAGGCCTCAACATATAACAGTCCAACTATACAAAGCAGCAGAAATATACATAGCAGTAGTATACAAAATGTTCTAACTACAATCAGTAAACAAAGAAAAAGCTGAATAAAACTTCAGACCTCCATTTTTATATGTATTCATGCTTCCACATATTTCAGCTTATAATAACCAGTGTTACAGTCGTGTACCTGGTATTGGAAAGAAAAGAAAAGGAAGATGAGAAATAGCAGATGCAGTAGCAACACAACAACAACAACAAACAACAACAACCCAATAACAGATTAAAACCAGCAAAATCCCAGCAATAACCAATGGAACAGTAACGGGAAACCCACAACAAACTCAGAAAAACCAGTTGACAACCCCAGCAATACCAAACTGAACCAGTCAACTCCCAGAAACAAACAGAGAGCAGAAATCAACTCAGAAATAGAATGAAACAGTACTTTCTGATTCTCTATTCTTTAACTCTCAAAGAAGAACACTTTCAAGAAAACTCAACTCTTTTAACTGATTTTCAGCAATCAAAGAAGACTAGACTTTCTTACTCTCAATATTGAATTCTTAGTATTGAAATCCAGCCTGTTTTCACTCTCTAACTATCTGAACTTTTGTGTTAAAATCCAGTCACTTTCACTCTCAAACTCAACTGACCTCCTCAACATTAAAAGTCAGTCTATTTTATATATTTCTAATTCTGAATTTCTGATCTCCCCAAAAAATTCCCCTCATCAGTCCAAATGCCTTCTCCTTTTTTTTATCCATCACAAACCTGCCCCCCCTTTTAAAACTTAACTGCCCGACCCCCCCAAGCAACCAAAATCTGCATATTTCCACTTAAAACCCACTAAGGAATGCTTTTCCTTATCTTCAGCCCCAATTCCCTCTTGTTCCCCATTAACTTATTAATTTAAAGACATTTAATACCCCACTAACAAGACTCTAACATTAAAATATTATCCTAATTGTTCCATTCCCAAATCACCCCTGAAACGCATAAATATTACTGCCCCAATGCAATCTATTCATCTGCATTAAAACCTTTTAACTCTAAAATCTGTTCAAGCTAACAATTATCTAAAACTAATTCTGATTAACAGCTATAACCAATCCTCCTGACAACTGAATGACTAAGGTTGTATTCCAATTGAAACAAATGAACTGAATTTAAATCAAAACCAAACTAACACAACACAGAACTCAACAGAATCATTAAAACTGAAGCTGAAGCTGAATCAAAATCAACATGAATGCAGGGATTCTAAGTCAAACCTATACAAGAATGCATGATCATTTTCAACATATTGACAATGCCCTGAAGCTAATTGCCTAAAGATCAGCACATACAACATTCGACCTCAAACCATTTAACGAAACTACTAATAAAACTGAATTAATCGACGATAACTAATTAACCGATTGCCTACAGCAATTGACAAAAATCAATCAGAAATAGATAATCAGGTAATTCAAGCGGTATTTACAAGAACAGGGATTTATAATAAGACTTAACTAATCGACGAAATTTATTCGAATTGATTACATAGCCTATAATTATACACAACAACGAGCAGAAACAAATTCGACCAAATAAAAGGTCTGAGGGAGAAGAACAAAACAATCGACAAAAAATTGAAAAATTAATATAACAATACTAAACAATTAAACAGACATTTAAAACATCAAAATAGAATAAAAGGAAAGAAGGAAAAATACCTTAAATAGAACAAAGAACAGACGGACTTGAATCGACTCGGACTTGAACTTTTTGAGGTCAAACAGACCTTAATCGAGTGTTCTCAACTGAGAACACTTCGACTAAGGTCAGTTAAACACCCAAATTCCCTTAAATTTTGGACAGAAACCAGTTTTGGTTTTCTAGGGTTCTTACGTTTCAATTTGGGGTTCGAGTGTTTCTAGCCAGATTCGACCCAAACCAAAGGTGGTTTGGGCACGAGGGAGGTCAGGGGGTGTGAGGGTATGAATTTGGGGTGGATTGGTTTTGGTTCATGGTTTGCTCGAATCTTCAATTGAAGATTCGAGAAGCTGGGGGATGATTCGAAGGGAAATGAGTATGGGACTGGAACGAGGAAGTCTTGGGGAAGCTGTGGTGTGAAATTGGAGGCCATTGGACGATATAGGGTTCCGAACTGATTTTGGATCTAATATTCGAAGCACACGGCTGGGATTCGAGGGACAAGAGTTAGGGATTCAGTATGGGGAGGTCGAGGGGAATCAGTAGTGAAAAGATGGGGTCGTTTGGACCACCAGAACTGCCGTGAGGCGATTTTCGGTGGGCGGAGCACGATGGTAAGAGGCGGAGGGTCTGTTTGGTCTCTGAAGCTCAGAGACAAAGAGGTGGGGGGGGTGTTTGGCTTGGGGGGCGGGGTAGGGTTTGGGAATATATAGTGGATGAAGGATTCGATCCAGTCCGTTGGATTAATTAAGATTAACGGACTGGATTAAACACTTAATAGAAACGACACCGTTTCTTTTAGGCGGGGGCTAGGTCGGTTTTGAATGCAAAGCGGGTCGGGCTAGACCGGGTGAGGATGGGGTGATCTGGACCGTTGGATCAAGTGGAATGAACGACTTGGATCAATTGGCCTGATACGACGTCGTTTCGGTTAGTCTGAGAGATAGACCAAATTGGACCGGGTGAGGGGTGTTGAATTGGGCTTGGTTTTGGGTTGTTTTGGACGGCCCAGTTCCAATTTTGTAGGTATTTTCACTTATTGTTTTTTGTTTTCTTTTCTTTTGATTAGCAAAAAATTCTACAATAAATTGTAAAACCTACAAAATATTAATTAACACTTAACTACAATTAACACACAAAATTTAACACCAATTAGAAACAAAAATCACACAATTGTACACTAATTGACAAAAATAGAACAAATACATATTTTTGTGTTTTTCTTTCTTTTAAAACCAAACTATGGTTTAATTAATTCCAAAATGCACAATTAAATCCCAAATATGCATGCAACATGTATTTTTGTATTTTTTAATTAATTAAACAAAATAAACACTCACAGACAAAATAATTACAAAAAATGTCACGCGAAATTCTTAAACTGTACCCAAAGGCAATTTGTTTTATTTTTCGATTTCTTTTGGAGTAGTTTTCGTGAAGCAAAAATCACGTTCTCACAATTATTTCCTTTAAACAAATAAATAACAAATAATAAACTCCGCTGGATAAAAGAGGTTGTCTTTACAAAATTTAACTACTGAAAAATCCCGTGATCATCCCAGAACCCGGTGTCACAAGTACATGAGCAATTTCTAAGGAATGAAATAAAATACAGTAACTGTGTGAAAACAAGTAGACAGAAATGAAAATACAGTACAATACTCTGAAGGAGAATATGCTGGCTACGGACGTCTCGATAAATGCAACTCACCTAAGTCTCCGTATTAACCATGCCGCTATGCCACTAAGCACTAGCCACATATGAACCTGTGCACAAAAAATGCAATGCAAGTGTAGTATGAGTACGAAAACAACGTGTACCCAATGAGTATACCGTCTAATCTCGAAGAAGTAGAGATGAGAGGTCGACTTCGACACTTACTAGTGGTCCAACGATAATATAGTGAAAATGTAAGGAGATCATGAAATTTTATTAAAACAACAATTATAATTCATAAAGCCAGATAGCAGTTAATCAATACTTCATTAGGGAACAACTATCCAAGGAAAATCCAAATCCTCCCTTTATTTTTTTTAAACGATTTAAGAAAAAAGAATTTTAATCCTTTTAGATATTCATTTACCAATTCGATAGAATTTAAGCAAGTCAAACCGTCAATAGGATTACAAATATTTCCAAGCACATCATGCTTTTGGGTCCTAGACTACCCGGACAATAGCATAATAGTAGCTACGCATGGACTCTCGTCACCTCGTCCGTACATAGCCCCCACAAATAGGAGCACATAACCAATTATTTCACCTATGGGGACAATTCTCTCTTACAAGGTTAGAAAGGAGACTCACCTCGCTCCGGAGATCCATAACCAACATTCCACGCTCTTCCGAAGACTCGAATCAATGCACAATGCTCCAAAACTAGCCAATAATTATGCAAATCCATTAATATACATTCAATTACTCATTACAACCCAATTTATAACAAATCCAAACCCCGATCGAAAAGTTGACAAAATTGCCCACGGGCCCACGGGCCCGGATTCCTAAAATTTTCGAAGATAAACTTTACCCATAACGTCACGAACTCAAATATATAATTTACTCTCAATTTCATACCCAAAATCGTGGTAAAATTCCAAGAATATCGATTTTCTAGGTTTTCCCTCAAACCCCAAGTTTCTACAACTTTCATGCTCAAATCCGTACATAATCAATGTATTTAACTCAAGATAGGTGGGGATAGCTTACCTTATCGTTGATGATTAAAAACCCCTCTTGAAACCCTCCAAGAATATCCCAAGTCAAGAGAAAAATGTGAAAAAATGGCGAAATCCCGATTTTTAAAACACTCAATGCCTCCAGTCCTTTCGTACCTGGGATCTATTGACTGCTTCTGCGGTCTTCCCCCAAGCCTTCAACTTCTACATCTGCACGTCTCTTTCCGCAGGTGCGGTCCCGCATCTGCGGTCCCAGCCTAGCCATCCATTTCCACTTCTGCGGCACGAAGGCCGCTTCTGCGGCTCCGCACTTGTGGCCCTACTTTCGTAGGTGCGGTTACACCAGCAACCAGCAACTTCAGCCTTCTCCAAAATTCCGTTTTCGATTCGTTAACCACCTGAATTTCCACTCGAGGCCCCCGGGACTCCAACTAATCATACCAACCAGTCCCAAAACACATTACGGACTTGCTCGAGGCCTCAAATCATATCAAACAATGCTATAACCACAAATCGACCTCCAATCCAAGCTTTATGAACTTTAGAATTTCAAACTTCTACTTTCGATGTTTAAACCTATCAAATCACATCCGATTGACCTCAAATTTTGCGCGCAAGTCATATTTGTCATTACGGACCTACTCCAACTTCCGGAATCGGAATCCGACCCCGTTATCAAAAAGTCAACTCTTGGTCAAACTTCTCAAAAACCTTAAAATTTCTATCTTTAGCCAAATCACTCCCAAATGACCTACGGACCTTCGAATTCACTTCCGATCGCGCTCCCAACTCTAGAATCACCATACATAGCTACTCCCAGACTCGGAATCCCAAATGGACATCGATACACTGAAATTCACTTCAACCCAAACTTGTGAAATTTCTTCTAAAATGCTAACTTCCACAATAGGCGCCAAAACGTTCCCAGGTCTTCGAAAACCCGATCCGGACATACGCCCAAGTCCTAAATCATCATACGAACCTGCTGGAACCTTCGAATCCCGATTCCAAAGCCATTTACTCAAAAATCCAACCTTAGTCAATTCTCTCTACTTAAAGTTTCTGAAATGAGAATTCTCTTTCCAAATCAACTCAGAACTTTCGGGAATTCAATTCCAATCGTGCGCACAAGTCATAATACCTGAAGTGAAGCTGCTCATGGCCTCAAACTGCTAAACGATGCGTTAGAGCGCAAAATGACCCGTCGGGTCGTTACATCCACTTAAACATACGTTCGTCCTCAAACGTGCTGAGAACTATACTAAAGTAGTCTGAAATCATTATTTAACACTTCAAGCACCTACCCGTGCTACTACAACTCAACTGGGCACCCTAGCTCGATCAATCTGAAGATACCCTTTTTCACTAAGGCAAATAAGCCTTAGAGCCTAATTCAAACATCCAAAATTCTCTGCCAGGCCTATTCCAACATACGCTCACCAAATCAATAACTACACGCAGCACGAAAACATGACTGCGTACCTTAGCTGAATTCACACCTTGCACCACTTTCTCTACAGGACCACAATAACATTCTCTGATCCATTTGGTTGAAATTCCGTGAATCTGATGCTCCCATTGTACCTCATGACATACATAGGTCTTGCTCTAAATCTTACAATACTGCCACGATGGAAGAGATGTGTAGAAATTCATAACCAGCTGCTAAATCAACAAATCATTGGGTCTATACTCCAGACAAGAACCATCACCTCATTCTAAACCAAATAATGGTCTTAGCTCCTTAATATACTTCATATAATCAGATTGCACTAATCCTAAATCCAATGATCTAGTCTCACCCCGTACAAACTGCTCAGGCAATAAGCCACCTTGGACATGATAAAAAAGTCTCATATGCCATCACAATGTGCTAATAGGCTACCAATTCGAACATGATACATAAAGGAAACGAACTCTGGAAAGGAAATCCAATTACCCCGCTCGCGAATCATGTAAGCGATGCGGTCAACATAACTAAATAGACACCTCGCTCGCGAATCATACATGCGATACAGACACACAGCTAATATGAGCTTTCCTCAGATAAATAGGAAACAAAACACATAAAAACAGATATGGGGAACTGTACCCAACATCACACTATTGCGGCGCGCAACCCAATACAAACAACATAACCATGGCGGTGTGCCACCCGATCCACACATAGAATTCACATAAGGAGATATACATCGAGCTAAACTGCTCATTACAACAAAAATACCGAATATCGGTCACAAGCACGCTAAGTGCATAATACCATCCCTGGGGAGACCTATAGCGCTATAAACTACAAACTCAAGAACAGCTGAGGTGTGATATACAATCTGAATCTCAATAGCCATTTTGCTCATATAACATCATCTCTACGCAGAACCTCAACACATAAGAAATTCACCAAGCCGTCTCACAACTCATGTGACACAATACATCATTACATGAATAGCTGACGACGAGATAACACCTCGACTACTCTTCCATAAGGAGCGCATTGCTGAAATGAACACATCTGGCCTGATATAGAGCCCATATTCACATTTAAATTCATCCACAGACCTCAAGCTGATTCTGATCACACTGAACTAGTCTAATAACCTTTCTAAGGTCCATAATAACTCCCCTTTTTCTCATAACACCAGAGAACTATCATCATGACCGGAGTAATCCTCCACGGTCCACAACCCAATAAACAGAGTGCCTTCCAGGCATCAATTTTCAATTTAATGACATCACTACAATCTTCATACTTGGTTTAACACTTCAATCAATCAAGCGACTACATGTCATACTTATACAACCTTCCCGTGGGGCATGCTCCCACAACCTTCCGTAACAGATAACAGGTCTGTACATCCAAACCACCGGCCGTACTAACGCTAAAAAGTGATCAAGAATCCTTAACCAGGATGTAAAGCCTTTTTCACAAAGCACCAATCTTAGGTGACACTGAGGACAATACCAACTTACTTTAAACATCGAAACTCCTTTCCTGCTCATCTGAGCCCGTGACATCCTTGTCAACACCGAACTGCCACCTTGATCCTTACTTCAATTTCCATACCACTTACTGCACCCATCATGCCAATATGCGATAGAACACGATTTTCATCATAACTTCGGAACCGCTAATAGTTTAACGCTTCATCATATAAAAACTTTTCACCTAAATCACTTCAGGAGAACCATAGTAACACACAGGTGAATTCTCATAACCGTATAATATACAAATCTCTTAGTAGTGGTCTAAGCCACCATAGCCCTTCCGGGATCCGCCTCCACATAACAAGCCATAACAGTAGAATGTTACTGAGTATGTGAGCACGTGATTTTTGTTTTACGCGACAATCACTCCAAAAGAAACAAAAATAATAGCAATTGGTCTTGCTGTACAATTTTTGGATTTTTACGTGGTTTGTTGTTAATTATTTATGATTTTTGCCCATTTTATTTTTATTAAAAACAAAATACAAAAAATGTGTGTCATGCGTAGTTTGAACCGTAATCCGGTTATTAAATGGAAAATCATAAAATATGCATTTTTGTCCTGATTGTTGCCTTGTTTAATTTTACCTACTTTAACATTTTAATACGCGTGAATAATTGTATTAAGTGTTTAATTAATGGAGTTTAATTTTGTTTAATTAGGTTTTGTTTTAAAAATGAAAAATAAAAGAAAAAGAGTGCAAAATTGGTCTGAAATTAGGTTTGGGCTTGTTCCCATTTAAAATCCGAGGCCCAAATCGAGCCCAAAGCATGTGCTTGCCCCGATCCAGACCAGTTGACCTCAAGAGCGTCCAAACGATGTCGTTTTGATCTGGTCGGATCTGGGCCGTTGATCTCAGAATGATCAATGACCAAGATCGCATTCCCCATACCCACGAACAAAACCCGACCCATTCCACCCGGACCGACCCAACCCCCTTTAGGTTGAAACGACACCGTTCCTTACCAGCCAAAAGATCCTGACCATTCATCTCACTCCATCTGACGGCCAGGAATCGACCACTCACTTACTATATAATCCCATTCCTTCACCCCATGCCCCTAGCCAGACCCCCTACCTTTTATCGTCCCCACCACAAACCCCGGAACCCTAGCCGCCCCAATTTCCCTTCACCAAAAACCCTGCGGCATGAACGCCGGTGGCCCTCACCTTAACACCATAAATGCACCTCACCATCCTGAAGCCAAATCCACCAGCCACTTAGCTCGAATCCCCTCCCACCTTCTCGAATCTTCATTTGAAGATTCGAGTCGGAACCTGACTTACACCGATTGACCCCAGTTTCACACCAGACAGTCCCCGGACCTCCCTCGTGACCAAACCATGCTTGGTTTGGTCCGAATCTAACCAGGGAAACATAAATCCCAGATCTGCTTTTAGGAGCCCTAGGGTTCCTCGTGACTGATCTGTGTCTGTTTGAGCCAAGTGATTAAGGTCTAAAGGACTTTAATCGAAGTGTTTCTCATTTGAGAACACTTCGATTAAAGTCCGTTCAACCCTAAGAAAGACCAATTCGAATCCGAGTTAGGGTTTTCTGATTTTCAAGATTTCAGGTACTTTTGTGTTATTTTCTATCAGTTCATGAGTCTTGTTGTAATTGAATATTTGTTTATTGCCCCAAAATGTTAGTTGATTTTTGAATTGATGGTCGATTGTGTCCTGTCCGCCTTGCCTGAACCTCTGTGTTTGATCGAGTCTTTCTTCTATTCTCTGATAATGTGTATATGTGTATGAGCTGTGCAATCAATTGAACTTTGAAATTGACTGATTAATTGATTCACCAGTACAACTTTTGCTTAGTTAGTACAATTTGAATTGTAGGTTGATACTGTTAGAGTTCTGATCATGGTTTTCGATTGTACATGTTATGATTAGTATAGTCGAGTCGACATATGTCGTCGATTAATTTCAGTTGTTCGAATGGTAACAATTTGATCTATTGCCTGCTGGAACTTTGTTTGAATCAAAGTAAGAATCAAGTATGGCTACTTATAGTTGCTGTATTTGAATCTGAAAATGAAAAGATTGGATTGTTAGCTGCAATCTGAATTGGTGGCATGTGCATTTGTGCACAACATGTGCATAAAGGCCCTTTTGAGATGAAGAATAACTTGACAGCATGTGCTGTCAGGTTATATTCCTGCTGCCCATGTCTGCTTTTTAGTTTAATAAGGTGATTAAAAGGAGTTTGTCAGGGAATATCATGAGAGGGTTTATACTTAAATAAGTTGAGTGGAAACTGAAAAGAGGACAGACCACATGGGTGGGGGAAGGGTTCTGATGGTTTAACAGGCTTGAATAGTTTGAGTTTAGGATATAAAAGGAAGGAGAACTTCCATTAAAGGGGGGACTGGATTTTTGAGCAACTCAGACAGATTTTGGAGACTGAAAATTGACACTGGATTTTAAAAGGAGAGGAAAACATCTTTGAGGAAAAACAGAGAGGCATATACAGACACACATACAAGAGAGAAAAACATACAAAAAATCAGAAACTGTTTCTTCCTACTGTTTGTTTGGTTCTCAGTTTGTTCAACCTGTTCAATCAATTCTGTTTTCTTTCAAGTATCAGCTAAGTTTATTGGTTGGTTCGCATTGGTTGTTTCTCCTGGATTTGGTCTATCTTGGAGCTTTGTTTCTACTGCATTGTTTGCTGCTGTCATTTTGCCATTTCTCCATCGGCTATAGTTGTATCTCGCACTGGGATTTGTCCTTGTTTGTTACCTGCTGTTACTGCTGCTGTTTGGTATTGCTCCTATTGCTACTGACTTCCCTGCTTCTTCTATTACATTCAACATCCAGGTACACATTCGAACTCCGCATTGATGTAACAATGAAAGCATGAAATAAAAGATATGCGGGAGTTTAATTGTTCGTTGCTGCATTTATAGTTTTATAAACATTATTAGATTTGTGTAACCTGTTTAGTTTGCAACTTATTGAAGAATACATAGGGTAGCCTGTACTTGATTGAAGTTTAGTGTGTTTAAAATTGTGATTTCAGTTATCTAGTTGGTTGTATGATAAAGAATGTGTGAGTGGTTGGCATACAGATAATTAGATTTCCGTCAGCTATATTTTGTATATATAGGGCAGAACATTTTAACCCTGCAGAATACAATGTAGCTTTAATCTTTTAAGTTCTAACTTTATCAGATCTCGTTAGGCAGTTTACATGACCACGTTCGAACCCTATCAGTAGTAGTTTCCGATAGTCAACTCTATTGACTTAGCTTAAATAAGTTAGTTTAAATTCAGGATTGAAGAACGTTTTAACGAAAGTTTTGGCAGTTTTATTAATCTTGTATATTAATATCCTCTAGTAAATTAAAAGGCATGTTCATCCATGAAATAAGGCATGGAACAATTCACGTCTCATAAACAACTAATCAGATAATCAAATAAGAGTCCGAAGCTGGTCAAGCATGTAATTTAATTAGCGTGTACTTTTCCTTCTTTCATTTTTCTCAAAGATAAATAACAAATGTAGTCGCCATTAGGTTTATCCTTTCATAAAATGAGACGAGCCTCGCCAAACAAAAAATGTAAATTGCGGGGCCCTCAATAATTAACCATAATAAATACTTAGAATTCGGGATGGACTGTTTAGTGAATTTCACTGCCTTCCCCAAAGATAATAACACGTTAGGCTCTTTAGGCACGACTCAATTGAAATTACATTCTTAATTTCGGGTGCGCATTTATGTGACCCAAAATTCAAATCTCAACGGAGTCGAAATGTATTAATAACCACGGGTGCATTGATTGTGACGTGGTTCGAGATGCATTTTCACAACGTTGCAATTCTATAAAAATAAAAAGTGGTTTAAACTTAACAGAAGCACGTAAGTCATAACATGTATTTAAATCAGATATTTAGCCATTATAACAATTTAAGCGACCGTGCTAGAACCACGAGATTCGAGGGTGCCTAACACCTTCCCTCGGGTCAACAGAATTCCTTACTTAGAATTTCTGGTTCACAGACTTCATTCGGAAAAGTCGAAAATTTCCTCGATTTGGGATTCAAGATAAACCGGTGACTTGGGACACCAAAAGCCAAACCTTTCCCAAGTGGCGACTCTGAATTAATTAAATAATCCCATTTCGGATATTGTCACTTAAATTGGAAAAACTCCCTCGCGCATTTAACCCTTCGGGGCGGGGCGCACAAAAAGGAGGTGTGACAGCTCTGGAGACTCTGCTGGGGATTTAAATGACCCAGAACCACTGGTTCAGGGTTAGAATTCGAGCTTAGATAAATTGTTATATTTGGTTTTATCTGATTTTTACATGTTTGAGCCTAATGTGCTAAATGCTGTTTTACCGCTTTGATATTATTTGGACTGTACATATAAACTGTGCCGAACCCTTCTCTCTTCACCTCCGGGGAGAAGCTCGCTGGTCGAGGCTCCCTATTCTGTTAGTGTCAATACCTGAAATAAGAAAGAGGACGGATAAGTTACGAAGCCGGACGGCCTATTGGTTCCCGGTAAGTTGCCCCTCCTCGACTCGAGTTGTCCGCTTGGGTACACAGTCTAGAACATCTACCCAGGTTATAAACCTAGTATAACGAAACCTCATGCCGGATCCCTAGTAGGAACGCTTATCTGCATCATGTTGCATTTGACATAGGGGACTCAACACAGGGGTTGGGTCCGTCTAGGACAGGCAACCTGGAACGAAAAGACCATCCTGCTGCATCCCATTTGTTTTGCGCATCTATTTGCTTCAGATCTGCATGTCGACCGGTTTCCGAAAAATTTTCAAACAAAAAAGAGAATAGCGGGGTAGGGAGATAATTACTTATTCTTTTGAAAAAAAACCAATGTCCAAGTAATGTCAAAACCTCACCGGAATTTTCTTTTAAAAAAAAATATATATATATAAAAAAAATGAAAAACAAAGCTTGTCTTTCAGTTTGACTATTCCTTTTAATCACTTTCAAAATCCAAAATACATATAAATAAAACAAAAATCAAACTACGCCGGTTTGATTCTCACACGGTATGAGATACGTAGGCAACCCTCATCGGGTCCAACCTCCCCTTTTTAGAAATAGCCAAAATGTCAGAATTTTAATTTATGAGGAAGGTGATGCCGTTTTGTCAAGAATAGCCGAATGTTCCCGAAAGGGACGGCGGAAGGCTGACTTTGCATAAACGGCCACTTTCGGTCATCCTGTAGAGTCTGGATCGATTGACCCTCACAGCCTTAAAATCTTCATCCCCGAAGTGCTGAAAGGCCGTGTTCGAAAATCGGATCTCTCTTTTCTAAGAAATAGTTAAATCATTTTTCGAGTCCAATCATTTTTGATTAAATCACCTAAATAAATGTGCAGGATGAGCACGATACAAAACGAACCTTTTTCAATGATGACCAAGATCCCTTTTGAGTTGCGATTATGGTGGAACGACTTAGGCAAGGAGGGGTAAGGCAAGGTGAGGAAATATCTGAAAAATCTCCCGGATTTACTAGACATTCAGCCTCGAGGCGATATTATCAGATCATTGGTCACTTACTAGGATTCGGCGCACAATGTATTTCATTTCTCAGACTTCGAGCTCACCCCGACTTTGGAAGAAATAGCGGGATACATTGGGGGTGATGAAGCTCCGTTAAGGTTCAAATACTTGATTGCACCTAGGGCCGTCACGGTACACCGGTTTCTGGATTTTCTGAAAATACCCCGAACATTTCACCATCCAGATCTTGCCAAAGGTTTCTGCAGTCTCCACCTCATGATGCTAGATATGGTCATGAGGGCGGGTTCAATAAGCTGGATTTCAAACTATGTAGTAAAGGCAACCGACAAAAGTGGGACGAACACAGGCTGTTAGCTTTTATGACGGCCTTCTTGGGTCTTATAGTGTTCCCAAGGAAGGACGGAAACATCGATCTAAAAATAACTGGGGTCGTCAGTACTTTGCTTACCCAAGATAAAAGTACTCTGGCGCCTATGATTATGGCTGACATTTTCCGGGCTCTCACTGCTTGTCGAGCCAGGGGCGACTTTTTCGAAGGATGTAACCTACTGTTGCAAATATGGATGACCGATCATTTATGCCACCGCTCCCCGCTCTTGGGTTACGGTTCGCCCGAAAAAACTTGTATTGGAGAATTCTACACTAGAATCAAAGGTTTCAATCTACCTGAGGGCGTCACATCATGGACCTCATTTTTCCGAACTCTCACTGCTAGCCAAATACAGTGGACGCTCGGATGGTCGCCTATTGAGGAAATCATATACATGCCGGCAACCAGGCCCCACTTTCTGTTGATGGGTCTTAAAAGCATCCAACCCTATGCACCATATCGGGTTTTGAGGCAACTTGGGAGATATCAAGTGGTGCCGAAAGATGAAGATCTGAGTACCCAAGTGATTGAAATCAGTCCAGACGATCGTTTCCCCAAAGAAGAAGTTCGCCAAATCTGGAGTGAGTGCCAACATCTGACAGCCAACACTTGTATGATAGATATAGCAAAAGGGGAAGTTTCCCCAGGGTATCATGCTTGGTTCAGAGGCGACCTGTCTTGCGAAAGACCAGCTAAGAGACCGCATCTCAAAGATTTTGTAGAATCGTCCCTAGGGCAATGGAACTGGTTAGCAAAAGAAAAGGGGTATCGGGCAGAGATCGGTGATTTGAAGCTACAAATTGACAGTCTGAAATTCAATAACAGCATACAAATTGCGGCGGATCGAAGCAAAAAGAATAAATTGGTCCAAGAGAATGACGAACTTAAGGCCCAAATCCAAAAATTGAGATTGTCTCTTGATGAACAACCCAGAAGTCGATCAGACCAGCAGTTGATTAAGGGTTTAAAAAGAGAAGTCACGGAATGGCGAGATGGTTTAGAAGAATTTGGAAAGATTATGGCAAAGCTCAAGGCACAGTGGGGAATAAGAGTAGAGAAGCATCGCCGATACTTGAACCAATTGAAACGCGACCACGAGAAAACTATTGCCAAATGAAGAGAGAGATGGCTATACTTGAGATCAAAGCAACTAATCAGGCCAAGGATTTCCAAATTGAGAGTAGATACTGTTACGACATGTTAAGCCAGATGAAACTAGAAGTGCGGCGACTAAAGAATCAGCATATACAGGATTCTCAGATATTCAAGACGTGCAGTGATCAGATAAGACGCCTACTCATAGAGAAGAAACAGACCAGAGATAGGATCAGGGCCATTGCCCACGCCATCATCAGACGGTGTTTACGGTGTGAGAACATGACCAGCATTACCATTCTCTCAGCAGTGATGGGTTATGTCAAGCAGACCATGCACGAGTTGGAGCAACTTGAAAGGGATCTCACACCTAGGACTCCGGCGAGGCCGAATGATGACCCGCGGCCACCAATGTTCAAAACCATAATGTACTCATAAGTCAAGCATCTTTTGCCTGCTTTTTCCCATCAGTTTGTTTTAGTCTATTTGAGTCTAGGTTTATTTTCAAAGTTTGCTCTTTCTTTTGCAAAATGTAGTTTGTAATAGACCGTTTCAACAATAAAAAGGTTGCTTCTTTTACGATCATTTGTTTTTGAACTACGTAATGATCTGATTCACGTGGCATCGTGATGCGTAGGCAATCCTCATCGGATCCGGTCGCGGTTTAACCAAAGAGAAAAATTGAAAAAAGGGGAAAATAATAAAAGGCTTAAAAGAATGCCGGAATGACACATGCTTTCGTCGCAAACATGTAGGAATCCATTTAACTGTATAGGTGCATCATGTCCCAACGTGAGATTGCCTATCTGTTATTTGATTCGAATTAACCGTTCGTTTGTCATTGAGTTCCTTCCAGGTTTTTGGAAAAGGCGATTGGTTTGGTGAAAGTCTGGCCTCGCACTCATACTTCACGAGGTCGAAAGGGAGTGTTCTATTACCTATTGTTAAGACAGGAGGCAGTGCTCACACTTACTTCACAAGGTCAAAAGGAAGTGTAGAAATGTCTTCAGAGATTCCATTGCCAACAATCCCTGTTTCCGAGGAAAGTTCTATCTCGGCCGTCCCCACGCCCGAATCCGCAACTGCGGAGGAAAATAGAATCTTGCGGCTTCGCATGCTCGAAATGCTTGATGACTGGAATAATGGAAAAGAGCCACCAAGCATCGTCCCTGGATTCCCTGAGTTATTCTTTAGGACAAGCGGGACTTCTAATGTCCCCATAAGTTATCCTGCTACCCCATTCGGATACCCAGCCATTTTAGCCTTCTCTGCTGGATCGCCCTCTGAGTCTCATCCTCGGGTGTCAACGACGGATGTAAACACCAATATCTTTACTGCACCACCTTGCCCGATCACGGCATAACCTGCTGCATACAAGTCGACTTTTGACTCGTACTCGTTTACATTCCAAGCCCCATCTTTCTCGATGGAACCAACTAGGTTCGCTACCAGCACTAATCCTCCACAGCCTCAGTGCGAGCTTGCACCTGGGTAGGATCAGAACCCCAGAATTGCAGAACAAAATGAGATGGCCAAAAGAATGAGAAGCCTTGAACAGAGCTTGAAGAATATGCAAGGATTGAGCGGACAAAAGAGCGCCTCTTACGCCGACCTATGCATGTTCCCTCACGTACACCTACCAGTGGGTTTCAAGACCCCAAAGTTTGAGAATTACGATGGGCACGGTGACCCCATTGCTCACCTCAAGAAATATTGCAACCAATTAAGGGGAGTCAGCGGAAAAGAGGAATTGCTAATGGCATATTTCGGGGAAAGTCTGATAGGAATAGCCTCGGAATGGTACATGGACCAGGACATGTCCCGATGACATGTCTGGGATGATCTCGCTAGAGATTTTGTGAGATAATTCCAGTATAACATCGACATCGCACCAGACCGAAATTCTCTGTCGAACTTGAAGAAGAAACCTTCAGAAAGCATCAGAGAGTATGCTATTAAGTGGCGCGAGCAGGCGTCGAGGGTGAAGCCTCCCATGGATGAAGTGGAAATGGTCACTACCTTTCTCTAGGCTTAGGAGTCTGACTATTTCCAAAACATGATGTCAGCCATGGGAAAGCCGTTCGCAGAAGCGATTAAGATTGGAGAGATGGTGGAGAATGGTCTGAAAACGGGTAGGATTTTGAGTCAAGCAGCCATAAGGGCGACTTCCCAAGCCGTCCAAAGTGGGTCCGGAGGAGTGGCAAGAGGGAAGAAAAAGGAAAAAACGGCCATGGCAGCCTCAGGAACAAGGGAATATCATAATCCTCGACCCCGTTTTCCGGAAAGAACCCCACAACACTACTACCCCCACTCAAATCTGGCATATGCTCATCAACCCTATATGGTCATGAATGCCCAGCCTTATGTCCATCCGCCGCAACAAGCCAACCGAGGCCAAAATCCACCTCCCAGAAATCAGCCTCCTTACCGCAACCACTATAACCCACAACCTCCGCAGAATAACTTCCGCCCTCAGGAGCCACCTAGAAGGCGGACTTTCACGCCTATCGGTGAACTATACTCTACTTTGTTCCCAAAACTAGTCCAGTTGGGCTTCCTACAACCAGTCCCTCAAACAAGGCAAAACCCGACGTCACCTTCTTACAAAGTTGGAGTCAGATGCGCCTATCATTCAGGGGCCGAGGGGCACGATACAAATGACTGCTGGTCGTTGAAAAGAGTGGTCGAGAATTTAATAGAGCAAGGGAAAATAGTGCTAAGGGACGAGGAGGTCCCAAATGTGACTAACAATCCATTACCTGCTCATAATAACGGGCCGCTGATCGGGATGATTTGCGAAGACAAAGAATTTGACCCTGCTTTGAAAGCTATAATCGCCATTGTCGATGCAGGGAAAAAGCCTGAAACAGCCCAGAAACCAGAAAAAGGGGAAAAGGCCAATACTGCAAAGTGCGAGCCCGCAAAGAAGGTGAAGACGAAAGCGGTACCGGTAAAGGATGGGGTTCTTTACATCCCACGAGGTCGAGCAGAGAAGCCGCAGAGCTTCGAGGTCAAAAAGGCAAAACCTATGTACGTACCAAAAGGGGCCTATGTGGTCCGGGGGACGATTCAACCACCTCGGCTGAATGAGCCAGTGGTTATCGGACGCGTGCCACAAAAGCCAATGACAAACCCGTCCACAGTACCGTGGAACTATCAGAGGACGTTGGTAACATACAAAGGTAAAGAAGTCACGTGGGAACTTCCAGAAAGTACTCTCATTGGAAGGTATTGAAACACCCAAGAGCTGAACAACGCCACCCGGAGACGCTTCCCACCAAAGAAGCCTGTAAGCGTTGAAGAAGCAGAAGTTTTCTTCCAACAAATGAAAATGCCAGACTACGAAGTGGTAGACCAACTACGCCAATGCCCCGAGCAAATGTCCATGCTAGCGCTATTGATGAGGTCGGCCGATCACCAAAAGATCTTGCTTAAGACCTTGAATGAAGCATACGTACCAGTTGAAACCTCAGTTGAACAACTGGAACGGATGACGGAGAGGTTCTTCGCCATTAACCAGATCTCTTTCAGCAAGAATGACTTACCTCCAGAGGGAGCAGCTCACAACAAAGCCCTGCATCTAACAGTTAAATGCGAAGACTACTATGTCAAGAGGGTGATGTTGGACGGAGGTTCAGGTGTTGACATTTGCCCGCTCTCCACGCTACAAAGAATGGAAATTGGGACCGGAAGAATCCGACCCAATAATGTCTGCGTAAGGGCTTTCGACGGCATCAAGAGAGATACCATGGGGGAAATAGACCTGTTGTTGGTCATAGGACCAGTCGAGTTTGAAGTAACCTTCCAGGTGCTCGACATGGATACATCCTACAATTTTCTCCTCGGCAGACCTTGGATCCATGCGGCAGGAGCTGTGCCTTCCACTCTTCATCAGATGGTGAAGTTTGAGTACGAAGACCGAGAGATCGTGGTCCATGGAGAAGACGAGCATGCTATTTATAGGGACCCATCCATCCCATATCTTGAACCAAGAGAAGGGAGTGAACACACGGTCTATCATGCTTTCGAGATTGTACTAGCAGAGCAGCATGAAGAGGGAATACCTTGCCCCCAGCCTTTCTTGTCTAACGCCTCGGTTATGGTGGCCAAAGAGATGATCTGGCATGGATTTAGGCCAGGGAAAGGGCTTGGATGAACCCTGCAGGGAATAACAGAACCCATCACCTTGCCGACCACCAAGAAACCTTTTGGACTAGGATTCAAACCCACTCCAGGAGATGAAGAGTGGGCAAAGAAAAGGAAAAATGAGGGTTGGAAGTTACCTCGACCATTGCCGGATTTATATGAAACTTTCATCAGGCCAAGGTACACCGAAGAAGAAGACGATGAGGTCTTCACGGCTGAGGAAATCGAGGAGATATGTGGGGCAATGAGAGAAATGCTCTACGAGACTCACATGGTTCAACCAGGTGAAGGCACAAGCACTGCTGAGATGCTGTACGTGGGGCCGAACGCCAAACTTCGAAACTGGGAGGCCACGCCATTCCCGACTAGACGGAAGTCCGGGTAGACCTGTCCTGCCACCTTTCCTGTGTCACAAGTTATCTCCAGGACATAACTTGAACGTTTTCTTCCTTTCAATTGTTGTTTTGAATTCCTAAGTTGTAAACATTGTTGTCTTCCAACTTCCCAAAGAAAATGAAAAAAAATCATCATTGCTTTCCCATTTTTTCTTTTATTCTGATTTTTTGTTATTTTTCCTTTTATCTTTCCTTTCAGTTATAATAATGCAGCTTTAAATATGACATGCTTGCGGACTTCACGCCCAGATCACAACGAGCTATTTAACTGTGAATTAATGAACCCAGAACCAGAATATGATGAAGAAGAAGCTTTTAGGGAAATAAACCGAGAGTTGGAACATTTTGAGAATAAACCTAAGCCAAATCTGAATGACACCGAACCGGTTAATTTAGGAACTCCTGAAGAAATCCGGGAGACCAAAATAAGCATTCACACGGACAAGAAAACGCGAGAGGCGATAATTCAACTTCTTTTTGAATTTAAAGACGTGTTTGCTTGGTCATATGATGACATGCCGGGTCTAGGTGTTGATCTAGTGGTTCATAAATTGCCGATTCATCCTGATTGTCCTCCAGTTCAACAAAAGCAACGAAAGTTCAAAACTGAGGTCAGTGACAAGATTAAAGAGGAGATCACCAAACAACTGAAAACGGGAGTGATTCGGGTAGTCCAATATACAACATGGTTGGCAAATGTGGTTCCAGTACCGAAAAAGGACGGGAAAACTCGGGTATGTGTAGATTACCGAGATTTGAATAGAGCAAGTCCCAAAGATAATTTCCCACTGCCCAACATCCACATCCTCGTTGATAATTGCGCCAAACACGAGATACAGTCTTTCGTAGATTGTTACGCTGGGTATCATCAGGTATTGATGGATGAAGAGGACGCCGAGAAAACTGCCTTCACCACGCCTTGGGGCACCTACTGTTATCGGGTCATGCCATTTGGTTTGAAGAATGCTGGGGCTACTTACATGAGGGCCATGACTGCCATTTTTCATGACATGATGCATCAGGAAATAGAGGTGTACGTGGACGACGTGATAGTCAAGTCCAGGACGCAGGATAATCACATCCAAGACTTGAGGAAGTTCTTCGAGAGACTAAGGAAGTATGACTTGAAGCTGAACCCAGCCAAATGTGCTTTCGGAGTTCCGTCGGGCAAACTTTTGGGCTTCATCGTAAGCAGGAGAGGTATCGAACTAGATCCAACTAAGATAAAATCTATCAGAGATCTACCTCCCCCGAGAACGAAGAAAGACGTGATGAGTTTGTTGGGCAGGTTGAACTACATCAGTCGATTTATTGCCCAGCTGACAAGCACGTGTGAGCCCATATTCAAGCTGTTAAGGAAAGATGCGGTGATCAAATGGACAGCTGAGTGTCAAGAAGCCTTTGATAAAGTCAAAGAATACCTTTCGAATCCCCCAGTTTTGGTCCCGCCAGAGCCAGGGAGACCACTTTTCTTGTATCTGATAGTCTTGGAGAACTCTTTCGGTTGCGTCCTCGGGCAACATGACATAACCGGAAAGAAGGAGCAAGCAATCTACTACTTGAGCAAGAAATTCACCGGCTATGAGGCCAAGTACACTCTGCTGGAAAGAACATGTTGCGCTCTGACATGGGTTGCTCAAAAGCTGAGACATTATCTTCAAACTGACACTACCTTCCTCATAAGCAGGTTGGATCCTTTGAAGTATATATTTCAGAAACCAATGCCTACTGGAAGACTGGCTAAGTGGCAAATCTTGCTTACTGAATTCGACATAGTCTATGTTACTCGCACGACAATGAAAGCCCAGGCGCTAGCAGATCACTTGGCCGAAAATCCGGTCGATGAGGAATACCAGCCATTGAGTACCTACTTTCTAGATGAAGAAGTAAACACCGTAGAAGTGGTCTCGGAGGACGCTCATTTTTGGAAGTTGTTCTTTGATGGAGCTGTAAACGCCAAAGGTGTAGGAATTGGGGCAATTTTGATCTCGCCCTCCGGTCAGCATTATCCAGCCACAGCTAGACTGCGTTTCTTTTTCACAAACAATACAGCTGAGTATGAAGCCTACATAATGGGCATGCATATGGCGATCGATCAGGATGTCGAAGACTTACTGATCATGGGAGATTCTGACCTGATTATCCGGCAAACCCAAGGTGAATGGGAAACTCGGGATGTCAAGCTTATCCCTTACCGACAGCACGTGGAGGACCTCGACAAGCGTTTTAAAACAATAGAGTTCAGGTATATCCCGAGGTGTCACAATGAACTAGCGGATGCACTTGCTACTCTGGCTTCAATGCTACCCTACCCGGGCAACGCCCACGTCGATCCTTTGGAAATCCAAATCAGGGAAAGACACGGTTACTGCAACGTAATCGAGGCAGGATCAGATACGCAGCCTTGGTACCATAACATCAGGAGGTTCTTGAAGACACAAGAATACCCCGAGCATGCTACTGGAGATCAAAAGAGAACCATTAGGCAGCATGCAAGTGGTTTCTTTCTGAGCGGTGAATTGTTGTACAAGAGGACCCCGGACCTCAACCTACTAAGATGTGTCGACGCCGAGGAGGCAAGAAAGATCATGCACGAAGTACACGCAGGTGTGTGCGGACCTCACATGAACGGGTATGTCTTAGCGAAGAAAATCCTTCAAGCAGGTTATTACTGGATGACCATAGAAAAAGACTGCTTTAGCTTCATTCGGAAGTGTCATCAGTGTCAGGTGCACGGTGATTTGATTCATGCACCTCCCACGGAACTGTATCCCATGTCTGCACCTTGGCCATTTGTTGCATGGGGCATGGACGTCATTGGACCAATCGAGCCAAAGGCTTCAAATGGACATAGATTTATATTGGTTGCCATAGACTACTTCACAAAATGGGTAGAGGCTGTCACTCTCAAGTCGGTCACTAAAAAAGCTGTAGTGGACTTTGTACACTCAAATCTTATCTGTCGTTTCGGTATTCCTGCGACTATCATTACAGATAAAGCAGCAAACTTGAACAGTCACTTGATGGGAGATGTATGCGAGCAATTCAAACTAACGCATAGGAATTCTACTCCTTATCGGCCAAAGGCCAATGACGCTGTAGAAGTGGAAAACAAAAACATCAAGAAGATTTTGAGAAAAACGATCCAGAGTTCCCGATAGTGGCATGAGCAGTTACCATTTGCATTGTTGGGGTATCGCACTACGGTACGCACGTCAGTAGGAGAAACTCCTTATCTTTTGGTTTATGGGACCGAGGATGTGATACCAGCGGAAGTAGAAATTCCTTCGCTTCAAACCATTGTCAAAGCAGAAATCGAAGACAGCGAGTGGGTCAAGACTCGATTAGAGCAATTGACTTTGATCGATGAGAAGCGAATGGCCGCGGTTTGTCACGGACAATTGTACCAACGAAGAATGGCCCGTGCTTACAACAAGAAAGTCCGACCCAGGAATTTTGAAGTAGGTCAGCTGGTACTGAGGCGTATTCTGCCACATCACCAGGAAGCAAAAGGGAAATTTGCTCCAAACTGGAAAGTCCCATACATCATCAGGAAGATATTGCCGAGAGGAGCATTGTACCTAGGTGACATTGAAGGAAATGATCCCGAAACAACAGTAAATGCAGACGCAGTCAAAAGATACTATGTCTGAGTGACGTCCCAGCGGTCCTGACACATTCAAAATGTTGAAGTTTTTGTACCCACTATCAACTCTCTCTACAGGCCTTTGAGACGGTTACAAAAAAAAAAGAAAGAAAAGAAAAAAAAAAGAAAAGAAAAAAAAAGAAAAAGAAAAAAAAACAAACAAAAACAAACAAAACAAAAAATTGATCGAGGCCTGAACTACGTTTGACTTGATTCCGAAAGGATACGTAGGCAGCCTCTCCCTGAGGTTCAGTCACACCAACAATAAAATCCCATTTACCCTGAAATTGAAACCGGGGCACGTCAAACGGTTTAAAAGTCGTAGTATCATCTACCTCTCTTTACCAAGCACAACCCTTCAGATCAATTACCAAAGGTAGCGGGAAGCCAAGAAGCATCACAAATGGAGACCAGCACACTCTAAATTGAGAGAAATAAAATGAGAGAGTCTCGTCGGTGAAAACCTCCAGGCACCGTGAGGCGACGGGAGTAGAGAAACCAAAATGAGAGAGCTTGTGTAGTAAAAACTCGTAAAGAGTGCTATCAAGTGACAACAAGGAGAGAAACGAGAGAGGTCAGCTAGCGAAAACTCGCAAAGGGCACTGTTGGCCGAAAGAACGACTCTACCCAAGGAGATCTCGGCAAAGTTCCACCGGTTTGAAACACAAACCCATTTTGGTTCGGGAGGAAATGCAAGTTCATTAAAGGTCAGGCATCCAGTCCAAAGAGCATGTCATGTCCATTTAAAGTCAGCATTGTTTTCCTCAGATAAGTCTTTTTCGTCCCGAAAGGGACACTTCTTTTCTGAAATTTGCTTTCTCCTTTCTTTGTTTTTCTTCAAATCCCTTTCATTTTTAACCCTAAATCTCCAGATATACCGGAAAGGACAGGTGGTAGGTTTGGTTTCACGGAATTCCGTTTCGCAAAGGAAATGCCCCGTTTCGTTGGTACGTTTGCCCAAACCCGATGGATCATGATGTATGACTGTATTTAAAAAAAAAAAAAAATTTCCCCAGCAAGTCCGCCTTGTACAAATCCCCCACGGAACTTCCCTTTGTACAAATCCCCACAGAGCCTCCCTTTGTAAAAATTCCCCAGCGAGCTTTCCCAACAAATCCTAGCAAGTCCGCTTTGCAACAAATCCCCGACAAGTCCGCTTTGCAACAAATCCTTGACAAGTCCGCCTTGTACAAATCCCCACAGAGTACCCCCAGTAAAATCCTCGTTGAGGATCTCCAAGCAAAACGGGACACAAAAAAAAGCCTTACAAGGCAAATCATCACAAAATTTGGAAATACAAGCCTGAGCAGTCCAAAAGGGTTTCGCTATTTGAATCCAATCAATGGCAGGATTTCTCAACAGAAATAAGGACGCAGCAAAGCAATGGGAACAATCAAGGTCACCGAACCAACCGCCATTTCCGAACTAACAATTGTTCTTTGTCTAAAAAGTTGAAACAGGTATAATCCAAGACAACCGTGCAAGAAGCAGGTGTCACCCAAAGAAGAAGGTACATGGGTACAAGAAATAGTTTGGCAATAAGGAATTCACTCGAAAGGTAAGTTTCCACGAGGCTCCCTTTTATCTTCTACTAAAATAAGAAAAATCAAAAAAAAGAGGTCAGTTTGTATCCTCGAACTTTGTCCCCAGCCAGTCAGCATTAGGGTTTTAAACCCTAAACTGAACTTTTTCCATCCAGTCAGCATTAGGGTTTTAAACCCTAAACTGAACTTTTTCCATTAGTCAGCATTAGGGTTTTAAACCCTAAACTGAACTTTTCCTTTAGTCAGCATTAGGGTTTTAAACCCAAAACTGAACTTTTTCCATTCAGTCAGCATTAGGGTTTTAAACCCTAAACTGAACTTTTTCCTTTAGTCAGCATTAGGGTTTTAAACCCAAAACTGAACTTTTTCCTTTAGCCAGCATTAGGGTTTTAAACCCTAAACTGAACTTTTTCCATTCAGTCAGCATTAGGGTTTTAAACCCTAAACTGAACTCTTTCCAGCCAGTCAGTATTAGGGTTTTAAACCCAAAACTGAACTTTTTCCCATTCAGTCAGTATTAGGGTTTTAAACCCTAAACTGAACTTTTTCCATTCAGTCAGCATTAGGGTTTTAAACCCTAAACTGAACTCTTTCCAGCCAGTCAGTATTAGGGTTTTAAACCCTAAACTGAACTTTCCCTTTAGTCAGCATTAGGGTTTTAAACCCTAAACTGAACTTTTTCCCATTCAGTCAGTATTAGGGTTTTAAACCCTAAACTGAACTTTTTCCATTCAGTCAGCATTAGGGTTTTAAACCCTAAACTGAACTTTTTCCCATTCAGTCAGTATTAGGGTTTTAAACCCTAAACTGAACTTTTTCCATTCAGTCAGCATTAGGGTTTTAAACCCTAAACTGAACTCTTTCCAGCCAGTCAGTATTAGGGTTTTAAACCCTAAACTGAACTTTCCCTTTAGTCAGCATTAGGGTTTTAAACCCTAAACTGAACTCTTTCCTTTAGTCAGCATTAGGGTTTTAAACCCTAAACTGAACTTTCTCTTTAGTCAGCATTAGGGTTTTAAACCCTAAACTAAACTTTTTCCCATTCAGTCAGTATTAGGGTTTTAAACCCTAAACTGAACTTTTTCCAGCCAGTCAGCATTAGGGTTTTAAACCCTAAACTGAACTTTCCCTTTAGTCAGCATTAGGGTTTAAAACCCTAAACTAAACTTTTTCCCATTCAGTCAGTATTAGGGTTTTAAACCCTAAACTGAACATTTTCCATCCAGTCAGCATTAGGGTTTTAAACCCTAAACTGAACTCTTTCCAGCCAGTCAGTATTAGGGTTTTAAACCCTAAACTGAACTTTTCCCTTTAGTCAGCATTAGTGTTTTAAACCCTAAACTGAACTTTTTCCTTTAGTCAGCATTAGGGTTTTAATTCCTAAACTGAACTCTTCCCTTTAGTCAGCATTAGGGTTTTAAATCCTAAACTGAACTCTTTCCTTGAGTCAGCATTAGGGTTTTAAACCCTAAACTGAACTCTTCCCTTTAGTCAGCATTAGGGTTTTAAACCCTAAACTGAACTCTTTCCCTTTAGTCAGCATTAGGGTTTTAAACCCTAAACTGAACTTTTTCCTTTAGTCAGTATTATGGTTTTAAACCCTAAACTGAACTCTTTCCTTTAATCAGTATTAGGGTTTTAAACCCTAAACTGAACTTTTTCCTTTAGACAGCATTAGGGTTTTAAACCCTAAACTGAACTTTTCCCTGTAGTCAGCATTAGGGTTTTAAACCCTAAACTGAACTTTTCCCTTTAGTCAGCATTAGGGTTTTAAACCCTAAACTGAACTTTTCCCTTTAGTCAGCATTAGGGTTTTAAACCCTAAACTGAACTTTTCCCTTTAGTCAGCATTAGGGTTTTAAACCCTAAACTGAACTTTTTCCATTTAGTCAGCATTAGGGTTTTAAACCCTAAACTGAACTTTTCCCTTTAATCAGGATTAGGGTTTTAAACCCTAAACTGAACTTTTTCCCTTTAGTCAGCATTAGGGTTTTAAACCCTAAACTGATCTCTTTCCTTTAGTCAGCATTAGAGTTTTAAACCCTAAACTGAACTTTTTTCCATTCAGTCAGCATTAGCGTTTTAATCCCTAAACTGAACTTTTTCCATTCAGTCAGCATTAGGGTTTTAAACCCTAAACTGAACTCTTTCCTTGAGTCACCATTAGGGTTTTAAACCCTAAACTGAACTCTTCCCTTTAGTCAGCATTAGGGTTTTAAACCCTAAACTGAACTCTTTCCCTTTAATCAGCATTAGGGTTTTAAACCCTAAACTGAACTTTTTCCTTTAGTCAGTATTATGGTTTTAAACCCTAAACTGAACTCTTTCCTTTAATCAGTATTAGGGTTTTAAACCCTAAACTGAACTTTTTCCTTTAGTCAGCATTAGGGTTTTAAACCCTAAACTGAACTTTTCCCTGTAGTCAGCATTAGGGTTTTAAACCCTAAACTGAACTTTTCCCTTTAGTCAGCATTAGGGTTTTAAACCCTAAACTGAACTTTTCCCTTTAGTCAGCATTAGGGTTTTAAACCCTAAACTGAACTTTTCCCTTTAGTCAGCATTAGGGTTTTAAACCCTAAACTGAACTTTTTCCTTTAGTCAGCATTAGAGTTTTAAACCCTAAACTGAACTTTTCCCTTTAGTCAGCATTAGGGTTTTAAACCCTAAACTGAACTTTTTCCAGCCAGTCTGCATTAGGGTTTTAAACCCTAAACTGAACTTTTTCCCATTCAGTCAGTATTAGGGTTTTAAACCCTAAACTGAACATTTTCCATCCAGTCAGCATTAGGGTTTTAAACCCTAAACTGAACTCTTTCCAGCCAGTCAGTATTAGGGTTTTAAACCCTAAACTGAACTTTTCCCTTTAGTCAGCATTAAGGTTTTAAACCCTAAACTGAACTTTTTCCTTTAGTCAGCATTAGGGTTTTAAATCCTAAACTGAACTCTTCCCTTTAGTCAGCATTAGGGTTTTAAACCCTAAACTGAACTCTTTCCTTGAGTCAGCATTAGGGTTTTAAACCCTAAACTGAACTCTTCCCTTTAGTCAGCATTAGGGTTTTAAACCCTAAACTGAACTCTTTCCCTTTAGTTAGCATTAGGGTTTTAAACCCTAAACTGAACTTTTTCCTTCAGTCAGCATTAGGGTTTTAAACCCTAAACTGAACTCTTTCCTTTAATCAGTATTAGGGTTTTAAACCCTAAACTGAACTTTTCCCTTTAGTCAGCATTAGGGTTTTAAACCCTAAACTGAACTTTTCCCTGTAGTCAGCATTAGGGTTTTAAACCCTAAACTGAACTTTTCTCTTTAGTCAGCATTAGGGTTTTAAACCCTAACCTGAACTCTTCCCTTTACTCAGCATTAGGGTTTTAAACCCTAAACTGAACTCTTCCCTTTAGTCTGCATTAGGGTTTTAAACCATAAACTGAACTATTTCCCTTTAGTCAGCATTAGGGTTTTAAACCCTAAACTAAACTTTTTCCTTTAGTCAGCATTAGGGTTTTAAACCCTAAACTGAACTCTTTCCTTTAATCAGTATTAGGGTTTTAAACCCTAAACTGAACTTTTCCCTTTAGTCAGCATTAGGGTTTTAAACCCTAAACTGAACATTTCCCTGTAGTCAGCATTGGGGTTTTAAACCCTAACTGAACTTTTCCCTTTAGTCAGCATTAGGGTTTTAAACCCTAAACTGAACTTTTCCCTTAAGTCAGCATTAGGGTTTTAAACCCTAAACTGAACTTTTCCCTTTAGTCAGCATTAGGGTTTTAAACCCTAAACTGAACTTTTTCCTTTAGTCAGCATTAGAGTTTTAAACCCTAAACTGAACTTTTCCCTTTAGTCAGCATTAGGGTTTTAAACCCTAAACTGAACTTTTTCCAGCCAGTCAGCATTAGGGTTTTAAACCCTAAACTGAACTTTTTCCCATTCAGTCAGTATTAGGGTTTTAAACCCTAAACTGAACATTTTCCATCCAGTCAGCATTAGGGTTTTAAACCCTAAACTGAACTCTTTCCAGCCAGTCAGTATTAGGGTTTTAGACCCTAAACTGAACTTTTTCCTTTAGTCAGCATTAGGGTTTTAAACCTTAAACTGAACTTTTCCCTTTAGTCAGCATTAGGGTTTTAAACCCTAAACTGAACTTTTTCCAGCCAGTCAGCATTAGGGTTTTAAACCCTAAACTGAACTTTTTCCCATTCAGTCTGTATTAGGGTTTTAAACCCTAAACTGAACATTTTCCATCCAGTCAGCATTAGGGTTTTAGACCCTAAACTGAACTTTTCTCTGTAGTCAGCATTAGGGTTTTAAACCCTAAACTGAACTTTTCCCTTTAGTCAGCATTAGGGTTTTAAACCCTAAACTGAACTTTTCCCTTTAGTCAGCATTAGGGTTTTAAACCCTAAACTGAACTTTTCCCTTTAGTCAGCATTAGGGTTTTAAACCCTAAACTGAACTTTTTCCTTTAGTCAGCATTAGAGTTTTAAACCCTAAACTGAACTTTTCCCTTTAGTCAGCATTAGGGTTTTAAACCCTAAACTGAACTTTTTCCAGCCAGTCAGCATTAGGGTTTTAAACCCTAAACTGAACTTTTTCCCATTCAGTCAGTATTAGGGTTTTAAACCCTAAACTGAACATTTTCCATCCAGTCAGCATTAGGGTTTTAAACCCTAAACTGAACTATTTCCAGCCAGTCAGTATTAGGGTTTTAGACCCTAAACTGAACTTTTCCCTTTAGTCAGCATTAGGGTTTTAAAACCTAAACTGAACTTTTTCCTTTAGTCAGCATTAGGGTTTTAAATCCTAAACTGAACTCTTCCCTTTAGTCAGCATTAGGGTTTTAAACCCTAAACTGAACTCTTTCCTTGAGTCAGCATTAGGGTTTTAAACCCTAAACTGAACTCTTCCCTTTAGTCAGCATTAGGGTTTTAAACCCTAAACTGAACTCTTTCCCTTTAGTCAGCATTAGGGTTTTAAACTCTAAACTGAACTTTTTCTTTCAGTCAGCATTAGGGTTTTAAACCCTAACCTGAACTCTTTCCTTTAATCAGTATTAGGGTTTTAAACCCTAAACTGAACTTTTCCCTTTAGTCAGCATTAGGGTTTTAAACCCTAAACTGAACTTTTCCCTGTAGTCAGCATTAGGGTTTTAAACCCTAAACTGAACTTTTCCCTTTAGTCAGCATTAGGGTTTTAAACCCTAAACTGAACTCTTCCCTTTAGTCAGCATTAGGGTTTTAAACCCTAAACTGAACTCTTTCCTTGAGTCAGCATTAGGGTTTTAAACCATAAACTGAACTCTTCCCTTTAGTCTGCATTAGGGTTTTAAACCATAAACTGAACTCTTTCCCTTTAGTCAGCATTAGGGTTTTAAACCCTAAACTAAACTTTTTCCTTTAGTCAGCATTAGGGTTTTAAACCCTAAACTGAACTCTTTCCTTTAATCAGTATTAGGGTTTTAAACCCTAAACTGAACTTTTCCCTTTAGTCAGCATTAGGGTTGTAAACCCTAAACTGAACTTTTCCCTTTAGTCAGCATTAGGGTTTTAAACCCTAAACTGAACTTTTCCCTTTAGTCAGCATTGGGGTTTTAAACCCTAAACTGAACTTTTCCCTTTAGTCAGCATTAGGGTTTTAAACCCTAAACTGAACTTTTCCCTTTAGTCAGCATTAGGGTTTTAAACCCTAAACTGAACTTTTCCCTTTAGTCAGCATTAGGGTTTTAAACCCTAAACTGAACTTTTCCCTTTAGTCAGTATTAGGGTTTTAAACCCTAAACTGAACTTTTCCCTTTAGTCAGCATTAGGGTTTTAAACCCTAAACTGAACTTTTCCCTTTAGTCAGCATTAGGGTTTTAAACCCTAAACTGAACTTTTCCCTGTAGTCAGCATTAGGGTTTTAAACCCTAAACTGAACTCTTTCCTTTAGTCAGCATTAGGGTTTTAAACCCTAAACTGAACTTTTCCTTTAGTCAGCATTAGGGTTTTAAACCCTAAACTGAACTCTTTCCTTTAGTCAGCATTAGGGTTTTAAACCCTAAACTGAACTCTTTCCTTTAGTCAGCATTAGGGTTTTAAACCCTAAACTGAACTCTTTCCTTTAGTCAGCATTAGGGTTTTTAACCCTAAACTGAACTCTTCCCTTTAGTCAGCATTAGGGTTTTAAACCCCTAACTGAACTCTTCTCTTTAGTCAGCATTAGGGTTTTAAACCCTAAACTGAACTCTTCCCTTTAGTCAGCATTAGGGTTTTAAACCCTAAACTGAACTCTTTCCCTTTAGTCAGCATTAGGGTTTTAAACCCTAAACTGAACTTTTTCCTTTAGTCAGCATTAGGGTTTTAAACCCTAAACTGAACTCTTTCCTTTAATCAGTATTAGGGTTTTAAACCCTAAACTGAACTTTTCCCTTTAGTCAGCATTAGGGTTTTAAACCCTAAACTGAACTTTTCCCTTTAGTCAGCATTAGGGTTTTAAACCCTAAACTGAACTTTTCCCTTTAGTCAGCATTAGGGTTTTAAACCCTAATCTGAACTTTTCCCTATAGTCAGCATTAGGGTTTTAAACCCTAAACTGAACTCTTTCCTTTAGTTAGCATTAGGGTTTTAAACCCTAAACTGAACTTTTCCCTTTAGTCAGCATTAGGGTTTTAAACCCTAAACTGAACTTTTCCCTTTAGTCAGCATTAGGGTTTTAAACCGTAAACTGAACTTTTTCCTTTAGTCAGCATTAGAGTTTTAAACCCTAAACTGAACTTTTCCCTTTAGTCAGCATTAGGGTTTTAAACCCTAAACTGAACTTTTTCCAGCCAGTCAGCATTAGGGTTTTAAACCCTAAACTGAACTTTTTCCCATTCAGTCAGTATTAGGGTTTTAAACCCTAAACTGAACATTTTCCATCCAGTCAGCATTAGGGTTTTAAACCCTAAACTGAACTCTTTCCAGCCAGTCAGTATTAGGGTTTTAGACCCTAAACTGAACTTTTCCCTTTAGTCAGCATTAGGGTTTTAAAACCTAAACTGAACTTTTTCCTTTAGTCAGCATTAGGGTTTTAAATCCTAAACTAAACTCTTCCCTTTAGTCAGCATTAGGGTTTTAAACCCTAAACTGAACTCTTTCCTTGAGTCAGCATTAGGGTTTTAAACCCTAAACTGAACTCTTCCCTTTAGTCAGCATTAGGGTTTTAAACCCTAAACTGAACTCTTTCCCTTTAGTCAGCATTAGGGTTTTAAACTCTAAACTGAACTTTTTCTTTCAGTCAGCATTAGGGTTTTAAACCCTAACCTGAACTCTTTCCTTTAATCAGTATTAGGGTTTTAAACCCTAAACTGAACTTTTCCCTTTAGTCAGCATTAGGGTTTTAAACCCTAAACTGAACTTTTCCCTTTAGTCAGCATTAGGGTTTTAAACCCTAAACTGAACTTTTCCCTTTAGTCAGCATTAGGGTTTTAAACCCTAAACTGAACTCTTCCCTTTAGTCAGCATTAGGGTTTTAAACCCTAAACTGAACTCTTTCCTTGAGTCAGCATTAGGGTTTTAAACCATAAACTGAACTCTTCCCTTTAGTCTGCATTAGGGTTTTAAACCATAAACTGAACTCTTTCCCTTTAGTCAGCATTAGGGTTTTAAACCCTAAACTAAACTTTTTCCTTTAGTCAGCATTAGGGTTTTAAACCCTAAACTGAACTTTTCCCTTTAATCAGGATTAGGGTTTTAAACCCTAAACTGAACTTTTCCCTTTAGTCAGCATTAGGGTTTTAAACCCTAAACTGAACTTTTCCCTTTAGTCAGCATTAGGGTTTTAAACCCTAAACTGAACTTTTCCCTTTAGTCAGCATTAGGGTTTTAAACCCTAAACTGAACTTTTCCCTTTAGTCAGCATTAGGGTTTTAAACCCTAAACTGAACTTTTCCCTTTAGTCAGCATTAGGGTTTTAAACCCTAAACTGAACTTTTCCCTTTAGTCAGTATTAGGGTTTTAAACCCTAAACTGAACTTTTCCCTTTAGTCAGCATTAGGGTTTTAAACCCTAAACTGAACTTTTCCCTTTAGTCAGCATTAGGGTTTTAAACCCTAAACTGAACTTTTCCCTGTAGTCAGCATTAGGGTTTTAAACCCTAAACTAAACTCTTTCCTTTAGTCAGCATTAGGGTTTTAAACCCTAAACTGAACTTTTCCCTGTAGTCAGCATTAGAGTTTTAAACCCTAAACTGAACTCTTCCCTGTAGTCAGCATTAGGGTTTTAAACCCTAAACTGAACTCTTTCCTTTAGTCAGCATTAGGGTTTTAAACCCTAAACTGAACTCTTTCCTTTAGTCAGCATTAGGGTTTTTAACCCTAAACTGAACTCTTCCCTTTAGTCAGCATTAGGGTTTTAAACCCCTAAATGAACTCTTCTCTTTAGTCAGCATTAGGGTTTTAAACCCTAAACTGAACTCTTCCCTTTAGTCAGCATTAGGGTTTTAAACCCTAAACTGAACTCTTTCCCTTTAGTCAGCATTAGGGTTTTAAACCCTAAACTGAACTTTTTCCTTTAGTCAGCATTAGGGTTTTAAACCCTAAACTGAACTCTTTCCTTTAATCAGTATTAGGGTTTTAAACCCTAAACTGAACTTTTCCCTTTAGTCAGCATTAGGGTTTTAAACCCTAAACTGAACTTTTCCCTTTAGTCAGCATTAGGGTTTTAAACCCTAAACTGAACTTTTCCCTTTAGTCAGCATTAGGGTTTTAAACCCTAATCTGAACTTTTCCCTGTAGTCAGCATTAGGGTTTTAAACCCTAAACTGAACTCTTTCCTTTAGTTAGCATTAGGGTTTTAAACCCTAAACTGAACTTTTCCCTGTAGTCAGCATTAGGGTTTTAAACCCTAAACTGAACTCTTTCCTTTAGACAACATTAATACACGCAGGTGTGTGCGGACCTCACATGAACGGGTATGTCTTAGCGAAGAAAATCCTTCAAGCAGGTTATTACTAGATGACCATGGAAAATGACTACTTTAGCTTCGTTCGGAAGTGTCATCAGTGTCAGGTGCACGGTGATTTGATTCATGCACCTCCCACGGAACTGCATCCCATGTCTGCACCTTGGCCATTTGTTGCATGGGGCATGGACGTCATTGGACCAATCGAGCCAAAACCTTCAAATGGACACAGATTTATATTGGTTGCCATAGACTACTTCACAAAATGGGTAGAGGCTGTCACTCTCAAGTCGGTCACTAAAAAGCTGTAGTGGACTTTGTACACTCAAATCTTATCTATCATTTCGGTATTCCTGCGACTATCATTACAGATAATGCAGCAAACTTGAACAGTCACTTGATGGGAGATGTATGCGAGCAATTCAAAATAACGCATAGGAATTCTACTCCTTATCGGCCAAAGGCCAATGGCGCTGTAGAAGTGGAAAACAAAAACATCAAGAAGGTTTTGAGAAAAACGATCCAGAGTTCCCGATAGTGGCATGAGCAGTTACCATTTGCATTGTTGGGGTATCGCACTACGGTACGCACGTCAGTAGGAGCAACTCCTTATCTTTTGGTTTATGGGACCGAGGCTGTGATACCAGCGGAAGTAGAAATCCCTTCGCTTCGAACCATTGTCGAAGCAGAAATCGAAGACAGCGAGTGGGTCAAGACTCGATTAGAGAAATTGACTTTGATCGATGAGAAGCGAATGGCCGCGGTTTGTCACGGACAGTTGTACCAACGAAGAATGGCCCGTGCTTACAACAAGAAAGTCCGACCCAGGAATTTTGAAGTAGGTCAGCTGGTACTGAGGCATATTCTGCCACATCACCAGGAAGCAAAAGGGAAATTTGCTCCAAACTGGAAAGGCCCATACATCATCAGGAAGATATTGCCGAGAGGAGCATTGTACCTAGGTGACATTGAAGGAAATGATCCTGAAACAGCAGTAAATGCAGACGTAGTCAAAAGATACTATGTCTGAGTGACGTCCCAGCGGTCCTGACACATTCGAAATGCTGAAGGTTTTGTCCCCACTATCAACTCTCTCTATAGGCCTTTGAGCCGGTTACAAAAAAAAAAAAGAAAGAAAAGAAAAAAAAAAGAAAAGAAAAAAAAGAAAAAGAAAAAAAAAACAAACAAAAACAAACAAAACAAAACATTGATCGAGGCCTGAACTACGTTTGACTTAATTCCGAAAGGATACGTAGGCAGCCTCTCCCTGAGGTTCAGTCACACCAACAATAAAATACCATTTACCCTGAAATTGAAACCGGGGCACGTCAAACGGTTTAAAATTCGTAGTATCATCTACCTCTCCTTACCAAGCACAACCCTTCAGATCAATTACTAAAGGTAGCGGGAAGCCAAGAAGCGTCACGAATGGAGACCGGCACACTCTAAATTGAGAGAAATAAAATGAGAGATTCTCGTCGGTGAAAACCTCCGGGCACCGTGAGGCGACGGGAGTAGAGAAACCAAAATGAGAGAGCTTGTGTAGTAAAAACTCGTAAAGAGTGCTATCAAGCGACAACAAGGAGAGAAACGAGAGAGGTCAGCTAGCGAAAACCCGCAAAGGGCGCTGTTGGCCGAAAGAACGACTCTACCCAAGGAGATCTCGGCAAAGTTCCACCGGTTTGAAAAACAAACCCATTTTGGTTCGGGAGGAAATGCAAGTTCATTAAAGGTCAGGCGTCCAGTCCAAAGAGCATGTCATGTTCATTTAAAGTCAGCATTGTTTTCCTCAGATAAGTCTTTTTCGTCCAGAAAGGGACACTTCTTTTCTGAAATTTGCTTTCTCCTTTCTTTGTTTTTCTTCAAATCCCTTTCATTTTTAACCCTAAATCTCCAGATATACCGGAAAGGACAGGTGGCAGGTTTGGTTTCACGGAATTCCGTTTCGCAAAGGAAATGCCCAGTTTCGTTGGTACGTTTGCCCAAACCCGATGGATCATGATGTCTGACTGTATTTAAAAAAAAAAAAAAATTTTCCCCAGCAAGTCCGCCTTGTACAAATACCCCACGGAACTTCCCTTTGTACAAATCCCCACAGAGCCTCCCTTTGTAAAAATTCCCCAGCGAGCTTTCCCAACAAATCCTAGCAAGTCCGCTTTGCAACAAATCCCTAACAAGTCCACTTTGCAACAAATCCTTGACAAGTCCGCCTTGTACAAATCCCCACAGAGTACCCCCAGTAAAATCCTCGTTGAGGATCTCCAAGCAAAACGGGACACAAAAAAGCCTTACAAGGCAAATCATCACAGAATTTGGAAATACAAGCCTGAACAGTCCAAAAGGGTTTCGCCATTTGAATCCAATCAATGGCAGGATTTCTCAACAGAAATAAGAACGCAGCAAAGCAATGGGAAAAATCAAGGTCACCGAACCAACCGCCATTTCCGAACTAATAATTGTTCTTTGTCTGAAAAGTTGAAACATGTATAATCCAAGACAACCGTGCAACAAGCAGGTGTCACCCAAAGAAGAAGGTACATAGGTACATGAAATAGTTTGGCAATAAGGAATTCACTCGAAAGGTAAGTTTCCACGAGGCTCCCTTTTATCTTCTACTAAAACAAGAAAAATAAAAAAAAAGAGGTCAGTTAGTATCCTCGAACTTTGTCCCCAGCCAGTCAGCATTAGGGTTTTAAACCCTAAACTGAACTTTTTCCATCCAGTCAGCATTAGGGTTTTAAACCCTAAACTGAACTTTTTCCTTTAGTCAGCATTAGGGTTTTAAACCCTAAACTGAACTTTTTCCATTCAGTCAACATTAGGGTTTTAAACCATAAACTGAACTTTTCCCTTTAGTCAGCATTAGGGTTTTAAACCCTAAACTGAACTTTTTCCCTTTAGTCAGCATTAGGGTTTTAAACCCTAAACTGAACTCTTTCCTTTAGTCAGCATTAGGGTTTAAACCCTAAACTGAACTTTCCCTTTAGTCAACATTAGGATTTTAAACCCTAAACTGAACTTTTTCCCATTCAGTCAGTATTAGGGTTTTAAACCCTAAACTGAACTTTTCCATCCAGTCAGCATTAGGGTTTTAAACCCTAAACTGAACTCTTTCCAGCCAGTCAGTATTAGGGTTTTAAACCCTAAACTGAACTTTCCCTTTAGTCAGCATTAGGGTTTTAAACCCTAAACTGAACTTTTTCCCCTTCAGTCAGTATTAGGGTTTTAAACCCTAAACTCATCATTTTCCATCCAGTCAGCATTAGGGTTATAAACCCTAAACTGAACTCTTTCCAGCCAGTCAGTTTAGGGTTTTAAACCCTAAACTGAACTTTTCCCTTTAGTCAGCATTAGGGTTTTAAACCCTAAACTGAACTTTTTCCTTTAGTCAGCATTAGGGTTTTAAATCCTAAACTGAACTCTTCCCTTCAGTCAGCATTAGGGTTTTAAACCCTAAACTGAACTCTTTCCTTGAGTCAGCATTAGGGTTTTAAACCCTAAACTGAACTCTTCACTTTAGTCAGCATTAGGGTTTTAAACCCTAAACTGAACTCTTTCCCTTTAGTCAGCATTAGGGTTTTAAACCCTAAACTGAACTTTTTTCTTTAGTCAGCATTAGGGTTTTAAACCCAAAACTGAACTCTTTCCTTTAGTCAGCCTTAGGGTTTTAAACCCTAAACTGAACTTTTCCCTTTAGTCAGCATTAGGGTTTTAAACCCTAAACTGAACTTTTCCCTGTAGTCAGCATTAGGGTTTTAAACCCTAAACTGAACTTTTCCCTTTAGTCAGCATTAGGGTTTTAAACCCTAAACTGAACTTTTCCCTTTAGTCAGCATTAGGGTTTTAAACCCTAAACAGAACTTTTCCCTGTAGTCAGCATTAGGGTTTTAAACCCTAAACTGAACTTTTTCCTTTAGTCAGCATTAGGGTTTTAAACCCTAAACTGAACTTTTCCCTGTAGTCAGAATTAGGGTTTTAAACCCTAAACTGAACTCTTTCCTTTAGTCAGCATTAGGGTTTTAAACCCTAAACTGAACTTTTCCCTATAGTCAGCATTAGGGTTTTAAACCCTAAACTGAACTCTTTCCTTTAGACATCATTAGGGTTTTAAACCCTAAACTGAACTCTTCCCTTTAGTCAGCATTAGGGTTTTAAACCCAAAACTGAACTCTTCCCTTTAGTCAGCATTAGGGTTTTAAATCCTAAACTGAACTCTCCCCTTTAGTCAGCATTAGGGTTTTAAACCCTAAACTGAACTCTTCCCTTTAGTCAGCATTAGGGTTTTAAACCCTAAACTGAACTCTTCCCCTTTAGTCAGCATTAGGGTTTTAAACCCTAAACTGAACTTTTTCCTTTAGTCAGCATTAGGGTTTTAAACCCTAAACTGAACTTTTTCCTTGAGTCAGCATTAGGGTTTTAAACCATAAAACAGAACTCTTTCCTTTAGTCAACATTAGGGTTTTAAACCCTAAACTGAACTTTTTCCTTTAGTCAGCATTAGGGTTTTAAACCTTAAACTGAACTCTTTCCTTTAGTCAGCATTAGGGTTTTAAACCCTAAACTGAACTTTTCCCTTTAGTCAGCATTAGGGTTTTAAACCCTAAACTGAACTTTTTTCCTTTAGTCAGCATTAGGGTTTTAAACCCTAAACTGAACTTTTCCCTTTAGTCAGCATTAGGGTTTTAAACCCTAAACTGAACTTTTTTCTTTAGTCAGCATTAGGGTTTTAAACCTTAAACTGAACTCTTTCCTTTAGTCAGCATTAGGGTTTTAAACCCTAAACTGAACTTTTCCCTTTAGTCAGCATTAGGGTTTTAAACCCTAAACTGAACTTTTCCCTGTAGTCAGCATTAGGGTTTTAAACCCTAAACTGAACTTTTCCCTTTAGTCAGCATTAGGGTTTTAAACCCTAAACTGAACTTTTCCCTTTAGTCAGCATTAGGGTTTTAAACCCTAAACTGAACTTTTCCCTTTAGTCAGCGTTATGGTTTTAAACCCTAAACTGAACTTTTCCCTTTAGTCAGCATTAGGGTTTTAAACCCTAAACTGAACTTTTCCCTGTAGTCAGCATTAGGGTTTTAAACCCTAAACTGAACTTTTCCCTTTAGTCAGCATTAGGGTTTTAAACCCTAAACTGAACTTTTCCCTGTAGTCAGAATTAGGGTTTTAAACCCTAAACTGAACTCTTTCCTTTAGTCAGCATTAGGGTTTTAAACCCTAAACTGAACTTTTCCCTATAGTCAGCATTAGGGTTTTAAACCCTAAACTGAACTCTTTCCTTTAGTCAGCATTAGGGTTTTAAACCCTAAACTGAACTCTTCCCTTTAGTCAGCATTAGGGTTTTAAACCCTAAACTGAACTCTTCCCTTTAGTCAGCATTAGGGTTTTAAACCCTAAACTGAACTCTCCCCTTTAGTCAGCATTAGGGTTTTAAACCCTAAACTGAACTCTTCCGTTTAGTCAGCATTAGGGTTTTAAACCCTAAACTGAACTCTTTCCCTTTAGTCAGCATTAGGGTTTTAAACCCTAAACTGAACTTTTTCCTTTAGTCAGCATTAGGGTTTTAAACCCTAAACTGAACTCTTTCCTTTAGTCAACATTAGGGTTTTTAACCCTAAACTGAACTTTTTCCTTTAGTCAGCATTAGGGTTTTAAACCTTAAACTGAACTCTTTCCTTTAGTCAGCATTAGGGTTTTAAACCCTAAACTGAACTTTTCCCTTTAGTCAGCATTAGGGTTTTAAACCCTAAACTGAACTTTTCCCTTTAGTCAGCATTAGGGTTTTAAACCCTAAACTGAACTTTTCCCTGTAGTCAGCATTAGGGTTTTAAACCCTAAACTGAACTCTTTCCTTTAGTCAGCATTAGGGTTTTAAACCCTAAACTGAACTCTTTCCTTTAGATAGCATTAGGGTTTTAAACCCTAAACTGAACTCTTTCCTTTAGTCAGCATTAGGGTTTTAAACCCTAAACTAAACTCTTCCCTTTAGTCAGCATTAGGGTTTTAAACCCTAAACTGAACTCTTTCCTTCAGTCAGCATTAGGGTTTTTAAACCCTAAACTGAACTCTTCCCTTCATTCAGCATTAGGGTTTTAAACCCTAAACTAAACTCTTTCCTTTAGACAACATTAGGGTTTTAAACCCTAAACTGAACTCTTTCCTTTAGTTAGCATTAGGGTTTTAAACCCTAAACTAAACTCTTTCCTTTAGACAGCATTAGGGTTTTAAACCCTAAACTGAACTCTTCCCTTTAGTCAATATTAGGGTTTTAAACCCTAAACTGAACTCTTCCCTTCAGTCAACATTAGGGTTTTAAACTCTAAACTGAACTTTTTCCCTTCAGTCAGCATTAGGTTTTTAAACCCTAAACTGAACTTTTTCCCTTTAGTCAGCATTAGGGTTTTAAACCTTAAACTGAACTTTTTCCCTTTAGTCGGCATTAGGGTTCTAAACCCTAAACTGAACTTTTTCCATCCAGTCAGTATTAGGGTTTTAAACCCTAAACTGAACTTTTCCTTTAGCCAACATTTGGGTTTTAAACCCTGAACTGAACTTTTCTAGTTAGTCAGCATTAGGGTTTTAAACCCTAAACTGAACTTTTTCCAGTCAGTCAGTATTAGGGTTTTAAACCCTAAACTGAACTTTTCCATTCAGTCAGTATTAGGGCCCCAACCCTAAACTGAACTTTTCCCCAGTTAGTCAGTATTAGGGTTTCAACTCTAAACTGAACTTCTCCCCAGCTAGTCAGTATTAGGGCTCCAACCCTGAACTGAGCATTTTTACCTTATGGCAATATTAGGGATCCAATCCTGAAGTTGCATTTTGTGGTCCAAAAGAAACAAAAATAATAGCAATTGGTCTTGCTGTACAATTTTTGGATTTTTACGTGGTATGTTGTTAATTATTTATGATTTTTGCCCATTTTATTTTTATTAAAAACAAAATACAAAAAATGTGTGTCATGCGTAGTTTGAACCGTAATCCGGTTATTAAATGGAAAATCATAAAATATGCATTTTTGTCCTGATTGTTGCCTTGTTTAATTTTACCTACTTTAACATTTTAATACGCGTGAATAATTGTATTAAGTGTTTAATTAATGGAGTTTAATTTTGTTTAATTAGGTTTTGTTTTAAAAATGAAAAATAAAAGAAAAAGAGTGCAAAATTGGCCTGAAATCAGGTTTGGGCTTGTTCCCATTTAAAATCCGAGGCCCAAATCGAGCCCAAAGCATGTGCTTGCCCCGGTCCAGACCAGTTGACCTCAAGAGCGTCCAAACGACGTCGTTTTGATCTGGTCTGATCTGGGCCGTTGATCTCAGAATGATCAACGGCCAAGATCGCATTCCCCATACTCACGAACAAAACCCGACCCATTCCACCCGGACCGACCCAACCCCCTTTAGGTTGAAACGACACCGTTCCTTACCAGCCAAAAGATCCTGACCCTTCATCTCACTCCATCCGACGGCCAGGAATCGACCACTCACTTACTATATAATCCCATTCCTTCACCCCACGCCCCTAGCCAGACCCCCCTACCTTTCTTCGTCCTCACCACAAACCCCGGAACCCTAGCCGCCCCCATTTCCCTTCACCAAAAACCCGGCGGCGCGGGAGTTTTATAAACATTGCTGCATTTACAGTTTTATAAACATTATTAGATTTGTGTAACCTGTTTAGTTTGCAACTTATTGAAGAATACATAGGTTAGCCTGTACTTAATTGAAGTTTAGTGTGTTTAAAATTGTGATTTCAGTTATCTAGTTGGTTGTATGATAAAGAATGTGTGAGTGGTTGGCATACGGATAATTAGATTTCCGTCAGCTATATTTTGTATATATAGGGCAGAACGTTTTAACCCTGCAGAATACAATGTGGCTTTAATCTTTTAAGTTCTAACTTTATCAGATCTCGTTAGGCAGTTTACATGACCACGTTCGAACCCTATCAGTAGTAGTTTCCGATAGTCAACTCTATTGACTTAGCTTAAATTTTAAATTCAGGATTGAAGAACATTTTAACGAAAGTTTTGGCAGTTTTATTAATCTTGTATATTAATATCCTCTAGTAAATTAAAAGGCATGTTCATCCATGAAATAAGGCACGGAACAATTCACGTCTCATAAACAACTAATCAGATAATCAAATAAGAGTCCGAAGCTGGTCAAACATGTAATTTAATTAGCGTGTACTTTTCCTTCTTTAATTTTTCTCAAAGATAAATAATAAATGTAGTCGCCATTAGGTTTATCCTTTCATAAAATGAGACGAGCCTCGCCAAACAAAAAATGTAAATTGCGGGGCCCTCAATAATTAACCATAATAAATACTTAGAATTCGGGATGGACTGTTTAGTGAATTTCACTGCCTTCCCCAAAGATAATAACACGTTAGGCTCTTTAGGAACGACTCAATTGAAATTACATTCTTAATTTCGGGTGCGCATTTATGTGACCCAAAATTCAAATCTCAACGGAGTCGAAATGTATTAATAACCACGGGTGCATTGATTGTGACGTGGTTCGAGATGCATTTTCACAACGTTGCAATTCTATAAATAATAAAAGCGGTTTAAACTTAATAAAAGCACGTAAGTCATAACATGTATTTAAATCAGATATTTAGCCATTATAACAATTTAAGCGACCGTGCTAGAACCACGGGATTCGAGGGTGCCTAACACCTTCCCTCGGGTCAACAGAATTCCTTACTTAGAATTTCTGGTTCGCAGACTTCATTCGGAAAAGTCGAAAATTTCCTCGATTTGGGATTCAAGATAAACCGGTGACTTGGGACACCAAAAGCCAAACCTTTCCCAAGTGGCGACTCTGAATTAATTAAATAATCCTATTTCGGATATTGTCACTTAAATTGGAAAAACTCTCTCGCGCATTTAACCCTTCGGGGCGGGGCGCGCAAAAAGGAGGTGTGACAGCTCTGGCGACTCTGCTGGGGATTTAAATGACCCAGAACCACTGGTTCAGGGTTAGAATTCGAGCTTAGATAAATTGTTATATTTGGTTTTATCTGATTTTTACATGTTTGAGCCTAATGTGTTAAATGCTGTTTTACCGCTTTGATATTATTTGGACTGTACATATAAACTGTGCCGAACCCTTCTCTCTTCACCTCCGGGGAGAAGCTCGCTGGTCGAGGCTCCCTATTCTGTTAGTGTCAATACCTGAAATAAGAAAGATGACAGATAAGTTACAAAGCCGGACGGCCTTTTGGTTCCCGGTAAGTTGCCCCTCCTCGACTCGAGTTGTCCGCTCGGGTACACAGAACATCTACCCAGGTTATAAACCTAGTATAACGAAACCTCATGCCGGATCCCTAGTAGGAACGCTTATCTGCATCATGTTGCATTTGACATAGGGGACTCAACACAGGGGTTGGGTCCGTCTAGGACAGGCAACCTGGAACGAAAAGACCATCCTGCTGCATCCCATTTGTTTTGCGCATCTATTTGCTTCAGATCTGCATGTCGACCGGTTTCCGAAAAATTTTCAAACAAAAAAGAGAATAGCGGGGTAGGGAGATAATTACTTATTCTTTTGAAAAAAAACCAATGTCCAAGTAATGTCAAAACCTCACCGGAATTTTCTTTTAAAAAAAAAATATATATATATAAAAAAAAATGAAAAACAAAGCTTGTCTTTCAGTTTGACTATTCCTTTTAATAACTTTCAAAATCCAAAATACATATAAATAAAACAAAAATCAAATTTTTTTTATTGTTTCATTTGTAGTACCTCTTTAAAAGATTTTCGAAACTTCAAAAAATGAAAAAAAGGAAGTTTAAAATGTATAAGTATTTCCTTGGTCTCTTTTCAAAAATAAATACTATAATAAAAAAATATATAACAAAATTCCAGGAAAAAAAAAATAGTTATTCTTCTTTTCTTTAAAGGATTTTATTTTTGTTTCCCCTATTTTGATCCGACCGAACTACGCCGGTTTGATTCTCACACGGTATGAGATACGTAGGCAACCCTCATCGGGTCCAACCTCCCCTTTTTAGAAATAGCCAAAATGTCAGAATTTTAATTTATGAGTCAAGTGATGCCGTTTTGTCAAGAATAGCCGAATGTTCCCGAAAGGGACGGCGAAAGGCTGACTTTGCATAAACGGCCACTTTCGGTCATCCTGTAGAGTCTGGATCGATTGACCCTCACAACCTTAAAATCTTCATCCCCGAAGTGCTGAAAGGCCGTGTTCGAAAATCAGATCTCTCTTTTCTAAGAAATAGTCAAATCGTTTTTCGAGTCCAATCATTTTTGCTTAAATCACCTAAATAAATGTGCAGGATGAGCACGATACAAAATGAACCTTTTTCAATGATGACCAAGATCCCTTTTGAGTTGCGATTATGGTGGAACGACTTAGGCAAGGAGGGGCAAGGCAAGGTGAGGAAATATCTGAAAAATCTCCCGGATTTACTAGACATTCAGCCTCGGGGCGATATTATCAGATCATTGGTCACTTACTGGGATTCGGCGCACAATGTATTTCATTTCTCAGACTTCGAGCTCACCCCGACTTTGGAAGAAATAGCGGGATACATTGGGGGTGATGAAGCTCCGTTAAGGTTCAAATACTTGATTGCACCTAGGGCCGTCACGGTACACCGGTTTCTGGATTTTCTGAAAATACCCCGAACATTTCACCATCCAGATCTTGCCAAAGGTTTCTGCAGTCTCCACCTCATGTATGCTAGATATGGTCATGAGGGCGGGTTCAATAAGCTGGATTTCAAACTGTGTAGTAAAGGCAACCGACAAAAGCGGGACGAACACAGGCTGTTAGCTTTTATGACGGCCTTCTTGGGTCTTATAGTGTTCCCAAGGAAGGACGGAAACATCGATCTAAAAATAACTGGGGTCGTCAGTACTTTGCTTACCCAAGTTAAAAGTACTCTGGCGCATATGATTATGGCTGACATTTTCCGGGCTCTCACTGCTTGTCGATCCAGGGGCGACTTTTTCGAAGGATGTAACCTACTGTTGCAAATATGGATGACCGATCATTTATGCCACCGCTCCCAGCTCTTGGGTTACGGTTCGCCCGAAAAAACTTGTATTGGAGAATTCTACACTAGAATCAAAGGTTTCAATCTACCTGAGGACGTCACATCATGGACCTCATTTTTCCGAACTCTCACTGCTAGCCAAATCCAGTGGACGCTCGGATGGTCGCCTATTGAGGAAATCATATACATGCCGACAACCAGGCCCCACTTTCTGTTGATGGGACTTAAAAGCATCCAACCCTACGCACCATATCAGGTTTTGAGGCAACTTGGGAGATATCAAGTGGTGCCGAAAGATGAAGATCTGAGTACCCAAGTGATTGAAATCAGTACAGACGGTCGTTTCCCCGAAGAAGAAGTTCGCCAAATCTGGAGTGAGTGCCAACATCTGACAGCAAGCACTTGTATGATGGATATAGCAAAAGGGGAAGTTGCCCCAGGGTATCACGCTTGGTTCAGAGGCGACCTGTCTTGCGAAAGACCAGCTAAGAGACCGCATCTCAAAGATTTTGTAGAATCGTCCCAAGGGCAATGGAACTGGTTAGCAAAAGAAAAGGGGTATCGGGCAGAGATCGGTGATTTGAAGCTACAAATTGATAGTCTGAAATTCAATAACAGCATACAAATCGCGGCGGATCGAAGCGAAAAGAATAAATTGGTCCAAGAGAATGACGAATTTAAGGCCCAAATCCAAAAATTGAGATTGTCTCTTGATGAACAGCCCAGAAGTCGATCAGACCAGCAGTTGATAAAGGGTTTAAAAAGAGAAGTCACGGAATGGCGAGATGGTTTAGAAGAATCTGGAAAGATTATGGCAAATCTCAAGGCACAGTGGGGAATAAGAGTAGAGAAGCATCGCCGATACTTGAACCAATTGAAACGCGACCACGAGAAAACTGTTGCCAAAATGAAGAGAGAGATGGCTATACTTGAGATCACAGCAGCTAATCAAGCCAAGGATTTTCAAATTGAGAGTAGATACTATTACGACATGTTAAGACAGATGAAACTAGAAGTACGGCGACTAAAGAATCAGCATATACAGGATTCTCAAATATTCAAAACGTGCAGTGATCAGATAAGATGCCTACTCATAGAGAAGAAACACACCAGAGATAGGATCAGGGCCATTGCCCACGCCATCATCAGACGGTGTTTACGGTGTGAGAACATGACCAGCATTACCATTCTCTCAGCAGTGATGGGTTATGTCAAGCAGACCATGCACGAGTTAGAGCAACTTGAAAGGGATCTCACACCTAGGACTGCGGCAAGGCCGAATGATGCCCCGCGGCCACCAATGTTCAAAACCATAATGTACTCATAAGTCAAGCATCTTCTGCCTGCTTTTTCCCATCAGTTTGTTTTAGTCTATTTGAGTCTAGGTTTATTTTCAAAGTTTGCTCTTTCTTTTGCAAAATGTAGTTTGTAATAGACCGTTTCAACAATAAAAAGGTTGCTTCTTTTACGCTCATTTGTGTTTTTGAACTACGTAATGATCTGATTCACGTGGCATCGTGATACGTAGGCAATCCTCATCGGATCCGGTCGTGGTTTAACCAAAGGGAAAAATTGAAAGAAAGGGGAAAATAATAAAAGGCCTAAAAGAATGCCGGAATGACACATGCTTTCGTCGCAAACATGTAGGAATCCATTTAACTGTATAGGTGCATCATTCCCCAACGTGAGATTGCCTATCTGTTATTTGATTCGAATTAACCGTTCGTTTGTCATTGAGTTCCTTCCAGGTTTTTGGAAAAGGTGGTTGGTTTGGTGAAAGTCTGGCCTCGCACTCATACTTCACGAGGTCGAAAGGGAGTGTTCTATTACCTATTGTTAAGACAGGAGGCAGTGCTCACACTTACTTCACAAGGTCAAAAGGAAGTGTAGAAATGTCTTTAGAGATTCCGTTGCCAACAATCCCTGTTTCCGAGGAAAGTTCTATCTCGGCCGTCCCTACGCCCGAATCCGCAACTGCGGAGGAAAATAGAATCTTGCGGCTTTGCATGCTCGAAATGCTTGATGACTGGAATAATGGAAAAGAGCCACCAAGCATCGTCCCTGGATTCCCTGAGTTATTCTCTAGGACAAGCGGGACTTCTAATGTCCCCATAAGTTATCCTGCTACCCCATTCGGATACCCAGCCATTTTAGCCTTCTCTGCTGGATCGCCCTCTGAGTCTCATCCTCGGGTGTCAACGACGGATGTAAACACCAATATCTTTACTGCACCACCTTGCCCGATCACGGCACAACCTGCTGCATACAAGCCGACTTTTGACTCGTCCTCGTTTACATTCCAAGCCCCATCTTTCTCGATGGAACCAACTAGGTTCGCTACCAGCACTAATCCTCCACAGCCTCAGTGCGAGCTTGCACCTGGGCAGGATCAGAACCCCAGAATTGCGGAACAAAATGAGATGGCCAAAAGAATGAGAAGCCTTGAACAGAGTTTGAAGAATATGCAAGGTTTGAGCGGACAGAAAAGCGTCTCTTACGCCGACCTATGCATGTTCCCTCACGTACACCTACCAGTGGGTTTCAAGACCCCAAAGTTTGAGAAGTACGACGGGCACGGTGACCCCATTGCTCACCTCAAGAAATATTGCAACCAATTAAGGGGAGTCGGCGGAAAAGAGGAATTGCTAATGGCATATTTCGGGGAAAGTCTGATAGGAATAGCCTCGGAATGGTACATGGACCAGGACATGTCCCGATGGCATGTCTGGGATGATCTCGCTAGAGATTTTGTGAGACAATTCCAGTATAACATCGACATCGCACCAGACCGAAATTCTCTGTCGAACTTGAAGAAGAAACCTTCAGAAAGCTTCAGAGAGTATGCTATTAAGTGGCGCGAGCAGGCGTCGAGGGTGAAGCCTCCCATGGATGAAGTGGAAATGGTCACTACCTTTCTCCAGGCTCAGGAGTCTGACTATTTCCAAAACATGATGTCAGCCATGGGAAAGCCGTTCACAAAAGCGATTAAGATTGGAGAGATGGTGGAGAATGGTCTGAAAACGGGTAGGATTTTGAGTCAAGCAGCCATAAGGGTGACTTCCCAAGCCGTCCAAAGCGGGTCCGGAGGAGTGGCAAGAGGGAAGAAAAAGGAAGAAACGGCCATGGCAGCCTCAGGAACAAGGGAATATCGTAATCCCCGACCCTGTTTTTCGGAAAGAACCCCACAACACTACTACCCCCACTCAAATTTGGCATATGCTCATCAACCCTATATGGTCATGAATTCCCAGCCTTATGTCCATCCGCTGCAACAAGCCAACCGAGGCCAAGATCCACCTCCCAGAAATCAGCCTCCTTACCGCAACCACTATAACCCACAACCTCCGCAGAATAACTTCCGCCCTCAGGAGCCACCTAGAAGGCGGACTTTCACGACCATCGGTGAACCATACTCTACTTTGTTCCCAAAACTAGTCCAGTTGGGCTTCCTGCAACCAGTCCCTCAAACAAGGCAAAACCCGACGTCACCTTCTTACAAAGTTGGAGTCAGATGCGCCTATCATTCAGGGGCCGATGGGCACAATACAAATGACTGCTGGTCATTGAAAAGAGTGGTCGAGAATTTAATAGAGCAAGGGAAAATAGTGCTAAGGGACGAGGAGGTCACAAATGTGACTAACAATCCATTACCTGCTCATAATAACGGGCCGCTGATCTAGATGATTTGCGAAGACAAAGAATTCGACCCTGCTTTGAAAGCTATAATCGCCATTGTCGATGCAGGGAAAAAGCCTGAAACAGCCCAAAAACCAGAAAAAGGGGAAAAGGCCAATACTGCAAAGTGCGAGCCCGCAAAGAAGGTGGAGAAGAAAGCGGTACCGGTAAAGGATGGGGTTCTTTACATCCCACGAGGTCGAGCAGAGAAGCCGCAGAGCTTCGAGGTCAAAAAGGCAAAACCTATGTACGTACAAAAAGGGGCCTATGTGGTCCGGGGGACGATTCAACCACCTCGGCTGAATGAGCCAGTGGTTATCAGACGCGTGCCACAAAAGCCGATGACAAACCCGTCCACAGTACCGTGGAACTATCAGAGGACGTTGGTAACATACAAAGGTAAAGAAGTCACGGGGGAACTTCCAGAAAGTACTCTCATTAGAAGGTATTCAAACACCCAAGAGCTGAACAAACGCCACTCGGAGACGCTTCCCACCAAAGAAGCCTGTAAGCGTTGAAGAAGCAGAAGTTTTCTTCCAACAAATGAAAATGCCAGACTACGAAGTGGTAGACCAACTACGCCAATGCCCCGAGCAAATGTCCATGCTAGCGCTATTGATGAGGTCGGCCGAGCACCAAAAGATCTTGCTCAAGACCTTGAATGAAGCATACGTACCAGTTGAAACCTCAGTTGAACAACTGGAACGGATGACGGAGAGGTTCTTCGCCATTAACCAAATCTCTTTCAGCAAGAATGACTTACCTCCAGAGGGAGCAGCTCACAACAAAGCCCTGCATCTAACAGTTAGATGCGAAGACTACTATGTCAAGAGGGTGATGTTGGACGGAGGTTCAGGTGTTGACATTTGCCCGCTCTCCACGCTACAAAGAATGGAAATTGGGACCGGAAGAATCCGACCCAATAATGTCTGCGTAAGGGCTTTCGACAACATCAAGAGAGATACCATGGGAGAAATAGACCTGTTGTTGGTCATAGGACCAGTCGAGTTTGAAGTAACCTTCCAGGTGCTCGACATGGATACATCCTACAATTTTCTCCTTGGCAGACCTTGGATCCATGCGGCAGGAGCTGTGCCTTCCACTCTTCACTAGATGGTGAAGTTTGAGTACGAAGACCGAGAGATCGTGGTCCATGGAGAAGACGAGCATGCTATTTATCGGGACCCATCCATCCCATATCTTGAACCAAGAGAAGGGAGCGAACACACGGTCTATCAAGCTTTCGAGATTGTACTAGCAGAGCAGCATGAAGAGGGAATACCTTGCCCCCAGCCTTTCTTGTCTAACGCCTCGGTTATGGTGGCCAAAGAGATGATCCGGCACGGATTTAGGCCAGGGAAAGGGCTTGGACGAACCCTGCAGGGAATAACAGAACCCATCACCTTGCCGACCACCAAGAAACCTTTTGGACTAGGTTTCAAACCCACTCCAGGAGATGAAGAGTGGGCAAAGAAAAGGAAAAATGAGGGTTGGAAGTTACCTCGACCATTGCCGGATTTATATGAAACTTTCATCAGGCCAAGGTACACCGAAGAAGAAGACGATACGGTCTTCACGGCTGAGGAAATCGAGGAGATATGTGGGGCAATGAGAGAAATGCTCTACGAGACTCACATGGTTCAACCAGGTGAAGGCACAAGCACTGCTGAGATGCTGTACGAGGGGCCGAACGCCAAACTTCGAAACTGGGAGGCCACGCCATTCCCGACTAGACGGAAGTCCAGGTAGACCTGTCCTGCCACCTTTCCTGTGTCACAAGTTATCTCCAGGACATAACTTGAACGTTTTATTCCTTTCAATTGTTGTTTTGAATTCCTAAGTTGTAAACATTGTTTTCTTCCAACTTCCCAAAGAAAATGAAAAAAAATCATCATTGTTTTCCCATTTTTTCTTTTATTCTGATTTTTTGTTATTTTTACTTTTATCTTTCCTTTCAGTTATAATAATGCGGCTTTAAATATGACATGCTTGCGGACTTCACGCCCAGATCACAACGAGCTATTTAACTGTGAATTAATGAACCCAGAACAAGAATATGATGAAGAAGAAGCTTTTAGGGAAATAAACCGAGAGTTGGAACATTTTGAGAATAAACCTAAGCCAAATCTGAATGACACCGAACCGGTTAATTTAGGAACTCCTGAAGAAATCCGGGAGACCAAAATAAGCATTCACACGGACAAGAAAACGCGAGATGCGATAATTCAACTTCTTTTTGAATTTAAAGACGTGTTTGCTTGGTCATACGATGACATGCCGGGACTAGGTGTTGATCTAGTGGTTCATAAATTGCCAATTCATCCTGATTATCCTCCAGTTCAACAAAAGCAACGAAAGTTCAAAACTGAGGTCAGTGACAAGATTAAAGAGGAGATCACCAAACAACTGAAAACGGGAGTGATTCGGGTAGTCCAGTATACAACATGGTTGGCAAATGTGGTTCCAGTACCGAAAAAGGACGGGAAAACTCGGGTATGTGTAGATTACCGAGATTTGAATAGAGCAAGTCCCAAAGATAATTTCCCACTGCCCAACATCCACATCCTCGTTGATAATTGTGCCAAACACGAGATACAGTCTTTCGTAGATTGTTACGCTGGGTATCATCAGGTTTTGATGGACGAAGAGGACGCCAAGAAAACTGCCTTCACCACGCCTTGGGGCACCTACTGTTATCGGGTCATGCCATTTGGTCTGAAGAATGCTGGGGCTACTTACATGAGGGCCATGACTGCCATTTTTCATGACATGATGCATCAGGAAATAGAGGTGTACGTGGACGACGTGATAGTCAAGTCCAGGACGCAGGATAATCACATCCAAGACTTGAGGAAGTTCTTCGAGAGACTAAGGAAGTATGACTTGAAGCTGAACCCAGCCAAATGTGCTTTCGGAGTTCCGTCGGGCAAACTTTTGGGCTTCATCGTAAGCAGGAGAGGTATCGAACTAGATCCAACTAAGATAAAATCTATCAGAGATCTACCTCCCCGAGAACGAAGAAAGACGTGATGAGTTTGTTGGGCAGGTTGAACTACATCAGTCGATTTATTGCCCAGCTGACAAGCACGTGTGAGCCCATATTCAAGCTATTAAGGAAAGATGTGGCGATCAAATGGACAGCTGAGTGTCAAGAAGCCTTTGATAAAGTCAAAGAATACCTTTCGAATCCCCAGTTTTGGTCCCGCCAGAGCCAGGGAGACCACTGTTCTTGTATCTGACAGTCTTGGAGAACTCTTTCGGTTGCGTCCTCGGGCAACATGACATAACCGGAAAGAAGGAGCAAGCAATCTACTACTTGAGCAAGAAATTCACCGGCTATGAGGCCAAGTACACTCTGCTGGAAAGAACATGTTGCGCTCTGACATGGGTTGCTCAAAAGTTGAGACATTATCTTCAAACTCACACTACCTTCCTCATAAGTAGGTTGGATCCTTTGAAGTATATATTTCAGAAACCAATGCCTATTGGAATACTGGCTAAGTGGCAAATCTTGCTTACTGAATTCGACATAGTCTATGTTACTCGCACGACAATGAAAGCCCAGGCGCTAGCAGATCACTTGGCCGAAAATCCGGTCGATGAGGAGTACCAGCCATTGAGTACCTACTTTCCAGATGAAGAAGTAAACACCGTCGAAGTGGTCTCGGAGGACGCTCATGTTTGGAAGTTGTTCTTTGATGGAGCTGTAAACGCCAAAGGTGTAGGAATTGGGGCAATTTTGATCTCGCCCTCCGGTCAGCATTATCCAGCCACAGCTAGACTGCGTTTCTTTTGCATAAACAATACAGCTGAGTATGAAGCCTACATCATGGGCATGCATATGGCGATCGATCAGGATGTCGAAGACTTACTGATCATGGGAGATTCTAATCTGATTATCCGGCAAGCCCAAGGTGAATGGGAAACTCGGGATGTCAAGCTTATCCCTTACCGACAGCACGTGGAGGACCTCGGCAAGTGTTTTAAAATAATAGAGTTCAGGTATATCCCGAGGTGTCACAATGAACTAGCGGATGCACTTGCTACTCTGGCTTCAATGCTACCCTACCCGGGCAACGCCCACGTCGATCCTTTGGAAATCCAAATCAAGGAAAGACACGGTTACTGCAATGTAATCGAGGCGGGATCAAATACGCAGCCTTGGTACCATGACATCAAGAGGTTCCTGAAGACACAAGAATACCCCGAGCACGCTACTGGAGATCAAAAGAGGACCATTAGGCGACATGCAAGTGGTTTCTTTCTGAGCGGTGAATTGTTATATAAGAGGACCCCGGACCTCAATCTCCTAAGATGTGTCGATATCGAGGAAGCGAGAAAGATCATGCACGAAGTACACGCAGGTGTGTGCGGACCTCACATGAACGGGTATGTCTTAGCGAAGAAAATCCTTCGAGCAGGTTATTACTGGATGACCATGGAAAAGGATTGCTTTAGCTTCGTTCGGAAGTGTCATCAGTGTCAGGTGCACGGTGATTTGATTCATGCACCTCCCACGGAGCTGCATCCCATGTCTGCACCTTGGCCATTTGTCGCCTGGGGCATGGACGTCATTGGACCAATCGAACCAAAGGCTTCGAATGGACACAGGTTTATACTGGTTGCCATCGATTACTTCACAAAATGGGTAGAGGCTGTCACTCTCAAGTCGGTCACTAAAAAAGCTGTAGTGGATTTTGTACACTCAAATCTTATCTGTCGTTTCGGTATTCCTGCGACTATCATTACAGATAACGCAGCAAACTTGAACAGTCACTTGATGGGAGATGTATGCGAGCAATTCAAAATAACGCATAGGAATTCTACTCCTTATCGGCCAAAGGCCAATGGCGCTGTAGAAGCGGCAAACAAAAACATCAAGAAGATTTTGAGAAAAACGATCCAGAGTTCCCGACAGTGGCATGAGCAGTTACCATTTGCATTGTTGGGTATCACACTACGGTACGCACGTCAGTAGGAGCAACTCCTTATCTTTTGGTTTATGCGACCGAGGCTGTGATACCAGCGGAAGTAGAAATTCCTTCGCTTCGAACCATTGTCGAAGCAGAAATCGAAGACAGCGAGTGGGTCAAGACTCGATTAGAGCAATTGACTTTGATCGATGAGAAGCGAATGGCCGCGGTTTGTCACGGACAGTTATACCAACGAAGAATGGCCCGTGCTTACAACAAGAAAGTCCGACCCAGGAATTTTGAAGTAGGTCAGCTGGTACTGAGGCGTATTCTGCCACATCACCAAGAAGCAAAAGGGAAATTTGCTCCAAACTGGAAAGGCCCATACATCATCAGGAAGATATTGCCGAGAGAAGCATTGTACCTAGGTGACATTGAAGGAAATGATCCCGAAACAGCAGTAAATGCAGACGCAGTCAAAAGATACTATGTCTGAGTGACGTCCCAGCGGTCCTGACACATTCGAAATGCTGAAGGTTTTGTCCCCACTATCAACTCTCTCTACAGGCCTTGGAGCCGGTTACAAAAAAAAAGAAAGAAAAGAAAAAAAAGAGAAAAGAAAAAAAAAAGAAAAAGAAAAAAAAACAAACAAAAACAAACAAAACAAAACATTGATCGAGGCCTGAACTACGTTTGACTTGATTCCGAAAGGATACGTAGGCAGCCTCTCCCTGAGGTTCAGTCACACCAACAATAAAATCCCATTTACCCTGAAATTGAAACCGGGGCACATCAAACGGTTTAAAAGTCGTAGTATCATCTACCTATCTTTACTAAGCACAACCCTTTAGATCAATTACCAAAGGTAGCGGGAAGCAAAGAAGCGTCACGAATGGAGACCGGCACACTCTAAATTGAGAGAAATAAAATGAGAGAGTCTCGTCGGTTAAAACCTCCGGGCACCGTGAGGCGACGGGAGTAGAGAAACCAAAATGAGAGAGCTTATGTAGTAAAAACTCGTAAAGAGTGCTATCAAGCGACAACAAGGAGAGAAACGAGAGAGGTCAGCTAGCGAAAACCCGCAAAGGGCGCTGTTGGCCGAAAGAACGACTCTACTCAAGGAAATCTCGGCAAAGTTCCACCAGTTTGAAACACAAACCCATTTTGGTTCGGGAGGAAATGCAAGTTCATTAAAGGTCAGGCGTCCAGTCCAAAGAGCATGTCATGTCCATTTAAAGTCAGCATTGTTTTCCTCAGATAAGTCTTTTTCGTCCCGAAAGGGACACTTCTTTTCTGAAGTTTGCTTTCTCCTTTCTTTGTTTTTCTTCAAATCCCTTTCATTTTTAACCCTAAATCTCCAGATATATCGGAAAGGACAAGTGGCAGGTTTGGTTTCACGGAATTCCGTTTCGCAAAGGAAATGCACAGTTTCGTTGGTACGTTTGCCCAAACCCGATGGATCATGATGACTGACTGCATTTAAAAAAAAAAAAAAAAATTCCCCAGCAAGTCCGCCTTGTACAAATCCCCCACGGAACTTCCCTTTGTACAAATCCCCACAGAGCCTCCCTTTGTAAAAATTCCCCAGCGAGCTTTCCCAACAAATCCTGGCAAGTCCGCTTTGCAACAAATCCCCGACAAGTCCGCTTTGCAACAAATCCCCGACAAGTCCGCCTTGTACAAATCCCCACAGAGTACCCCCAGTAAAATCCTCGTTGAGGATCTCCAAGCAAAACGGGACACAAAAAAAGCCTTACAAGGCAAATCATCACAGAATTTAGAAATACAAGCCTGAACAGTCCAAAAGGGTTTCGCCATTTGAATCCAATCAATGGCAGGATTTCTCAACAGAAATAAGGACGCAGCAAAGCAATGGGAACAATCAAGGTCACCGAACCAACCGCCATTTCCAAACTAACAATTGTTCTTTGTCTGAAAAGTTGAAACAGGTATAATCCAAGACAACCGTGCAAGAAGCAGGTGTCACCCAAAGAAAAAGGTACATGGGTACAAGAAATAGTTTGGCAATAAGGAATTCACTCGAAAGGTAAGTTTTCACGAGGCTCCCTTTTATCTTCTACTAAAACAAGAAAAATAAAAAAAAAGAGGTCAGTTAGTATCCTCGAACTTTGTCCCCAACCAGTCAGCATTAGGGTTTTAAACCCTAAATTGAACTTTTTCCATCCAGTCAGCATTAGGGTTTTAAACCCTAAACTGAACTTTTTCCTATAGTCAGCATTAGGGTTTTAAACCCTAAACTGAACTTTTCCTTTAGTCAGCATTAGGGGTTTAAACCCTAAACTGAACTTTTTCCATTCAGTCAGCCTTAGGGTTTTAAACACTAAACTGAATGTTTTCCTTTAGTCAACATTAGGGTTTTAAACCCAAAACTGAACTTTTTCCTTTAGCCAGCATTAGGGTTTTAAACCCTAAATTGAACTTTTTCCATTGAGTTAGCATTAGGGTTTTAAACCCTAAAGTGAACTCTTTCCAGCCAGTCAGTATTAGGGTTTTAAACCCTAAACTGAACTTTTTCCCATTCAGTCAGTATTAGGGTTTTAAACCCTAAACTGAACTTTTTCCATTCAGTCGGCATTAGGGTTTTAAACCCTAAACTGAACTATTTCCAGCCAGTCAGTATTAGGGTTTTAAACCCTAAACTGAACTTTCCCTTTAGTCAGCATTAGGGCTTTAAATATTAAACTGAACCCTTTTCTTTAGTCAGCATTAGGGTTTTAAACCCTAAACTGAACTTTCCCTTTAGTCAGCATTAGGGTTTTAAACCCTAAAATGAACTCTTCCCTTTAGTCAGCATTAGGATTTTAAACCCTAAACTGAACTCTTCCCTTTAGTCAGCATTAGGGTTTTAAACCCTAAACTGAACTCTTTCCCTTTAGTCAGCATTAGGGTTTTAAACCCTAAACTGAACTTTTTCCATTCAGTCAGCATTAGGGTTTTAAACCCTAAACTGAACTTTTTCCTTTAGTCAGCATTAGGGTTTTAAACCCAAAACTGAACTTTTTCCTTTAGCCAGCATTAGGGTTTTAAACCCTAAACTGAACTTTTTTCCATTCATTCAGTATTAGGGTTTTGAACCCTAAACTGAACTTTTTCCAGCCAGTCAGCATTAGGGTTTTAAACCCTAAACTGAACTTTTTCCTTTAGTCAGCATTAGGGTTTTAAACCCAAAACTGAACTTTTTCCTTTAGCCAGCATTAGGGTTTTAAACCCTAAATTGAACTATTTCCAGCCAGTCAGTATTAAGGTTTTAAACCCTAAACTGAACTTTCCCTTTAGTCAGGATTAGGGTTTTAAACCCTAAACTGAACTTTTTCCCATTCAGTCAGTATTAGGGTTTTAAACCCTAAACTAAACTTTTTCCATTTAGTCAGCATTAGGGTTTTATATCCTAAACTGAACTTTTCCCATTCAGTCAGTATTAGGGTTTTAAACCCTAAACTGAACTTTTTCCATTCAGTCAGCATTAGGGTTTTAAACCCTAAACTGAACTCTTTCCAGCCAGCCAGTATTAGGGTTTTAAACCCTAAATTGAACTTTCCCTTTAGTCAGCATTAGGGTTTTAAACCCAAAACTGAACCCTTTCCTTTAGTCAGCATTAGGGTTTTAAACCCTAAACTGAACTTTCCCTTTAGTGACCATTAAGGTTTTAAACCCTAAACTGAACTTTTTCCCATTCAGTCAGTATTAGGGTTTTAAACCCTAAACTGAACTTTTTCCATCCAGTTAGTATTAGGGTTTTAAACCCTAAACTGAACTTTTCCCTTTAGTAAGCATTAGGGTTTTAAACCCTAAACTAAACTCTTCCCTTCAGTCATCATTAGGGTTTTAAACCTTAAACTGAACTCTTTCCTTTAGTCAGCATTAGGGTTTTAAACCCTAAACTGAACTCTTTCCCTTTAGCCAACATTAGGGTTTTAAACCCTAAACTGAACTTTTTCCTTTAGCCAGCATTAGGGTTTTAAACCCTAAACTGAACTTTTTCCTTTAGTCAGCATTAGGGTTTTAAACCCTAAACTGAACTTTTCCCTGTAGTCAGCATTAGGGTTTTAAACCCTAAACTGAACTTTTCCCTTTAGTCAGCTTTAGGGTTTTAAACCCTAAACTGAACTTTTCCCTTTAGTCAGCATTAGGGTTTTAAACCCTAAACTGAACTTTTTCCTTTAGTCAGCATTAGGGTTTTAAACACTAAATTGAACTCTTTCCTTTAGTCAGCATTAGGGTTTTAAACCCTAAACTGAACTTTTCCCTTTAGTCAGCATTAGGGTTTTAAACCCTAAACTGAACTTTTCCCTGTAGACAGCATTAGGGTTTTAAACCCTAAACTAAACTTTTCCCTTTAGTCAGCATTAGGGTTTTAAACACTAAACTGAACTTTTCCCTGTAGTCAGCATTATGGTTTTAAACCCTAAACTGAACTCTTTCCTTTAGTCAGCATTAGGGTTTTAAACCCTAAACTGAACTTTTCCCTGTAGTCAGCATTAGGGTTTTAAACCCTAAACTGAACTCTTTCCTTTAGACAGCATTAGGGTTTTAAACACTAAACTAAACTCTTTCCTTTAGTCAGCATTAGGGTTTTAAACCCTAAACTGAACTTTTTCCCATTCAGTCAGTATTAGGGTTTTAAACCCTAAACTAAACTTTTTCCATTTAGTCAGCATTAGGGTTTTATATCCTAAACTGAACTTTTCCCATTCAGTCAGTATTAGGGTTTTAAACCCTAAACTGAACTTTTTCCATTCAGTCAGCATTAGGGTTTTAAACCCTAAACTGAACTCTTTCCAGCCAGCCAGTATTAGGGTTTTAAACCCTAAATTGAACTTTCCCTTTAGTCAGCATTAGGGTTTTAAACCCAAAACTGAACCCTTTCCTTTAGTCAGCATTAGGGTTTTAAACCCTAAACTGAACTTTCCCTTTAGTGACCATTAAGGTTTTAAACCCTAAACTGAACTTTTTCCCATTCAGTCAGTATTAGGGTTTTAAACCCTAAACTGAACTTTTTCCATCCAGTTAGTATTAGGGTTTTAAACCCTAAACTGAACTTTTCCCTTTAGTAAGCATTAGGGTTTTAAACCCTAAACTAAACTCTTCCCTTCAGTCATCATTAGGGTTTTAAACCTTAAACTGAACTCTTTCCTTTAGTCAGCATTAGGGTTTTAAACCCTAAACTGAACTCTTTCCCTTTAGCCAACATTAGGGTTTTAAACCCTAAACTGAACTTTTTCCTTTAGCCAGCATTAGGGTTTTAAACCCTAAACTGAACTTTTTCCTTTAGTCAGCATTAGGGTTTTAAACCCTAAACTGAACTTTTCCCTGTAGTCAGCATTAGGGTTTTAAACCCTAAACTGAACTTTTCCCTTTAGTCAGCTTTAGGGTTTTAAACCCTAAACTGAACTTTTCCCTTTAGTCAGCATTAGGGTTTTAAACCCTAAACTGAACTTTTTCCTTTAGTCAGCATTAGGGTTTTAAACACTAAATTGAACTCTTTCCTTTAGTCAGCATTAGGGTTTTAAACCCTAAACTGAACTTTTCCCTTTAGTCAGCATTAGGGCTTTAAACCCTAAACTGAACTTTTCCCTGTAGACAGCATTAGGGTTTTAAACCCTAAACTAAACTTTTCCCTTTAGTCAGCATTAGGGTTTTAAACACTAAACTGAACTTTTCCCTGTAGTCAGCATTATGGTTTTAAACCCTAAACTGAACTCTTTCCTTTAGTCAGCATTAGGGTTTTAAACCCTAAACTGAACTTTTCCCTGTAGTCAGCATTAGGGTTTTAAACCCTAAACTGAACTCTTTCCTTTAGACAGCATTAGGGTTTTAAACACTAAACTAAACTCTTTCCTTTAGTCAGCATTAGGGTTTTAAACCCTAAACTGAACTCTTCCCTTTAGTCAGCATTAAGGTTTTAAACCCTAAACTGAACTCTTCCCTTTAGTCAGCATTAGGATTTTAAACCCTAAACTGAAATCTTCCCTTTAGTCAGCATTAGGGTTTTAAACCCTAAACTGAACTCTTTCCCTTTAGTCAGCATTAGGGTTTTAAACCCTAAACTGAACTTTTTCCTTTAGTCAGCATTAAGGTTTTAAACCCTAAAACATAACTCTTTCCTTTAGTCAACATTAGGGTTTTAAACCCTAAACTAAACTCTTCCCTTCAGTCAGCATTAGGGTTTTTAAACCCTAAACTGAACTCTTCCCTTAAGTCAGCATTAGAGTTTTAAACCCTAAACTGAACTTTTTCCTTTAGTAAGCATTAGGGTTTTAAACCCTAAACTGAACTCTTCCCTTCAGTCAGCATTAGGGTTTTAAACCTTAAACTGAACTTTTTCCATTCAGTCAGCATTAGGGTTTTAAACCCTAAACTGAACTTTTTCCATCCAGTCAGCATTAGGGTTTTAAACCCAAAACTGAACTTTTTCCTTTAGCCAGCATTAGGGTTTTAAACCCTAAACTGAACTTTTTTCCATTCATTCAGTATTAGGGTTTTGAACCCTAAACTGAACTTTTTCCATTCAGTCAGCCTTAGGGTTTTAAACACTAAACTGAACGTTTTCCTTTAGTCAACATTAGGGTTTTAAACCCAAAACTGAACTTTTTCCTTTAGCCAGCATTAGGGTTTTAAACCCTAAATTGAACTTTTTCCATTGAGTTAGCATTAGGGTTTTAAACCCTAAAGTGAACTCTTTCCAGCCAGTCAGTATTAGGGTTTTAAACCCTAAACTGAACTTTTTCCCATTCAGTCAGTATTAGGGTTTTAAACCCTAAACTGAACTTTTTCCATTCAGTCGGCATTAGGGTTTTAAACCCTAAACTGAACTATTTCCAGCCAGTCAGTATTAGGGTTTTAAACCCTAAACTGAACTTTCCCTTTAGTCAGCATTAGGGCTTTAAATATTAAACTGAACCCTTTTCTTTAGTCAGCATTAGGGTTTTAAACCCTAAACTGAACTTTCCCTTTAGTCAGCATTAGGGTTTTAAACCCTAAAATGAACTCTTCCCTTTAGTCAGCATTAGGATTTTAAACCCTAAACTGAACTCTTCCCTTTAGTCAGCATTAGGGTTTTAAACCCTAAACTGAACTCTTTCCCTTTAGTCAGCATTAGGGTTTTAAACCCTAAACTGAACTTTTTCCATTCAGTCAGCATTAGGGTTTTAAACCCTAAACTGAACTTTTTCCTTTAGTCAGCATTAGGGTTTTAAACCCAAAACTGAACTTTTTCCTTTAGCCAGCATTAGGGTTTTAAACCCTAAACTGAACTTTTTCCATTCATTCAGTATTAGGGTTTTGAACCCTAAACTGAACTTTTTCCAGCCAGTCAGCATTAGGGTTTTAAACCCTAAACTGAACTTTTTCCTTTAGTCAGCATTAGGGTTTTAAACCCAAAACTGAACTTTTTCCTTTAGCCAGCATTAGGGTTTTAAACCCTAAATTGAACTATTTCCAGCCAGTCAGTATTAAGGTTTTAAACCCTAAACTGAACTTTCCCTTTAGTCAGGATTAGGGTTTTAAACCCTAAACTGAACTTTTTCCCATTCAGTCAGTATTAGGGTTTTAAACCCTAAACTAAACTTTTTCCATTTAGTCAGCATTAGGGTTTTATATCCTAAACTGAACTTTTCCCATTCAGTCAGTATTAGGGTTTTAAACCCTAAACTGAACTTTTTCCATTCAGTCAGCATTAGGGTTTTAAACCCTAAACTGAACTCTTTCCAGCCAGCCAGTATTAGGGTTTTAAACCCTAAATTGAACTTTCCCTTTAGTCAGCATTAGGGTTTTAAACCCAAAACTGAACCCTTTCCTTTAGTCAGCATTAGGGTTTTAAACCCTAAACTGAACTTTCCCTTTAGTGACCATTAAGGTTTTAAACCCTAAACTGAACTTTTTCCCATTCAGTCAGTATTAGGGTTTTAAACCCTAAACTGAACTTTTTCCATCCAGTTAGTATTAGGGTTTTAAACCCTAAACTGAACTTTTCCCTTTAGTAAGCATTAGGGTTTTAAACCCTAAACTAAACTCTTCCCTTCAGTCATCATTAGGGTTTTAAACCTTAAACTGAACTCTTTCCTTTAGTCAGCATTAGGGTTTTAAACCCTAAACTGAACTCTTTCCCTTTAGCCAACATTAGGGTTTTAAACCCTAAACTGAACTTTTTCCTTTAGCCAGCATTAGGGTTTTAAACCCTAAACTGAACTTTTTCCTTTAGTCAGCATTAGGGTTTTAAACCCTAAACTGAACTTTTCCCTGTAGTCAGCATTAGGGTTTTAAACCCTAAACTGAACTTTTCCCTTTAGTCAGCTTTAGGGTTTTAAACCCTAAACTGAACTTTTCCCTTTAGTCAGCATTAGGGTTTTAAACCCTAAACTGAACTTTTTCCTTTAGTCAGCATTAGGGTTTTAAACACTAAATTGAACTCTTTCCTTTAGTCAGCATTAGGGTTTTAAACCCTAAACTGAACTTTTCCCTTTAGTCAGCATTAGGGTTTTAAACCCTAAACTGAACTTTTCCCTGTAGACAGCATTAGGGTTTTAAACCCTAAACTAAACTTTTCCCTTTAGTCAGCATTAGGGTTTTAAACACTAAACTGAACTTTTCCCTGTAGTCAGCATTATGGTTTTAAACCCTAAACTGAACTCTTTCCTTTAGTCAGCATTAGGGTTTTAAACCCTAAACTGAACTTTTCCCTGTAGTCAGCATTAGGGTTTTAAACCCTAAACTGAACTCTTTCCTTTAGACAGCATTAGGGTTTTAAACACTAAACTAAACTCTTTCCTTTAGTCAGCATTAGGGTTTTAAACCCTAAACTGAACTCTTCCCTTTAGTCAGCATTAAGGTTTTAAACCCTAAACTGAACTCTTCCCTTTAGTCAGCATTAGGATTTTAAACCCTAAACTGAAATCTTCCCTTTAGTCAGCATTAGGGTTTTAAACCCTAAACTGAACTCTTTCCCTTTAGTCAGCATTAGGGTTTTAAACCCTAAACTGAACTTTTTCCTTTAGTCAGCATTAAGGTTTTAAACCCTAAAACATAACTCTTTCCTTTAGTCAACATTAGGGTTTTAAACCCTAAACTAAACTCTTCCCTTCAGTCAGCATTAGGGTTTTTAAACCCTAAACTGAACTCTTCCCTTAAGTCAGCATTAGAGTTTTAAACCCTAAACTGAACTTTTTCCTTTAGTAAGCATTAGGGTTTTAAACCCTAAACTGAACTCTTCCCTTCAGTCAGCATTAGGGTTTTAAACCTTAAACTGAACTCTTTCCTTTAGTCAGCATTAGTATTTTAAACCCTAAACTGAACTCTTCCCTTTAGTCAGCATTAGGGTTTTAAACCCTAAACTAAACTCTTTCCCTTTAGCCAGCATTAGGGTTTTAAACCCTAAACTAAACTTTTTCCCTTTAGTCAGCATTAGGGTTTTATATCCTAAACTGAACTTTTCCCATTCAGTCAGTATTAGGGTTTTAAACCCTAAACTGAACTTTTTCCATTCAGTCAGCATTAGGGTTTTAAACCCTAAACTGAACTCTTTCCAGCCAGCCAGTATTAGGGTTTGAAACCCTAAACTGAACTTTCCCTTTAGTCAGCATTAGGGTTTTAAACCCAAAACTGAACCCTTTCCTTTAGTCAGCATTAGGGTTTTAAACCCTAAACTGAACTTTCCCTTTAGTGAGCATTAAGGTTTTAAACCCTAAACTGAACTTTTTCCCATTCAGTCAGTATTAGGGTTTTAAACCCTAAACTGAACTTTTTCCATCCAGTTAGTATTAGGGTTTTAAACCCTAAACTGAACTTTTCCCTTTAGTAAGCATTAGGGTTTTAAACCCTAAACTAAACTCTTCCCTTCAGTCAGCATTAGGGTTTTAAACCTTAAACTGAACTCTTTCCTTTAGTCAGCATTAGGGTTTTAAACCCTAAACTGAACTCTTTCCCTTTAGCCAACATTAGGGTTTTAAACCCTAAACTGAACTTTTTCCTTTAGCCAGCATTAGGGTTTTAAACCCTAAACTGAACTTTTTCCTTTAGTCAGCATTAGGGTTTTAAACCCTAAACTGAACTTTTCCCTGTAGTCAGCATTAGGGTTTTAAACCCTAAACTGAACTTTTCCCTTTAGTCAGCTTTAGGGTTTTAAACCCTAAACTGAACTTTTCCCTTTAGTCAGCATTAGGGTTTTAAACCCTAAACTGAACTTTTTCCTTTAGTCAGCATTAGGGTTTTAAACCCTAAATTGAACTCTTTCCTTTAGTCAGCATTAGGGTTTTAAACCCTAAACTGAACTTTTCCCTTTAGTCAGCATTAGGGTTTTAAACCCTAAACTTAACTTTTCCCTGTAGTCAGCATTAGGGTTTTAAACCCTAAACTGAACTTTTCCCTTTAGTCAGCATTAGGGTTTTAAACACTAAACTGAACTTTTCCCTGTAGTCAGCATTATGGTTTTAAACCATAAACTGAACTCTTCCCTTTAGTCAGCATTAGGGTTTTAAACCCTAAACTGAACTTTTCCCTTTAGTCAGCATTAGGGTTTTAAACCCTAAACTGAACTTTTCCCTTTAGTCAGCATTAGGGTTTTAAACCCTAAACTGAACTCTTTCCTTTAGTCAGCATTAGGGTTTTAAACCCTAAACTGAACTCTTCCCTTTAGTCAGCATTAGGGTTTTAAACCCTAAACTGAACTCTTCCCTTTAGTCAGCATTAGGATTTTAAACCCTAAACTGAAATCTTCCCTTTAGTCAGCATTAAGGTTTTAAACCCTAAACTGAACTCTTTCCCTTTAGTCAGCATTAGGGTTTTAAACCCTAAACTGAACTTTTTCCTTTAGTCAGCATTAAGGTTTTAAACCCTAAAACATAACTCTTTCCTTTAGTCAACATTAGGGTTTTAAACCCTAAACTGAACTCTTCCCTTCAGTCAGCATTAGGGTTTTTAAACCCTAAACTGAACTCTTCCCTTAAGTCAGCATTAGAGTTTTAAACCCTAAATTGAACTTTTTCCTTTAGTAAGCATTAGGGTTTTAAACCCTAAACTGAACTCTTCCCTTCAGTCAGCATTAGGGTTTTAAACCTTAAACTGAACTCTTTCCTTTAGTCAGCATTAGGGTTTTAAACCCTAAACTGAACTCTTCCCTTTAGTCAGCATTAGGGTTTTAAACCCTAAACTGAACTCTTTCCCTTTAGTCAGCATTAGGGTTTTAAACCCTAAACTGAACTTTTTCCTTTAGTCAACATTAGGGTTTTAAACCCTAAACTGAACTTTTTCCTTTAGTCAGCATTAGGGTTTTAAACCCTAAACTGAACTTTTCCCTTTAGTCAGCATTAGGGTTTTAAACCCTAAACTGAACTTTTCCCTGTAGTCAGCCTTAGGGTTTTAAACCCTAAACTGAACTTTTCCCTTTAGTCAGCATTAGGGTTTTAAACCCTAAACTGAACTTTTCCCTTTAGTCAGCATTAGGGTTTTAAACCCTAAACTAAACTTTTTCCTTTAGTCAGCATTAGGGTTTTAAACCCTAAATTAAATTCTTTCCTTTAGTCCGCATTAGGGTTTTAAACCCTAAATTGAACTTTTCCCTTTAGTCAGCATTAGGGTTTTAAACCCTAAACTGAACTTTTCCCTGTAGTCAGCATTAGGGTTTTAAACCCTAAACTGAACTTTTCCCTTTAGTCAGCATTAGGGTTTTAAACCCTAAACTGAACTTTTCCCTGTAGTCAGCATTATGGTTTTAAACCCTAAACTGAACTCTTTCCTTTAGTCAGCATTAGGGTTTTAAACCCTAAACTGAACTTTTCCCTGTAGTCAGCATTATGGTTTTAAACCCTAAACTGAACTGTTTCCTTTAGACAGCATTAGGGTTTTAAACCCTAAACTGAACTCATTCCTTTAGTCAGCATTAGGGTTTTAAACCCTAAACTGAACTCTTCCCTTTAGTCATCATTAGGGTTTTAAACCCTAAACTAAACTCTTTCCTTTAGTCAGCATTAGGGTTTTAAACCCTAAACTGAACTTTTTCCTTTAGTCAGCATTAGGGTTTTAAACCCTAAACTGAACTTTTTCCTTTAGTCAGCATTAGGGTTTTAAACCCTAAACTGAACTTTTTCCTTTAGTCAGCATTAAGGTTTTAAACCCTAAAACAGAACTCTTTCCTTTAGTCAACATTAGGGTTTTAAACCCTAAACTGAACTTTTCCCTGTAGTCAGCATTAAGGTTTTAAACCCTAAACTGAACTTTTCCCTTTAGTCAGCATTAGGGTTTTAAACCCTAAACTGAACGTTTCCCTTTAGTTAGCATTAGGGTTTTAAAACCTAAACAGAACTTTTCCCTGTAGTCAGCATTAGGGTTTTAAACCCTAAACTGAACTCTTTCCTTTAGTCAGCATTAGGGTTTTAAACCCTAAACTGAACTTTTCCCCGTAGTCAGCATTAGGGTTTTAAACCCTAAACTGAACTCTTTCCTTTAGACAACAGTAGGGTTTTAAACCCTAAACTGAACTCTTTCCTTTAGTCAGCATTAGGGTTTTAAACCCTAAACTGAACTCTTTCCTTCAGTCAACATTAGGATTTTAAACCCTAAACTGAACTCTTCCCTTCAGTCAGCATTAGGGTTTTTAAACCCTAAACTGAACTCTTCCCTTCAGTCAGTATTAGGGTTTTAAACCCTAAACTGAACTCTTTCCTTTAGACAACATTAGGGTTTTAAACCCTAAACTGAACTCCTTCCTTTAGTCAGTATTAGGGTTTTAAACCCTAAACTGAACTCTTTCCTTTAGACAACATTAGAGTTTTAAACCCTAAACTGAACTCTTCCCTTTAGTCAGCATTAGGGTTTTAAACCCTAAACTGAACTCTTCCCTTTAGTCAGCATTAGGGTTTTAAACCCTAAACTGAACTCTTCCCTTTAGTCAGCATTAGGGTTTTAAACCCTAAACTGAACTTTTTCCCTTTAGTCAGCATTAGGGTTTTAAACCCTAAACTGAACTTTTTCCCTTTAGTCAGGCATTAGGGTTTTAAACCCTAAACTGAACTTTTTCCATCCAGTCAGTATTAGGGTTTTAAACCCTAAACTGAACTTTTCCTTTAGCCAACATTTGGGTTTTAAACCCTGAACTGAACTTTTCTAGTTAGTCAGCATTAGGGTTTTAAACCCTAAACTGAACTTTTTCCAGTTAGTCAGTAATAGAGTTTTAAACCCTAAACCGAACTTTTCCATTCAGTCAGTATTAGGGCCCCAACCCTAAACTGAACTTTTCCCCAGTTAGTCAGTATTAGGGTTTCAACTCTAAACTGAACTTCTCCCCAGCTAGTCAGTATTAGGGCTCCAACCCTGAACTGAGCATTTTTACCTTATGGCAATATTAGGGATCCAATCCCGAAGTTGCATTTTGTGGTCCAATCCCTTCATCAACTTTGTAAACTTCCCGGCAACTAACTCGCGAAATTTTCCTAGTAGAACTGGGGCAGAAAATTTCGTTCGTTTGTTTTTCCCCGCAGGTCTGACCTCGAGACACATGGATGGAGACGACCCACAAGATGAGTCTCAACTCAGAATAAAAGAAGAAAAAGACAAAAAAAATGTGCCGAGATATTCAGAAAGGCGAAGGGCGGATCGTTCAAAGGTTTGATCAAGGTCCCGAGTTCTACTAATCCCGTTTTACTCTGTGTCGCAGAAATAAATAGGCACCTACAACTTGCAAGCATCAAGATTCAGATCGGAGTCTACAAGCAGAATCAGCTAAGACCCAAGATCAAGTCGCCAAAGGATCATAGATAGGAATCTTGTAACTAGCGATTGACATGCATACGTAGTTAGTACAGTTTCAACTTTCCTTTGCTTGTAATAAGGGAGTCGGTAAGCAGCAACAACAGCGGCAATAGTAGTAACGGCAAGAATTGTAGTCCCATGGTAGTCCCAGCTACCAAAGCTTCCCGAACTACATTGACCTGATTCCTGTTTAGCCCAGGATATGTAGGAAATCTTTGAAGCAAAGATTCGGTCAGATCTTTCAAAACATGCTTCACACGGAGTAGTCCAATAGGCAAAAATCGCTCATATCCGCTCACTTTATCTTTGCACAAAAAATCTTCGTGTTTCCGAACAAAGAGGGGCAGCTGTGAGCACGTGATTTTTGTTTTACGCGACAATCACTCCAAAAGAAACAAAAATAATAGCAATTGGTCTTGCTGTACAATTTTTGAATTTTTACGTGGTATTTTGTTAATTATTTATGATTTTTGCCCATTTTATTTTTATTAAAAACAAAATACAAAAAATGTGTGTCAGGCGTAGTTTGAACCGTAATCCGGTTATTAAATGGAAAATCATAAAATATGCATTTTTGTCCTAATTGTTGCCTTGTTTAATTTTACCTACTTTAACATTTTAATACGCGTGAATAATTGTATTAAGTGTTTAATTAATGGAGTTTAATTTTGTTTAATTAGGTTTTGTTTTAAAAATGAAAAATAAAAGAAAAAGAGTGTAAAATTGGCCTGAAATCAGGTTTGGGCTTGTTCCCATTTAAAATCCGAGGCCCAAATCGAGCCCAAAGCATGTGCTTGCCCCGGTCCAGACCAGTTGACCTCAAGAGCGTCCAAACGACGTCGTTTTGATCTGGTCTAATCTGGGCCGTTGATCTCAGAATGATCAACGGCCAAGATCGCATTCCCCATACCTACGAACAAAACCCGACCCATTCCACCCGGACCTACCCAACCCCCTTTAGGTTGAAACGACACCGTTCCTTACCAGCCAAAAGATCCTGACCCTTCATCTCACTCCATCCGACGGCTAGGAACCGACCACCCACTTACTATATAATCCCATTCCTTCACCCCACGCCCCCTAGCCAGACCCCCTACCTTTCATCGTCCTCACCACAAACCCCGGAACCCTAGCCGCCCCCATTTCCCTTCACCAAAAACCCGGCAGCATGAACGCCGGTGGCCCTCACCTTAACACCATAAATGCACCTCACCATCCTAAACCCAAATCCACCAGCCACTTAGCTCGAATCCCCTCCCACCTTCTCGAATCTTCATTTGAAGATTCGAGTCGGAACCTAACTTACACCGATTGACCCCAGTTTCACACCAGACAGTCCCTGGACCTCCCTCATGACCAAAACATGCTTGGTTTGGTCCGAATCTAACCAGGGAAACATAAATCCCAGATCTGCTTTTAGGAGCCCTAAGGTTCCTCGTGACTGATCTGTGTCTGCTTGAGCCAAGTGATTAGGGTCTAAAGGACTTTAATCGAAGTGTTTCTCATTTGAGAACACTTCGATTAAAGTCCGTTCAACCCTAAGAAAAATCAATTCGATTCCGAGTTAGGGTTTGCTAATTTTCAAGATTTCAGGTATTTTTGTGTTCTTTTCTATCAGTTCATGAGTCTTGTTGTAATTGAATGTTTGTTTCTTGCCCCAAAATGTTAGTTGATTTTTGAATTGTTGGTCGACTGTGTCCTGTCCGCCTTGCCTGAACCTCTGTGTTTGATCGAGTCTTTCTTCTATTCTCTGATAATGTGTATATGTGTATGAGCTGTGCAATCAATTGAACTTTGAAATTGACTGATTAATTGATTCACCAGTACAACTTTTGCTTAGTTAGTACAATTTGAATTGTAGGTTGATACTGTTAGAGTTCTGATCATGGTTTTCGATTGTACATGTTATGATTAGTATAGTCTAGTTGACATATGTCGTCGATTAATTTCAGTTGTTCGAATGGTAACAATTTGATCTATTGCCTGCTGGAACTTTGTTTGAATCAAAGTAAGAATCAAGTATGGCTACTTATAGTTGCTGTATTAGAATCTGATTCTGAAAATGAAAATATTGGTTTGTTAGCTGCAATTTGAATTGGTGGCATGTGCATTTGTGCACAACATGTGCATAAAGGCCCTTTTGAGATGAAGAATAACTTGACAGCATGTGCTGTCAGGTTATATTCCTGCTGCCCATGTCTGCTTTTTAGTTTAATATGGTGATTAAAAGGAGTTTGTCAGGGAATATCATGGGAGGGTTTATACTTAAATAAGTTGAGTGGAAACTGAAAAGAGGACAGACCACATGGGTGGGGGGAAGGGTTCTGATGGTTTAACAGGCTTGAATAGTTTGAGTTTAGGATATAAAAGGAAGGAGAACTTCCATTAAAGGGGGGACTGGATTTTTAAGCAACTCAGACAGATTTTGGAGACTGAAAATTGACACTGGATTTTAAAAGGAGAGGAAAACATCTTTGAGGAAAAATAGAGAGGCATATACAGACACACATACAAGAGAGAAAAACATACAAAAAATCAGAAACTGTTTCTTCCTACTGTTTGTTTGGTTCTCAGTTTGTTCAACCTGTTCAATCAATTCTGTTTTCTTTCAAGTATCAACTAAGTTTATTGGTTGGTTCGCATTGGTTGTTTCTCCTGGATTTGGTCTGTCTTGGAGCTTTGTTTCTACTGCATTGTTTGCTGCTGTCATTTTTCCATTTCTCCATCGGCTATAGTTGTATGATTTGTCCTTGTTTGTTACCTGCTGTTACTGCTGCTGTTTGGTATTGCTCCTATTGCTACTGACTTCCCTACTTCTTCTATTACATTCAACATCCAGGTACACATTCGAACTCCGCATTGATGTAACAATGAAAGCATGCAATAAAAGATACGCGGGAGTTTAATTGTTCGTTGCTGCATTTACAGTTTTATAAACATTATTAGATTTGTGTAACCTGTTTAGTTTGCAACTTATTGAAGAATACATAGGGTAGCCTATACTTAATTGAAGTTTAGTGTGTTTAAAATTGTGATTTCAGTTATCTAGTTGGTTGTATGATAAAGAATGTGTGAGTGGTTGGCATACGGATAATTAGATTTCCGTCAGCTATATTTTGTATATATAGGGCAGAACGTTTTAACCCTGCAGAATACAATGTAGCTTTAATCTTTTAAGTTCTAACTTTATCAGATCTCGTTAGGCAGTTTACATAACCACGTTCGAACCCTATCAGTAGTAGTTTCCGATAGTCAACTCTATTGACTTAGCTTAAATAAGTTAGTTTAAATTCAGGATTGAAGAACGTTTTAACGAAGGTTTTGGCAGTTTTATTAATCTTGTATATTAATATCCTCTAGTAAATTAAAAGGCATGTTCATCCATGAAATAAGGCACGGAACAATTCACGTCTCATAAACAACTAATCAGATAATCAAATAAGAGTCCGAAGCTGGTCAAGCATGTAATTTAATTAGCGTGTACTTTTCCTTCTTTCATTTTTCTCAAAGATAAATAATAAATGTAGTCGCCATTAGGTTTATCCTTTCATAAAATGAGACGAGCCTCGCCACACAAAAAATGTAAATTGCGGGGCCCTCAATAATTAACCATAATAAATACTTAGAATTCGGGATGGACTGTTTAGTGAATTTCACTGCCTTCCCCAAAGATAATAACACGTTAGGCTCTTTAGGCGCGACTCAATTGAAATTACATTCTTAATTTCGGGTGCGCATTTATGTGACCCAAAATTCAAATCTCAACGGAGTCGAAATGTATTAATAACCACGGGTGCATTGATTGTGACGTGGTTCGAGATGCATTTTCACAATGTTGCAATTCTATAAAAATAAAAAGCGGTTTAAACTTAATAAAAGCACGTAAGTCATAACATGTATTTAAATCAGATATTTAGCCATTATAACAATTTAAGCGACCGTGCTAGAACCACGGGATTCGAGGGTGCCTAACACCTTCCCTCGGGTCAACAGAATTCCTTACTTAGAATTTCTGGTTCGCAGACTTCATTCGGAAAAGTCGAAAATTTCCTCGATTTGGGATTCAAGATAAACCGGTGACTTGGGACACCAAAAGCCAAACCTTTCCCAAGTGGCGACTCTGAATTAATTAAATAATCCCATTTCGGATATTGTCACTTAAATTAGAAAAACTCCCTTGCGCATTTAACCCTTCGGGGCGGGGCGCGCAAAAAGGAGGTGTGACAGATTAACATCAATTACGGCGGCCGACAAGCCTCACACGTTCCGTCACAATCACTTGCGTAACTTGATCATGCTGAAGGAACTGATCACTACCACCAATATGCCATGCCAACTCAACTATGGCTAGCCAATCTATCTTCTTCCAAATTATCCTTGATTGCCTTAGAAATAATAATAACTCCATTCAACGCATAACACACTCCATCCGCACTCATCTCGAGTGACCTTGAATCACGAGACCATGCTGTCTCAAATCCCACGAACCATTTCATACCCCCCAAATGCTACACTGCAAGTCAAAACATTATAGGACATTCTGTTCCTCTTCTCATAAGCTATTACAAAGCTTGCTTCTTAACCGTACCTATAGGCTCAAAATCATTAGACACCACACTTTACCCCTTTGAATCCACTAGGGCCATTGTTGAGAGCCACCCGCTCTGACTTAGCCCCAAATATAATCAACTCCATGAATCTTCTAGCACATGAATACCCTCTCAACAAAGCAACCGGCAGAATTACTTTCCTTGAAACTCGCACCTATACAAGGCACAAATCCTGAATCCTTCCCCAAGTTTGAACGTGAGCCAATAAGGTCAACCATAGCACACCTTTAACAATTATTTTGCTCAAATTACCACTTATGTACTTTTTCCGTAGCTGAAATAACCCAGGAATATGCTAATAACCAGAAACCTTGCAAGTAGTTAACCATGCAACCCAATCATAGGCGGTGGGACTCTCCCACTTAGCTCGAAGCCACTATTACACAACTCTGGAATTCACGAGGATTCTTTATCTCTTATTGACATAAGCTTGCGCAATCAACCACCAAATTCTCAGAATCTTCCTGTAAAACCCTCTTTATATTTTGAATCATCAACCACATTCGCACGACCGATCTCTTTGTTATACAACCAATAGAATTCTTCGCAGAAGCCTCGCCAACCACGTGACCGCTAACCTGCTCAAAGGGAATAACCCACTTGTGGAAATCACTTCCCGACATCTTCCAATGCTACTGCATGGGGTACAATCACTACAACATCAATAGCCCATCCTGAGTCCGAGCTCACTCTCTAGCTGCACAGGTCCGTTCACCCCTCGTGGACATCAATTAAAGGTGCGACAACATCCTTCCAATTCAAAGTTATGTTGTATCCTTCTTCATTTCAAGTAGCTCTTTTCCATTGTACCAAATCTTCTGTCGCATAATAGCCCATACTTCAGCTTAAATTCGTAGACCCCAATCACCCATCACTAAAATTCCCAAACCATTTCAAACTCTCCTTAAGGTGCGTAGTCATCCTACTACCAAGCCTATATGCAACTCCGCCACTCTCCCATTTTGGCGGAACTCTCCTTTTTAATCGACTACTCGACCTTTACTTCTTATACTTGTCCTTCTAGAAATTTTAACCACCGCTTGACACTCCCTACATGTCCTTCCTCATCCTTTGTCACTCAGTTGTTGCCTTAAATAAAAATCTATCTTCATAACACTTGAACCCACAAATCACTACTAACTTTAAACCTCTCCGAAGATCATTTTTTTTCGAGCCGTCAAACACCAATTCAATCCAGAACCATTATAGTCCGGTTTCCTTTCCTCCATCGGGAATGAAATACCGAGTCTCTAAATCATGCACTAGGTAGGCCTCCTTTCAGGTCATTCACTGCCCCAACATATTGGTAAGTATCCTACTATCACATCAATACTGGGCGATAGCAACGCACGAATCGTCATAACATCAATGCCAGATCTCAAAACTTTAGGTAATACTGATACTGAGCTAAAACGACAGAACGGCCTTCTGCAAGGTGACGACAATAGCCCAAACAACTACGCAAGGAGAAACATCCCGCATCACATCTGTAGTACTATTACAATTCCTCAATTCCCGATTTATAATAAGCGCTTCACGTCGCATAACATTGAGTAGGAAGGAAACAGGGGCATAAGACTCAAAACAATCAAATCGCACGATGAGAAATCAAGAAGGGAAGTGCTCCTAACAGCCTTGTAGCCTCTCGAAGATAAGTACAAATGTCTCTGTACCGATTTTCAAGACTCTACTAGACTCGCTCATGACTTGTGAGACTTAAGGGAACCTAGTGCTCTGATACCATGTTGTCACGACCCGAATTCCACTAAGGGTCGTGATTGCGCCGGACACTTCTGTCAAGCAAGCCAACTACAATTTACTAGCAATCTCTCATTTTAAATTATTTTGAAATCATTTCCTTTAAATAAATAAATAATAAATAATAAAATCCGCTGAATAAAAGAGGGTGTCTTTATGAAATCTAAATACTGAAAAATCCCGTGATCATTCCAGAACCCGGTGACACAATTACATGAGCAATTTCTAGAGAATGAAATAAAATATAGTAACTGTCTGGAATACTAGTGGACAGATATAAAAATACAGTACTATACTCTGAAGCAGACTATACTGACTACAGACGTCTCGATAAATGCAACTCACCTAAGTCTCCGTATTAACCATGCCGCTATGCCACTAAGCCACTAGCCACATATAAACCTGTGCAACAAAAATGCACAAAAAGTGTAGTATGAGTACGAAAACAACGTGTACCCAATGAGTATCCTGTCTAATCTCGAAGAAGTAGAGACGAGAGGTCGACTTTGGCACTTACTAGTGGTCCAACGATAATATAGTAAAAATGTGAGGAGATCATGAAATTTTATTAAAACAACAATTATAATTCATAAAGCCAGATAGCAGGTAAACAACTTCCCAAATAATAATGAATTTCCAAAGAATTTACTTTTCATTATCTTTGTCAATTTATCTCCGGCCAGGAAAGGCAAATGAGAACATTTATAATTCCCAAGCAATACAAGCATGCACATATCATTCCGAGGTCGTACGACCCGATCCAACATAAATGTAAAATGTGCACTGCCGAGGGTCGAACGGCGCGAACCATAGATCCATCTATTATCCCGCTCGCGAATCATCCATGCGACGCAATCAACATAAAATAAACAAACACCCTACTCGCGAATCATACATGCGACGCAGGTTTACATAGAATCATATATTTAAATAGTTAATCAATACTTCATTAGGGAATAACTATCCAAGGAAAATCCAAATCCTCCCTTTATTTTTTTAACGATTTAAGAAAAAAGAAGTTTAATCCTTTTAGAAATTCATTTACCAATTCGATAGAATTTAAGTAAGTCAAACCGTCAATAGGATTACAAATATTTCCAAGCACAGATGCTTTTGGGTCCTAGACTACACGGGCAATAGCATAATAGTAGCTACGCATGGACTCTCATCACCTCGTGCGTACGTAGACCCCACAAATAGGAGCACATAACCAACTATTTCACCTAGGGGACAATTCCCTCTTACAAGGTTAGAAAGGAGACTCACCTCGCTCCGAAGATCCATAACCGGTATTCCACGCTCTTCCGAAGACTCGATCGATGCACAATGCTCCAAAACTAGTCAATAATTATGCAAATCCATTAATATACGTTCAATTACTCATTACAACCTGATTTATAACAAATCCTAACCCCGATTGAAAAGTTGACAAAATTGCCCTCGGGCCCACGTGCCTGGATTCCTAAATTTTTCAAAGATAAACTTTACCCATAACCTCACAAACTCAAATATATAATTTACTCAAAATTTCATATCCAAATTCGTGGTCAAATTCCAAGAATATCGATTTTCTAGGTTTTCCCTCAAACCCCAAGTTTCTACAAATTTCATGCTCAAATCCGTAATAATTAATGTATTTAACTCAAGATAGGTGAGGATAGCTTACCTTATTGTTGATGATGAAAACTCCCTCTTGAAACCCTCCAAGAATCGCCCAAACCAAGAGAAAAATGAGAGAAAATGGCGAAATCCCAATTTTTAAAACACTCACTACCTCTTGTCCTTTCGCACCTGCGGTCTATTGACCGCTTCTGCTGTCCTGCAGGTGCGGACCAATTGCCGCTTCTGTGGTCTTCCTCCAAGCCTTCAACTTCTGTATCTGCGCATCTGCTTCCGTAGGTGTAGTCCCGCATCTGCGGCAAAATGACCGCATCTGCGGTCCCAGCCTAGCCATCCATTTTCGCTTCTGCGGCACGAAGGACGCTTCTGCGGCTCCACTCCTGCGGCCCTACTTTCGCAGGTGCGGTTACACCAACAACCAGCAACTTCAGCGTTCTTCAAAATTCGGTTTTCGATCCGTTAACCACCTAGAATCCACCTGAGGCCCCTGGGACCCCAACCAATCATACCAACTAGTCCCAAAACACCTTACGAACTTTCTCGAGGCCTCAAATCATATCAAACAATGCTATAACCACGAATCGACCTCCAATCCAAGCTTTATGAACTTTAGAATTTCAAACTTCTACTTTCACTGTTTAAACCTATCAAATCACGTTCGTTTGACTTCAAATTTTGCACGCAAGTCATATTTGCCATTACGGACCTACTCCAACTTCCAAAATTGGAATCCGACCCCAATATCAAAAAGTTAACTCTCAATCAAACTTCTTAAAAACCTTAAAATTTCTTTCTTTAGCCAAATGACTCCAAAATGACCTACGGACCTCCGAATTCACTTGTGATCGTGCTCCCAACTCTAGAATCACCATACAGAGCTACTCCCAAACTCGAAATCCCAAACAGACATCGATAACACTGAAATGCACTTCAACCCAAACTTAGGAAATTTCTTCCAAAAAGCTAACTTCCACAATAGGCGGAAAAACGTTCCCAGGTATTCCAAAACCCGATCCGGACATACGCCCAAGTCCGAAATCATCATACGAACCTGTTGGAACCTTCGAATCCCGATTCTAAGGCCGTTTACTCAAAATCCAACCTTAGTCAATTCTCTTAACTTAAAGCTTCTGAAATGAGAATTTTCTTTCCAAATCAACTTAGAACTTTCGGGAATTCAATTCCGATCGTGCGCACAAGTCATAATACTTGAAGTGAAGCTGCCCATGGCTTCAAACTACTGAATGACGTGCTAGAGCTCAAAACGACCGGTCGGTTCGTTACAAGCCATGTTATTGTGCGCAATGATACCACTCGATATACATGTGCCTGTGTAACAAAAATGCAACAAGTGTAGTATGAGTACGAAAACAACGCGTACCAAGTAAATATCCAGTCTAACCTCGAAGAAGTAGTAACGAGAGGTCTACTTCGACACTTACTAGTGGTCCAATAATATAATCAGTCGTGGATTTATTAAAAACAACAGTAAACTCAAGGGAATCATGTAGCAAGTAAATAATTCTTTTGATAATAAGAGATTTTCAGGTTCATATTTCCTCAATTATCAATTTATCTCAGGCCAGGGAAGCAATAACTTTATTTATAATTTTAAGGCAAGCAATACAAGCATGCACAAATCATGTCGAGGTCTACGGTCTGATCCAACATAATATTTAAACTGTGCACTGCCAGAGGGCCAAATGGCGCGAACCATAGATGCATCTATTACCCCGCTCACGAATCATACATGCGACGCGGTCAAGTATAAATACACACATCAAACAATCAATCAAGAATTCATCAGGGAAACAATTACCCAAAGAAATGGCAACTTTTTTTTAACGGTCAAGAAAATGATGTTTAATTTCTTTAGAAATTCATTTACCAATTCGATATGATTTAAGCAATTTAAATTGTCAATAAGGTTCCAAATATTTCAAGTATAGTATGATTTCGGGTCCTACACTACCCGGACATAAGCATAATAGTAGCTACGCACGGACTCTCGTCACCTCGTGCATACGTAGCCCCCATAAATAGAAGCACATATTTAATTATATTACCTATAGGGATAATTTCCTCTTACAAGGTTAGAAAGGAGATTTACCTTGCTCTGAAGTTCCATAACCGACTCCCAAGCTCTTTCGACGACTCAAACCGATGCCCAACGCTCCAAAACTAGTTAATAATTATGCAAACCCATTAATATATACTCAAATACCCATTATAATCCTATTTACAATAATTTTCAACTCCTCTTGAAAAGTCGATAAAATCATCCTCGGGCCCACGTTCCCGGATTTCGAAATTTTTTGAAACCATAACACTACAAACTCAAATATATAATTTATTCCAAGTTCCATGTCTAATTTCGTGGTCAAAATAAAAAAAAATATAAATTTCTAGGTTATTCTTCAAAACCCCAAATTTCCAATAATTTCCCTTGATTTTCCATGTTAAAATCTAGATATAATCTAAGTAATTAACTTGCATTACATGGGAATCAGTTACCTTGACATAGATGATGAAAATGGAGCTCCAAAATAGCTCCTAGGTCGTCTCCCACGAAGGAAATGAGATGAAATGAGCCAAACCCATTTTTTCAAACTTATACACTTCCAGGCAACCCTTCTTCGCATTCGCGGCCTCCTATCGCATTCGCAATGAACAAAATTTTGGAAAGCCATTCCCTAACTCTGCTCAGATAGCCTCTAGTATAATGGTTAGAAATTATTGTAGGAAACTCCAAATGATAAATAGTTTAACTTTTTGAAAACTAGACACCAATATCTACAACTTTCATGTTTTGGTCATCTCCCAATTCCTTATAGATTTCGAGATATAAGCCTCCAAAGTCAGCCCCGTGCAACACAAATTTCTTCTTTATCTTCCCAGACAACCTGTAGTATAACAGCCATAACCTTTTTTACACAAATACAAATGCTTAATCATTTACTTCTGCAAACTAGACACAAAGGGCTACAACTTTAATTTTTAGATCATCTCCAAATTCCTTATAGATTGAGAGATATGAGCCTCCGAAGTCACACCTGTGCAACAGAGATTTCTTTCTTCGCGAATGCTAGAGGTTCCTCGCGAATACGAAGAACAACACCATACACCAACATCAGATATTACAAAATAGCCCGAAATGACATGAACCTGCTCGAGGCCTCAAATCACATTAAACAACATTGAAATCATGAATCGCACCCCAATTCAAGCTTAATGAACTTTAGAACTTCAAACTTTTACATTTGATGTCGAAACCTATCAAATCACATCCGATTAACTTTAAATTTTGCAAACAAATCACATTAGACATTACGGACCTACTTCAACTTCTGGAATTGGAATCCGACCCTTATATCAAAATGTCCACTTCCGGTCAAACTTCTAAAAAACCTTCAAATTTCTAACTTTCGCCAAATGACCCCAAAATGACATATAGACCTCTGAATCCACTTTCGGATGCGCTCCCAATACCAAAATCATCATACGGAGATATTCCTAGACTCAAAATTCCAAACGGACATCAATAACATTGAAATGCACTGCAACCCAAATTTATATAATTCTTCCAAAATTCAAACTTCCACAATAGGCGTTGAAAAACTCACGGGTCATCCAAAACCCAATCCCGACATACGCCCAGGTCCAAAATCATCATACGAACCTGTTGGAACCTTCAAATCATGATTCCGAGGTTATTTACTCAAAAATCAAACCTTAGTCAATTCGTTCAACTTAAAACTTCTAAAATGAGAATTTTCTATCCAAATCAACTCCGAACTTCCTAAAATTCAATTCCGACCATGCGTGCAAGTCATAATTCCTGAAGTGAAGCTACTCATGGCCTCAAACTGCCGAACGACACACTAGAGCTCAAAACAACCGGTCAGGTTGTTATAGATATTGACTTCTGTATTGATTTGGCTCCAAGTACTCAGCCTATTTCTATTCCTCCATACCGTATGGCCCCGCTAGAGTTGAAAGAATTGAAGGAGCAGTTACAAGAATTGCTTGATCAAGGATTCATTAGACCTTATCTCACCTTGGGTTACACCAGTGTTATTTATAAAGAAGAAAGATTGATCTATGTGGATGTATATAGATTATCGGTAGTTGAACAAGGTCACTATAAAAGAAAAATATCCGTTGCCAAGAATCGATGATTTATTTGATCAACTTCAAGGCGCCAAGGTGTTTTAAAGATCAATTTAAGGTCTGGCTATCATTAGTTGAAGATTATGGCATTTGATGTCCCTAAGACAGTTTTTTGGACCCGACATGGGCATTATGAATTCCTAGTAATGTCATTTTGGGCTGACAAATGCCCCAGCAACATTTATGGATTTGATGAATCGGGTGTTCAAGCCCTATATGGATTCATTTGTGGTTGTATTCATTGATGACATCTTGATTTACTCCAATAGTCGAGAGGAGCATGAGCAACATCTTCGGATTGTGCTTCAGACTTTGAGGGACAATCAATTATATGCCAAATTTTCAAAATGTGAGTTTTGGTTCAACTCAATTGCCATTTTGGGGCATGTTGTATCGACAGAAAGCATAAAGGGATCCTAAGAAGATCGAGACAGTTCAGAACTATCATAGACCTACTTCAGTTATAGAGATACTAAGTTTTCTATGTTTGGAAGGTTATTATCGCCGGTTCGTGGAAGGGTTTTCATCCATAGAAAACCCATTGACCAGACTAACTCAGAAAGGTGTTCTATTCAGATGGTCAGACGAGTGTTAGTTGAGCTTTCAGAAGCTCAAGACTGCTTTGACTACGACACTAGTGTTGGTGTTACCCATAGGTTCAGGATCTTACAAGGTGTATTGTAATGCATCTCGTATTGGACTTGGTGCAGTAATAATGTAGGATGGCAGAGTGATTGCTTATGCATTGCGGCAGTTGAAAGTCCATGAGAAGAATTATCGTGTTCATGACTTGGAGTTAGCAACCATTGTTCATGCGCTAAATATTTGGAGACACTACCCTTATGGCATGTCATGTGAAGTATCCACAGATCATCATCGTCTACAATATTTATTCAAACAAAAAGATCTCAATTTGAAGTAGAGAATATTGTTGGAGTTGTTGAAAGACTATGATATCACTATTTTGTATCACCCTGAAAAGGCCAATGTAGTGGCCGATGCTTTGAGTAGAAAGGCTATGAGTATGGGTAGCCTTGCGTATATTCCATTTTGAAAGAGGCCTCTAGCTGAAGATGTTCAGACTTTGGCTAATCAGTTCATAAGGTTAGATATTTCAGAGCCCAGTCGGGTTCTAGCTTGTACAGTCGCTCGGTCTTCGTTATATGAGTGCATCAGAGAGCGATAATATAATGGTCCTCATTTGCTTTTCCTTAAGGACACGGTGCGACACGGTGGTTCCAAGCAGGTTGTTGTAAGAGATGATGGAGTTTTGTGGATGCAGGACCATAGTTGTATTTGTGGTTGAGCTTTGTGAATTAATTTTTGAAGTGGCTCACAGTTCATGGTATTATATTAATTCTGGTACCACCAAATTGTATCAATATTTGCGACAATATTATTGTTAGAGGAGAATAAAAAAGGATATAGTTGCATATGTAGCATATTGTCTGAATTGTCAGCAAGTCAAGTATGAGTATCAGAGACCTCGTGGTTTGCTTCAGAAGTTAGAAATTCCTATGTGAAAGTGGGAGCGTATCACTATGGATTTTGTTGTTGGACTCCCATAGACTCAGTGGAAGTTTGATGCAGTATGGGTCATTATGGACAGGTTGACTAAGTCATCACATCTCATTCCAGTGGCAATTACCTATTCTTCAGAGCGGTTAGCTGAAATTTACATTCGTGTGATTGTCCGCCTTCAAGGTGTGCCCGTGTTTATTATTTCAGATCGAGGTACGTAGTTCACCTTGCACTTTTGGAGGGTTGTATAGTGTGAGTTAGGCACACGGGTTGAGTTGAGTACAACATTTCATCCACAGATAGACGAACAGTCAGAGCGCAATATTCAGATATTGGAAGATATGCTTCGCGCTTGTGTTATAAATTTTGGAGGTTCATGGGATCAGTTCTTGCCACTTGCGAAGTTTTCCTCTAATAACAACTACCAGTTGAGCATTCAGAAGGCTCTATATGAAGCATTATATGGGAGGCGATGTCGTTCACCAATTGGCTAGTTTGAACAAGAGAGGCTCGGTTGTCGGGTACTGATTTGGTACAGGATGCCATGGATAAGGTCAAGGTTATCCAGGATCGACTTCGCACAGCTCAGTCTAGGCAAAAGAGTTATTCCGACCGTAAGGTTCGTGATGTTGCATTCATGATTGGAGAAAGAGTATTCCTCCGGGTTTCACCTATGAAAGGTGTAATGAGATTCTGAAAGAAGGGAAAGTTAAGCCCTAGGTATATTGGACCGTTTAAAATTCTTGAAAGGGTGGGTGAAGTAGCCTACAAACTTGCACTACTACCTAGCTTATCAGCAGTTCATTCGGTTGCATGCCGCAACAGAAATGAAAGTAAAAATATTGGAGGAGCGGGTTGCACGCCGCAACAAAATTAATTGATAAGATATATTGAGGATCGGGTTGCACGCCGCAACAGAATTAAATGAAAACGAATATATTATGGGAACGGGTTGCACGCCACAATGAAATTGAATATGAATATATTGTGGGATCGGGCGGCACGCCACAACGGAAAATTGATTGAAGTTATAATTGATTATGACTGTCGAGTTGGCTTCGATTGTTGATATGAGTTAACTATTTTATTTATATTCATGTCTTTCTATTATTATTATTATTATTATTATTATTATTATTATTATTATTATTATTATTATTATTATTATTGCGTACAGGTTAATGTAAGTGACATGCCTTAGCCTCATCACTACTTCGCCGAGGTTAGGCTCGGTACTTACTATGTAAATGGGGTTGGTTATACTCATACTACACTCTACACTTCTTGTGCAGATTTTGGGGTTGGTCCTAGCGGCGTACAGTAGATTTGCTCTGATTCAGCTATTCATAGGAGACTTGAGGTATAGCTGCATGGCATTCGCAGTTCTAAAGTCCCCTTCCACTTTATCCTAGCTGTGTATTTCTTTCAGACAACTTTATTTTCATTCAGGCCTTTATTTGTATTATTTTAGTAGCTCGTGCACTTGTGACACTAGTTCTGGGATGGTATTTAGACATCATTATTTTTATGGATTAATCATTTTATTTTAGAATTTATTTCCTCATTTGTTTCTTTGTTATTAATTAATTTAAAATGGCTAATATTATTTTAACGTTGGCTTGCCTAGCAAGTGAAATGTTATGCGTCATCACTGTCCCAAAGGTGGAAATTTCGGATCGTGACCAACATCTTTTAGCTCTACATCTATGGATAGACACCACTACGTCCTCATTGAGTCCCGTGATCATAATCTCTCTCTCTCTCTCTCTCTCTCTCTATATATATATATATATATATATATATATATATATATATATATATATATATATATATATATATATAATTGAGGGCCATAAACCAAATGATGTGGAAATCCTCAATGATCAAAATTCTTTTTATCTTTTTCCTCATTTTTTTAGGATTTTATCCTCTTTTTTTCCCATTAATATATATTATTATTAAAGAATGAATACAATGTCGGTTTACAAAAATAACCTTATAATATTAAGCACAATAACTCATAATAAAAGGATATAACCGGAATTCTAGATATTAGCCTTATAATCCTATTAGTTTTAGGACATAATATTACACGTTATAAATCCTATATGATTAATTATATTAGTATAATTACTGTCCAATTCATATAAAATTGAACAAGTAAATATCTTTAGTCATGCAATCCTATTACTTTTAGGATATACTTCTTAAAAATTCCTATTACCAATTTAATTTGAAAAAGTATTATAGTGACTAATTTAATTTGAGAATGTATTATATTGTCCAAATCTATTTAGAAAAAATGAGAGTCTATATTATAATAAAAATATAAATACAATATTAATATATCAAATAGCCCTAAAATATTAAACGAAAGAACTCATACGGAAATGACATAACTACAATAACCAATCTTTTGGACTACAATACCTTCTATGTTAATTTTAATATTTAAAATTTTAAAATTAATAAAATCACGTCTATTAAATTTTTATTAAAACATTAGGAAGGTTTAATAAAATTAATTTCATAAGAATCCTCCGTTGGCAATACATTATGTGACGACTCGGCTAGTTGTCTCATGAGTTAACGCTCCGTTTCCCCCTATTTCTGCTTCTTATTACTTTGTCTATCGGTTCTATATGTGATCGGGTTGGTTGGCTTAGGTTCGGAAAGGATTTGATAAGGTTTGAGGCACTTAGTCTCTTTTGAGGAAGCTTAAGTTGAAAAAGTCAACTGGATGTTGACTTATGTGTTAAAGGGCTCGGATGTGAATTCCGATGGTTCGGATAGCTTTGGGAGGTGAATTGGGACTTAGGAGCATGATCGGAATGTGTTTCGGAGGTCCGGAGTAGGTTTCGACTTGAATTGACGAAATTAGATTTTTGGCGTTTTCCGGTTGATAAGTGAGATTTTGAGATAGGGGTCGGAATGAAATTTCGGGAGTTGCAGTAGTTCCATTGTGTCATTTGGGATGTGTGTGCAAAATTTCAGGTCATTCGGACGTGGTTTGGTTGGGTTTTCGATCAAAAGCATAATTTAGAAGATTTTGGAATTCTTAGGCTTGAATCCGATGCGAATTTGGTGTTTTTGATGTTGTTTTGAGCATTTCGAAGAATGGAACAAGTTTGAATGATGTTATGGGATATGTTGGCATGTTTGGTTGAGGTCCCGAGGGCCTCGGGTGAGTTTCGGGTGGTCAATAAGATCATTTCTAGATGTTGAGAGTTGCAGAAAAATTGTTGTTCAGTGTTGCAGAGAAATGGCCTTCGCATTCTCGAGTAGGCCCTCGCATTCGCGAAGGGTTAGTTGAGGAGGCTGAGGATTTAGCCTTCATATTCGCGAGGAAGGCTCCATGTTCGCAAAGGGCTGGAATGATGTGCATCGCGTTCGCGAGGTGGAGCCGTGTTCGCATAGAGGGAGTTGAGCAGCTGAGGTTCAGGTTGGTTTGTGCTTCGCGTTTGCAGAAGGGGAGTCGCGATCGCGATGAGTTAGGGATCTATTCTTTCGCATTCGTGAGCTGGGCGTTGCGATTGTTGATACCCAATTTTTCCCTATGTATTTTTTTATATACTCAAAACACTTTCAAAATAGCATATGTGTGCATATATGAGCACCCCAAAAGATTTTGGCATTTTTAATAATTTTTAAGACCAATTTATGGCCTATTGTGCACTATAAAATCCATTAATTATTCCCAAAACTTGCCATTTTGGTGAATAATTTATTTCACTCTCACATTTACGGCAAAATATAATTTACATGATTTTTGCATAATTTTACAAGTCCATTTGGTATTTTTAAACTAAAATTGCACGAAATTGCAATTTTAGCCTACTTCTAGATTTAATAGCAATTTTTATTACAAAATCAATCCTAATATTTTTAAATTAATACCTACATATTGTTTATCAACCTAGTATTTTTAATTTGATTTTTAACATCTTTTACTATTTTTATAAATTCAAAAGGGAAAAATGGCTATTTCAATCTTAGCCTCTTTTTGATTTCAATTACAGCCTAATTCTAACCCCCCAATTCCCAACCCAATTTTATTTCTACCCGACCCAGACCCAATTAAACGAACCCACCCGGATCCCATTTTAAAATCGTGGCCGTTGATTATTTTAATCAACGACCCCCATTTGCCCTTTTCCTTTTTTAACCTAACGACCCCCTAATCCCCTCTCATTCACTCACTCGTCTCTATCTCTCTATCTCTCACTCTCTCTGGAACCTTCCACCTCCTCGCCTCTCCGATGAGCTCCCTTCACCTTCTCCGACCATTTTCTAACCTAAATCCATGATGGTTTCACCACCCACCAGTCTCCTAAGGCTCATCGCACTTGATTACTGAAGTTCCATGGCCTTGGTCATGAAGAATCGAACCTGGACCTTTGTCGATTCAAGTTCTACGGCCATCTCCGGCTCATCTCCGGCGTGTCTTAGCCTTATGAGTCCATCTCGACTCAGACCAGCCCCTTTTCCAGGCCTTTCTCATTTTCTAGGGTTTCTCTGAAATCCTATGCCATTTCGAGGTTTTCTTGTTTCTCTCTAGATCTACTTTAGATCCGTGCTATTTCTGAGGTTTTTAAAGTATTTCTTACATCATTTCAAGTTCTTGCTTTCAAAACTGTTCGTCTTCTCGAACCTAGGGTTTCCTTGATTTTTACTTGTTCTACTGTGATTTCTTACCATATTTTGCTTTGCTGTAAATCCTAAGTGTTTTCACTATGGTTTCTATGTATTTTTCTTTTACTGTATTTCCTCCTAGGGTTTGCTAGTGATTTCCTTTACTGTGTTATCTTTCATTATGATTCCATGAAATGTTTATGTTCATTGGATTTTCTGAGTTTACTTTGCCTGATTTTCTACGTTTTCGTCTTTACATTTAATCTATGGAGGAAACCCTAGATTTTGGAGATTTTCAAAACACTTGTGTGCGATTGTTTTTCTTCCTGTGTTTAAACTAGTTTAATTTCAAAAACCCTAATTTCTAAGTTCGTCTCATGTTCTCTGATTCTTGCTAAGCTTTGCAAGACCTTCTGATTTCTCTCATGCTATCTGACACTCTCTTCTAGCTATGTTCTTCTACTCTTGATTGCATGACCACTCTGTTTGTTTAATTCCAGCCTCGCATGTTTAAAGCTATGCACTCTTTATAGTCAGACCTTTCCCTCTCGAAATAACCCTAATTTTGGGGATTGATTTCAGACTACCATTATGTGAGCTTGTTTGATTCTTTCTTTGTCTAATTTGGACCTTTTTCTGACTTGGTTCATTATTGATTTCGAATCCTTGATTCCTTGATTTACTATGTACTAGTTGATTTACTTCTTACCTTATTTACCTAACCGTGTATTTTTAAACTTCCCTTATGTATTCACCCTTCATTGCCCAATGTGTTACTTGATTTTCTTTCCTTAAATACAACTCTGCCCTCTCCTATTCAAATTCGAATTCCTTAATTAAAGGAATTCCCCTCTTCTAATTGATTCTGATTGGTATTGAGTTATATTTTTGCCTTACTTACCACCTATTTTCAAACTATAAATACCCTGCTCTTTTTTCTTTAAACACACGAACAACTGAGTTAAAAAACACACACACACTCAAAGCTCTCTCTTCTTTACTACTACTTGTGCTATTGTTCTGACTAGCCGGCTGAAAGCCAAGGCTAGACTTTGGAATCTCTTTGCTTTCCTCAAGTGTTTGCTAAAGGATTTCTGGCTGTTTCACTGCTCTATTTATTCTGTTGTTTGGAACTTGCAACTGGTAGGTCTCCACAATTTAAATATTGTCCTCTAAAACTATTTGTTTACTTCTTCCTTCTACATGACCTCTCAACTACATGTTTTCTGGTACTAAATGGCTATACATTAGTCTGTCATGCCTCATGCTCCTGCATCTTTAAGTTCTGTTATGCTTTTCTTGATGTTTATATGAATGCTTTCATGTGATCCCCTTCCCTTTAATCCCCTGTATGTGAGTATGTTTTAAGTTAAGGTAGCAGCCTATTGCTACCCTTGACTTAGGACCAGGTTCTCTTGAACTTTTCACTCAAACCAGTCCCATTCCCTTAACCCCTTTTATGTGTTGAGCCTTGACTAGGGTCTGGTAGTGTCCTAATCACCACCCAGACCCCTTTCTAACTTCTGAAAGTCCGCTCTTTTATTTGCTTGAATCAAGTAAAGGATTAGGGGTGTGCCAGTCTTACCCATGGCTGGGTATGACCACCCTTTGCTTTGATTTCCTCTAATCATCTCATTCTACACTTATTCTTAGTTCTTTAAGTTCTGCCTCCCTATGGTAAGACATGCTTAGGGACCCTAGAGTTCCCTCTAAACTTGGATGCCTAAGGGCTGGTAATTCCACACTTGCACTATTCTGTTACAATATTTACTCTTCAGAGTGTAAGCATTGCCTGGGGCTCCTAGAGGCTCCCTGGAACTTTGAAACACTCTGAACAAGAGAAGGCCTTGGAATATGGAATCCGGATTTGGTGAAACACATGTTATCGGATATTAAGATTGAATTAGGCTGCTCGGATCTGGCTGTAGGATGTGATGTATTTTTAATTATTTTCCTTCCTTTCTTCTGGTTCTGTAATATTTTTGTAAAAAGAACTTGGGGAATATTAGTAAAGGGTATGTGAGGGGGTTTATATTTACTTGCATATGTTAAAGGGTAGATACCATGCCTATAGGATCAATATTGTTGTTTAATCACTTAGATATCATGCCTATAGGTTAAACGTATAAATCACCTAGAAATCATGTATATAGTTTTTGCATTCCTTTCATTCAATCACCTATAGATCATGACTATAGGCTTTTGCATTCCTTTCATTCAATCATTTAGAGATCATGTCTATAAGATTTCATGTTCAGTTGTATTGCAAATCATTAGAAATCCTGCCTATAGGCCCTAATATTCATGTAACCAATTGCATATAGAAATCATGACTATAGGAAATGCATAAACGCTAGTCAAACTGTAGGATAATCAAATATCCATTCCTTTACCGGTTTAATAACAGTAACAAGCCTTAAATATTCAGTCACGTATATACCATGCCTATAGGAGCTCAAACTCGCCTAATGTGTTTAAGTAAGAATAATCTGTCAATTGGCTTCAACTTTGTCAACAAAAACTCTTCCAAATTTGTTTGCTTTTGAAACTCTTACAAATCTGCAATGCTCTTAAATTTTCTAAACTTGCATCTTTCTTTTTTCTGAAACGGTTCCTTTAACCCTCTGCCTGAATTTATTCATCTCATGAAGCTACTATTTCAAAACAGCCTTTAACTCACTATTCCTTTAAGGTCTTTTCACTTTCGTAAACTTTTCTTCATCACTCTACGGTAGTTTCACTTAAACAATTCTGCTGATTTTCAAGTCATCTCTGAACCTTTGCAAATTTTCAACCTTCTATCTTAAACTATTCTGCGTTAGGTCCTTTCTGAAAACAGTGTTTTTTTTGACTCGCTTAAAATACTTCAATTTCTGACAATTGGATCCGTGCTGCCTAATGCAGACTTTCTGTCTAAATATATGTGTTGAACCAGTCCGCTCGTCGCTTAATTTTTAACTTAAGACCAAATCAGTATATGCTAAGACATGATAAACTAAGTGTTGTCTGATTTTATTTGAGCCTTGTTTGCTTATTTACTCATCCCTTTATTTGATATTTGTTTTTGAATGTCAAAACTAGAATTTTATCCTTTAAACTCCGTAAAGGCCCCATCCCTTTCTTCCCTCTTAGGATTAGAAGTCCTAATACCCCGGGACTGATAGGTTGGGATGGGTATTAGCATGCAATAAGTAAACGAGACTAAACGCGCTTTAACACCTTAACGGGGTGGGAAGGGTAGAATATGGATATGATGACCGGTGCGTTAATATCTCGTGTGAGTATGATTGTTGGGTATTGCACCAAGGTGATCCATATTGTATTTAAACCTAGGATCTTTTTCTTTATTTATACGATGTGGTGTATTCTTAGAAGTAATGTTTTCTTCAATCAATCTTTTCTTTCCAAAACCACTTATGTCTTTTTTCTCTCTTTTCTTTCAAATCTTTCAACTTATTTGTATTCCTTATGTGCAAACATTGACTGTTACTTCTACTCTTCTTAAAGTCACAACTAAGTGCGGTCGGGAACCACACTAGTGGATCTTGAGGGGTGCCTAACACCTTCCCCTTGAGATAATCTCAAGCCCTTACCCGAACTCTGGTTTTCTTCCCAAAAAACTTCTTCTTTTCTCTAAAAGTGTCCTAATGCACTATAATCATTAGGTGGCGACTCTTCAAATTCCATAACCCGATTCCTCAAAAGGGAATAAGAATTGTTTTGCCCATAATGTCGTAAACCTGATTTCGCCTTCTTTTAGGAGGGAAAAGGGGGCGTCGACAGCGATCACGAAGAGGGAATTTTGGTCAGAGTTATATTGTGCTTCGTGAACGCGAGGCGTTGACCGCGTTCACAAAGAAGGAATTGAGGCTTGGGCAGAATGTTTAAATAGTCATCTTGTCCGCGATTTTGGGGTTACCTTCCACCATCTTTGAGCGATTTTTGAGCTTTTTGAAGAGGATTGAAGAGGGATTCAAGGAGAAACACTTGGAGATAAGATTCATGGACTTAATACTCGATTCTAATATGAATTTTACCTAATTAATCATGGAAAGTAGGCCTAATATTGAAGAACTAGGGCTTGAAACTGGAGACCTAAAATTTGGGATTTGAGGGATGTTTGTGGTTGGATTTTGATGCTCTTGGTATGAATGAACTCGGGGAGTTATAAGGAGTCCATTGATGTAATTTTTATTGGAATCCAAGGTGTGGGCCCGGGAGTCGGGTTTGGCCAATTTCGGGATTTGTGTTGTAATTTGATTTCTTTCAAATGGGCTTTGTTCGATTAGCATATTTTGATGGTTTTGCATTGATTTTGGTTAGATTTGGAGCATCCGGAGGCCGATTCGAGGGGCAAAGGCATCACGAGCTAGATATTTGGACCGGGTAGAGGTGAGTAATGATTGTAAATGTTGTCCTTAGGGTATGAAACCCCGGATTGCACATCGTTGTGCTATATTGAGGTGACGCACACGTTAGATGACGAGTGTGGGGTCGTGCACTATTGGGGATTTTGACTTAGTCCATCCCGAACGATTATTTTACCGCGTATTTGACTGAAAACTGTTTGCTATCATCATGTTTTGGGTTGAATGCTATATTTGGGCCTCGTGCCAATTATTTGAATCCTTAGGGGATTTTTACTGATATTTCCTCACTGTTTTGACTTTATACTTGTACTAATTCATGCTATAATCTACTGTTTTCATAACTCAACCATGTTTACTTGTTTTAACACATTAAATAAAATTTTAAATGATAATTTGGGCTGAGCATTATGTTTTACTATTTCCCGAGTGGCTTATGAGATTCTAACTAAGTAAGGCCGAGGGCCTGTGTTGTGAGGATACACTGATTCATGATTTTGAGGCCGAGGGCCTGAGATTGTACGCCACGAGGTGGCTTGTTGATATGAGGCCGAGATCTTAGTAATTATGCCATGAGATGGCTTGATATTGCGCCTGGGTCATAAAGGGCCCCTACAGGAGTCTGCACATTATAATGTGTGATATAGCCTGAGGGGCTGGTATTGTTCCATATGTTGCCCTAGGGGCTGATTCTGTGGTATTGTGCCCGAAGGGCGGTTCTTTATGTGTTTATCTTTCCTAATTGCCTATCATTTACTTGCTTAATTGTTAAAAGGCATTCCAAAGAAGTTTTAACTGAACTAAAGTGACTTTACCTATTTTTCACTATTTTCTTGCTTTTACTGGCTTTTACTGCTTCTTTGTAGTCTGTGGCTGTTCCTTTACATGGTTTCTTATTACTCAGTCTGCATTTATTGTTATTACTCACTTAGTTGGAGTACTCACTTTACTCTCTGCACCCCATGTGTAGATTCAGGTGCATCAAGTCCTGCTTGAGAGGGTTGAGAGCTCTCTAACAGATTCCGGAGATACACTAGGTAGCTGCCCGATGATTCGCAGCCCAGTGCTTCTCCCTCTATATTTTTTCCTACTGTTTTAGTTTTATAATAGTGGAATAGACTCTTCAAACTTGTAGTATTATTATAGATGCTCATGACTGGCGATACCTCGATGTCGGGCTGTGTTGGGCTTATACTAACTTGTATTATCTTAAATGCTTAAAATGAATTAGAAGTGTGTCGGCTGGTCTTGTCTTCACGAGATGCGCCATCACGACCGGGTCCGAGTTTAGGGTCGTGACAAGTTAGTATTAGAGCCTAGGTTATATCGATCTCACGAGTCATGAGCAGGTTTAGTAGAGTCTCACAGATCGGTGCAGAGACATCTGTATTTATCCTCGAGAGGCTGCAGAAACTTTAGGAAAAATTTCATATTCTTGAAATTCTTGTCGTGCGAATCTGTTGATCCGAGTACTAAACTTCTGTTATTCTATTCTCTTATAGATGGTGAGGACACGCGCTACCGGTCAAGATAGATGACCACCAGTACCACCAGTTGTGGCCACTAGATGCCGAGGATACGGTCGTGGTCGCTGTAAGGGCAGAGGTGTGGCCCGCACAGTAGCTAGGGCACCACCTGCAGATCCACCAGCCGCCCTAGTTCGGATCAGGTCCTAGTTGTGGATGCTCCAGCAACACCAGCTCAGGCACCGGTTATTCCCATTGTGATTCCGGGTCTTTAGGAGGCCTTGGCTCAAATTCTATCGATATGCACTAGCCTAGATCATGCGATCTCAATTACTACAGTCGCAGCTACTTCTCAGGCCGGGGGAGGCACTCAAACTCCCACCGCTCACAGACATGAGCAGGTCGTGCAGGGACTTCAGACACCGGGGAAATATCCAACCTAGCCGGTTGCAGCTGCTCAGGACTATGTAGTTCCTGCCAAGCCAGAGGACGAGCAACATAGGTTGGAGAGGTTTGGTAGACTTCAGCCTCCTACCTTCAGTGATGCAGAGGGCGAGGATGCCTAGGGTTTCTTAGATAAGTGTTATAGGATGCTTCGTGCAACGGGTATTTTGGAGACCAACAGGGTCGCTTTCACTACTTATCAGTTTTTGTAGCTGCTTTCACTTGGTGGGAGGCTTTTGAGAGGCGTAGGCCTGTTGGTGTAGCACCCCTTACCTGGCAGCAGTTCTCCGTTCTCTTTCTGGAGAAGTATATGTCGCAGTCTCGCAAAGAGAATCTGCGCAGACAGTTTGAGTGGTTGCGCCAGGGAGAGATGACTATGACACAGTATGAGATAAGGTTCTCACAGTTAGCTCGTCATGATATTTGGTTGGTTTCGATAGATAGAGAGAGGATTAGGAGGTTTGTTGATGGCCTCACTTATTAGCTTCATATTCTCATGACAAGAGAGAGGGTGACTGGTTCTACTTTTGAGGAGGTTGTAGACATTGCTCGTGAGATTGAGTTAGTTCATCGCTAGGAGCGAGAGGAGAGGGAGGCCAAGAGGCCTCGAGGATCTAGTAGTTATGGTGGTGCTCCTTTGAGAGGTCAATTTCAGCAGGGTAGAGGCTATCCATTCAGGCCTGCTCAACCAGCTTGCCTAGGCTATCGTGGGGCATTATCGGGTCATGGTTCTCACATTTCTCATCAGGGCCAGTCATCACTTAGTGCCCGTATAGCTCATAGTTCATTTGTGCTCCATCATTTCAGGGCTCTTGTATGCCGGGTGCATCTGCTAGTGATTCCGGTGCTAGGGGTTCCCTTCAGTCCCCATCTCCAGCACTGGGGAGTTGCTATGAGTGTGGAGATATGGGTCATATGTGGAGGTAGTGTCCTCGTCGTCTTGCGGATTTATCTCAATAGAGGAGTTAGCCATCGGCTTCAGCACTAGTTACTTCACCACCACCCACCCAGCCAACTAGGGGTCGCCCTAGAGGGGAAGGTCGATCAGGTGACGGTCAGGCTCGTTTCTATGCACTTCCAGCTAGACCCGATGCTATTGCTTCCGATGTTGTCATTACAGGTATTGTCTCAGTCTGCCACAGAGATGCTTCTGTATTATTTGATCCCGGTTCCACCTTTTCTTTTATGTCATTGTACTTTGCTCATTATTTGGATATGCCCCATGAGTGTCTTGTTTCACATGTTTATGTATCTACTCCGGTGGATGATACTATTGTTGTAGACCGTGTGTACCGGTTGTGTGTGGTGACTATGGGGGTTTGGAGAACCGAGTGGATCTTTTATTATTATATATGGTAGATTTTGAAGTCATTTTTGGCATGGATTGGCTATCTCTATGTCATACTATTCTAGACTATCATGCTAAGACAATGACATTGGCTATACCGGATGTGCCACAGATTGAGTAGCGAGGTTTGACTGATTATATTCCCAGTAGGGTAATTTCATTCTTAAAGGCCCATCGTATGGTTGGGAAGGGTTGTCTTTCGTATCTATCCTTTGTGAGGGATGTTGGTGCAGAGACTCCTAGTATTGATTCTGTTCCAGTTGTGAGGGATTTTCCTGATGTTTTTCTTGCAGACCTGCCGGGCATGCCACCGAACAGGGATATTGACTTTGGTATTGACCTGGTACCGGGAACTCAGCCCATTTCTATTCCGCCGTATTGTATGGAACCAACGGAGTTGAAGGAGTTAAATGAGCAATATCAGGAACTCCTTGATAAGGGGTTCATTTGGCCTAGTGTGTCACCTTGGGGTGCGCCGGTTCTATTTGTGAATAAGAAGGATGGCACTATGAGGATGTGCATTGATTATAGGCAATTGAACAAAGTAACAGTTAAGAACAAGTATCCTTTGCCTCACATTGATGATTTGTTCGACCAGCTTCAAGGAGCGAGAGTGTTCTCCAAGATTGATCTCCGTTCAGGTTATCACCAGTTGAAGATCAGGGACTCGGATATTCTTAAGACAGTTTTTAGGACCCGATATGATTATTATGAGTTCTTGGTGATGTCTTTTGGGTTGACCAATGCCCCAACAACGTTCATGCATTTGATGAATAGCGTTTTCTTGCCTTATCTCGACTCGTTCGTCATTAACTTCATTGATGATATTCTAGTATACTCGCGTAGTCAGGTGGAGAACGCGGAGCATTTGAGAGTTGTGTTGTAGAGATTAAGGGAGGAGAAACTTTATGCAACATTCTCCAAGTGTGAGTTTTAGCTTAGCTCAGTGACTTTGTTGGGGCACGTGGTGTCCAGTGAGGGTATTCAAGTTGATCCGAAGAAGATAGAGGCGGTTCAGAGTTGGCCCAGACTGTCCTCAGCCACATAAATTTGCAGTTTTCTTGGTTTGGCAGGTTATTATTACCGATTTGTTTAGGGATTCTCATCTATCGCATTACCCTTGACCAAGTTGACTCAGAAGGGTGCTTCATTTGTATGGTCGGATGAGTGTGAGGAGAGCTTTCAGAAGCTCAAGACAGCCTTGACCACGACTCCAGTGTTAGTTTTGCCATCAGCTTCAGGTTCATATACCATGTATTGTGATGCTTCGAGAGTTGATATTGGGTGTGTATTGATGTAGGAGCGTAGAGTTATTGCTTATGCTTCTCGTCAGTTGAAGCCCCATGAGAAGAACTACCCCGTTCATGATTTGGAGTTGGCTGCCATTGTTCACGCGTTGAAGATTTGGAGGCATTACTTGTATGGTATGTCTTGTGAGGTGTTTACAGATCAATGTAGCCTCCAACACTTGTTCAAACAGAAGGATCTCAATTTGAGGCAGCGGAGATGGTTAGAGTTGCTAAAGGATTATGATTTCACTATACTGTACCATTCGGGGAAGGCCAATGTGGTGGATGTTGCTTTGAGCCGAAAGGCTGTGAGTATGGGGAGTTTGGCATATATTCCAGTTGGGGAGAGACCTCATGCAGTTGATGTTCATGCCTTGTCCAATCAATTCGTGAGGTTAGATATTTCAGATCCCAATCATGTATTGGCTTGTGTGATTTCTCAGTCTTCCTTATATGATCGCATCAGAGAGCGCCAATATGATGATCCTCATTTTCTTGTCCTTAAGGACAAAGTTCAGCACGATGAAGCCATAGATGTAACTATGGGTGATGATGGGGTGTTGAGGATGCAAGGCCGGATTTGTGTGCCTAATGTGGATGGGTTTCGGGAGTTGATTTTAGAGTAGGCCCATAGCTTGCGGTTTTCCATTCATCCGGGTTTTGCAAAGATGTATTAGGATTTGAGAGAAAGACATTGTGGGATTTGTAGCTCGGTATCTCAATTGTCAGCATGTGAAATACGAGCATCAGAGACCGGGTGGCTTGCTTCAGTGAATGGATATTCTAGAGTGGAAATGGGAGCGGATTACCATGGACTTTGTAGTTGGGCTCCCATGGAATTTGAGGAAGTTTGATGCTATTTGGGTGATTATGGATCGCTGACCAAGTCTGCGCACTTCATTCCTGTGTGTACTACCTATTCTTTAGAGCGGTTGGCAGAGATCTATATCCGGGAGATTGTTCGTTTGCATGGTGTCCCAGTTTCCATCATTTCAGATTGGGGTATGTAGTTTACTTTGCAATTTTGGAGGTCTGTGCAGCGAGAGTTGGTTACTCAGGTTTAGTTGAGCACAACTTTTCACCCTCAGATGAACGGGCAGTACGAGCGCACTATTCAGATATTGGAGGACATATTGCGTGCTTGTGTCATTGATTTCGGAGGGTCATGGGATCCGTTTCTACCGCTTGCAGAGTTTTCTTATAACAATAGCTACCAGTCGATTATTCAGATGGCTCCATATAAGGCTTTGTATGGGAGGCGGTGTAGATATCCAGTTGGTTGGTTTGAGCCGGGTGAGTCTAGGCTATTGGGGATAGACTTGGAGCAGGATGTTTTAGAAAAGGTGAAGGTAATTCAGGAGAGGTTTCGTACAGCGCAGTCGAGGCAAAAGAGTTATGCTGATAGGAAGGTTCAGGATGTGTCCTACATGGTTGGTGAGAAGGTTCTGTTGAAGGTTTCATCCATGAAGGGAGTTATGGGTTTGGGAAGAAGGGTAAATTGAGTCCTCGGTTCATTGGGCCTTTTGAGGTCTTCGGAGGATTGGGGAGGTGGCTTATGAGCTTGCTTTGCCACCCAACTTGTCGAGTGTGAATCCAATATTTCATGTTTCTATACTCTGGAAGTATATTGGGGATCCGTCTCATGTTCTATAATTCAACACGGTTCACTTGGATGGTGATTTGACTTATGATGTAGAGCCAACAACTATTTTGGAGTGTCAGGTTCGAAAGTTGAGATCAAAGGATATAGCTTCAGTGAAAGTACAGTGGAGAGGTCGGCCCGTGGAGGAGGCTACGTGGGAGACCTAGTGGGAGATGCAGAGCAGATATCCTCACCCGTTTGAGGCTTTAGGAATGTTTCTTAACTCGTTCGAGGACGAACGTGTGTTTAAGAGGGGAGGATGTGACGACCCGGCCAGTCATCTCATGAGTTACCGCTCTATTTCCCCCTATTTCTTCTTCTTATTACTTTGTCTATCGGTTCTATATGTGATCGGGGTGGTTGGCTCGGGTTCAAAAAGGATTTGATAAGGTTTGAGAGACTTAGTCTCTTTTGAGGAAGCTTAAGTTGGAAAAGTCAACCGGATGTTGACTTATGTGTCAAAAGGCTCGAATGTGAATTCTCATGGTTCGGATAGCATTGGGAAGTGATTTGGGACTTAGGAGCGTTATCGGAATGTGTTTCGGATGTCCGGAGTAGGTTTAGGCTTGAATTGGCGAAATTGGATTTTTTGCGTTTTCTGATTGATAGGTGAGATTTTGAGATAGGGGTCAGAATGGAATTTCGGGAGTTTTAGTAGTTCCGTTGTGTCATTTGGGATGTGTGTGCAAAATTTCAGGTCTTTCGGGCGTGGTTTGGTTGGTTTTTTTTATCAAAAGCGTAATTTAGAAGATTTTTGAATTCTTAGGCTTGAATCTGATGCGAATTTGGTGTTTTAGTGTTGTTTTGAGCATTTCGAAGATCGGAACAAGTTTTAATGATGTTATGGGATATTTTGGCATGTTTGGTTGAGGTCTCGGGGGCCTCGGGTGAGTTTCGGGTGGTCAATCGGATCATTTATAGATGTTGATAGTTGCAGAAAAATTGATATTCAGTGTTGCAGAGAAATGGCCTTCGCGTTCGCGAGTAGGCCCTCGTGTTCGCGAAGGGTTAGTTGAGGAGGCGGAGGATTTAGCCTTCGCATTCGCGAAGGGCTGGAATTATGTGCATCGTGTTCACGAGGTGGAGCCACATTCGCATAGAGGGAGTTGAGCAGCTGAGGTTAAGGTTGGTTTGTGCTTCGCGTTCACAGAAGAGGAGTCGCGATCGCGATGAGTTAGAGAGCTATTCCTTCGCATTCGCGAGATGGGCATCGCGATCATGAAGAGGGAATTTTGGTCAAAGTTATATTGTGCTTCACGAACGCGAGGCGTTGACCGCGTTCGCGAGAAGGAATTGAGGCCTGGGTAGAATGTTTAAGTAGTCATCTTGTCCGCGATTTTGGGGTTAACTTCCACCATTTTTGAGCGATTCTTAAGCTTTTTGAAGAGGATTGAAGAGGGATTCAAGGGGAAACACTTGGAGGTAAGATTCATGGACTTAATACTCGATTCTAATGTGAATTCTACCTCATTAATAATGGAAATTAAGCCTAATATTAAAGAACTAGGGCTTGAAATTGGAGACTTAGAATTTGGGATTTGATAAGTAGTTTGTGGTTGGATTTTAATGCTTTTGGTATGAATGAACTCGGGGAGTGATAAGGAGTCCATTGATGTAATATTTATCGGAATCCGAGGCGTGGGCCCGGGGGTCGGTTTTGGCCAATTTCGGGATTTATGTTATAATTTGATTTCTTTCAAGTGGGCTTTGTTCCCTTAGCATATTTTGATGGTTTTGCATTGATTTTGGTTAGATTTGGGGCATCCGGAGGCCAATTCGAGGGGCAAAGGCATCGCGAGCTAGAGATTTGGACCGGGTAGAGGTGAGTAATGATTGTAAATGTTGTCCTAAGGGTATGAAACCGCGGATTGCACATCGTTGTGCTATATTGAGGTGAATCACACGCTAGATGACGAGCGTGAGGTCGTGCACTATTGGGGATTGTGACTTAGTCCATCCCGAATGATTATTTTACCGCGTATTTGACTGAAAATTATTTGCTATAGTTGGGCCTCGTGCCATAGTTGGGCTGAATGCCATAGTTGGGCCTCGTGCCAATTATTTAAACCCTTAGGAAATTTTTACTGATATTTCCTTACTGTTTTGACTTTATACTTGTACTCAGTCATGCTATAATCTACTGTTTTCATAACTCAGCCATGTTTACTTGTTTTAGTACATTAAATGATAATTTGGGTTGAGCATCATATTTTACTATTGCCCGAGTGGCTTATGAGATTCTAACTAAGTAAGGTTGAGGGCCTGTGTTGTGAGGATCCACTGATTCATGATTTTGAGGCCAAGGGCCTGAGATTATACGCCACGAGGTGGCTTGTTTATATGAGGCCGAGAGCCTAGTGATTATGCCACGAGATGACTTGATATTGCGCTTGGGCCGTAAGAGGCCCCTCCAGGAGTATGCACACCCCTAGTGAGCGCGGGTACCCATTGTGATATGAGATATAGCCCGAGAGGCAGATATTATTCCATCTGTTGCCTGAGGGGCTGATTCTATGGTATTGTGCCCGAGGGCGGTTCTTTATGTGTTTATCTCCTAATTGTTTGTCATTTACTTGCTTAATTGTTAAAAGACATTCCAAAGAAGTTTTAACTGAACTAAAGTGACTTTACCTATTTTTCACTGTTTTATTGCTTTTATTGGCTTTTATTGCTTCTTTATTGTCTGTGGTTGTGCCTTTACGTGGTTTCTTATTTCTCAGTCTGCATTTATTGTTATTGCTCACTGAGTTAGAGTACTCACTTTACTCCCTGCACCTTGTGTACTAATTTAGGCGCATCAGGATCTGCTTGTGAGGGTTGAGAGCTATCCATCAGTTTCCGGAGATACACTAGGTAGCTGCCCGACGATTCGCAAACCCAGTGCTTCTCCCTCTATCTTATTTCCTTCTGTTTTAGTTTTGTAATAGTGGAGTAGGCTCTTTAGACTTGTAATATTATTATAGATGCTCATGACTGGTGGCACCCTGATGTCGGGCTGTGTTGGGCTTATTTTTTCGCAATTGAACTGCTTCACCTTATCTTTTTGGGATATTTATTTTGTTTAAGACTTAATTGTATTATCTTAACTTCTTAAAATGAATTGGAAGTGTGTCGATTGGCCTTGTCTTCACGAGAGGCGCCATCTCGACCGTGTCTGGGTTTAGAGTCGTGACACATTACCACTACATATTGTCCAATACAAAGAAAAAATAAAAGTAATATTAAATGAAATGCATAAAGAGTTGAAATTGAAAAGAAAAAAATACCCCCACGATAATATATTTTTATATTATATTTGAACTATTTTTCTACTCATATAATATTTTTTTAATTAATTTTTCGTGTAATGCTAATAAATACCAAGTATTAAACGACAACTAAGAAAATATTTAAGAATATAAATGTGTGAGAAAAAGAAAAAAATTGTTGGTAAGAGTCAATACCACTAATGATTCTACAAACACAAAAGATCTAAAAGTGAAATGTCATATCAATCTTTTTCTCTTTGAAAATAAAATTTATGGTGGATAGAAGTATAATTAAGATTAAATATTCAAAAGAAGAGATAAACTAATAGTAAGATCTGAATCAACATACAATATTTATTTTATGTTAAAACCAAATAATTAAATCATTAAATTAATTATTTAGCAAGAGAATCCAATTCAATTATATTTTAAATTCATCATATGAGTAAAATTCTTATTCAAGTTTAAAAAATCTTAGGGTACATAAATTTATTCCATAGAAGTGTGTTAGAACACAAAGTAAAAATGTTAGTAAATTATTAAGAATCAAAATGCTATACAAGTGTCCGAGGAAGTACAATCAAAGCTAAATCCTAAACAGGAACAAGTTTTCAGGACTATATTATAAAGAGTCGACTATGGTATAATAGGATTATTCTTTGTAGATGCCTCTGGCGGAATCAAAATAATATTTCTATGTCATACATTACTTGCAAATATCATATCAAAAGGCATGACACTGTTAGCAATAATAGCAAATGGTATACCAACAACGATTTTATTGTGAAACCACCCACTTTAGATTTGATATACCTCTTCAAACAACTTAAATAATCATCGCAAATATATCAAAGTAGAGCAACAGTGCTAAATTTATAAGAAAAGTAAAATTGATAATATGGGATGAAGCACTTATGGCTAAGTGTCAAATGATCGAAATAATTGACCAGAGTTCTAGAGATATATTAGATATTAATGAATTGTTTGGTGAAAAATTAATAGTTTGGGAGGTGGTTTCTGTCAATTACTACCAGTAGTTCCAAAATCAACATAAGCAGGGACTGTAAAAGCTAGCTCGCCAAAGTTATACTTCTGGCCTCAAACGAAAAGGATTCAACTGACACGAAATATAAAGTAAGAACAAATTCAGTATTCAGTGTCTTCTTGCTTCGTATTGGAAACGAAGAAGAACATCCAATAAAGATGATTTGGTTCTCCTAAACACTTGATTATCAATCCCAATGGTAATAATAATGCATTTAATAAGAGAAATATTTCTATCATTAGATTAAAACGCAATTTATGCAAATCGCATGATAGAATTAAAAAGATATCTTAGCTAGCAGAAATGAATATGCTGATCAACTCAATAAAAGGTTGATTGCAAAATTTTATAGCAAAAGCAAAATATTTTTCAGTTTTTGACTCAGCAGAAAATGATACCAATAATTACTATCAAGAAGAATACTTAAATACTTTAATACCAAATGGTCGTCTACCATACATGTTTGTTGTCAAGTTTCTTATTTCTTACGTATGTTGGTGTTGCTGTATATATAACAGACTAAGTTAAAATTGATCTTCCATTGTATATAGGTAATTTTAAAATAAAATATGTCTGTCATACTACTGAAAAATATACATACGTCGAGTAACTTATGTAATAGCACACAAATGGTATATAGAAGTTTTGGCAATAACATCATACATACAAAAATTATGATACTGATTAATATGCTTCTAAGTATATTCTTATCTCCGAATTCAACTTTTGTCTTCCAAAACTAAGGAATATCCTTTTAAATTTGTGTGAAAATAATTTTTAGTATGTTTATGTTTTGCAAATATAATAAATAAGGCAGAAGGACAAACATCCTAAATATTGGACTATATTTATCATAATATATTTTCTGTACGACAACTGTATGTTGCACTTTTAAGATGGATATCAAGATTGACAACAAGATTTCTGGTTAAAGTAGAGCAACCAACGCATTAGGAGGAAACATACGCAAAAAGTATAGTCCGAAAAGAAGTGTTCGTTAAGATATCATCACATTAAATACTTTTAAATTATAAAATATAATTATCTAACTAACATGCATTGATCATTTGTGTAAATTTTGATGATGTCCTTTTATTTTAAATTCATGTATTATGCTTACATAATAATATTTTTCAGCATTTAGATGATTGTTGTGTTATTAGACACAATAATTGTCTCATTAATTAAATCTGATTGTTCTTTCATATAAATAAATATTTAAATCATCACATGCTATTATTAAATAGATACTAGTTAACTTTTAAACGTCGAACGATTAACTAAAACGGACGCAAATATTTCGTTTTCCTTAGTTGATAGTCGTAGCTTTACCAGACAGTTTCTTTTTTATGGAGCCAATTCCGAACGCTGCTATCTATCCTCTACCTTTCATAGTAAAAACGTCCCTTTTCATGTATTCAAATTCAACTCTTCAGTGTTCCAATGATCCACTGAAAATCTATCAACCACATTTTCAAAATTGCAGCACATGCGACTGGTAACTTAAGAAGAAAAGGCTGGTAACTTTTTCCCTTCTTAAAAATATATCACAAAATAGTGTATTTCTTCTGAAATTTATGATCTAAAATTTCAGCATCTGTCAAGAAATCAGTCAATGGAGCAGCAGTTAAGCTTCTACCATTATCTGAAGCTGTGCTTCATTGGAAATGAAACTGTGGATCGTCCACCATGAGAGCCCAGAGAGAGAGAAGAGAGAGAACGAGAGAAGGTTCCAAAATTTGTGTAATTTCTGACTAATTGAATTAGAAAGAGTGAGTGGAGACTCCACTATATACAAAGCTAAGACTAAGTACTAAGCTACGACAATTAACTAACAACTGCTAAGCTAATTGTACAGCTGTCATAATAATCAACTAACTAAGAGAATAATTATAGTTCTTAACACCCCCCTCAAGTTGGAGGTGTAGCAAACACTGACAACTTGTCCAATGCATCGTTGTGCTTGATCCCTGTCAAAGCCTTAGTCAAAACAACTGCAAGTTGGTCATAAGTTCTGATATGTTGAAGAGAGATCAGACCTGCTTGGAGTTGTTCACGTACAAAGTGACAGTCGACCTCTATATGCTTGGTTCTTTCGTGAAATACTGGATTCCTGGCAATGTGTAATGCAAACTGACTATCACAGTAAACTGAAATAGGTAGAGAAAAGGGGACAGTTAGTTCTTCAAATAACCTGCGTAGCCACACTAATTCACCTACAACTTTTCTCAATGCTCGATATTCTGCTTCTGTAGAAGACAGTGAGATGGCCTCTTGTTTCTTGGACTTCCAGCTGATGGGGCTGTTGCCTAGCAACACCAAATAACCACTGATGGACCTCCTAGAATCTGGACAAGCAGCCTAGTCAGAGTCACAATAAGCTCTGACTGTGTGATCTCCATCCTTTGACATAAAGATTCCCAGGGTAAGATCATTCTTTAGGTACCTTAGCAAATGAAATGCTACTATCAAATGGGGCTCCCTGGGTTTCTGCATAAACTGACTTAAGTGCTGAACACTATATGCTATATCTAACCTAGTGTTGGTCAAGAAATTCAGCTTCCCTACTAACTTCCTATAATAAGTAGGATCCTGCAATATTGCTCCTTCCTTGGCCTTTAGTTTCACATTTGGATCCAATGGTGAAGAGCAGGTCTTGTGTTCTAGGCAATCATACTCCTTTAGCAGGTTCAATGCAAACTTCCGTTGTGATATAATGATCACATCTTCCTTATACATAACCTCTAGTCCCAGGAAATAGTGAAGCTGTCCCAGATCCTTGATCTTGAATTGCTCATGTAGGAACCTCTTAAGTTGAGCAATTTCTTGTTCATCAGTCCCAGTTAACAACACATCATCCACATACACAACAATATACACTGACTCACTTCCATTTCTCTTGTAAAAGAGTGAGTAGTCATACATGGAGTGTGTGTATCCTCTTGAATAAAGTGCCTCAGTCAACTTTGCATACCATTGTCTGCTTGCCTGCTTTAACCCATAAAGAGATTTATTCAGTTTGCATACCAGGCCTGGCTTCTCTAACACTAGCCCAGGTGGCACCTGCATATATACCTCCTCATTGAGATCTCCATGCAAGAAGGCATTGTTTACATCTAGCTGTGAGATGAGCCAACCTTTCTTGACTGCTGTAGCTATTAAAGCTCTGATTGTTGTCATCTTTACAACTGGTGAAAAAGTTTCTGTATAATCTATTCCTGCCTGTTGAGTGTACCCTTTAACAACTAATCTGGCCTTGAATCTCTCAATGCTACCATCTGCTTTGTGTTTCACTTTGTACACCCATCTACATCCAATTGCTTGCTTCCCAGGTGGCAGCATTACTAAGTCCCATGTATGATTTGAATGTAATGCATCAAATTCCTGTGTCATAGCAGCTTACCATGCAGGATCAATAGCTGCCTCCTTATATGATGATGGTTCCCTGTCATGACAAATATTTCTCACAAGAGCCTGACTATCAGGAGTTAGTAGATCAGAGGCAATGTGTTGGTTTACAGAAAATAAAGCATTTAGGGAAGTGGAATTATTCTTGAATTTAGGTAAGGAGTGAACATAGTCCTGTAGATATGTAGGGAGTTTACGAGTTCTGTGTGACTGCCTAGTTGGATGGATTTGTTCTGTATCTGTTTGTTCAATGTTGTGTTCTGATGATGTGTTCTGTGGTAAGAGGCTAGATATTCCATGAGATAAGGGACTGGCTGCATGTATAGGTGACATAGAGATAGGTGTGTTATCCACATTTCCTTGGTCACTCAAGTTTTCAGTGGTCTGCATGTTTCCTGTGTTTGTAGGAAGATGTTCATCAAGAGAATCAATGAAAGGAACAGGGTAAAAGACAAGTGAATTGGAAGACTTGTTTATGCTACAGTTAAAGGGAAAGATAGATTCATTAAACACCACATCTCTGGAAATGTAAATCTTTCTAGTGGCCAGGTTCAGAACTTTGTACCCCTTTGTGTTGAAAGGATACCCAACAAAGACATGAGGGGCAGTCCTGGGATTGAACTTGTCCCTATGTGGTATTGGTATAGTGGGATAGCATAAGCATCCAAAGCTCTTGAGATGAGAGTATTTTGGTTTCCTCTTATACAACAACTCATATGGGGTTTTATTGTTTATGGAATTGGATGGCAATCTGTTTATTATATATGTAGCACAGAGGACACATTCACCCCAATATCTTAGAGGTAATTTGGATTGGAAAAGGAGGGCTCTAGCTGTTTCAAGAAGGTATTTATGTTTTCTTTCTACCACACCATTTTGTTGTGGTGTATATGGGCAAGTTCTTTGATGAATGATTCCTTTGGACTGAAACAATTTGGTTGCTTCTCCACTGGTAAACTCTAGTCCATTGTCTGATCTTATGGACTTGATTTTGATACCAAACTGGTTTTCCACCAAGGACATGAAGTTTTTAAGAATATCAATAACATTACACTTGCTGGACAAAAGATGTGTCCATGTAGATCTGCTATAGTCATCCACTTTGGTGATAAAGTACTTGTGTTTATCATGTGTAGGGATATGATATGGAACCCACAGGTCAACATGCAAAAGCTCAAATATTTTGTTAGATACACTGGTTTTCTGAGGAAAAGGTAATCTTTCTTGTCTAGCCATTGGGCAAATGGTACAGGTAAAGGGTTGTTTAGGAGAGAAATTAGCAGGAATGGAAGTAATCCTTTTCATCTTCACAAAGGGAACATGTCCAAGCCTGTTATGCCACAACACATTTACATTATTTTCAGACCAAGATTGAGAGAAGAAACCAGGCAATTCAGAAGATACATCCTCAAAATGAACATGTTTACTAGCACTTGCACATGAATTATTTACAATGAGAGAGGGAAGAGAGACACACTTATTGGTGTGGACTGGTACATTTATAGTAGAATGAGTTGGACAGTGTGTGTCACAAGTGCAACAACTAGAAATGACAGGAAGTCTAGAATTGTCCTTTTCTGCAAGACTTGCATTGTTTTTCTTTAAGCAACTTGGGCATAGGATGTATAGCCCATCATTCACCTTACCAATTACCAGAGGCCTCTTCATTGAAGGGGCCTGCAACACACAACAGAGATTGAAGAAGGCAACAATACAACTTAAATGAGAAGCTAAAGAGTGAATAGAGATTAGATTGTATCTGAAAGTTGGAACATACATCACTTTATCTAGAGTGATCTTAGAATTGAGAATTACACTGCCTATTTCTATCACCTTTACTTTATAGCCATTTGGAAGTATGACCAGTAAAGGATAAGGTAGGTTGATTATATTGGTTAATAGGGATCTGTTGAAGGTCATATTATTTGATGCCTTTGAATCTATAATCCATGAGTCAGCTTTGTTCTTGAAACATTCACATGAAAGTTTGCCAAAATCAATTGAGGAGGTACAAGCTACCATACCTGCAAAGTTTGTTGTTCCTGAAGTAGCATTGGTACCACCTCCATGATCTCCTATCCCAGATGACTGAAATTGTTGTAGCAGGGTCACCAACTGGTTGTACTCTTCCTTGGTAAGGCTCACATTCTGAGGATTGTCATGACAAACATATCTATTCTGACTATCATTCTCTGCAGGTTGAGATTCAGTGGCTACCACATGTGCATTGGCTAGGGTCCTGTTGCCTCTGTTGAATCTGTTGGCACTATTGTTGTTGGAACCTTGCCTTGTGTTTTGACTGAAACTGTTTTGTCCTGTGTTTGGATTCTGATTGTGACCAAAATCCTGTCCAAAATTCTATGGATATCCATGAAGCTTGTAGCATTTCTCTTTAGTGTATCCTGGCCTCTTACAGTAGTCACAAAAAGGTCTGTTTCTGTTGTTATGATTGTTGTTGGGAGAGTAATTTGTCCTGAATGTGTTAGGTCTGGTTGTGTTGGCATTCAAAGCTGATGATTCCAGTACCAGATGGCCAGTGGGCTTGATTTCCCTCTGCCTTTCTTCTTGGATTAACAAAGAAAAGGATTGAGCAATTGAGGGAAGAGGATTCATCATCAATATGCTCTCTCGAACAACAATATATGTCTCATTTAATCCCATAAGGAATTGTATGAGCCTCCTATCCTGCTCTGCTTTATGCATACTTTCCTTAGCCCCACACGAACAGTTGCAGGTACAATGAGATTTAGTAATCAAAGTATTGAGCTCCTCCCATAGTTTCTTCATTTTCGTATAGTAACTGGTAATATCAAGTGATCCTTGAGACAGATCATTGATCTCCTTCTGAATTTGATACAACTTTGTTCAATTTGTTTGATCATATCGATCCTCAAGTTCTCTCCACAATTCAAATGCATTAGCTACGTATTCAACACTATCTGCAATCTCTTTAGTCAAAGAGTTTAAGATCCATGATGTGACCATGTCATCACACCTCTCCCATAAGCAAAAGTTTGGAGAATCTAGATCTGGTCTTTTACAGTCTCCGTTAATAAATCCCAATTTATTCTTCACAGACAATGCTCACATCACACTTCTTCTCCATGATCGATAACCAAAGCCATCAAAAGGAGTAGGGACTAGGGCTGCCCCAGGATTGTCAGATGGATGCATGTATAGAGGATTACTAATGTCAATGCCCGATTGACTCAGAGGCTCATTCACAGTTGGTACTGTTGGATTATCGTTCTCATCGGACCTCATACTTGTGAATTACAGAGAAATCTAAGAAACTTTGATATCTAAAAATATAAGATGAATGAAATTTAACAATGATTCTCAGAGAATTGTGAATCAGAAGTAAAACAAAACCTGTTCTCAAGCTATATCTCGAAATTCATGGAGAAATGAATCTGTATATGTGCGATTAGGTTTGAACGATCATCAACAAAGGGAGAACCAACAGATCTCGTGAATTGAATCTAAAATCGAAGCTCCCGCTCTGATACCATGTCAAGAAATCAGTCAATGGAGCAGCAGTTAAGCTTCTACCATTATCTGAAGCTGTGCTTCAATGGAAATGAAGCTGTGGATCGTCCACCATGAGAGCCCAGAGAGAGAGAGAGAAGAGAGAGAACGAGAGAAGGTTCTAGAATTTGTGTAATTTCTGACTAATTAAATTAGAAAGAGTGAGTGGAGACTCCACTATATACAAAGCTAAGACTAAGCTCTAAGCTAAGACAATTAACTAACAACTGCTAAGCTAACTGTACAGCTGTCATAATAATAAACTAACTAAGAGAATAATTATAGTTCTTAACAGCATCAAAGTTAGTATTCTTCAATTCTTTTCTCTCTATGCTTCTTTTTAATAGGCAAAACCATTTTGGACCGTCTTTTCAGTACATGCCGTCGCCAAATTTGAAGCCTTCAGTTATTTGGCTTCAATTTCTTGCAGATTTGATCACAAAATGGAAAAGAAGCAATTTTTCCCAATAATTGGAGCAAAAGATCAACATTTGTTATCATTAGTTGGTAACTTCATCCTTCTCCCCCTTTCTTCTACGCTAAAACTTTTTCAGATCTACTTCTATTTACTTAACTTGAACTATTGGAACTAAGACACTAACACAAACTTATGAAGTTGGTAAGGTTTCTAAACCAATACTAGCTATCTTAGATTAATTGCTAATTGTTTCTACTTTCTTACCATTTAATTAATATTAGTCAATTTTCTTTTTGTGTTTTCTTAATTTTTCCTTTAGATTTCGTTTTTCTTCTGTAATCACCCACATAGATTATTTAGTCTTGCTGTTTCTTCAATGTACTTTTTCCTATTTTGTGCCTTTTGTTGGTGTACTGGAATTTACTCTAGGTTGGTCTACCAGATTAACTACAAATAGAGGCGGATTGTGACGACCCGGCCAGTTGTCTCATGAGTTACCGCTCTGTTTTCCCCATTTATGCTTTTTTATGCTTTGTTTATCTGTGTTTGTGGTATGGGGTTGGTCGGATCAAATCCAGAATAATTTTAGTAAGGTTTGAGATACTTAGTCTCTTTTAAGAAAGCTTAAGTTGGAAAAGTCAACCGAACGTTGACTTATGTATTAGAGGGCTCAGATGTGAGTTCCAATGGTTCGGTTAGCTTCGGGGGTGATTTGTAACTTAGGAGCGTGATCAGAAGGAATTTTGGAGATTTGTAGTAGATTTAGGCTTGAATTGGCGAAGTTGAGATTTTGGCGATTTTTGTTTGGTAGGCGAGATTTTGATATAGGGGTTGGAACGGAATTCCGAGAGTTGCAGTAGTTCCGTTGAGTGATTTGGATGTGTGTGCAAAATTTCAGGTCATTCGGACGTGGTTTGATTGGGTTTTTGATCAAAAACGGAATTTGGAAGATTTTTGAAAGTTTGGCTTGAATCTGATGTGTTTTGGGTGATTTGATGTTATTTGAGGTGTTTTGATGAATGGAACAAGTTTGAATAAGGTATTAGGATATGTTTGTGCTTTTGGTTGAGGTCACGGGTGCCTCGGGGTGATTTCGAAAGGTTAACAGGAAGTTTGTATTGTTGTTGCAGCTGCTGAATTGCTGCTTCTGGTATTTTCGCACCGGCGGATTGGGGACCGCAGGTGCGGCACCTCATATGCGAGAGAGCGGCCGCAGAAGCGACCAGAGGTATTTTTGACTAGGATCACAGAAGCGGCTAGGAGAACCGCATCTGCGATGTCGCAGATGCGGGCGAGAAACCGCAGATGCGTATGGTTGGGAACTTAAGTGATTCTGCAGAAACGGATGTTGAATCGCAATTGTGGTACCGCAGAAGCGGGTATGGGGCCGCAGATGTGAAAAGGTCTGGGCAAAAAGTATAAATTGTCTTCTTCGCGAAATTTTGCTAAGTTTATCATTTTTGAAGACGGGAAAGAGGCTAAGGCATATGATTTCGAGAGGAATCAAAGGATATCAGTTGGGTAAGTTCCCTAAGATTAATTAATTGGGTTTAAGATCACATTTCCATTATTTAATCATGGTTTTAGTGGAGATTAAGGAAGAAAAATTGGGGATTAAGGCTTTAGATTAAGAGACCTTTAAATGGGGATTTGATGGGTCATTTGGACTTCGATTTCAGTGTTCTTGATATATATAGACTCATGGAAGGATAAGGATTCCGTTGATGTAAAAAATTATCGAATTCCGAGATATGGGTCCGGAGGTCGGGTTTTGGTAATTTCGGGATTTGTGCCATTTATTGATTGTTTTCGCTTGGGATTCGTTCCCTTGGCATATTTTGACGTCCTCGTTCTGATTTTTGGATAGATTCGACGCGAGTGGAGTCTGATTCGAGGATAGATTTGACCGTTTCGAGGTGAGTAATGATTGTAAATGATGTTTTGAGGGTTTGAAATCTCGGATTTCACATCGTAATGCTATATTGAGGTGAGACACACACTTGATGACGAGCATGGGGTCTTGCACTATTGGGGATTGTGACTTGGTCTGTCCCGATTGATGATTTTACCACATATTTGACTAAAATCTATTTGTTATCATCATTATTTGGGTTGAATGTCATATTTGGGCCTTGTGCCAACTATTTGAATCCTTCGGGGATTTTTACTAGTATTTCCTCACTGTTTTAACTTTATACTTGAACTCAGTCATGTTTTATTTCACTATTTTTCTTACTCAGTCATGTTTACTCTGTTTTAACACTTACATGATCTTTTAAATGATATTTTGGGTTGAGAAACATGTTTTACTACTGCCCGAGTGGCTTGTAAGGATTTTTGACTGAGTGAGGCCAAGGGACTAGGTTGTGAGGAAATATTCGATACTGATTATAAGGCCGAGGGCCTGAGATATGTATGCCATGAGGTGGCTTGATTGATATGAGGCTGAGGGCCTAATGATGATGCCACGAGGTGGCTTGATATTGCGCTTGGGCCGTAAGGGGTCCCTCCAGGAGTCAGCAAACCCCCAGTGAATGCGGGTACTCATTGCGATGTGAGATTGAGCCCGAGGGGCTGGTATTGTTCTATGTGATTGCCCGAGGGGCTGGTACTGTTCTGAGATGTTGCCCGATGGGCGGATTTATTGATACTGTGCCCGAGGGGCGAGCCTTTATGTGTTTATTTTTCATATTTGATTGTCAATTACCTGCTTAAGTATTGAAAAAGGCTTTTCATGGAAAACACATTTGAGCTAAAGGATTTTACCTATCTTTCACTAATTTTAAATGGTTTTACTGCTTCATTATAAAATGCTTTGTGCCTTACATGATTTCTTACTTTTAGTGTTTATTTACATTTGTTACTCACTAAGTTGGAGTATTCACTTTACTTCCTACACCCCTGTGTGCAGATTCAGGTGTTGCTGATCCCGCCAGTGCGAGTTGAGAGCTCTGGGCGGACATTCGGAGTTCATGAGGTAGCTGCTTGACGTCCGCAGACCCGTGTTTCTCCCTCTTTATCTTTTTTTATCTCTTATCAGACGTTTGTAATAGTTTGTAGATTTTTCAGACTTGTATTAGGTTCTATAAATACTTATGACTAGTGACACCCCGATATCGGGTTGTGTTGGGTTGTTCTTCCGCGTATTTACGACATTACCTGCTACTTTGGATTATTTTATCATGTTTCGACTGTTTCTTAATGCTTAACTATTAATAATTGGAAAAAGAAAAAGTGTTAGTTGGCCTTGTTTTCATGAGAGGTGCCATCACGACCGGGTTCGGGTTTGGGTCGTGACAAGTTGGTATCAGAGTCTAGGTTACATAGGTCTCACGAGTCATGAGCAGGTTTAGTAGAGTCTCGCGGATCGGTACGAAGATGTCTGTATTTATTCTCGAGAGTCTGCAGAACCTTTAGGAAAAATTTCACATTCTTGAATTTTTATCGTGCGTCCTTAATTCAGCTTGAAAAGTAACTCTTTGAATTCCTTCCACGCGTTTGTATGCGTGAATGAGTGCTCGGTATCGAATATGCATCGATGGCTTGTGATTCCCTGATCGAGGGGTGAGATGTGATCTCTGTGCGTTGATGTTGGTCAAGTCTGGAGGACTTGAGGCCAGATTTTTGCCTATAGCTTGAGCCCTGAGCTGTTCATTTTGTGAGCGCGTGTTTCTGGATCCATATGTTATGTTGTGTCCCTATTAAGGGAGGTGATGACTAGATATTTACGTGATGAGTGTGATGTGACTGCGAGATGTATTCATGTGATTTAGAAGCGACGAGAAGGGTCTGCTAGAGGATAGGAGGACTATTAGGTGCTTGATTTTCATCTTGATTTGAGGTATAGCACCGAGTTTTGGGTGTGTGAAGAATCTTTCCATGTTTCCTAGTTAGGAGTGGAGTAAATTCCATATTGCGGTCTGAGTTCAGACTCAGGAAGTTTAAGTGACTGCGTAATGTTTATGATGGTGGAAGGTATACTGAAATGTTAGTTGGAGGCAAAGTAGGTGGGGTTATCTCCTGCGGATTGTTCTGAAGTTTGCATAATCCCTTGTGTCATTTATTGGAAGATCTCTATTACCAGGGAAATATATGTTTTACAATTTGAATTTGGGTTGCTCAAGAGAGTAAGCTTGACTACTACGAGAGTGGATGCAAGATTTGTAGAAGATATAAAGTACCAGATGGTCTGTGTTCCACGAGCTTATGAAGGATTGAGTTTAATCTCACTATGGTATTAAGGCAACAATAAAGTATATGCATTATGAGTTATTGTGTATGTTTTGGTCTATGGCTTCGAGCCAAGTGGGGGAGTCCACTATTAATTAGTCGATTGCATGGTTATATGCTATGTTGGTTCCAATTTGAGACGTACGGGTGAATCAGTCATCAACTTTAGCGCCAGTTACTTCACTACCACCCGCCCAGACAGCTAAGGGTCGCCCTAAAGGGGGAGGTCGATCAAGTGGCGGTCAGGCCCGATTCTATACACTTCTAAGCAGACTAGAAGCTATTGCTTCAGATGCTATTATTATAGGTATTATTTCAGTCTGCCATAGAGATGCCTCTATATTATTTGATCCCGATTCTACCTTTTCTTATGTGTCATCTTACTTTGCTCGTTATTTGGGTATGCCCCGTGAGTTTCTTGCTTCACCTGTTTATGTATCTACCCCGGTGGGCGATACTCTTATTGTAGACCGTGTGTACCGGTCGTGTATGGTGACTATTGGGGGGGGGGGTCTGGAGACCCGTGTGGATCTTTTATTATTGTGTATAGTGGATTTCGATGTCATTTTGGGCATGGATTGGCTACCTCCATGTCGTGCTATTCTGGACTGTCATGCTAAGATAGTCACACTAGCTATACTGGGTGTGCCACGGATTGAGTGGCGAGGTGTGACTGATTATGTTCCCAGTAGAGTGATCTCATTCTTGAAAGCCCAGCGTATGGTTGGGAAGGGCTGTCTTTCCTATCTAGCCTTTGTGAGGGATGTCAGTGCTGAGACTCTCAGTATTGATTCTGTTCCAGTTGTGAGGGATTTTCCTGATGTATTTCCTGCAGACCTGTCGGGCATGCCACCAGACATAGATATTGATTTTGGTATTGACCTGGTGCCGGGCACTCAATGAATTTCTATTCTTCCGTATCGTATGGCACCAGCGGAGTTGAAGGAATTAAATGAGCAACTTCAAGAACTCCTTGATAAAGGGTTCATTCGGCCTAGTGTGTCACCTTGGGTTGTGCCGGTTCTATTTGTGAAGAAGAAGGATGGCACAATGAGGATGTGCATTGATTATAGGCAATTGAACAAAGTAACAATTAAGAACAAGTATCCTTTGCCTCACATTGATGATTTATTCGACCAGCTTCAAGGAGCGAGAGTGTTCTCCAAGATTGATCTCTATTCAGGTTATCACCAGTTGAAGATCAAGGACTCGAATATTCTTAAAATAGCTTTCAGGACCCGATATGGTCATTATGAGTTCTTGGTGATGTCTTTTGGGCTGACCAATGCCCCAACAACGTTCATGCATTTGATGAACACTGTGTTCCGGCCTTATCTTGACTCGTTTATCATAGTCTTCATTGATGATATTCTGGTATATTCACGTAGTCAGGTAGAGCACGCGGAGCATTTGAGATTTGTGTTGCAGAGATTGAGGGAGGAGAAGCTTTATGCAAAATTCTCCAAGTGTGAGTTATGGCTCAGTTCAATGGCTTTCTTGGGGCATGTGATGTCCAGTGAGGGTATTCAGGTTGATTCAAAGAAGATAGAGGCGGTTCAGAGTTGTCCAAGACCGTTCTCAGCCATAGAGATTCGCAGCTTTCTTGGTTTGGCAGGCTATTATCGTCGTTTTGTTCAGGGATTCTCATCTATCGCATCGCCTTTGACCAAGGTGACTCAGAAGGGTGCTCCATTTGTATGGTCAGACGAGTGTGAGGAGAGCTTTCAGAAGCTTAAGACAGCTTTGACCACAGCCCCAGTGTTAGTTTTGCCATTAGCTTTAGGTTCATATACCGTGTATTGTGATGCTTCGAGAGTTGGTATTGGTTGTGTTTTGATGCAGGAGGGTAGAGTTATTGCTTATGCTTCTCGTCAATTGAAGCCCCATGAGAAGAACTACCTCGTTCATGATTTGGAGTTGGTTGTCATAGTTCACGCGTTGAAGATTTGGAGACATTACTTGTATGGTGTGTCTTGTGAGGTGTTTACTGATCATTGTAGCCTCCAGCACTTGTTCAAACAGAAGGATCTCAATTTGAGGCAGCAGAGATGGTTGGAGTTGCTTAAGGATTATGATATCACTATATGGTACCATCCGGGAAAGGCCAATGTGGTGGCCAATGCTTTGAGCCGAAAGGCGGTGAGTATGGGGAGTTTGGCATATATTCCAGTTGGGGAGAGACTTCTTGCAGTTGATGTTCAGGCCTTGACCAATGATTCATGAGATTAGGTATTTCGGAGCCTAGTCGGGTATTGGCTTGTGTGGTTTCTCGGTTTTCCTTATATGATCGCATCAGAGAGTGCCCGTATGATGATCCACATTTGCTTGTCCTTAAGGACAGAGTTCAGCATGATGATGCTAGAGATATGACCATTGATGATGAGGGGGTGTTGAGGATACAAGGTCGGATTTGTGTTCCCAATGTGGATGGGCTTCAGGAGTTGTTTCTAGAGGAGGCCCATAGTCTTGTTGTTTCTTCAATGTACTTTTTCCTATTTACTGCTTCATTATAGAATGCTTTGTACCTTACGTGATTTCTTGCTTTCAGTCTTTATTTACATTTGTTACTCACTAAGTTGGAGTACTCACTTTACTCCCTGCATCCCTGTGTGCAGATTCATGCATTGCTGATCCTTCCAGTGCGAGTTGAGAGCTCCCGGCGGACATTCGAAGTTCACGAGGTAGCTGCTTGACGTCCGCAGACCCGTGTTTCTCCCTCTTTATCTTTTCTATCTCTTATCAGACGTTTGTAATAGTTTGTGAATTTTTCAGACTTGTATTAGGTTTTATAGATGCTCATGACTAGTGACACCCCGGTATCGGACTGTGTTGGGTTGTTCTTCTGCGTATTTACGACATTACCTGCTACTTTGGATTATTTTATCATGTTTCGACTGTTTCTTAATGCTTAACTGTTACTAATTGGAAAAAGGAAAAGTGTCGGCTGGCCTTGTCTTCACGAGAGGCGCCATCACGACCGGGTCCGAGTTTGGGTTGTGACAAGGACCCAGAATTTTTACGCGATGGGATACATTATTCTGCTCAACCAGTGCCCCCTAAAGGCTTTTAGTGTTCAGGGTGTCAACTGCTTTAAATAAATATATATATATATATATTTCATCCGAAGTTTACGGGGTCCGGTGACTCCTCACCCATACACATGGGTCCGCCTTTGACTACAAATGATATATGGAGAACGAAAGTGAAGGAAAATAAAAGTGGTCTTAGAATAAGTTTTGGAAAATTTTGATGAAAATAGTCATCTAAAAACAAAGTGGTTCTTAGAGTTTGTAAAAAGGTGGATGGTCAGTTATGTTGAGTTATGCATTATAAATTTGAGATACATTTTTTGGATAATGGGTTAGTTCTTATAGGACATATAATGGGTTAATTGTGGATGCAGAAAAAAGTACAAGATGGAGAGATTCGAAGCAATATGCACTGATTATATGTAGAACTTGATTTGGATACATAGTTAACCATGAAAATGGCATGAAGTTTCTGCTTTAGTCAAGAAACCATGAAAAATCATGTTCTATCTTGAGTCTGATATCTAGCAACACTATCAATAACAATATTCTGGAAAATTCACGTTTTTACGTGTAGTTCACTAAGACCTTTCACTTTGGACTTTATTTTGTGCAGTATTTTTATTTATCATTCGCTCTGCTATAGACAAGGATTTCAACTCAATTGGAATAACAAATTATCTCAGACATATGAGTTGGCAGATAAGTGCATGCAAACAAACTATTATGGTGTGAAGAGGATGATTGAAGCATTTGCACTTTTCCAATTATCTAAGTCTCCAAGGGTTGTGAATGTTTCTTTCTTTATGGAAAGTCTAAAGCTGTTAACTTCACATCTACTCTCTTTCTCGAAATGGAGTATAATCTACTGAAGTACTATTTTGTTTAGCTCTTGTACTGAGCTTTCAGGGATTTTTTTCGCAACATGACTAAATAGTTGCATTTCCCGGAGAATAATGCAATTCAGTTTCCTGTGAACTTTAGTGTCATTCAAATTTCTTTTATAGCGTTAGGATTGTACATGCTTCGCCCTGTGCAAATGATAAATTCTGAAGTAAAAGTATGTTATTTTTGTATAGGTTGTATGCAGTGAGCTATACAAGATATTGGACTGTGGGAACCCTTGTTTTACACCAAACAAAAGGAAAACCAGTAATGTTGTGTTCTACTAATTTAAAAAGGTGAGTTCATTTAAACTTTTGCTTTGAGTCTATGTTTTATATTTTAACGTGCTAATACATGAGCACTCTTTGTTGGTTTGTAAGGTGAGATATTGAAGTTTCTAATCTATGATTATGTTTTGTACTATTTTAGTGAGTTACTATGTGATCAGACATTAAATTCCTCTTCTAATGAGAAAAATTTGTGCTTTGTGACCCGATAAGTGTTGGGATATATTATTAACCATGGGGTTTAGACATAATATTATATTTTATTCTTTATGGAACAATTGTTTATTTAATTTATTCAATTCAATAAAGTACTATTTTTAATAGATCATTTGTTACATGTGTGTCCTTTTAGTTATGTAGTAGACAATTTAGTGTATGGAGTCTTAACTCATGCACAAAAGATTAAATTGTTGATTCTCATAATTAATAAGCTATGTTTACAATCAAAGATTTTGTTGGACAAAATATCTTGATGATTGTAGCACAAGATTATCGTATAATTTATCTTGATTATGGGAGTAGTTTTACTCCAACTTCTTGTGCTAGTATACTCAGTGTATATTGAACGGACCAAGTAGAGAAAAGATATTTTTGTACTGAATAAATAGAACATTTTCTCTAATTCATTAAATGAGCTTATACTCCAAATCTTGATATAATTATTATGATCAATGTAATTTGTGTATTGTTTTGATTTATCAAAAGGTACAACTCTATTTAGAGTTAGTATATGCCTAATAGATTGGACAATAACGAATAATATTTGTGAATAATAATTAGTTGATAGAATCCATGTCTCGATTTTGGGTTTGATGATACCCCTTTATGTAAGCTTATAAGTTTTCATGTGAAAACTCGGCTGGTGGATTTTGTATCCGTCATATGAAATAGTTTAAGCGGAATTATAAAGGATTTAATTAGTTAATTGAATTAAATTTTCAGTGATTTAACTTAATTAACTGTTATTTGAAATCTTAACATGGGGAGTTAAGATAAGTGTTAATGAATTTTCGAAATTCATATTGAGGAGTTCAATTGCAGTTTTTTAGTGGAATAAATTACAATTAATTATAGTAAGAATTAATTGATGCTAATTTCGAATTAATACTATAATTAGTAGCCTCTTATTATTTCTGTGGTCCCTGCTATACCTAGTAAAAACCTGGACAGACTTGGGTAAAAAGTAGCTTGGGAGAAAAGTTATCCTTTTGAGTTAGAGTAGGATTCTACTTGCAGAATCCTACACGTTTTTGAGCCCCTATTGTGGCTTAATTTCGGGTCTATTAAAGGAAGACTAGTTTCACCTAATAACATACCTTTCAGTTGTATTGTTCTTGCCCACCCAATAGCAAAATCGTCCAAGGTTTTACTAGGCAAATAGCAGAAGACTGCAGCCCTAGATTCTTGTTGCTTGGAAGGTTTGTGCAACTACTTCAAGAGGTTAGTGCTTCTAATATCGTTATTATTGCGTTGTCTAGTTTACATGTATTTGATGCCTGGTTTGTTTGCTTGCTTCCGCTGCGCATGGTCTAACAATTGGTATCAGACATCGTCTTACATCTAACTAGATAATGTAATACATCATGCATAGAGTAATATTAAAACGTGTTATTTATTGATACATGTTTGGGATGATTATTCTATGTTAAAAACGTGATTGTGTTTATTAGTATTTTAATTTTGTAATTCTGAAATAATGAATTAAGATACACATGTATAAACAGTGGTGTTATATTTAAATAACAATCTGTTTAAATTACGTTTTTTGTTAAATAGCAATTTTTTTGATAAAAACGTGACTGTGTTTTTGAATGCTATTAATTCTGTAATTATGGGTCAATATACATATGCATAAACAGTAAATTAATACCATTAATATAATTTAGTTGCGTTCTGTCCATAATCAAAGTGTTATATTAATAAAAACTTGACTGTTTTGTATGATTATAGTTATGTAATTTTGGATTAATATACAGAATTATGAACAGTGCCGTTTTTGACTAGTGAAAACATATTGTTTTTACAATTCTGTCTAAACACCTTTTTATTAAATAAAATAAAAAATTATTTTGAGTTCTGAAATCATGTGTTAACAAACATAAATATATTATGTAATTTGAACAAGTCAAAATAATTAAAAACCCTTAAAACGCCAAAAATAGAATTCTAGAAATTTTAGAATTCTGAAATTCTGTCGAACTTCGATTGACCTCAAATATGGTAGGTTCATCGGAAACAACCCAACTTAAAAAACTCATAGTTTTGCTGATGATGTACATCGTTTTTTGGGCATTCGGGGTCGTTTAGATGGAGTTTTGGCCTCTTTTTTTTATTTTCTGGATTTGTTTTAATAAAAAAAATATTAATAGAAATCTGTGATGGTAGGGTTCAATTCCCATTGTTTCCAATCATGTTTTACAGTAATATAATGAATTTATATGTTTACATAGGTCTTCTTACATATCGGATAAATTCATTATAGATGATTACTGTAGTTTTGCCTCTAGTTATTTCATTACTTGTATTAACTCTCCAACTGAGTTACATGTTGATTGAATGAAACTAAAGTTTATAAAAGTGATATTTACCTATCTTAAATTAACAGTTTACTCTCCATCTGAGTTGGTCCTGTTTAAATTTATGGGGTTAATATCTTACATCACTCATATATTTTGCATGAATAGTTAAGTTTCCCTAACGAATCTAACTATTCAATGAACATGGTTATATGTGTAATGTGTTGTTTTGAATTTAATCATTCTAAATACATAACTAATGATCTATTTAATGTGAATATCTCTCAGATTAACCATGTCTTCATTCAACCCACTTACCCCAATTTTGAACCAAAACAAGTAAGAAGGACCGAATTATGTTGACTGCCAAAGGAACCTTGATATTGTCTTAACTGCTGAAGGTTACAAATTTGTAATCGCTGAGGAGTGCCCAGAAAAACCTGAAAATGCTACTGATAATCAGCTTAAGGCCTATGATAAATGGGTTAAGGCTGATGAGATGGCGCGATGTTACATCCTTGCCTCTATGGAGAATGTTTTGCAATATCAGCATCAGTCTATGGGGTCTTCTTATGATATGCTCGAAAATCTCAAAGAGATGTTCGGTGAGCAAAATCGTGCAGCTAAGCAGACAACCATGAAAGCCCTTTTAAACACCAAGATGGCTGAAGGATCATCGGTCAGGGACCATGTTCTGAAGATGATGAGTCGTCTGAATGAACTGGAGGTCTTTGGAGCTGTGATTGATAAGGAGTCTCAAGTTGAGATGGTCCTGCAGACTCTTCCTAACAGTTTTCAACAGTTTCGCTTGAACTATAATATGAACAAAATGGATTTGTCACTAGCGAAATTGTTGAATAAGCTGCAAGCGGCATGATCTATTATCAAACAACAAGCTCCAGTTGTGCCACTCAATCTTGAGAAAGCTTCGGTTTCTAAATCAAAAGGCAATAAGAAAAAGAAGAAGGCTCAAAAGGTTCTGGCACTTGGTGGCCCGGCTGGTGTGAAAAAGCCCAAAGGCAAGTGTTATTATTGAAGCAACCTGGGCATCACAAGAAGCAATGCCTGCCTATCTGGCAAAGTTGAATAATCAAGGTAATTCAAATTTAAATGTCGTTGAAACTTGTTTAGTGGTTGTTTCTACCATGTTTTGGTATGTAGATTCGGGAGCCACTAATCACATCTACACTACTTTGCAGAAGGTTTAGGAAATACGGCGCCTAAGTGAGAATGAAGTTTGCGTTTTTTAAGCCAATGGCGAGCCAACACCAGCTTTAGCTTTAGGATATATTAGAGTTTCGTTTAGTAGTGATAGAGTTTTAGCTTTAAAAGATGTTGTCTATGTACCTTCTATTAGAAGGAATTTGATTTTGGTTTCGAAAATAAAGGATGCTGGTTATAATGTTTATTTTGCTAATAACTCTGCTATTATTAAGCTTAATAAAAGTTTTATCTACACTGCACAAGGCCTTTTTATTCTTGATTGTAACGACCCGACCAGTCGTTTTGAGCTTTTGCACTTTGATCACCAGTTCTCGGGCATGACTTGCCCCGTGTGATTTAATATGACTTATGTAAATCGTTGGTTTTGGTTTTCAGGGTAATCAGAATGAATTTGGGAGAACACTTCCCAGTTTAAAGCTTAAAAATTTGAAAGGTTTGACCAAGGTTTGACTTGTTTGTGTATGATCTCCGATCAGAATTTTTATGATTTGGTTAGCTCCGTTATGTGATTTTGGACTTAGGAGCATGATCAGAATGCATTTTGGAAGTCTGTGGAAGGTTTAGGCTTGAATTGACAAAAGTGAGATTTCGGCGTTTTCCGGTGGATCGGTGAGATTTTGATATAAAGGTCGGAATGGAATTCCAAGAGTTTTTGTAGCTTCATTATGTCATTTGGTATGTGTTTGCAAAAGTTGAGGTCATTCGGACGTGGTTTGGTTGGGTTTTTGATCAAAAGCGTATTTCGGAAGTTTTTAGAAAACTTAGGCTTGAATCCGATGTGTTTTGAGTGATTTGATGTTGTTTGAGGTATTTTGATGATTGGAAAAAGTTTGAATAAGGTTTTAGGAAGTGTTGGTGCTTTTGGTTGAGGTCCCGGAGGCCTCGGGTGAGTTTCGGATAGTCAATCGGACCATTTTTGGTAATTGGGAGTTGCAGAATTGGGAGTTCAGGTGTTGCAGAAATTACCTCTTCGCGTTCGCGTGGGGAGCCTCGTGTTCGCGTAGAAGAAATGTAGTAAGGCCAAAATTTAGCATTCGCGTCCGCGTGAGAGGCTTCGCGTTCGCGGAAGGTTAAGAAGCTGTGCATCGCGTTCGCGAGAAGGCACTCGCGATCGCGTAGAGGAAGTGAGTTAGATGGGGTCTAAGGTAATTTGTGCATCGCGTTCGCGTTCGCGTAAGGTTATTTCATCTGGTCATCGTGTTCGCAGGGTGTTGGTCGCGTTCACATAGTGTTTTTTTGAGGTCTTGAATATTTGCTCTTCGCGATCGCGAGGCTTGTGCCGCGATCGCGATGAAGGAACGGGCAGTGTTGGGCAGAAAGTTTTTAAGTTACTTCATCCGCGATTTTGGGTGATTTTTCCTCCATAGTTGATCATTTTGAGAGCTTTTTGAGGGAGATTAAAGAGAGATTCAAGGAGAATCAATTGGAGGTAAGATTTTTGAACCTAAAACGTGATTATATTGTGAAATCTACCTAGAAAATCATGGAACTTAAGTTAAAAATGGAAGAACTAGGGCTTGAGATTTTGAACTTTTGAATTGGCATTTGAAAGACCATTTGAGGTCGGACTTGAGGACTTTTGATATGTATGAACTCGTGGGGTGATAAGGAATCTAATGATGTGAAAAATTTCTAAGTTTCTTGAAGTGGGCCCGGGGCTCGGGTTTTGGTAATTTCGGGATTTGTGCATGTTATTGATTGTTTTCGCTTGGGTTTTGTTCGCTTAGCATATTGTGACGTATTCGTTCTGATTTTGGATAGATTCGACGCGTGTGGAGGCCGATTCGAGGGGCAGAGGCATCGCGAGCTAGAGTTGTAGCCGGTTCGAGGTAAGTAATGATTGTAAATACTGTCCTGAGGATTTGAAACCCCGGATTACACATCGCTATGTTACTTTGAGGTGACGTACACGCTAGATGATGAGCGTGGGGTAGAGTACCGCTGGGGATTGTGACCTAGTTCATCCCGAACGATTATTTTAATGCGTATTTGATAGTTAATTGTTTGATGTTATTATATTTTGGGTTGTATGCCATGTTCGGGGCCTTGTGCCGACTTGTTGAGACCCTTAGAGGCATTTTTACTGTCTTTCCTCACTCTATTTGTTTGAAAACACATCCTCAGTCATGTTTTACCTATTTATTACTCAAATCTGGCTTTATCATTATATTCTTAAAAATGTGAAAACTGTTTTGGGCTGAGTTCCCTGTTTTACTAAGATAGACCGAGAGTCTGATGGTGAGGTTAATGACTGAGAGAGGTCGAGGGCCTAGTTGTAAGGATTATATATCTATGGATCGGGCTGCACGCCGCATCAATATATATATATGAATACGGATCGGGCTGCACGCCGCAACAATGCTTATATGGGTCGGGCTGCACGCCGCAACAATATTGCGCTTGGGCCGTAAGGGGCCCCTCCCGGAGTCTGCATACCCCCAGTGAGTGTCATCGACAAAATATATGGATCGGGCTACATGCCGCAACGGTTATTACATGGTACCTATTGAGCGTGAATGCTGAGTGTGAGTATTGATTGGTAAGAGTTGAGTCACGAGTAACAGAGAGGCTAGCCCGAAGGGCGATAGATATATACATGTATATGAGTGATGCTTTGCCTGAGAGGCGTGTTTATGAACTTATTGATTTCACTCCTCTATAAAATGAGTTTCTATCGAATATGTTGATTTAGTGACTGTTTTCACTCATTTTTATATTGAGCCTCTACCGATATGTTAAACTAATGTTTTAAAAAAACTTTTATTTAAACTGGGGTTTATGAGACGTTTAGAATTTTATCACTGATTTGGCATTGGTTATTTCCACTGAGAATTTCAAGTTATGAGGTGTTTATGATTGCGATTTTTCCCGAGGGGCCGATTATAGTTTTCATCTTTTTATTACAAATGATATTGAACCCCTGCTAAAATTGCCGGAAGGTATTTTAAATGATTTTTACCAAAAAGCTGAACTTAAAATGAGACGATTGACTCGTATTATGATTTGAAAGTCTATTGTGCTTATTGAGTCTAATGTAAAAATGTGGATTCATTGTTTTCTACTGCTCAGTGTGAGCACGTGATTTTTGCCTTACGAAAACTACTCCAAAATAAATCAAAAAATAAATTAAATTTCTTTTACTGTGTAATTTTTTGAATTTGCGTGGTGTTAAATATTTGTGTTATGTCCATAAATGTTTACTTTGTCATAATGAAATGAAAATTAAAATAAAATACATGTTGCATGCATATAGGAGTTAATTATGCATTTGAAAGATAATTTAAATAAAATCACCAAAAATATGCATTCGTTCTATTTTTAAATGTGTCGTTATGTGATTAATGTTTTATCTACGTGTTAATGGTTATTAAAAGATAATTAGTATTATTATAATGATAATTTTGTTTTTATAATTTTTGATTAGGATTTTATTAATTAATAATAAAATAGAATAAAATAAAATAAGTTGTAAAATAAAAATTGGACCTGGATTAAAATCCAGGCCCAAATCAAATTACCCCCCCCCCCACAGCCCAATCCAAACAGCCTGTCCGGTCCAATTCAAAGCCAAGACCAAACGACGACGTTTGGTCACACTTTATCAAGACCGTTGGATCAAAGCCAACAAACGGCTGAGATCCCACGAACCGTAACCCATAGCCCTTACCCGACCCAATGACCCGATCCAGGTTGACCCTGAACTTAGACCAAACGACAACGTTTGGTTAAGTGGATTGATCTCAACCGTGAATCTTAATTGATCCAACGGATGAGATCAATCCACCCCACCCCTATTTAAGGATCAAACCCCTACCCCGGCCCCTAACTTAACACCCCCTCCTCTCACTGTTCATCGTCTTCCCAAACACACCCCTAACCCTAGCCGCCCTAGAATCCCACCGTCTGAAACCCGGCGGCATCAACGCCGCCGGTCACCAAAATAACACCCTAGACTCCTCACCACTTCCTCTACACAGATCTAACCTTAGTTTCCTTCGAATCAGACCCCAACTCTTCGAATATTAAATCGAAAGGTGGGTCTGAAAACTCAAACCTTTCCAATGGCTTCCAAAATAACACCATAGTACCCCCTAGCATGCCTCGTTATGGATCTGAAGTTTGTTTGGCTCGAATCATTTCCGAGCTTCTCGAATCTTCTTTTGAAGATTCGGACCAAACAAGAACAAACTCAGATTCCTCCCAAATTAACACCAAATGACCTTTAGGCTTCCCTCACCCTTGTGCCATCTTTGGTTTCCCTCGAATCTACCCAGAAGTGTTCGGATTTAAAAGCCAAGGTCTGAAACCCTAAATTTTCCAACCTTGGCATCTTTTTCACTTCAGACGAAAGATTGAGGTTTAATCGACCTTAGTCAAAGTATTTTCAGTAGAAAATACTTCGACTAAGGTCTGTTTGATTTCAAACAAAGTCCAAATCCAAGTTGAGTTGAGTCCGGTTGAATTTGAAGGTTCAGAGGTAATTTTCTGTTTCTTATGTGTATTCTACATGTATTCTATGTTCGTTTCATTAGTTTGTTTAAATTTTTATACTTTTCTAGTTCATTTCCTGTTATACTGTCTCCTACCCGTCTACTTGATTCTAAATGTAAATTGTTTCTGTTGGTTGTGATTATTCACAATGTAAGTAATCGACTCGATTAAGTTCGTCGATTAGTTATATTATAAATTCTCATTTATGATAATGCTGATTGAAACAGTCTGCTTCTATTGTTTTAGACTGATTATGGACAAATGTTGTAAATAGTCTACTGATTAATACTTGTCAATTAAATCATGTTTGTTTGCAAATCAGTAAATTCAAATGTATGATGTGTATATATTGTTTTCTGAACAGGGCATTGTCAGTATATTGACAATGCTCCTGTGTATGTTTGATCTTGATTCAATGTTTAAGTCCAGTCTGAATTGTTATAATGATTTCAGTGATATGTTGTTATGTTGTTAGTTTTGAATTCACTGTGATTTTACAAGTGTTGATTAAATGTAATTGTGTTAGAAAGTTACATCCTTAGTTAAGATTCAGTCCAAAACTTTAGGATTGGTTATAGCTGCTTAAACAGATTTTAAAATCTGTATTGTTAGATTCTGAATAACAGTAATTACAGTAGGAAATCTGGGACATTTTTTGGGACAGAATAGTGAGGGTAATGTGATAGAATAAGTGGACTGAAAGTGGAATGTTGGTTGGCTATAATTTAAGATACTAATGGGAAACAAAGGGTAATGGGCTGCTGAAAAATCAGGATAAGAGCACTTAGATTTAAAGTATTCAAAAGCAGTTTTAATGGAAAACTTTCTGATTTTTAAAAGGAGAAAAGGGTCCAGGCAGCACTAGAAGGGTATAGGACAACCCTGTATAAATAGAGGGGGATTGGGACTGATTTAAGGGGGGCTCTTTCAGAAAGAAAAACAAGGAAAGAGAGAGCTTTCAGAGCAGACTTTAGGCAGATTTTAAGAGAGAAAAAGATTAGTCTTTAAGAGAGAAAGAAAGGAGAGAAAGACAGAAAGAAAGAAAGGAGAAGAAAAAATCAGATTTTTTGAGGAGAGTTCAAAAAAAAATAGGAAGAAGAAAACAGAAACAAAAAAAAATATAGTCAGAAACAGGAATCCGAAACAGGAAGAAATTGAAATCTGAAAAAATGTTATCCTTCTAGAATCTGTCTGTTGTTTGTTTTTTTTGTGTGAATATTATTCAGTTTGAATCTGAAATCTTTCCCTCAAGTTTCTGTCACTGTTCATCTGGGTTAACGGGTCTTGTTCAGACTTGCTGTGTTATCGGTATATTCTACTGATTTTGTTACTGCTGTAACTGCTGAAATTCACTCCTTCTTCCTTCATTTCAGGTACATATCTCTTAAATTTTATGTTGGAAAGAGATTCAACATGACAAATAAATAAAGTTTGAATTGTAATACTATCTTTTATTCATTTGAGCTCTTTAGTTAAAAAATTCAGTTTTATTTATCAAATAAGTAGTATATGTTGACAGGATGACTGTAAGTTAAATGTCCTTTATTGAAGACTGTATAAGTGTTGTAACAAGGTTAATTTCTAAATTTTCATTAAAGTATAGTTATGATTGAATTGTTAAGATAGGGAATATGACATGAAGTTGGCTATTAGTTAAGTCCTATGACATTATTAGTGAGGTATAGAGTATTCTGAAATATCAAGAAAAATGCATGGTTAGTGCACGCCTGATTGTTTGGTTGTGGATAAAGGTTTGATGTTGTTAGAGTAGTATAAAAATGTCAAAAACCATATTGCTAGTTTATTCTAATACCTGATTTAGTTATGGATTGAATGATGAGAGTTATACGTTCATATATGGCATGATAACAGGTATATATAAAAACATTAATGGATGATGAGTTGATTATGATGTTAAAATGCTATGAATGTTTTAGACGTACATCTATATTGCATGTAAGGCAATATTATTAATCGATTTATAATTCCCTTTCTTATCAATTTGATGCCTATCTACTATCGTAAATAAATTAATTTCGCCTATTAGATTAAAACAAGTATATGAGAATGAGATGAGATATATAAACACGAATCGCAACACTTTATATCAAGGGTAAGTAGAAATAAAACTTGCACTAAATAGAAATAATAAAAGTTCTTGAAAAATATTCTTCCCTTTATAAATCATTTTTAGTTTCATATACAATTCATTATTGGGCATATAGATATATATGTTGTATTTGCCGAAAATAGTGTTAATCATATTTTTACGCTTTTCTTTGAATTTGAATAGTCTGGTTGAATATAATTTATATCCGGAAATTATAATCGACGGGCAACATTTAATAAAATTGCAAATTATTTTTCAAGAATTCAAGGGTATCTTAAATGGAGATTTCTCATGATATAATAAACAATTTGGGGGAAAAGGCCATAATACTATTAACAAAGATTTTGCGCAATCAGGGATGCGTTCGCGCACCCTGATTATATTAAAAAAAACAAATTCGGATTATGCGTACGCGCAATTTCGAGCGAATATTTTAATAAAAAGGATTTCTCCGCGGATGTCAAAATAATTTCATATAACCCGAGTTGTGCAGTTCATTGTCTAAATAAAAAGGGTGATGATGTTCCTGATTTTATTTTAAATTTCGAACATATATTTTTTTATAAAAACTATAACATGGACAATTTTATTGTGTACACATACGCGTGGCAAGATCCCCGGTAATTATAAAAAGTATATTAATACGAATATACGTACGCGTAATTCGTCCATATAATTGTAAACAATAAGTAAAAAGCGGTAGTAAAATCAAGCAATAAAAACGTATTTAGTAAAAATCAAGATAATTAAGCCAATAATAAAAATAGTTAAGCGACCGTGCTAGAACCACGGAATTCGGAAATGCCTAACACCTTCTTCCGGATTAACAGAATTCCTTACTCAGGATTTCTGGTTCGCAGAATAACAAACAGAGTCATATTCTCCTCGATTCAGGGATTAAAAAATTGGTGACTTGGGACGCCTTAAAATTCCCAGGTGGCGACTCTGAAATAATTAAATAAATCCCGTTTCGACTGTCCTTCAATTGGAGAAAACTCCCCACGCGCCCCGCGGGCGCGGTAAAAAGGAGGTGTGACACTCAGTATTTATTTACTCTTATTACTTACTGGGTTGGAGTACTCACATTACTCCCTGCACCTCATGTGCAGATTTAGGTATTTCGGTACCCGGTAGCGGGTGTTGATTGCTCAGACGCGGAGTCATCGAAGTTAGCAAGGTAGTTGCACGACGTTCGCAACACTGCTTTCTTCCTCTCATTTTCATTATTGTATTTAGTACACTTTTGACTATTTTTTATGTATTCAGACCTTGGTAGATGCTCATGACTAGTGACACCTCGATGTCGGGCTTGTATGTTATTTCCGCAATGTTCATTCAGACTTATGTTATGAGATATTATTTTTATTAAAGGCATAAAAATAACTCTTAATGATAAAAGGGTTAATATGGGTGTTGTGTCGGCTGGCCTTGTCTTCACGAGAGGCGCCATCGCGACCGGGCTGGTTGGGGTCGTGACAAGTTGGTATCAGAGCCTAGGTTATATAGAACTCACGAGTCATGAGCAGGTTTAGTAGAGTCTCGCGGATCGGTATGGAGAAGTCTGTATTTATCCTCAAAAGGCTGCAGAACCTTTAGGAAAACTTCACATTCTTGAATTCTCATCGTGCGTCCTTGATTCAGCTTGAAAGGTAACTCTTGAAATTCCTTCCACGCCTTCGTATGCACTCATGAGCGCTTAGTATTAGATGTGCCCTGATGGCTTGTGATTCCCTGATCGAGGGGTGAGATGTGATCTCTGTGAATTTGATGTTGGGCCAGTCTGGAGGACTTGAGGCCGGATCTTTGCCTATGGCTTGAGCACCGAGGTGCTGATTGTGTGAGCAAGTGTTTTGAACTTATATGTTTGGTAGTGCCTCTATTGGTGGGAATGACGGTTGGGCAACTATGTGATGAGTATGTTAGTACTGCGAGATGTATCTATATGATTTGGAAGTGACGACATAGGCCCGCTAAAAGGATAGAAGAACTATTAAGTGTTGGAATTCCATCTTGATTCGAGGTATAGCCCCGAGTTATTAGTTCGTGAAGAATCTTTTCATGTTGCTCAGTTGTGAGTGAAGCAAGTTTCATGTTGTGGTATGAGTTCAGACCCAAGAAGACTAAGTGACTGCGTACGGTTTGTGACAGTGGAAGGTATATAGGAATGTTAGCTGGAGGCAAAGCAGGTGGGTTATCTCCTGCAGAGTGTTCTGAGGTTGTGTGATCCTTGTATTATCTATTAGAGGATGTCATTTACAAGTGAAGTATATGTGTTGAGACTTAAATTTGGGTTGCTTAAGAGAGTGGGTTAAACTGTTGCGAGAGTGAATGCGAGATTTGCAGAAAAGGTAAAATTCTAGATGATTTGTGTTTCCACAAGCTTATAAAGGATTTGAGTTTAATCTCACTATGGTATTATGGCATCAATAGAGTATAAGTGTTATGAGTTATTGAGTGTATTTTCATCTATGGCTTCGAACCAAGTGGGGGAATCTGCTGTTGATTAGTTGATTTCACGGCTAGGTGCTATGTCGGTTCTAGTTTGAGACGTTCGAGTGAATCAGTTATGGCTAGTAGAGATTGAGATCGAGGATGGTTCGAGCAAAGGAACTTTTTTTAACAAAGGTTATAAGATGCTCCACGGGTGTGTGAGAATCACGGGATGTATTGAGTCATTATGGTAAAAGATGCTCGGTGCGTAGAGCAGGAAGTTGCTTGGTTGTAATGGAATGATGTCACCTTCTGCGGTGTTAGAGTGCCAACGAGGCACAGGTTGTTCGATTCTTCTGATCGGGCTAATTGTTGTTCGAGTAGAGTGAATGACTTGCGAGAATGGTTCTTATGTGTTCAAGATTCTACATGTAACAATAAGGTAAGGTAAAGTTGTATATGTGGTTAGAGACTGAGTTTTCATTGGAAGATGTCAAGACTTGTGGTGTTTTCTATATTAATTGTGGGATTCTATGTATCAGTATCAGGATGTAACAGATTTAGATTCGCAGGAAGTTCTTCAGAGCAAAATATTTCGAATGTGGTGCTTCTGGGAGTATTTATGAGAGTATCCAGTGGCTTATGAGTCTTAGACAGTGTGGTTTTATGCTTGGGTCTCGTGTGGTAATCCTGGGTTAAGGAATTTTGGTGCTACAACAAGAGAGAATATCAAGTTGAAGATGAATTAGAAGGAAATTTAGATAGATGGAGTAACTTGATAGTAGACCGAATTGGTATGGTAAGGATATGATTAATTCCTTGTGTGTGTTCGAGGTAATAAGTTCTTACAGGTATTTTGCGGTAATGCTCTTAGGCTTTGATGGCTTGCTTATCTTGGTCGAGTTAGAAGGATTCAGTCCTTGCAGGTTTGATTCGTGCAAGGGGAACTCAGAGAGTTCTTGATGGTTTTTACCGCGGTTAGGAGATGTATATTTTCTATGGGCATGCGGAGCATGGGATGTATAGTGATTTTCTTCTAGATGGGACCAGTGGAAAGTTCTTGACTAGTTGGGTACGTAGATATTTGTGGCTCGGAAGGGATACGAAGTTCTCACGGTTATTCCTAGAGTGGTATGGGTTATGCGGTATGTTGTTAATGATTGGGAATTGCATGTGTAAGGTTGCGATTCGGTTCTGAAGGGAAGATCATAAAATTCTTAGGCTACACGGGCAATTTCAGATGATTTGAGAAATAATATTCAGAGGATTAAGGAAATGGTAATGCTAACTGAGGTGATTTGACGAATGTGTATGTTTCAGAGAGAGGCAATGTTATTAAGTTGATGGTACTTCGGTAGTATTGCAGTGCTTCTCATCAGGTTAGCTGCTGATATTCGAGTTTGCTTGGCAGCACCGAAGAATCTTAGAGTATCTCCCGCGGGGTGATTGAGTACTAGAGGTGAGTTATATATGAGAGTGGCGGAATTGGGATCAGATATGGTAATTCGTGTGTTTTATGGACTTGGAGACTAGGAGTTCTCGTATACAGGTTAGCTTGTGGTTGTGGATGGAAAAATGTGGGTAAGTTAGTCAGATATTAGTATGTTCTATGATTCAATCATTGTGGACCTTCGAAGGATTATTTATCTGTTGTGTGTAACTAGAGTTGATGTGTGGTCCATTGGTAGACCTATATGGGATATATATCCGGCATCGAGGTGATTTTGTTGACTTCGAGTTGCTATTGGTGAAAGATGTGTTGATTCGATTGTTTTGAGCTATTAGCAATTAGGGGATCTATGAGCTACCTTTCTGTGTTGTGAGACGTTACGATCTGTTGGTTATAGGCACTTATGGTGTTGTAACGACCAGACCGGTCATTTCGAGCATTTGCACTTTGATCGCCAATTCTCGGGCATGACTTGCCCTGTGTGATGTAATATGACTTATGTAAATCATTGGTTTTGGTTTTCAAGGTAATCAGAATGAATTTGGGAGAACAGTTCCCAGTTTAAAGCTTAAAAATTTGAAAGGTTTGACCAAGGTTTGACTTGTTTGTATATGATCTCGGATCGGGATTTTTTTATTTAGTTAGCTCCATTAGGTGATTTGAATTTAGGAGTGTGATCGGAATACATTTTGGAAGTCCGTCGAAGGCTTAGGCTTGAATTGGCGAAATTGGGATTTTGTTGTTTTTCGGTCGATAGGTGAGATTTTGATATAGAGGTCGGAATGAAATTCCGACAGTTGCAGTAGCTTCGTTGTGTCATTTGGGATATGTGTGTAAAATTTCAGGACATTCGAACGTGGTTTGATTGGGTTTTTGATCGAAAGCGTATTTCGGAAGTTTTCGGAAAACTTTGGCTTGAATTCGATGAGTTTTGGGTAATTTGATGTTGTTTAAGGTGTTTTGATGATTGGAGCAAGATTGAATGAAGTTTTAGGATGTGTTGGTGATATTGGTTGAGGTCCCGGGGGCCTCGGGTGAGTTTCGGGTGGTCAATCGGACCATTTTGGAGTTTGGGAAATTGCAGAAAATGCAGGTTAAGTGTTGCAAAGATTTACCACTTCGCGTTCGCGAGAGGGTCCTCGCATTCGCGAAGAAGGAATTGGGGAAGTTCAGGGTTAAGCCTTCGCGTTCGCGAGTGGAGCTTCGCGTTCGCGGAGGGTTGGCAGGTTGGGCATCGCGTTCGCGAGAGGGTACTCGCGATCGCGTAGTGTAATTTGAGATCAAGCCCTTTTTGTTCATCGCGTTCGCGTAAGGGGTTCGCGTTCGCAAAGGTATAGGAGGAAGAAGCATCGTGTTCGCAATGGGTGAGTCGCGTTTGCGAAGAGGAAAAGTTGGTCAACGCGAAGTTGTTCTTCGCGAACGCGAGAGGTTGTCCGCGTTCACAAAGAAGGGGGAACATACCTTGGCAGAAAGTTTATAAGTTATTTCATCTGCGATTTTGAGTCATTTTTCCTCCATTGTTGATCATTTTGAGAGCTTATTGAAGGAAATTGAAAAGGGATTCAAGGGGAATCACCTAGAGGTAAGATTGTTGAACTCAATACTCGATTATTATTGTGAAATCCACCTTGAAATTCATGGAACTAAGCCTAAAATTAAAGAGCTAGGGCTTGAGAAATTAGACTTTTGATTTGGGATTTGGAGGACCATTTGGGGTCGGATTTGAGAACTTTTGGTATCTACGAACTCGTGGGAGGATAAGGAATCCGTTGATGTTCTGAGTTTTGAGAAGTGGGTCCGGGGCTCAGGTTTTGGTAATATCGGGATTTGTGCCCGATATTGATTGTTTTCGCTTGGGCTTTGTTCCCTGAGCATATTGTAAATACTGTATGTTTATCAAGTGACGTCGTGGAGGCCAATTTGAGGGGCAAAGACGTCGGGAGCTAGAGATTTCGTCGTTTCGAGGTAAGTAATGATTGTAAATACTGTCCTGAGGGTTTGAAACCCCGGATTTCACATCGTTGTGCTATGTTGAGGTGACTTACACGTTAGAATGAGCGTGGGGTAGAGCACCGCTGGGGATTGTGACTTAGTACATCCTAAATGATTAAATTAAATGCGTATTTGATAGTTAATTGTTTGATGCTATTATAATTGTTTTGGGTTGTATGCCATGTTTGGGGCCTTGTGCCGACTTGTTGAGAGCCTTAGAGGCATTTTACTATTTTTCCTCACTCTATTTGTTTTAAAGCATATCCTCAGTCATGTTATACCTATTTGTTGCTTAAATCTGGCTTTATCACTCTATTCTTAAAAATGTGGAAAACTGTTTGGGCTGAGTTCCCTGTTTTACTGATGGTCCGAGTGATTATGAGGGTGATGACTAAGATAGACCGAGAGTCTGATTGTGAGGTTAATGACTGAGAGAGGCCGAAGGCCTGGTTGTGAGGATTATATATGTATATGGATCGGGCTGCACGCCACATCGATATATATATTGTATCGGGCTGCACGCTGCAGCGATATAGCGATTGGGCTGTAGGAGCCCCTTCAGAGTCTGCACACCCCTAGTGAGCGCCGTCGACGAGATATATGGATTGGGCTACACGCCGCAACGATATATAGATCGGGCTGCACGCCGCAGTGATTATTATATGGTACCTATTGAGCGTGAATACTGAGTACGAGTATTGATTGGTAAGAGTTGAATCACGAGTGACAGAGAGGCTAGCCCGAGGGGCGATAGATATGTACATGCATATGAATGATGTTTTGCCTGAGAGGCCTATTTATTAACTTATTGATTTCACTCCTCTTTAAAGTGAGTTTCTATCGAATATGTTGATTTGGTGACTGTTTTCACTCATTTTTATATTGAGCCTCTGTCGAAATGTAGAACAAATGTTTTAAAACATCTTTTTTTTAAACTGGGGTTTATGAGATGTTCAAAATGTTATCACTGATTTGGCATTGGTTATTTCCGCTGAGAATTTCAAGTTATGAGGTCTTTATGATTGCGAGTTTGCTCGAGGGGCCGATTATAGTTTTCATCTTTGTCACACCTCCCTTTTCACTACACCCCGTAAGGGCATAAAGGAGTTTTTCCAATTAAAGGACAATCAGAACGGGATTTATTATTATTATTCAGAGTTGCCACTTAGGAGATTAATGGTGTCCCAAGTCACCAATTTTGATCCCGAACCGAGGAAAAATATGACTCTGTAATACAGTTCGGGAACCAAAAATCCGGATAAGGAATTCTGTTAACCCGGGAGAAGGTGTTAGGCATTCCCGGGTTCCGTGGTTCTAGCACGGTCGCTTAATTGTTGTATCTGATTTTAATACATGCTAGCTTATATGCCTTTTATTTACAAACCGCTTTTATCATTACTTTAAAAGAATTGCAACGTCGCGAAAATGCATCTCGAACCACATCACAATCAATGCACCCGTGGTTGTTAACACATTTTGACTCCGTTGAGATTTGGATTTGGGTCGCATCAATGCGCACCCGAGTTTAAGAAGGTAATTTTATTAAAATCGTGCTTAAAGAGTCTAACGTAATATTATTTTGAGGGAAGCCGTGAAATTCGCTAAACGGTCCATCCCGAAGTCTACAATTAATACAATATCTATTGAGGGCCCCACAATTTGTGGTTTTATTCGGCGAGGCTCGTCTCATTTTATTTTAAAACGTTTGTCTCTACTAATAAAACAAAGGTCCTAATTAATTTTCATGGTTTAGAAGTTATTACATTTGGGTTCCACCTAAGGGAAAACATATCAAGGCCATTTGCTTATTTGGGCCCAAATCCAAATAGATGCCAACGTCCAGAGGCGTGCACGGGCCATATCTCACTACAGTTCTCATTTCGAGCATTTGGGGCTACAATTGGATTAATCACAACTTTGGCCCACATTCATACCCAGGTACGTTTAGAGGCTTCAAAGTTCAAAGCCAACTGGACAGCTAATAACGATCTCAACCAATGTGATTTTGTACCTTGAATTACTAATTTGTTACCAATTAAGCTCTAAGACATGTTGTTATTTAAGATACAATCATACGAATTTTAACCCAACTGACTGTCACAACTATGATTTCCACTCCAAACCTTCAGCTAATGACCAATCCACTAATTATCTAAGTTATTAACCATTCGATGCCAACTTAATAGACCATTGACATAGGAAATCAAACTACCATATACTAGCACACTACTTCCAGAACAACTAAGTACAGATTTGAAATTAATAGTCCACTGCAGTTCATTTATTACAAATTACAAAAAGTGTTTCATTCATCTAATTCTCTATTATTACTGCTACGCCATTGAAATTCCAATTTACATGATATTGCACAGATTCGACATCAATTTAACATGACTTGGATTTTATTTCTTCAATCGACTAACACACATATTCAGTCCGTCAACATCAAAGGAAACTGAAAAAGTACCTGGAAATCGACACAAGTAGAAGAAGAGGAGGTCAGCCACAACACAGTAGCAACAACAAACAATTCCAAACAATTATCGAATAACCAACAGCCAAGGAATAGGTTCGAAATCCAGAAATATTCAACAAGTTAACAGAAAACTAGGAAATCAACCCAACACTGCTTGAACCAACCCATAATAGCTCAAAATCACAACCATATGGTCTGTAAATGTTTAAAACCAATTAGATTCACTAGATCAAGTCAAAATCAATTTGAATGGAACCAAGGCCATTCAAAAACCAACCAATAAACTTCAAAGGGACCTCAACGATCAGAAGAGAGTAGAGTTGATCAGAATTAACCCAAGATCAATGTAACAGTGCCTATTTTGATTTTTGTTGCATATTTTCTGTTTTTGTTTTTGATTTTTGTTTTAACTAAGAACTAAAAGAAGACTTTAGTTTCAGGTTTGAATTTCCAAATCTGAAATTTGGAGAGGGAGTTTTTTGGGAATTAGATGGCTGAAAACCAACCCCCTCTTAAGGCATTTAGGCATGCCTTTTATAGGCAGAGCTGAGGGCATCCCTCAGATTTTTAGTTTTCAATGTCAGTCCCTTACCTATTTATTCAATTAGTCCCTTATTTTCTAACTTGTTACCCAAGTAATCCCACTAAAATTATTGAAATCTACACTAAAGTACCACTCTAGAAGGCCCTAGAAGATTCTAGTTTCAACTACCATGTGCTGCCCAATCCTAAATGTCTAAACTACCCCTGAACTTAAGCTAAAACTACAGCTATAACCAAGACAGTTTCTTAAGCTCTGAATATACCCCAATTTAAACTCTTGTTGAATCTATCGATTGAACTAAGAATTAATGACCAAACTAACTACCAAACGACGACTAATTAAACTAAAACTGAACTAACTAGTAATTAACCTAAACTAAAGGAACACCAGAAATTAATTCAAGCAAAACTTAGTAAAACTAATTAACAAATTATCAACGGCTTAACTAAAACTCAAACTAAGATCAGGAATTGGAACATATTAAAATCAAACAAACAACTAGACTTAATCAAATCAGGACACAAGATTAGAACAATATTGACAAAAATTAAAACGCAAATTAACCAGACATTAACCATGGAATTCACACATGCAGAAAATCAGAAAAGGAAAAAGAAATTGAAAATAAAAGAAAATACCAACAAGAACTCTCTGACAACAAAGAGCTCCAGCCAGTGGTTGTTTCTCCAAATCCCCCGAAATTTCTGACCCGTAATATCCCTAACCACGTGTTTTCATAAGAAAATACCTGGTTAGGGTTGTTAGGGTCCGAAATCATGGAGACTTTCCATTAGGTTTTTAGTCGGAAACCTTCAATTTGATATTCGAGCTGTTCCAGGTAGATTCGAGAGATAGGGCTATGGGGGTTGGGTAGAGGAGGCCCAGGCGGTCACATGGTGTTAATTTGGTGGTGATTGGGTTACTTTGGGTTTTTGCCGGAGAATCTTTGATCGAAGATTCGACAAGCTAGGGCTGGATTTGAAGGAAACGGGTGGTGGATTCATGACGAGGGAGAAGAGGAGGTCTCGTGGTGTTATTTTGGCGGTCGATGGCATAAGTTGTGTTCGCCAGCGGTGGGGTTCCGGCGAGGTAACAGAGGGTACGAGGAAGGTGAGTTATGTTTTAGGTTTTGGGAATATTTCGGACATATTTATCAAGTTAACAAGAAAGCACCACAACCGTTGGATTACGGAGAATGAAGGGCTGAGATTGATTTGCTATGAAACGACGTCGTTTGGGCGTCTCTGGAGATGGGTCGTTTGGACCGGGTGGGGGTTTGGGCCTGGGTCGGGGAAAGAAACAAAAATGTTGGGCCTGGGTGAAATGAATTGGGCATGGCCCAAATCGTGGGCAGCCCTTTCTCTATTTCTTTTTGTTTTTTTTTCCTTTTCATTTGTTTCTTTTATCTATTTTTTTGTATATTTTTGTATTTTTCTGATTTTATAAAATTGCAACAATTAAAATAAAGTCCTAATATATCTCACTAATTGATTTCTAAAATTATTTTAAAAACTATTTCGGGACGAATTCACAATTAAACAATTAAAAATACAAAAGTGAACTATTTTTGTTATTTTCTTCATATTTTGTTCTAAAACAAATTAACCCCTAATTAATACTAAAATATGAAATTAACCTAAATGCAAATGCATATTTTGTATTTTTCATATGAATTAAAATGCACATATAAATGCAACAATTAGCAGAAAATGACACAAAAATTCACAAAAATTATAAAGTAATAAAGAAATTGTTTTGTTTGAATTTCTGGGAATAATTTGCTTTGGGCGAAAATCACGTGCTCACAGCTTCCCCTCGTTGCTCGGAAACATGAAAAATTTTCGGGCAAAGATAAGTGAGCAAATATGAGCAATTTTTGCCCGTTTGAATATTCCGTGTGAGGCATTTTTGAAAGAGTTGACCGCACCCTGCTTCAGAGGTTGCCTACATATCCTGGGCTAAACATGAATCAGGTCAGTGTAGTTCAGGAGTGTCTGGTAGCTGGGACTACCAGGAGCTATGATTTCACTACGATTGCTGCTGCTACTGCTTGCTGACCTTCCTTATTACACCATGGCAAAATAAAAGAAGTTAAACTAAACTATGACCTATGAATTACAAAATCCTATCTAAATTCTTCAAACTTGTTGTTGTACTTCCTCGTTACCTTGTTGTCTTGTGTTTTCTTGGTAAAATCCCTTGTTACCATTGCGAACTACAAATTGAGGTGTTGTTCCTTTCTTCAAATTACTGAACTTGAATGTATTCCCTTATTGTACGGGTGGGCTCCCGATTACTGAAACTTGAATTGTATGTCTCTGTTCTCCAGGCGGACTCTTGACTTCTGAATTTTGAAATTGAATGTATTCCTCTGTTATCCAGGCGGGCTCCTGACTGCTGAACTTGAACTTGAATGTATTCCTCTATTATCCAGGCGGGCTCCTGACTGCTGAACTTGAACTTGAGATGTATTCCCTGCTCTCCAGGCGGTCTCCTGACTGCTGACTTGAAATGTATTCTCTGCTCTCTAGACGGGCTCGTGACTGCTGCATTTGAAAGTATTCCCTGCTCTCCAGGCGGGCTCCTGATTTCAAATAGACAAAACAAAGAAAATTTTCTGCCCCAGTTTGGTGGCTGGGGACAGATGTGATTGTAAAACTAAATAATATTACCAAGTATTACTAAGGATTTGAAAGCTAGGTCCCATTATTCAAGGGGGTCCTGACAACTCTTAACTAAGCGACGAATTATAATCTAAGTTATATCTATACAGGTGTGACTTCTGCTAAATTTTGTTATCTAAGAGGATCTTTAAACTACTTCCCATTATCCAGGAGGGTCCTGAAAATCAAAGGTCAAATTTTATCTTAAGGGTAACAACTTTCATGTCTGAATTACACTACCCTACAACAGAATTTACGCTAAATGTGGTTATCTAATTGAAATCATAAAGCTAAGTCCCATTATTTAGGAGGGTCCTGGAAACTCCTAATTGAATCCTGTCTCGAACATGCACACTTCTAAACCAACTTATACTGCTTTAGGGTACATTTATGCTAGATTATGTTATTTTTGAACTTTAAACTAGGTCCCATTTTCCAGGAGGGTCCTGAAAATCAAAAATCAAACCTGTTTGTTGACTGCCTTTCTCCACGGAGGGTTCCTCTGAAACAAACGAACTTTTCTGTTCCTGTTTTTAATCAAAGAAAATTTGTCAGTTCAAAATGGTGGTTAGTTGGTGGCATTCTTGCTGGAGATCTTTCTACTGGATTGTTTTGTTCCGACTAGCTTCCCGAATTGGCCCCGAACGCTTTGACTTTCTGACTGATCTTCAAACCCCTGACTCTGACAAATCGAGTGTTCTGTACCCATGTTGTTGTTTTCACACCTCTGACCCTTTTTCTGAACCTTTGCACTTCCCACGACATTTCCCAATCATTCCACCGATGACATTTCTGGTAATTCCCTGTATTCCACCTTTCATCCCATTGTTTTTGACATGCTCTGACCATATCGCGCTTTACACTTTCCGAGATCTGGTAGTAAGTTTTGAAATCCCTTTCCACTTGCTTTGAACAAAACTGACAATGAAACATTTTAGACAGATAAAACCTCCAAAGAAAATGAAATGCAATGAGTTTACGAGTTAAGGATAGGAAGAATCCAAAATTGGATGACTGCTAAAAAGAAAAGGGAAAGAAACTTATCTGACCGGAACAGCCGGTACCAATCGTCATGACATGCATTTCGGGCTAATCGGCCCAATCTGTCCAACTACCTAACTCTTGGTCGCCACCCTTTGTTGCCCCAAAATTTCCATCACTTTATTACTTTATGCAAACCTTAGCCTTGTTCATCCTGTGGTGCCTCGAAACAATTTTCCACCAACAGACCTTTCTACATCAATCATTTCTCAACTCACTTTCGCCTCAAGGTGCCCGCGAGGGTTTTCACCAATAAGACTCTCTCATTTTATTCTTTCTCTCAACTCTCGTCGCCTTACGGTGCCTGTGCAGGTTTTCACCAATAAGACTCTCTCATTTTTAACTTTTTGCTTTTCTTGCTGAAACCAGAGTGTTGCCCCAGACATGAATTACATTTACCTGCTTGACTTGGCATTTCTCAAAGATTGATCAGAAGGTCTTTCTTTGGACCGTAATGTGGGCTTTAGACGGGTATGAAAGTCTCAAAATAATTTCAAAATGTGTTAAAATTACAACTTTCGAAATCAGATTTCTTACAACAACCACGACTTTTGCCCCAGTTTCTTGCTTGGGGACTTTTGGATTTTATTTTGGTATGACTGAACCTCAGAGAGGCTACCTACGTACCCTTTCGGGATCAAGTCAAACGTAGTTCACGTCATAGAAACTACGTTGTTGTGTTTTTTTTCTTTTCCGCTCTTCTTTTCCTTTTTTTTCTTCATTTTCTTTTCTTTTTTTTCTCTTTATTCTTTCCACTTTCAATTTTCTTCTTCTTTTCTTTTCCTTCTTTTATTCCTTTCTTTTCACTTTTCTTTTCATATTATTTTCTTCCGCACTCGCGTTTCTTAATGGTGACATTGATTCCGAAAGAGGGATATGAAAGAAAATAAGTAAGGTTCAAAGGGGATGACAAGGGGTAAAAGTATTTAGATAGCAGAACAAAACGCCTTCGTCATTTCAATCTTTAAAGTATGCCAAATACAAACAAGTACAATCAAAATAAAGAAATCATACATAGTATCTCTTGACCGCATCAGAATTGATGGCCATTTCTACACATTTTCCTTCTATGCCTGTCAAATATAGTGCACCATTAGACAACACTCTGGTTACAACAAATGGCCCCTGCTAGTTTGGGGCGAACTTTCCTTTTGCTTCAGCCCAATGAGGCAAAATACGTCTCAGCACTAACTGTCCGACTTCAAACTTCCTCGGACGCACTTTCTTGTTGTACGCTCTTGCCATTCTTTGTTGGTACAGTTGACCATGACACACTGATGCCAATCTCTTCTTGTCAATCAAACTCAACTGCTCAAGGCGGATTTTCACCCATTCATCATCATCGATCTCAGCCTCTACTATGATTCGGAGAGACGGGATTTCTACTTCTACGGGTATCACTGCTTCCGTGCCATACACTAAAGAGTAAGGAGTTTCCCCCACCGAGGTACGAATAGTGGTGCGGTATCCCAATAATACAAAAGGCGGCTTTTCATGCCACTGTCTAAATCCCTCCACCATTTTCTGGAGTATTTTTTTTATATTCTTATTGGCTGCCTCAATCGCACCATTTGCCTTAGGGCGGTATAGAGTAGAATGACGATGAGTAATCTTGAACTGCTCACATGTCTCCTTCATCAGATGACTATTAAGATTAGCCCCATTGTCTGTGATAATCACCTTCGGTATCCCAAACCGACAAATAATGTTCGAATGCACAAAATCCACCACAACTTTCTTGGTCACAGACTTGAATGTCTTGGTTTCCACCCATTTGGTAAGATAATCTATAGCTATCAGAATAAACCTGTGCCCATTTGACGCTGCTGGATCAATTGTCCCAAATAACATCCATGCCCCAAGCAACAAAAGGCCATGGTATGGACATCGTATGTAGTTCTGATGGCGGATAATAAATCAAGTCTCCATGCACTTGGCACTGATGACATTTACGTACGAAATTGATATAATCTCTCTCCATAGTAAGCCAATAGTAACCTGCCCGTAGGATCTTCTTTTCCAAAACATATCCGCTCATATGCGGTCTATAGACTCCCGAATGTACCTCAGTCATGATAGATGTGGCCTACCTCGCATCCATGCACCTCAACAGTCCGAGATCTGCGGTTCTTTTATATAACACTCCTCCATTAAGGAAGAACCCGCTTACCAACCGTCGAATCGTTCTTTTCTGATCACCGGTGGCCTGTATCGGATACACACCCATCCTGATATATTCCTTGATGTCATGAAACCACGGTTCACTGTCAAGTTCCTTTTCCACCACATTACAATAAGCGTGTTGATCGTGGACCTGAATCTGCAAAGGGTCCACGTAAGCCTTATCCGGATGGTGTAACATTGACGCCAGAGTAGACAACGCATCGGCCACTTCATTATGAATCCTTGGAATGTGCTTGAACTCTATCGACTAAAACCGCTGACAAAGCTCATGCAAACATTATCGATACGATATAAACTTTAAATCTTGTGTTTCCCATTTTCCTTGAATTTGGTGTACCAGTAGGTCCGAGTCACCCATGACCAAGACTTCCTGGACACCCATATCTACATCTAATCTCAACCCCAAGATACATGCCTCATATTCTGCCATGTTATTCGTACAATAAAAACGAAGCTGAGCTGTAACAGGGTAATGTTGCCCTGTTTCAGAAATAAACATCGCTCATATTCCCACGCCTTTCATGTTTGTGGCCCCGTCAAAGAAAATTTTCCATCCTGGCTTCTCAACTTGTTCCAACTCTTCAACATGTATCACCTCTTCATTAGGGAAATAAGTCTTCAAAGGTTCATAATTTTCCTCAACCGGATTCTCGGCCAGATGGTCCGCCAAGGCCTGTGCTTTCATCGCAGTCTGAGTCACGTAGACAATGTCAAACTCTGTGAGCAGGATCTGCCACTTTGCAAGCCTCCCTATGGGCAAAGGCTTCTAAAAGATATACTTTAACGGATCCATACGTGATATGAGGTAAGTAGTATAAGATGACAAATAGTGTTTTAGCTTCTGTGCCACCCAAGTTAGGGCGCAACATGTCCTTTCAAGACGAGTCTACTTAAACTGGTAGGGTGTGAACTTCTTGCTGAGGTAATAGATGGCCTGCTCCTTCCTTCCAGTGATATCATGTTGACCCAACATACAGCCGAACGAATTGTCCAATACCGTTAAATATAGAATCAAAGGTTGCCCTGGTTCTGGCGGAACCAACACGGGTGGATTTGACAAATACCCCTTTATCTTATCAAACGCCTCCTGACATTCGTTTGTCCACTTGACCACAACGTCTTTCTTTAACAGCTTAAAGATAGTCTGACAAGTTGTCGTAAGCTGGGCGATAAATCTGCTCATATAATTCAATCTCCCCCGCAAACTCATCACCTCGGTCTTGTTCCTCGGAGGTGGCAATTCATGGATGGACTTGATTTTTGATGGATCCAGTTCAATACCCCGGCGGCTGACTACGAACCCCAACAATTTTCCAGACGGCACCCCGAACGCGTATTTTGCAGGATTAAGCTTGAGATTGTACCTGCGAAGCCTTTGGAAGAACTTTCTTAGATCCCTGACATGGTCAGATTGCTGTCTAGACTTTACAATCACATCGTCCACATACACCTCGATTTCCTTGTGTATCATATCATGGAATATTGTTGTCATTTCCCTCATATAAGTTGCCCCAGCATTTTTCAAACCAAATGGCATGACCAGATAGCAGTATGTTCCCCATGGCGTGATGAATGCCGTCTTTTCTGTAACTTCTTCGCCCATTAAAATCTGATGATAACCCACGTAACAATCCACAAAAGAACCAATCTCATGTTTGGCACAATTATCAATCAATATGTAGATATTCGGCAGCGGAAAATTGTCTTTTGGACTTGCCTTATTAAGATCCCGATAATCGACACAAACCCTGGTTTTTCCATCTTTCTTTGGCACAGGAACAACATTAGCTAACCAGGTGGGATACCGTGTAACCTGAATGACCTTCGCATTGAACTGCTTGATAATCTCTTCTTTGATCTTTACACTTATGTTCGTTTTGAACTTTCTCAACTTCTGCTTGACAGGAGGGAATGTTGGGTCAGTGGACAATTTGTGAACCACTAAATCAGTACTTAGCCCCGGCATATCATCATACGACCATGCAAAAATATCCTTGTACTCAAACAATGCTTTGACTATCCCCTCCTTGAGTTGTGGCTCCAGATGAACACTTATTTTAGTTTCACGAACATTGTCTAGGTCCCCTAGATTAACTGCTTCTGTGTCATTTAGGTTAGGTTTGGGTTTTTCTTCAAAGTGACTTAATTCTTTACTAACTTCCTCATAGGCCTTGTCATCATCATATTCCACCTCATCATGACACTCGATTTCTTGCACTATTATTTCTGAATTAGATTGGCTTTTAAAACTGGGCCGAAGATTCCTCATGCATGTCATGTCATCGATATCAGCATAAAGAGAACTGTACAGAAAAGAAAAAGAAATGGAAACAAAATTAGGAATTAAGAAAGAAAAGGAATTTTATTTCATTGAATGTAAAGATAACAGGGTTTTAACTCATCCAAACGGACAGAACATAGCAACTGAATTACAAACCCTGAAATAATCCAGGTGAACAAAAGGAAAACAAAACCCACTACCGCGACTCCCTCCGAGATGGAAGAGGAGTGGCTTCCCAGTTGTTGACATTAGCACATGGCCCGTTGTACTGTATATCTGCTTTGCTCGACCCTTCCCCGGCCTCAACCATATTCACCTCAGCAAATACCTTCGCAAGCCCTTTCTCCAAGTTCCCATCCACACCAATCAGTGGACCAGACACCTTTGCCAATAATTGCTTCCCAATACTTGGCCTAACGAAGGACCTGGACAGATGTGGAATTGGTTTGGGAAGAACCCAGCCTCTTTTCTTCATCTTGCAGGCTCGTCTTACATCCGCCACCGTAGGCTTGTAACCCAACCCAAAGGTATCCAGATTCTTGGGCAAATAAACTGGCTGAACTATACCTGGCAAATCAGCACCCAACCCTTTGCCTGGTACAAACCCGTTTTTCAACATTTCAGAGGCTACCATGATAGTTGCAGCTGTTATTCTGGGGACCGGCTACCATGATAGTTGCAGCTGTTATTCTGGGGACCGGGACGCTTTTCCCCTCAGGAACCTTTTCTACCGAGACTGTATCGAAAACCTGGTAAACCCACGACCCCTTATCATCATCAATTTCTATGAAGGGTACTGTGAGCACGTGATTTTTGCCCTATATGAGAATTACTCCCAAAAATTCAAAATAAAACAATTTTCCTTTGTGTGCAATGTTTGAATTTTCGTGGCACGTTTGGATAATTATTTATATTTTGTCTATGCATGCTTATTGGTTAAATTAATAAAAAATACAAAAAAAATGTTGCGTTTTCATTTAGTATTTATTTAAGTTTGTTTTACAAAATGAGAAAATCATAAAAAAATAATGTACGCGGCATTTTTAGCATTTAACGTCTAAATTGTGCGATTTTATCGTTAATTGCTATTTAAATGTGCGATAATTTCTATTTGAAGTTAATTAGTATTTTTGATAAGTTAATTTACTTTATAACTTAATTTATAATTTTAGTTTTATTAATTAGGAAGTAAAAGAAAAAAAATATACAAAGAAAATCGGAATTGGGCCTCTTCTTCAATTTTGAACCACAGGCCCAAATATACCCAACCTTCCTCTACGACCCGGTCCATTTCAAACCGGGTCGACCCAGTCCATAACCCCAAAGACCCAATACCCCTATTTCCCCTATCTTTCATTTCCAAAAACAAAACCCTAAAAGTATTCACTGTTGAAAAACCCCACCCGCCCCCTCTCTTGCTCTCCTTCTTCAAGCTTTCAAACTACATTCCCATGGCTGCCTTCCCCATCACCTTTACCAGCCTCTTCGTCCGTCTTCCTCAGCTGAACGACCAGCCATGGACGACCATCCTCGAAGCTTCGCCATGAACGACCACCCTCTAGGTCAAGCTCGTCCATGGACTGCCCTTCTTCTTCTTCTTCTGAACACCAGCAGCTCCCCGTCGCCCATAACCTCTCTCACCAAAACAGCCCCGTCATCGTCACGTCCAAACCACCATGGCAGCCCTCCCCACTGTCACTCCTCCATGAACGACCAAACCAGCTCGTCAAACTCCATCCGCGACGTAGCCACACCCAGCCATCATCGCCGCTGCTGCTTCGTCCAATTTCTCTCATCGTCTCCGAGCTCCGCCATTGACGAGCATGCAGCGATGCTGCTGTTACTGTTGCCTCGTCTTCGTCTTCTTCACGTTCCAGCAGCTGCTACTACAGCTCGTTGCTGCTACCTTCTGCTTCGTTTTTCAAACGACACCAAACGACCATCTTCTTCGAGGGTCCGTTCGTGGTCGTCTTCGGCATCGAGTTAATTTGGTGCGATAATTGTTTCCAGACAGATTTGTTTTCGTTTGAGTTCATCGTCGTTCCGATCCGGTTAGTTGGTTTAAGTTTCGTTTCTGTCCGTAATTTGTTTGATATTTTTCGTATCTGAAATCAGATATATTTGATATTAATTTCGTGTTTATCGTTTTTTTTATCTTTTTTCAGTTTGTTTCATTCATTTTTTTTGTTTACTTTTAGGTAGAAATTGTTAGTTTAATTATAATATTGTTAGATTTAAGTTGAGTTCAATTAATTATTTCTTCAGTTTGTTTCATTCATTTTTCTTGCTTATTTTTAGGTAGAAATTGTTAGTTTAATTATAATATTGTTAGATTTAAGTTGAAGTTCAATTAATTATTTTTTCAGTTTGTTTTATTAATGTAAAAGGATTTAGTTTTAATATAGAAGAGTGTTAGTTTAAATTGTTTGAATCCGTCATGTTTGTTGTTTAATATAGATTTAACTCGTGTTCATTTTTGTTTAAAGTTCGTTTTTAATCCAGTGATTTAATGTGAGTTAATGTTTTGGTTTTAAATTTTTTGATTTAGTTTGAATCATGTATCTTTGTTGTAATTTTGTTGGACTTAATTTGAAGATCAATTGATTATTTGAGTTTAGTGATTTGAATCTGTTTATTTATTTTTGTTTAAGTTTAATTTGAATTTGAGCTCATGATTTGAATATATTTGTTTGTTATTGTTGTTAAATCTGAAAATAGGTTTGTTGTTAAAAAATATTGTTCAGTCAAAATAATTCCAGTTTTCTTTGTTGTTCATCATATAGTTTGAGGATGTTCATAAAATCTGATTAGGAATTGGTTATAGCTGCTATATTTTGGTTAGAATTGATTAGGTGAATTGGTTATAGCTGACAAGGTAGATTGGTAAATTGCAGTATTTTCAGGATTAAAATGGTAATTTCAGTAAGGTTAGAGGGGTATTTTCGGAATTAAAATTCTGAACAATTATTTATTTTGAGTGCTCTGTCCATTAAGATTAAATAATATTTTAATAATATTAAAATAGTACATGGTGTGGGACAAGACATAATGGAGTGGAGAATAATAATTATTTAATGTAGGCATGGAGGACAAGATATAATGGGAGGAATAATGTATTTGTTTAATGTAGTGGGAGACAAAACATTAGATAGTGGGATTAAAATGAGATGAGTGGAAGATAGTGGGTTTTAATTTTTTTTTTAAAAAATGCTGAAAGATGGTAATAAATAGGGGGAACTTGGACAGAATTTAGGGGGAAAAAAGGAAAGTTGAATATTTAAGAGAGAAATATTTCGAAAATATTAAGACTTCCAAAAATACAAATAAAAACATTCTGGAAATTAAAAGAGTGAGTAGTATACATCTGATATACAATCTAAATATTCTGATATACAGATTCAGAAATTAAGGGTTAAACATTAATTAGTCTTCCAAATCTGAAAAGATTCCATTTGCTTCTGTCCGTTGATTGTTGTTGGTGTTTCTGGATTTTTATCTGGATTTTAAAATTTGTCACTGATTTCTCATTGCTGGTTACTGGGTGTTGCTGTTGTTGTATGCTACTGAATTTCTACTGATCTCCCTTTTCTTTTGTTTCCAATATCAGATACACAACTGACACGCTGGTTACTGTAAACTGAAACATGAAGCATGAATACGAAATGAAGAGTTGAAATTCTGAATTTATTTTAATTATATTTTGAATTTTATTTGTATATATAAATTATTTAGCTTACTCTAATCAGAATCATGTAGTTGTTTAATATATATAGTGGAACATCTGACGATAGCTTAGCGAACGAACTATCTAGGTATTGCCTAAAAAATAAATAAATGGTGTAGTAACTCTGTCTAATTAATTCATTATTGTTGGATGATTATCATGTCTCAAAAGCATGTTAATTGATTTAGACTATTCTTAAACATTCAACACTTAGTTCATTAAACGAATAGACCGTTTCGGAACTTGTAGGAATATTGTTTAGCTAAATACTATTGGTTAATTTCAGCATGTAAATGGTCTAGGATTAAAATTAGGCCAAGTTTTTTTTTAATTTAACAAACTGTGAACATACCTAGTATAATGTAATTAGGTAGTAACGTGTGAATGATATGGCCCAGGTCCAGTTTTGTGCCATATACGTTGGGCCTGGACCCGCATTGGCAACGGACTGCCCTGTTTGCATCATTTTCAGAATTTATGAATCATATTCGAAACCCAACCATAACAACTCAAGCATGTAAATAAATTAAGACCTTTTCTCTTTCATTTTGTGGAGACAATTTTAATAGAAAAATTTAGGCACTTTAGGATTATCCTTTTAAAATAAATGAGATGAGCCTCGCCCAATAAAACGCACAAATTGCGGGGCCCTCGATAAATGTTTAATTAAAATTACTTAGACTTCGGGATGAGCCATTTAGCAAAATTCCACGGCTTTACCCAAAAATAATAATACGCTAATTGCTTTAGGCGCGCATTTTAATAATCTTACCTTCTTAAACTCGGGTGTGCATTTCATTCGACCCAAATCCAAATCCCAAAACATTGAATAAAAAATGTGTTCCGGATCGCGGGTGCATTTCATGTGACGCAATCCAAAGACATATTTTTTAAACGATGTTCACATTCTTTTAAAATATAATAATAAAAGCGGTAAAGAGCTAAAATTTGCACATGAGCTCATAATTGTATAAAATCAGATAAACAAGCCGAATATGATAGTTGAGCGACCGTGCTAGGACCACGGAACTCGGGAATGCCTAACACCTTCTCCCGGGTTAACAAAAGTCCTTATCCGGATTTCTGGTTCGCAGACTGTAATACAGAGTCATTCTTTGCCTCGATACGGGATTAAATTGGTGACTTGGGACACCCTAAATCTCCCAAGTGGCGACTCTGAATAAATAAATAAATCCCGTTTCGATTGTCCTTTAATTGGAAAAACTCCTTCACCCCTTGCGGGGACGGAAAAAGGAGGTGTGACAGCTCTGGCGACTCTGCTGGGGAACATAGACCCAGAACCACTGGTTCAGGGTTAGAAATTCGAGCTTAGATAAATTGTTATATTTGGTTTTATCTGATTTTGTTACATGATCTGTGCATAATGTGCTAACTAACTGCTTTTACCGCTTTGATATTTTGTGAACTGTATATAAACTGTGCTGAAACTCATCTCCTCTCTGAGTCTTCTAAATCATGAAAAATGGTGTACTTCGTACGACTTCTTTTCTGTATAGTGTCAAATCCCAATTTAGAACGAGGTTTGGATAAGTTGCAAAGCCGGCGAAGCTTCTGTATTCCCGGATTGCTGCTTCCCCCTCAGCTCGAGCTGTCCGCTCGGGTAAGCCAGGTCTAGAACAAACACCCAAGTTCTGAACCTAGAATAACTTGACTTCATGTCGAACCCCTAGTAAGAACGTTTATTTGCATCATGTTGCATTTGGCTTAGGGGACTCAACACAGGGGTTGGGTCCGTCTAGGACAAGCAACCTGAACTGAAAAAGACCATCCTGCTGCATCTTGTTTGTTTTGCACATTTATTTGCCTCAGATCTCCACGCTGACCGGCTTCTGAAATAGGGAATTTTTGAAAAAAAAAATTGAAAAAAGAGAGAGTATATAGTAGTATAGGGAGATAACTACTTTTTTTAAAAAAAAATAAAATAAAATAATAATAATAATAATAATAATAATAATAATAATAATATAAAACAATGGCAAGAAGTGTCAAAACCCTGCCAAAATTTTGAATTTTTTAGTTTGATTTATTGGGAAAGAAAGGAATATTGTTTACAAAGTTCAGTTTATGGGCGAACTACGCCGATTTGATTCTCACCGGATGTGAGATACGTAGGCAGCCCTAATCGGGTCCAACCTCCCCTTTTGCTAAAATAACCAAAATATGCCAAATGTTAATTTCATCAGAACAATAAATCGAGTCAGGCTGTTTTGCCATAAATAGCCGAGTATTCCCGAAAGGGACGCCGGAAGGCTGAATTTGCACAAACGGCCATTTTTGGGATATTTTGACTGGTAGACCTATACAGCCTTAAAATCTTCGTCCCCGAAGTGCTGAAAGGCCATATCTGAAAACCGAGTCCTTCATCTTCAAAATTAAAAGATGGAATATAGATAGTTTTGTTTTGAGTCGAATAAAAGTTTTTCCTTCTTTAATCACATTAATAAATGTGCAGGATGAGCACAAATCAAAATGAACCGTTCTCAGTCTTTAGCGAGGCCCCTCTACAACTCCACATGTGGTGGAATGATCTGAAAGACGATAGTAATGAGATAGTGGGAAGAATTTTAGGAGGTTTTGTCAATCTGTTGAATATCAAGCCGAGGATAGATATCCTCGAGGCTCTAATACCGTTCTGGGACCCAACCCCTAATGTATTCCATTTTGTTGACTTTGAACTTTCACCTACACTAGAGGAAATCGCCGGATATGCGAGATTGAATGGGAAATTAAGGGGACAATATTTGCTTTCACCAAGATCGGTATCTCCGCACGGGTTTTTGGATTTGCTAAACATTAGTCGGAAGGTGCAAAATAATGATTTGTCGAGAGGATGATGCGCTCTCTAATTCTTATATCAACTGTATGGTATTCCTTAGGGTTTTGAAGAGCTGAACCTCGGACTAACTCATGCTCGGAACAGGAACAAATGGGAGGCAAGACGTACTTTGGCATTCACAACAGCATTCCTGGGAATCGTGGTTTGTCCCCGCAAAGATAAGAAAATAGAGATAGGCCTTGTAGGGATGGCTGATGTTGCAATCAAGAAAACTAACAGTACTGTGGTCTATTTGGTTTTGTGCGAAATCTACTGAGCTTTAACTATATGCCGAGAAAGAGGCAATTTCTTCCAAGGATGCAATCTGTTACTCCAGCTGTGGATGCAAGAACACCTCTGTCACCGAGTAGGATACATGAATCACGGGTTGACCGAACAAAATTGTATCAGTGGTTTTGAGAAACGGATGACAGGCGTTGTATTCCCCGAAGGTGTTGAAGCGTGGCTTGCACGATTAAGGACAACAATAGCCAACCAAATTGAATAAGCATTTGGGTGGTTGCCTGATACTAAGGTAATATACATGGCGGCCGAGGAATGTCATATTCTTTTGATGGGAGTTCGCAGTATCCAACCATATGCTCCTCATCGGGTATTGAGCCAACTAGGAAGATTTCAGGTAATTCCCACTGATGAGGATCTAAGCAAGCACGCCATTGAGTTGAGTCCAGGAGTCGTGTTCCCCGAAGGAAAAATTAGAAAGCTGTGGCACGAATGTAGATTCCTTGAGCCCAAGACTATGGTTCGAGAACTGGCTAAGGGTAAGGTAGACCCAAAGTATGATGTTTTGTTCGGGAAAAGGTTCCAGATTCCTCAGAGACCTGCTAAAAGAGCTCATGTCCAACAACTTACGGATGATTCGCAGGAACAATGGGGTTGGTTGGCGAGAGAAGAAGGTTGTCGGGCTGAAATCGGGAAGCTGAAGCAACAAGTTGAAAGGCTTAAATTTGAGAACAGCGTGCAAGTTACCTCAGAGCAGGGTGAAAAGAACAAATTAACCAAAGAAAACCAGGCACTAAAAGCCCGAATTCGCCAAGTCAGTAAGAGTAACAACGATCGACAGAAACGTCGCTCCGATGAAAGGTTGATAGCAGAGTTGAGAAATCAAGTCAGCAAAAGCCGAGAGGACTTGATGAGATCTGAGGCTTGCATAGCAAGAATGTGGGTCATATGGGTAAAAGGTACAATGGCACGGAGAAAACATCTACAACAAGTCATAAGGGATTCTGAAATAAGCATTGGACTATTAATAGAAACAAACTCCACTCTTCAGGAGCGGGTCGTTAAACAAGCCCGAGATGCCCGGGCAGACAGAAGGCACTATTATGATTTAATGGCTAGAATGGAAGAACAAATGGAGAGGTTTCAGGATCGACTCGCCGACAATACTCAAGTACTGGGACTAAAGAACCGACGAATAGAGCAACTGTTCAGGGAAAGGGATAACATCCGGGGTAGGATTGATGATATTGGGCACTACATCTACATGAGATGCCTAGCATGTGAGCAAATACCTCATGATACCCTTCTTGCCTCCATCATGGGCTACGTCCACCGGATCATGAATGAGTTGAATAGCTTGCAAAAGGGTCTTACACCAAAGCCCGCGGAAAGGCCGAACAATGCCTCGCGGGCACCTAAATTGAAATCTTTAATGTATCCCTAGTTCGAGTCTTGTTTGTTGACTTTATGGGTCCGTTGTCTCCCATATGTTGTTTTTTTTATCGAGTCAGGTTAAGAATTTTGGAATCTGTATTTTGATGTTCTTTGTTTAAAATAAGTAGCTTGTAATAGCAAATTTTGGTGATGAATTGAATGATTCCAAAAGAGTTTTGTGTCTTTACTTTGCGGCATGAACTACGCCTGGTCTGATTCGTGCGGGGTCACGATGCGTAGGCAATCTCTATAGGATTCGACCGTAATTAAAAAAGGAAAAAGAGAGAGAGAAGAAGAAAAGAAAGGTCCCTGAAACACTCTAAAGAGGCACAAATAAAATAAGAAGGGATGATGCATGCGATCAGAGCAAAAACATGTTAGAAATGGTTAACTGCCTAAGAACATTGCATCCCCCAACATGCAATTACAATATCTGTTAAGACTCTAACACTGACAAGTTTGTTGTTTTTCCAATCTATATCAGTTAGTTTGTTAAAGCGTACTGGCACTGTACCATTATCAAACAAGATCAAAAGGGCCCATACCAGAAAGCATGACTGGCTCAGACAACAGTGTTGAGTCGGAAAAGACGGCAAATCGGATGCTGAAGGAGGCCATGGAAAACATGGAAAAGATGAGGCTGGAAATGAATGAAATGCAGATAGCCTTAGCTAGAGCCCAAAAGGGGCATGAACTACCTGTTACTCCTACTCTCCAACCAGGACACACGCCAGAATACCCCTCTCCCGGCCCTTCAACGAGTTTCCCAAGCCATCATTACTATCAGGGAAGAGAGGCCTATGATCCCCAAGCTCCACTACCCAATCAGAATCCTCCTTCACCAAATGTTCCCGTCTTTGTGGCGCCTGCACCAACCCCATTGCACAGATCGTCTAGTGAGTCATTGTTTCAGGCTCACGATACACAATATTACCCCCATGAACTCACATTCAAAGCACCCGAGCCACACACCTATAATCCCCACTTTGAGGTCCCGGTAGAGATTGAAAAGCCGGCTAAGAGCCCAGAGCAAGACGAGGTGATACGGAAATTTAAAATCCTGGAGCAGTCCTTCAGCAACATGCACGGGTTAGGCAACCAGGTCAGCGTGGCTTACAAGGATCTATGCCCTTTCCCTGACGTCCAATTACCAGCAGGGTTCAAGATGCCCAAATTCGATTTGTACGATGGGCATGGAGATCCTATGGCACATTTACAGGGCTTTTGTAGTAAGATGAGGGGAGCGGGGGGCAAAGATGAGCTACTGATAGCTTACTTTGGCCATAGTTTGAGTGGGTCGGCATTATAGTGGTATACAAGACAAGATCCAAGCAGGTGGTACACCTGGGATGATCTGGCACAGGCTTTCGCAGGACACTTCCAATACAACCTTGAGATAGTCCCAGACCGTCTCACATTGCTAAAGCTTGAGAAGAAACCCGGAGAGAGCTTCCGGGAATTTGGGTTCCAATGGAGAGAACAGGCAGCCAGAGTTGATCCCCCAATGAGAGAGGGAGAAATGGTAGATTACTTTCTATAAACTCTAGAGCCAGCTTACTTCGGTCACTTGGTGACGTCAGTTGGCAAATCCTTAAATGAAGTGGTGAAATGGGAGGTATGATAGAAGAGGGACTTAAGTCTAATAAGATCCTGAGTTACTCGGCAATTAAGGCAACAACTCAGGCCATTCAGAGTGGCACGGGAGGTGCGCTCGGAAAGAAAATGAGAAAAAAGAGGTCACGACAGTAGAGGCAGGCAATTGGTCCAGATCTAGAGGTCCTTCCCCTCATTACCAACCCAGACCCCATCATCTAAACTACCCACACATTCCAAATTACCCTCCACAACCCTACTACCCACCATAAGAACAACATTTCTCCGTCCATCAAGCCCAGACATATACTCAACCATTGGCTCGCCCGCAATGGCGCGCGCCAGCTCCCCACAATACATACCCACCTCCACATAATACCTACCCCCCACCACAAAACACCTATCCACCGCCAAGAGCCTACAGGAACCCTCCAAGGATGGGTTTCAGGGGAAATCCGGCTTCCAGAAATGAAAGACTGCAGAGGCAAAGAACCTTTACTGAGTTGGGAGAAACTTATACTGCCTTGTTCCACAAATTAAGGTAGTTGGGTTTATTAAATCCTGTTGAGCCTAGCATGCCAAATCCCTTACCCCAAAATATGGATCACTCGGTAAGATGTGAATATTGTTCGGGAGCTCCCGGACATGATACCGAGAAATGTTGGAGGCTGAAACATGCGATACAAGATCTTATTGATACCAACAAGATCGAGGTACAGGCACCGGAGGCACCTAACATTAACCAGAACCCATTGCCAAAGCACCCTGAAGCCCACATGATCGAGCTTGTGCACGAAGTAGGGGAGCCGAAGAAACCCCCACAGACAGTGATGATGATCCGTGCCACTCCAAAAGAAAAATCGATCAATGAGGAAGCAGGGGTACAGTTGAAGGGGGAAGATGTCAAGCCAGTGGTGATATTGGGGAAGAATCCATCTGCCGCTACAAGGAAACCAGAACCAGCCAAGTTGGTAATAACGGGAGCATCATCTGCACCCGTGGTTGTTGTGAAAGGGGTCTGCAGGGAACCGGTCATCATAAAACCAGTAGTCCAAACACCAGTGATTGATAGCAAGGCGGTGCCTTGGAAGTATGAAAAGGCAGTGGTAATGTACAAGGGAAAGCAAGTGGAGGAGGATAGTTGTGAGGCGCAGGGACTGACTCGACCGGGATGGTGTTTTACTCCCGTGGAGTTGAGAAGGTCCAACCCAGCAGTAACAAAGAAACCCGTATTAGAAGAAGAGGCGGAGGAATTCCTGAAAAAGACGAAAGTGCAGGATTACTCTGTTGTTGAACAATTGAAGAAAACACCGGCCCAGATCTCGTTGGTATCACTATTGATCCATTCGGACGAGCATCGCCAGCCCCTGATGAAGATACTAAATGAAGCTCATGTCCCCAATGAAATTTCAGTGAACCACCTTGAAACAATTGCCAACAAAATTTTTGAGGTAAACAGGGTAACGTTCTCTGATGACGATTTGCCAGTGGAGGGCACAGAACATAATAAAGCTCTCTACTTGACTGTCAAATGTGAAGATGTGGCAGTTACTCGGGTGTTGGTGGATAACGGTTCAAGTGCCAATATTTGTCTGTTATCCACACTGAACCAGTTGAAGATTGACCATGATAGAATCCACAAGAACAGCGTTTGCGTCTGAGGGTTTGACGGAAGTGGAATAGACACTGTGGGGGATATTATACTCGAGTTGACCATCGACCCAGTCGAGTTTACTATGGAGTTCCAGGTATTGGATGTCGTGGTATCTTATAACCTTTTGTTGGGATGACCGTGGATCCACGCGGCCAAAGCAGTGCCATCCACATTGCATCAAATGGTCAAGTTTGAATGGGACAGACAAGATGTCGTGCTACATGGGGAAGACACTGCGTGCACCATGGGAGGTGCCATTGTGTCATTCATAGAAACCAACGATGACAAAGGTCCCTTGGTTTATCAGATTTTTGATGCAGTGTCAGCAAACAAGATTCCTGAGGGTAAAAGCATTCCACACCCCAGGATAGCTTCCGTAACCGTCATGATAGTTTCAGAGATGCTAAGTAATGGGTTTGTGCCAGGAAAAGGTCTGGGGGCTGAGCTCTAGGGAATTGTTCAACCTGTCTCTTTGCCCAAGAATTTAGAGACTTTCGGATTGGGATTTAAACCAACTGCAACAGATATAAAATGAGCTCAGAAAATGAAGAAGAAAGTTTGGGTTCTTCCCAAGCCAGTTCCGCGTCTCTCTAGATCTTTTGTTAGAGCAGGTGTCACAAGGTCGTCAGTCCCGAAAATTTGTGGACTGTTGATTGGGCCAGATAGAGATTTGGATGAGGGCTTAGAAAGAATGTTCGCAGATGTCAACACAATAGAAGCTGGAGAGGGTTCTAGTAAGGCAGACATACAGTTTGTGGGGCCTAGGGCCAATGTCAACAATTGGACAACTACTCATATTCCTACTCGGAGGGAGTCCTGGTAGTTGGCTCTGATTATTTTTTGTTTTCTAGATTATTCCAGGGTTGTAATCTAGATTCCTTTTTATTTTTATTACTTCTCAACAAAGTGTGAAACCTTGTTCTCCCATAATTCAATAAAACGAAAAAGTTTCTGCTTTATTCCTTATTTTATATGTTATTTTTAATTTTGTTTCCTTCGTTTCTTTTTCTGAACAGTTCTTTTCATACTGGTTCTAATGACATGGCATGCACAACGGATCTTCAACCTAGTCTAAAAGATCAATCTGATTCTGAACTAACTATACAAGAGGTCGATTATGATAATGAATCGGAATATGATGAGGATGAAGCCTTCGAGGAGATAAACAGGGAGTTAAGTCAGTTTGAAGAAAAATCCAAGCCCAACTTAAATGACACAGTAGCCATCAATTTAGGGGATGCCGACGATATCAGAGAAACTAAAATAAGCATCCACATTGCACCAAATATCAGGGAAGAATTGATCAAAACACTTATTGAGTTCAAAGATGTTTTTGCATGGTCATATGATGACATGCCGGGGTTAAGCACAGATTTAGTGGTTCATAAATTGCCCACTCACCCGGCATGCCCTCACGTCAAGCAGAAATTGAGGAAGTTCAAAACGGATATGAGTGTGAAGATTAAAGAAGAAGTAATCAAGCAGATGCAAGCAAAGGTTATTCGTGTCACTCAATAACCTGATTGGTTGGCTAATGTGGTGCCGGTGCCAAAGAAAGATGGGAAGATCAGGGTGTGTGTCGATTACCGCAATCTGAACAGGGAAAGCCCAAAAGACAACTTTCCTTTACGCAACATCCATATATTGATCGACAATTGCGTCGGACGTGAGCTCGGATCTTTTGTAGATTGCTATGCTGGGTATCATCAGATTCTGATGGATGAAGAAGATGCGGAAAAAACGGCATTCATTACACCGTGGGGAACTTATTGCTACCGGGTGATGCAATTTGGTTTGAAGAATGCTGGGGCAACGTACATGAGAGCAATGACTACTGTGTTTCATGACATGATCCATAAAGAAATCGAGGTATACGTGGACGATGTGATCATAAAGTCTAAGTATCTGGAAGACCATGTAACAGACCTAAGGAAGTTCTTTCAAAGACTTAGAAGGTATGATATTAAGCTTAACCCGGCTAAATGTGCCTTTGGTGTTCCATCTGGAAAGATGTTAGGATTCATCGTCAGTCGGCGAGGTATTGAACTGGACCCATCAAAGATCAAATCTATCCAAGATTTGCCACCACCAAAGAATAAGACATAAGTAATGAGTCTGTTGGGAAGATTGAACTACATCAGCAGATTTATTGCACAACTCACAGCAACCTGTGAACCCATCTTTCGACTACTAAAGAAAGATGCTGCGATAGAATGGACAACAGAATGTCAGGAGGCATTTGACCAGATCAAAGGATATTTATAAAATCCACCTGTGTTGGTTCCACCTGAGTCGGGGAGACCATTAATCCTTTATCTAACGGTCCTGGAGAATTCGTTTGGCTGCATGTTGGGGCAACACGACATCACAGGAAGAAAAGAGCAAGCCATCTATTATCTTAGCAAGAAGTATATAGTCTATGAGAATAAGTACACTCAACTTGAGAAGACATGTTGTGCTCTAACTTGGGTAGCACAGAAGTTTAAGCATTATCTATCGTCACATACTACTTACCTTATTTCACGCCTGGATCCATTGAAATATATTTTCCAGAAGCCTAGGCCCACAGGAAGATTGGCAAAAATGGCAGATATTACTCACAGAGTTTGACATTGTCTATGTAACGAGCACGGCCATGAAATCCCAAGCATTGGCCGATCACTTGGCTGAGAATCCTATTGATGAAGAATACGAGCCTTTGAGGACGTATTTTCTAGATGAAGAAGTGATGCATATAGAGGAGTTAGAACTGACTGAGGAACCAGGGTGGAAGCTTTTCTTCGATGGGGCTGCGAATGAAAAAGGAGTTGGAATATGAGCGGTACTTATTTTGGAAACAGGACATCACTATCCTATTACAGCTCAGTTACGTTTCTATTGTACCAACAACATGGCTGAATATGAGGCATGCATTCTGGGCTTACGTTTAGCTGCAGACAAGGATGTCCAGGACGTCTTGGTCTTGGGAGACTCAGACCTTCTGGTACATCAGATCCAGGGTAAATGGGAAACACGGGATTTAAAGTTTATACCATATCGACATTGTTTGCACGATCTGAGCAAGCGATTTCTATCGATGGAGTTCAGACACATCCCGAGAATTCACAATGAGGTTACTGATGTTTTGGCCACTTTAGCATCGATGTTGCACCATCCAGACAAGATCCATGTTGACCCGTTGCATATTCAGGTTCGTGATCAACATGCTTATTGCAACATGATAGAGGAAGAAGTGGATGGCAAGCCATGGTTTTATGACGTCAAGGAGTACCTCAGAATGGGTATATACCCGGAGCAGGCCACCGGAGATCAAAAAAGAGCCATCCGGCGATTGTCAAATGGATTCTTCCTCAGTGGAGGAGTGCTGTACAAAAGAACCATAGATTTGGGATTGCTGAGATGTATAGATGCTAGTCAAGCCACGACAGTGATGACAGAGGTACATGCTGGAGTCTGTGGGCCCCATATGAGCGGGTATGTATTGGCAAAGAAGATTATGCGGGCGGGATATTATTGGCTCACCATGGAGCACGATTGTATCAGTTTCGTGCAAAAATGCCATCAGTGTCAGATACACAGAGATCTGATTCATTCTCCGCCGACAGAATTGCATACAATGTCAGCGCCATGGCCATTTGTTGCGTGGGGCATGGATGTCATTGGACCCATTGAGCCGGCAGCTTCAAATGGTCATAGGTTCATTCTGGTAACCATCGATTATTTCATCAAATGGGTAGAGGCCAAGACTTTCAAGTCAGTGACCAAAAAGGCGGTGGTAGATTTTGTCCATTCCCATATCATCTGTAGATTTGGGATCCCGAAGGTGATCATCACGGACAACAGTGCTAATCTTAACAGCAGTTTGATGAAGGAAGTATGTCAACAGTTCAAGATTACACATCGTAATTCCACCCCGTATCGTCCCAAGGCGAATGGTGCAGTTGAGGCAGCCAACAAAAACATAAAAAAGATTTTGAGGAAGATGGTAGAAGGGTCCGGACAGTGGCATGAAAAGCTACTGTTTGCATTGTTGGGTTATCGCACTATTATTCGTACATCAGTAGGTGCAACTCCTTATTCGTTGGTATACGGAACTGAAGCAGTGATACCAGCAGAAGTTGAAATTCCATCCCTTCGGATTGTCGCTGAGGCCGGGATTGATGATGATGAATGGGTCAAAGCCCGACTGGAGCAGTTAAGCTTAATTGATGAAAAACGATTGGCAGCAGTATGCCATGGTCAGTTATATCAGAAGAGAATGGCAAGAGCATACAATAAGAAGGTGCGCCCTAGGAAATTTGAAGTAGGGGAGCAAGTATTGAAACGGATCCTCCCACATCAGATCGAGGCAAAAGGCAAGTTCGCCCCGAATTGGCAAGGGCCGTATATTGTGACCAGAGTATTATCCAACGGCGAATTACGTCTGACAGATGTCGAAAGAAGATGCATCGACATGGTTATCAATTCTGATGCAGTCAAGAGATATTATGTGTAATTTCTTTTGTTGTTTATTTGTTTGTTTGTAATTGGTGCTTATCGGATAATGAAATGACGGAGGCAATTTTCTCTTCTATCCAAACACTTTTAACCTTTGCTTTACCCCTTTGAGCCTTACTTATCCTTTTATACCCCTCTCTTGGAATCATTAACGAAAAAGAAAAAATGAAAAAGAGAAAAGAAGGAAAATAATAATAATAAAAAAAAAGGAAGGTCGCAAGAAAAACAAAGGAATCGAGTGAACTACGTTCGACCTGATTCCTCAAAGAGGATACGTAGGCGCCTCATGGCTCGGTCATAATGTAACAAAAAATCAAAAAAAAATATCCCCAAGCAAGAAAACTGAGGCAGAAGTTATGTTTTTAAATTTTTGAAAAAAAAAGATTGATTCCAAGAGTTGTAATGTTTTACCCATCAAAGTTATTTTGAATTTTTATATCCTTTTCTTTTAAGCCCCACATAAAACCCCAATTGATATCAAAAAAAAATCCCCATCAGTATCCGAAAGGTGCCAAGACAGGCAAATGAAAGCCGAGAATAACATGTCGGTCCCCGACTGAATGAGGATCCCGAGCTGAAAGAATTGATAGCCATAGGAATTCCCAGCAGAGAAAATCTTACCGCCAACACTCCAATCCCAAGCTGAGAGGCAAAATGAGAGAGTCTTATCGGTGAAAACCTTCACAGGCGCCATAAGACGACGTAAGCTGAGAGAAACAAAATGAGAGAGTCTTATCGGTGAAAACCTTCACAGGCGTCATAAGACGACGTAAACTGAGAGAATCAAAATGAGAGAGTCTTATTGGTGAAAACCTTCACAGGCACCATAAGCCGACAGGAACTGAGAGAAATAAGAGAGTCTTATTAGTGAAAACCCCGCGAAGGGCACTATGAGGCGACAAGATAGATTGGTGGAAAGGATCCGTATTTTTGCGAAGAGGTGGGCACCTATTTATCCCCAGCAAGGGAAGACATCAGAAAGATTGATCGACACAAATAGACTGGGTTGATTAATCCGGAATGCACGACATGATCGTTGGAATCTATTATACCACCCAGATAAGTTCATTTCTTTTCTTTTCCCCAGCATTTGTTCAGAAAGATTTTCTTTTTTTTCTATCTTTTCATTTCTTTGTTTAAAAGACTTTTTCCAGTTTTTTTTTTGAGAAAGGTCTTTCAGAATTTAGTACCAGTTGCCAAAATGGTACAACGTAAAATGTGAAGAGGGCAGGCCAGAGACAAGGCAATAAGACAAAAGACGTTGGTTGCCAGACCGAATAATATTGGTCTAAAATGGCAAGGAAAGTACGGGGAAGAACCGAAAAAAAATATGTTGAGGAAATTGTAGGCCAAGTTCCAAGAGGATCCCCAGCAGGACTCCGACCGAATATCGACCAAGTTCTGAGGTGGTCGGACAACACAAAGTGGGAAAGGAAGAAAGGAAAATCCATCTTCAGCAAAATAACTCCCAGCAAATTTTGAGATAGAGAATGGGGAAGGGATAAATGGAAAAAACCATCCCCAGCAGAATGTTATCCCCAGCAAATAACGTCATCCCCAACAAGTTTTGGGAATGCCAAACAGGAATAAGGGGAAGGGAACAATCATCCCCCATCAGGAGTGACATGACCACTCGCCATATTTTAAAAACTAACTAAATTTTCTTTTGATTTGAATAGGAAAATAAAGTGTTGATGATGGCCGAAAGACACGCCATAAGAAAGATCGCCAGAACTGGGGCAGAAAATTTTCTACCACAGGTGAAGATTTTCTCGGAGAATCGAGGAAACAAATTCAAGTTATTCTTTAAGCAATTAGGCGCCCACATGTATAACAAGGGAATACATTTCATGTCTTTACCAATTAGGCGCCCACCTGTATAACAAGGGAATACATTTCATGTCTTTACCATTAGGCGCCCACCTGTATAATAAGGGAATACATTTCATGTCTTTACCATTAGGAGCCCACCTGTATAACAAGGGAATACCTTTCATGTCTTTACCATTAGGCGCCCACCTGTATAACAAGGAAATACATTTCATGTCTTTAACAATTAGGCGCCCACCTGTATAACAAGGGAATACATTTCATGTCTTTACCATTAGGCGCCCACCTGTATAACAAGGGAATACATTTCATGTCTTTACCATTAGGCGCCCACCTGTATAACAAGGGAATACCTTTCATGTCTTTACCATTAGGCGCCCACCTGTATAACAAGGGAATACATTTTATGTCTTTACCAATTAGGCGCCCACCTGTATAACAAGGGAATACATTTCATGTCTTTACCATTAGGCTCCCACCTGTATAACAAGGGAATACATTTCATGTCTTTACCATTAGGCGCCCACCTGTATAACAAGGGAATACCTTTCATGTCTTTACCATTAGGCGCCCACCTGTATAACAAGGGAATACATTTCATGTCTTTACCAATTAGGCGCCCACCTGTATAACAAGGGAATATATTTCATGTCTTTACCATTAGGCGCCCACCTATATAAAAAGGGAATACATTTCATGTATTTACCATTAGGCGCCCACCTGTATAACAAGGGAATACCTTTCATGTCTTTACCATTAGGCGCCCACCTGTATAACAAGGGAATACATTTCATGTCTTTACCAATTAGGCGCCCACCTGTATAACAAGGGAATATATTTCATGTCTTTACCATTAGGCGCCCACCTGTATAACAAGGGAATACATTTCATGTCTTTACCATTAGGCGCCCACCTGTATAACAAGGGAATACCTTTCATGTCTTTACCAATTAGGTGCCCACCTGTATAACAAGGGAATACATTTCATGTCTTTACCAATTAGGCGCTCACCTGTATAACAAGGGAATACATTTCATGTCTTTACCAATTAGGCGCCCACCTGTATAACAAGGGAGTACATTTCATTTCTTTACCAATTAGGCGCCCACCTGTATAACAAGAGAATACATTTCATGTATTTACCAATTAGACGCCCACCTGTATAACATGGGAATATTTTTCAGTCTTTACATTTCAGGTCTTGAAATCCGTAACCCACCGAAAGGCAGAAGGTTACAACAAAAGATCCACAGCATAATGCAAGAAGACACATCCTCAAGCGGACAGAACAAAATGAAGCAAACTGGCGTCCGGGAAAGCAAGAGGTCGGTGTCATTCCCATCAGTTTTCGGAAGAAAGAAGCACCGGAATAGACGCAAGCCGACAAGAAAGCAAGGCATCAAGAACAAATGGAAGATAGATGGGATCTTGTAATCCATAGTCTAGCCTAGCTTCTTGATTTTTATTTTAAGCATAGTGTAATAAGTAGGTCAGCAAGCAGTAAAAGTAGCATGCAACAGTAGTAACATTTGCAGTCCCATGGTAGTCCCAGCTACCAAAACTTCCTGAACTACATTGACCTGATTCCTGTTTTAGCCCAGGATATGTAGGAAACCTCTGAAGCAAAGGTTCGGTCAAATCTTTCAAAAAAATGCTTCACACGGAGTATTCCAACGGGCAAAAAATCGCTCGTATCCGCTCACTTTATCTTTGCGCGAAAACCCTTTGTGCTTCCGGACAAAGAGAGGCAGCTGTGAGCACGTAATTTTTGCCCTATATGAGAATTACTCCCAAAAATTCAAAATAAAATAATTTTCCTTTGTGTGCAATGTTTGAATTTTCGTGGCACTTTTGGATAATTATTTATATTTTGTCTATGCATGCTTATTGGTTAAATTAATAAAAAATACAAAAAAAATGTTGCGCTTTCATTTAGTATTTATTTAAGTTTGTTTTACAAAATGAGAAAATCATAAAAAAATAATGTACGTGGCATTTTTAGCATTTAACGTCTAAATTGTGCGATTTTATCGTTAATTGCTATTTAAATGTGCGATAATTGCTATTTGAAGTTAATTAGTATTTTTGATAAGTTAATTTACTTTATAACTTAATTTAGAATTTCAGTTTTATTAATTAGGAAGTAAAAGAAAAAAAATATACAAAGAAAATCGGAATTGGGCCTCTTCTTCAATTTTGAACCACAGGCCCAAATATACCCAACCTTCTTCTACGACCCGGTCCATTTCAAACTTGGTCGACCCAGTCCATAACCCCAAAGACCCAACACCCCTATTTCCCTATCTTTCATTTTCAAAAACAAAACCCTAAAAGTATTCACTGTTGAAAAACCCCACCCGCCCCCTCTCTTGCTCTCCTTCTTCAAGCTTTCAAAGTACACTCCCATGGCTGCCTTCCCCATCGCCTTTACCAGCCCTGTCGTCCGTCTTCCTCAGCTGAACGACCAGCCATGGACGACCATCCTTGAAGCTTCGCCATGAACGACCACCCTCGAGGTCAAGCTCCCATGGCTGCCCCTTGCTGCTTTGTCTTCTCCATGGCGAGCTCAAGCTCGTCCATGGACTGCCCTCCTTCTTCTTCTTCTGAACACCAGCAGCTCCCCGTCGCCCATAACCTCGCTCACCAAAACAGCCCCATCATCATCACGTACAAACCACCATGGCAGCCCTCCCCACTGTCACTCCGCCATGAACGACCAAACCATCCCGTCAAACTCCATCCGCGACGCAGCCACACCCAGCCACCATCGTCGCTGCTGCTTCGTGCAGTTTCTCTCATCGTCTCCGAGCTCCGCCATTGACGAGCATGCAGCGATGCTGCTGTTACTTTTTCCTCGTCTTCTTCACTTCTGCTTCACGTTCCAGCAGCTGCTACTGCAGCTCGTTGCTGCTACCTTCTGCTTCGTTTTTCAAACGACACCAAACGACCATCTTCTTCAAGGGTCCGTTCGTGGTCGTCTTCGGCATCGAGTTACTTTGGTGCGATAATTGTTTCCAGACATATTTGTTTTCGTTCGAGTTCATCGTCGTTCTGATCCGGTTAGTTGGTTTAAGTTTCGTTTCTGTCCGTAATTTGTTTGATATTTTTCGGATCTGAAATCAGATATGTTTGATATTAATTTCGTGTTTATCGTTTTTTTTATCTTTCTTCAGTTTGTTTCATTCATTTTTCTTGTTTATTTTTAGGTAGAAATTGTTAGTTTAATTATAATATTGTTAGATTTAAGTTGAGTTCAATTAATTATTTCTTCAGTTTGTTTCATTCATTTTTCTTGCTTATTTTTAGGTAGAAATTGTTAGTTTAATTATAATATTGTTAGATTTAAGTTGAAGTTCAATTAATTATTTTTTCAGTTTGTTTTATTAATGTAAAAGGATTTAGTTTTAATATAGAAGAGTGTTAGTTTAAATCGTTTGAATCCGTCATGTTTGTTGTTTAATATAGATTTAACTCGTGTTCATTTTTGTTTGAAGTTCGTTTTTAATCCAGTGATTTAATGTGAGTTTATGTTTTGGTTTTTAATTTTTTGATTTAGTTTGAATCATGTATCTTTGTTGTAATTTTGTTGGATTTAATTTGAAGATCAATTGATTATTTGAGTTTAGTGATTTGAATCTGTTTATTTATTTTTGTTTAAGTTTAATTTGAATTTGAGCTCATGATTTGAATATATTTGTTTGTTATTGTTGTTAAATCTGAAAATAGGTTTGTTGTTAAAAAATATTGTTCAGTCAAAATAATTCCAGTTTTCTTTGTTGTTCATCATATAGTTTGAGTTTGTTCATAAAATCTGATTAGGAATTGGTTATAGCTGCTATATTTTGGTTAGAATTGATTAGGTGAATTGGTTATAGCTGACGGGGTAGATTGGTAAATTGCAGTATTTTCAGGGTTAAAATGGTAATTTCAGTAAGGTCAGAGGGGTATTTTCGGAATTAAAATTCTGAACAATTATTTATTTTGAGTGCTGTGTCCATTAAGATTAAATAATATTTTAATAATATTAAAATAGTACATGGTGGGGGACAAGACATAATGTAGTGGAGAATAATAATTATTTAATGTAGGCATGAGGGACGAGATATAATGGGGGGAATAATGTATTTGTTTAATGTAGTGGGAGACAAAACATTAGATAGTGGGATTAAAAGGAGGATGAGTGGAAGATAGTGAGTTTTATTTTATTTTTTTAAAATGCTGAAAGATGGTAATAAATAGGGGGAACTTGGACAGAATTTAGGGGGGAAGGAGAGCTGAATATTTAAGAGAGAAAAAAATTCCGAAAATATTAAGACTTCCAAAAATACAAATAAAAACACTCTGGAAATTAAAAGAGTGAGTAGTATACACCTGATATACAATCTAAATATTCTGATATACAGATTCAGAAATTAAGGGTTAAACATTAATTAGTCTTCCAAATCTGAAAAGATTCCCTTTGCTTCTGTCCCATTGATTGTTGTTGGTGTTTCTGGATTTTTATCTGGATTTTAAAATCTGTCACTGGTTTCTCGTTGCTGGTTACTGGGTGTTGCTGTTGTTGTATGCTACTGAATTTCTACTGATCTCTCTTTTCTTTTGCTTCCAATATCAGGTACACAACTGACACGCTGGTTACTGTAAACTGAAACATGAAGCATGAATACGAAATGAAGAGTTGAAATTCTGAATTTATTTTAATTATATTCTGAATTTTATTTGTATATATAAATTATTTAGCTTAATCTAATCAGAATCATGTAGCTGTTTAATATATATAGTGGAACATCTGACGATAGCTTAGCGGACGAACTATCTAGGTATTGCCTAAAAAATAAATAAATGGTGTAGTAACTCTGTCTAATTAATTCATTATTCTTGGATGATTATCATGTCTCAAAAGCATGTTAATTGATTTAGACTATTCTTAAACATTCAATACTTAGTTCATTAAACGAATAGACCATTTCGGAACTTGTAGGAATATTTTTTAGCTAAATACTATTGGTTAATTTCAGCATGTAAATGGTCTAGGATTAAAATTAGATGGCCAAGTTTTTTTTTTAATTTGACAAACTGTGAACATACCTAGTATAATGTAATTAGGTAGTAACGTGTGAATGATATGGCCCAGGTCCAGTTTTGTGCCATATACGTTGGGCCTGGACCCGCATTGGCAACGGACTGCCCTGCTTGCATCATTTTCAGAATTTATGAATCATATTCGAAACCCAACTATAACAACTCAAGCATGTAAATAAATTAAGACCTTTTCTCTTTCATTTTGTAGAGACAATTTTAATAGAAAAATGTAGGCACTTTAGGATTATCCTTTTAAAATAAATGAGATGAGTCTCGCCCAATAAAACGCACAAATTGCGGGGCCCTCGATAAATATTTAATTAAAATTACTTAGACTTCGGGATGAGCCGTTTAGCAAAATTCCACGGCCTTACCTAGAAATAATAATACACTAATTGCTTTAGGCACGCATTTTAATAATCTTACCTTCTTAAACTCGGGTGTCCGTTTCATGCGACCCAAATCCAAATCCCAAAACATTGAACAAAAAATGCGTTCCGGATCGCGGGTGCATTTCATGTGACGCAATCCAAAGACATGTTTTTTAAACGATGTTCACATTCTTTTAAAATATAATAATAAAAGCGGTAAAGAGTTAAAATTTGCACATGAGCTCATAATTGTATAAAATCAGATAAACAAGCCGAATATGACAGTTGAGCGACCGTGCTAGAACCACGGAACTCGGGAATGCCTAACACCTTCTCCCGGGTTAACAGAATTCCTTATCCGGAGACTGTAATACAGAGTCATTCTTTTCCTCGATACGGGATTAAATTGGTGACTTGGGACACCCTAAATCTCCCAAGTGGCGACTCTGAATAAATAAATAAATCTCGTTTCGATTGTCCTTTAATTGGAAAAACTCCTTCACCCCTTGCGGGGACGGAAAAAGGAGGTGTGACAGGTACGAGGGCATCACTTACAATGCTCATGTTGTCTTCCCCATGTACTACGATCTCTTGTCTATCCTACTCAAATTTGACCATCTGATGTAGTGTAGAAGGCACCGCTTTGGCAGCGTGGATCCATGGTCGCCCCAACAGAAGATTATAAGACAATGCCACGTCTAACACCTGAAACTCCATGGTGAACTCGACCAGACCAATTGTTAATTCAAGTATGATGTCACCCACTGTGTCTGTACCACCACCATCAACCCCCCGAACGCATATGCTATTCTTATGAATTCTTTCATCATCAACCTTCAACTTGTTCAATGTAGACAAAGGACAGATATTGGCACTGGACCCATTATCAATTAGTACTCGAGTGACTACCGAATCTTCACATTTCACAGTTAAATAAAGAGCTCTATTATGTTCTGTACCCTCCACGGGTAATTCATCGTAAGAAAATGTCACTCTGTTTACCTAAAGATATTGTTCGCGATTTTCTCCAAATGATTCACTGAAATTTTATCGAGGACATGAGCTTCGTTCAATATCTTCATCAGAGCCCGGTGATGTTCATCCGAGTGGATAAGCAATGAAAGCAACGAGATTTGGGCTGGCGTTTTTCTTAGCTGCTCAACAATAGAATAATCTTGCACTTTCATCTTTTTCAAGAACTCTTCTGCCTCTTCCTCCGTAATAGCTTTCTTAACTGACACTGGATTTTCCTTGGGGGCCAGCCTTGGCCTTTCTCAACTCTTCGGGGGCAAAACAACGTCCCGAGCGAGTTAAACCTTGTATTTCACAAACTTCCTCTTTGATTTCCTTTCCCTTGTAGGTCACAACTACCTATTCAAACTTCCACGGAACAGCTTTACTGTCAATCACTGGTAACTGGGTTACTAGCTTTATGACAACTGGTTCTATGTGAACCTAATTCACGACTGCCGCAGGTGTGCTTGATACTCCCCGAACCACTACCTTGATCGTCTCTGGTTTCTTCGCAATAACGGAAGATCCTTTCCCCATCACCATAACTGGCTTGTTGTTTATTTTTTTCAACTGAACCGCTGGTTTCACACTAGCTGACCTTTCATTCACTTTGGCTTCACTAGAACGGATCATCATGACTGTCTGTGAGGGCTTCTTAAACTCTGCTCCCTTATGTATCAGTTCAATAATGTTGGCCTCATGATGAGCTGGCAACGGGTTCTGGTTAATATTGGGTGCCTTAGGGGCCTAAACCTCAATCTTGTTTGTGTCAATAAGCTCTTGCACAACAGTTTTAATCTCCAACATTTCTCAGTATCATGTCCGGGAGCCCCTAAACAATACTCACAGCTCACTGAATGGTCCAGATTTCTCAGAAGGGGATTTGGCATTTTGGCCTCAACCGGGTTCAACAGGACTACCTGTCTCAGTTTGTGGAAAAGAGTGGTATAGGATTCTCCCAGCGGAGTAAATGTTTTCTGTTTCTGCATTCTCTTGTTTTTGAAAGCCTGGTTTGGGCGGAAGCCGGATCCTAGCCTATAAGCCCTCGGGTGTGGATATGTGTTTTGTGGAGTTGGGTATGTGTTTTGGGTAGCCGACGCACGCCATTGCATGTGAGCCGGAGGCTGGGTATAAGTTTGGGCATGATGGACGGAAAGGTGTGGCTCTGGTGGTGGATAATAGTGTTGAGGAGGGCCATATGGGGTATACGGGTAATTTGGGTGGTGGGTGTCACACCTCCTTTTTCCACCCCCGCGAGGGGTGAAGGAGTTTTTTCCAATTAAAGGACAATCGAAACGGGATTTGTTTATTTATTTCAGAGTCGCCACTTGGGAGATTTAGGGTGTCCCAACTCACCAATTTAATCCCGAATCGAGGAAAAGAATGACTCCATATTACAGTCTGCGAACCAGAAATCCGGATAAGGAATTCTGTTAACCCGGGAGAAGGTGTTAGGCATTCCCGAATTCCGTGGTTCTAGCACGGTCGCTCAACTGTCATATTCGGCTTGTTTATCTGATTTTATACAATTATGCGCTCTTGTGCAAGTTTAAACTCTTTACCGCTTTTATTAGTATATTTTAAAAAAGAATGTGAACATCGTTTAAAAACATGTCTTTGGATTGTGTCACATGAAATGCACCCGTAATCCGGAACACATTTTTATTCAATGTTTTGGGATTTGGATTTGGGTCGCATGAAATGCGCACCCGAGTTTAAGAAGGTAAGATTAATTAAATCGCGCTTAAAGAGTCTAACGCGTTATTGTCTTTGGGGAAGGCAGTGAAATTCACTAAACAGTCCATCCCAAATTCTAAGTATTTATATGACCAATTATTGAGGACCCCGCAATTTGCATTTTTTATTTGGCGAGGCTTGTCTCATTATTTTTAAAAGGATAATCTTAGCATGACTATATTTTCTATTTCCCATTTTCTAAAATAAATGAAGATAAGGTCCTACTTTATTTACATACTTTCGAGTTATTATAGTTAAGTTTCGAAAGTGAGTTGTTTAAAGAGTTTACATGGTAACACATGGAACATATACATACAGACAGTAAAAGAAAGAAAAGACTACATTAAATTACAACTTCAAATCTTTCTCATTTTTGCATTCATGCTTCGAGTGGCTTACAAGATGAACCAGTGTATCAGTTTGTGTACATGGTATTTGGAAAGCAAGGAAAGAAGATGAAGATCAGTAGAAGCAGTAGTAGTGCAAATACACAGCAACAGCAGAAACCCAACAGCAGCAATTCAGACCAGATTCAAGGCCCAGAAAACTTTGAAGAAAACCGAAAAACTCAATAGAACAAACCCAAAAGTATGTAAAACCTAAACAGCAACAAACCCACGCGTGTATTAAACCCGAAACTAAACTCGTTTCTCACTTTGTTTTTGTTTTCTCTTTTTAAACTCTCCAACACTCTCTTAGGATTTTTAGAATATCTTCCTAAAATGTTCTCTCCAAAATCCCCTACTTTATTTACATTTATTTTTAAAAATCCAACTTTAATTACTTTTATCTTATTTAAAATCCCACTTTTTATTTTTTTAAAAGAGAATCTCACTTTATTTAACTTTTCTTTAAAAAAAACAAACCACTATCTTTTCTTTTTATTTTAAAAATGCTACTTTCAATTACTTTAAATTTTTTAAATTTTCAAATACCTTTATATTTATTTTTTAATTCCAACCTTCTTTTACTTTTAAATTTTTTTAAAATTTCCACAAAACTTTTTATTTTTTAAAATTTTCTACATTCTTTTACTTTTTTTAAAAGAGAATTCCACCTATATTTACTTTTATATTTTTTTTATTCAATACTTCCCTTTTTCTTATTTTTTAAATCATTCCCGAAATTTTTTTTTTAAAAAAATAAAAATAAAATAAAATAAATATTTTCGGATTTTTTTTATATAAAAAAACAAAAAATAATATATATTAATAGTGATAATTCACCTTTTAATTTTTTTGGTATTTTTATCCTATAATAAAAAGTGTAATAAAGCTAAAATAATAGTAGGTTAAAACCCCCTAAAAATATTTACATAAAAGAAGTGATAAAAAATTAAATGTTGTCAAAAATTAGGTGTTCATAGCTGCCCCTCTTTGCTCGAAAACACGAAGAGCTTTCGGGCAAAGATAAAGTGAACAATGCGACTAATTTTTGATCATATTGTTATTCAAAAGAGGAAGAAAATAAAAAAAGGTAAGGCGCAACCGAGTCCTGGTTTTGGATAGCCTACATATCCCTGGTTATAAGGGAATCAGGTCGCGTGTAGTTCAGAAAGTTTTGGTAGCTGGGACTACCATGGGATTGCAATGTTACTGTTACTGCTGTTGCATGCTGTTACCACTGCTTTTCGATCTCCTTATTACACCATTGCTAGAAAGAAAACAAGAAGTTATACTAAGCTATGATCTACGAATTACAAAGATTTATTCTCGAGCTTGGTCATGTGATTGTTGCTGCCTTGTTGCTTTGTGTTTCCTCTCTTCAGGCGGGCTCCTGACTTCAACAACTTTGAAAATAAAATCCTATTCGAGGGCGGATGAACCCAAAATATCCTATTTTGAGGGCGGATGAACCCAAAATATCCTATTCGAGGGCGGATGAACCCAAAATATCCTATTCGAGGGCGGATGGACCCAAAATATCCTATTCGAGGGCGGATGAACCCAAAATATCCTATTCGAGGGCGGATGAACCCAAAATATCCTATTCGAGGGCGGATGAACCCAAAATATCCTATTCGAGGGCGGATGAACCCAAAATATCCTATTCGAGGGAGGATGAACCCAAAATATCCTATTCGAGGGCGGATGAACCCAAAATATCCTATTCGAGGGCGGATGAACCCAAAATATCCTATTCGAGGGCGGATGAACCCAAAAATATCCTATTCGAGGGCGGATGAACCCAAAATATCCTATTCGAGGGCGGATGAACCCAAAAATATCCTATTCGAGGGCGGATGAACCCAAAATATCCTATTCGAGGGCGGATGAACCCAAAATATCCTATTCGAGGGCGGATGAACCCAAAATATCCTATTCGAGGGCGGATGAACCCAAAATATCCTATTCGAGGGCGGACGAACCCAAAATATCCTATTCGAGGGCGGACGAACCCAAAATATCCTATTCGAGGGCGGACGAACCCAAAATATCCTATTCGAGGGCGGACGAACCCAAAATATCCTATTCGAGGGCGGACGAACCCAAAATATCCTATTCGAGGGCGGACGAACCCAAAATATCCTATTCGAGGGCGGACGAACCCAAAATATCCTATTCGAGGGCGGACGAACCCAAAATATCCTATTCGAGGGCGGACGAACCCAAAATATCCTATTCGAGGGCGGACGAACCCAAAATATCCTATTCGAGGGCGGACGAACCCAAAATATCCTATTCGAGGGCGGACGAACCCAAAATATCCTATTCGAGGGCGGACGAACCCAAAATATCCTATTCGAGGGCGGACGAACCCAAAATATCCTATTCGAGGGCGGACGAACCCAAAATATCCTATTCGAGGGCGGACGAACCCAAAATATCCTATTCGAGGGCGGACGAACCCAAAATATCCTATTCGAGGGCGGACGAACCCAAAATATCCTATTCGAGGGCGGACGAACCCAAAATATCCTATTCGAGGGCGGACGAACCCAAAATATCCTATTCGAGGGCGGACGAACCCAAAATATCCTATTCGAGGGCGGACGAACCCAAAATATCCTATTCGAGGGCGGACGAACCCAAAATATCCTATTCGAAGTGCGTCTCCTAGAGGTAAAATAAACTTAGGAAGTGCGTCTCCTATGGGTAAAAATAAACTTTAGGAAGTGCGTCTCCTATGGGTGAAGCTTTAATGATTTTGAACTAGGAAGTGCATCTCCTATTAATGAAAACTTAATTTAGGAAGTGCGTCTCCTATGCATGAAATTAAACTTAGGAAGTGCATCTCCTAGGGGTAAAATAAACTTAGGAAGTACGTCTCCTAGGGGTAAAAATAAACTTAGGAAGTGCGTCTCCTATGGGTGAAACTTTAATGATTTAAACTAGGAAGTGCGTCTCCTATGAATGAAAATAATTTAGGAAGTGTGTCTCCTATGCATGAAATCAAACCTAGGAAGCGCGTCTCCTATGGGTAAAATAGACTTAGGAAGTGCGTCTCCTATGGTAAAATCTTAATTTAGGAAGTGCGTCTCCTATGGTAAAATCTTAATTTAGGAAGTGCGTCTCCTATGAGTGAACTATTTCCTTCTTCCTGAATTATTTACTTACCTGTGTTGTCTTCACTCGAAACTACTGGGGATAATACTATTAGGGAATTATTTACTTACCTGTTGGGGGATAAAATGTTATCAGCTGGGGATAATGCTGTCGAGGATAACACTGCTGGGGGATTCTGATTCCTTCAGAACTAGTGCTTCACTCTTCGGAAGGTTGTTGGGAATGATACTGGCCTTTTGCTTTTTCCGAGTACAAGTTTCATCCTTTTGTTCTGTCCACTAGGGAACAACTTCTTTCATTAAAACTTATTATGCTGGGGGTAACACCGGTTCAAAGACCACTTCCCTTGAAACTGGTGCTATCTTTATTCTTCCCCAAATGGGTATCTGACTTTCAGAAAATTTTCTAAATGAAAGGAAAATTTTCTGCCCCAGTTTGAAAATCTCCCTTGTGGCATGCATTTCCGTCATCAATGCCATTTCTTTCACCTGTTTCAAATCAAACAAAATTTGTTAGTTTAAAACGCGGTGGTTGGTTATGATACTCCTACTGGGATGGTTTTCCCTTTCTCCTTCCTTGCTCTGCGTTCCAAAACTTGTTTGGGATGATATTATTTGCTGGGGATAATCTCTTTCTGCTAGGGATATCCCTCTTCTTTTGTGGCATAGCTCAGAAACTGGCATTTCCCCGACCTTTTAGTCTCGTATGAATTTCCCAAATCATGATCATTTCTCTCCTTGATTTGTCCACGGGCCTTGGCCTTGAGGTTTATAACCTTTGATTTCGGCAAGGATATCCCTCTTGACACTCGTCAATCCTTTTGTCAATTCCCTTTTGCTGGGGATATCTTTCTTGACACTGGCCTCGCGCTTGTTCCTTGCTGACTATACCACTTGGATGTACTAGTCAGATCTCATCTTGCATAATTGGAAAGCTGATGGCATATTTTGAAGTCATTTCTCACTTGTTCTGACCAAATAGACTCTACTGGGGAATTTTTCTATGAAAGGAGAAAGATAAAAAGGAACAGAATAAAAGACAAAGGAAAAATATGACTCTTTAACAAAAGAAACTATAAATAAAAACCTATCAAACGCAGATATCGACTCTAATGGTCATGACATGCACATGTGGCCTATCCTCCGCCGTCAATCGTCTTTCAAGATCTTCATATGGCGATTCCCCATCTGATTCTCAATCTTATTCGACTTGTAGTGCCCAAAGGGTTTTCACTATCAAGCCTCTCTCATTTTGGTTTTTCTCTCAGCTTTCATCGCCTTATGGTGCCCGTGAAGATTTTCACCGATAAGACTCTCTCATTTGTATCACTTTCCAGCTGGGGATTTGGAGTGTTTCCGATATAACTCTTTCTGCTGGGGATTAGAGTCCTTTCTGTTGTGGATCAGAGTGTTATGTTCATCGGTAAGACTCTCATTTTTCTGACTTGGCATCTTTTGAAGACTGATCAAAAGGTCTTTCTTTGGACCGTAATATGGGTTTTTGGATAGGCTAGAAACAAAGGGTATTAAAGGCTCTAAAACAAATCAATTTGAGGTTCAAAATTACAACCTTCGGAACCATATTTGTTTACAATAAGCGCAACCCTTGCCCCAGTTTCTTGCTTGGGGATTATTTATTTTTGTTATACTACGTTACACTATGCACACTTATGCACATTATGCACCCTATGCACATTATGCACCCTATGACCGAGCCGTGAAGCGCCTACGTATCCTCTTTGAGGAATCAGGTCAAACGTAGTTCCCAATTCCTATTATTTTTCTTTTCTTTTCTTTCTTTTTCTCATTTCTCCTTTCTCTTTTGTCGTTTTGTTGTTTTCTTTACTTTTTTCTCTTTTTTTTTTCTTTTCTTTTCTTCTTTTTTTTTCTTTTCTTTTCTTTACCTGCCATGCTTGTGTTTTCTAGTCGTTGCTACTGATTCCGAATGAGGGGTACGAAAGAAAAACAATAAGGCTAAAAAGGGTTAACGAAAGATAAAGTGTTTAGATAGCAGAATAAAATGCCTTCGTCATTCCAGTCTTCAAAAAAATGCCAAGTGCAAACAACACAATTTAAACAAAGATTTGTAGCCTCTTCTGATGGTGCTGGACTTGACAATTATGTTCAACATTTGCTTTTTCATTTGTCATTTCTAAAGCACTGTTGGGCGACACTCTCACTCTCATTATCATGAACGACCCTCATGCCAATTTGGCGAATCTTGCTTTTAACGGTTTTCTTTGTGTTTTACTTGCCCTAGTTCCGTATGACTCGAGCTCCGAATAATCTCAAACCGTCTTTATTCCTTTTAAATGTTCTGATCACCTCCCAATGGTTTTATGATTATCTTTTAAGATCAGGCCCTAAACTGTATGCGCATGTCATGTCACCAGAATCGGCGCTGAACAAAAATGATAAAAGGACCAAACAAAAGATGACGGGAAATAATAAAAGACCGGATTTTGCATTAGATTACCGGTGAAATGGTTTGAATAACAAAACAAACGAAACAAACCAGAATAAAATCCTAAAATAGCCTGGACAAAACTTAAACAAACCGCTATGACAAAATGGAAAGATAAGAAGGTTTGACACAAGACAAAATCCGAATTACAACCTTAATAATCCGGAGAACAGAAATGACAACAAAATAAACCATCAAAAGCTTCTCTCTTGATAACCAAGGAATGAAGCGCCCTCCCAATTATCAAACCTGGCATCTTAGCCACTGAGCTTTGCATCAATACTGCCAAGACCATTACCAACTTCAATATCATCAACCTTAGTCAACAAGTCCCCAATAGGATTTGAGTGTTTCTTCTATCAGGCCTGATCCCCGCAAAGTGTGCATCATGATGTGCGGGTAAATGATTCTGCGCGATGTTCTGGGAGTCATTGTCTTGGATTACCACAAACCAACCACCTTAACTTTCTTTGCGATTCAAAACAAAACATGTTAGAATGGACTCAGTCGGTCCTCATTATTAACATCTTTTTTCCCCCTTTTTTCTCTTTTTTTCTCTTTTTTTTTTCTTTTTTTTCAATTTTTTTTTCATCATTTTTTCGTTCATTTTTTTGTTGTGGTCGAATCTTATGGAGATTGCCTACGTATCATGACCCCGCATGAATCAGACCTTGCGTAGTTCGGACAAAATGAAAGGTAACAACAATGAGACATTTTTTTCTTTATCGATTTTCATAATAAAACAAACTGGGTTTCAAAGGTTGAAAGATGACCAACAAACTCAAAAATCAAACAACCCACATATTCTAGTCAAAAGATTTACAACCTCAAAACAAAAGGCCAGCTCCCTTTCTCCGTTTGACAAATGCAACCAAACGGTTATTTTTTGCAAATGTGGCCCCTTCCAAATTTCACATGAATTTTGAGGTCGGGGAGGATTATTTTATGACACTTTACAAATTTGTCCATTCTTTTACGAAAATAGCCTTTCGACAACTGAAAGATACTCTGAGGTTATTTCGGCAAGAACGGTTTAAGACGCGGCCGAAGTTGGCTTGGCTTATTTTTGACTAAAAATCCAGACGGTGTTCACCTGACCGCTGACTCTTTGTTTTTTTTTTCAAATTACAATGAAAATGTGGTGTTGCAAACACGGCTCTTCAGCGCCTCGTGGACGAAGATTTTTAAGGCTGTGTGGGTCAACTGGACCAAAATCCTAAAAAAATGACCTAAGGTGGCTGTTTATACAAAGTCAGCCTTCCGGCGTCCCTTTTGGGAACATTCGGCTATTTTTGACAAAAACAGCATCACCCGACTTATTTATGACTCTTTTTATCATTTTTTCAAAAATAGAAAACTCAATATTGCAAACACGACCTTTCAACGCCTCGGGGACGAAGATTTTTAAGGCTGTGGGGGTCAACTGGACCAAATCTTAAACATGACCCAAAAAGCGGCTGTTTATGCAAGGTCAGCCTTCCGGCGTCCCTTTCGGGAACATTCGGCTATTCTTGACAAAACAGCATCACCCGACTTATTTATGACAAAATTAAAATTTTGACATATTTTTTTTTACTATTATTTGTTTTTGGCTATTTTACCAAAATGGGAGGTTGGACCCGATGAGGGTTGCCTACGTATCTCACATCCGGTGAGAATCAAACCCGCGTAGTTCGGGACATCATAAAAAAATAAACTGACTTTTTTTAAAAAAAATTATTTTTTTTTATTTATTTTTGAAGGAAAGACTTATAAAGAAGAAATGGAGCATTTTTTCAAAGAAGGTTTTCTAAAAAAAATATTGAATTTTGAAAGAGAAACTTCTAAAGAAGAAAGAAAATATTTTTGGAATTTTATTTTCAATGAAAGAAATGCTTCTAAAAAATATTTTTGAATTTTGACTTTTCTTTTCAATTTTGAAAGAAGATTGAAAATATTTTCGGATTTTTTGGAAGAAATTCAAAGAAAATATTTTTTTTATTTAAAACAATTAAAAAGACTTTCTAAAGACATCAATAATGGAAAATATTTTTGGATTTTTTCTTGAAAATTGGGGGTCTAAAAAACTTTTTTAGAAGGGAAATAAAGAAAAATACTTTTTGGATTTATATATATATTGCAACAAATAATAAAACCACGTTCAATGCAAGACTCTTTTTATTTTCATTTTTGGCGTTTTCATAAACAACTAAATAAATAAATAAAACCATTTTAAAAACAAGACTCTTTTTCCATTTTCATTTTTCATGGCAAGACAAACTATTTTTCTTTTTCTTCCTTTTTTATTTTTATTTTGAAAAAAAAAACAAAGTGAAGCTTTTTTCTTTTCATTTCAACAAATTGACTAACCTATTCTTCAACCTAAAAATAAGATACTTTTTCCATTTTTTCTTTTGCTTTTTGAGTGAAACAAACTATATAAAAAAAGTATTTTTCTTTTTTTTTCATTTTTTCAAAATTTTGGCAGAATTTAGCTAGTATTTGGGCATTGTTGTTTTTTTTTCAAAACAGAAGAATAACTCTATACACTGTTATTTCCCTTTCTTTCTCTTTTTTTTTTAAATTTTTCCCAATATTCAAAAACCGGACATCATGCAAGTCCAAAGCAAATAAATGCACAAGCAGTGAGTAGGATGCATCAGGATGGTCTTTTCTGTTTCGGGTTGCTATTCCTAGACGGACTCAACCCCTGTGTTGAGTCCCCTAAGTCAGAAATGCACATGATGCAGATAAGCGTTCCTACTAGGGATCCGGCATGCTGCTTTGTTATACTAGGTTCAGAACTTGGGTGTTTGTTCTAGACCTGGCTTACCCGAGCGGACAGCTCGAGCCGAGGGAGGCAACGTACCGGGAATACAGAAGCTTCACCAGCTTAGCAACTTGTTCGAACCTCGTTCTAAATTGGGATTTGACACTATACAGAAAAGAAGTCGTACGAAGTACACCCTTCTTCATGATTCAGAAGCTCAGAGAGAAGATGGGTTTCGGCACAGTTTATATATAGTTCACGTAATATCAAAGCGGTAAAAGGCAACCAATTAGAACATTGAGCCAAAACATGTGACAAAATCAGATAAAACCAAATATAACAATTTATATAAGCTCGAATTTCTAACCCTGAACCAGTGGTTCTGGGTCACAAAGTTCCCTAGTGGAGTCGCCAGAGCTGTCACACCTCCTTTTTGTGCCCCCGCGAGGGGTGAAGGAGTTTTTCCAATTAAAGGACAATCGAAACGGGATTTGTTTATTTATTTCAGAGTCGCCACTTGGGAGATTTAGGGCGTCCCAACTCACCAATTTAATCCCGAATCGAGGAAAAGAATGACTCCATATTACAGTCTGCGAACCAGAAATCCAGATAAGGAATTCTGTTAACCCGGGAGAAGGTGTTAGGCATTCCCGAATTCCGTGGTTCTAGCACGGTCGCTCAACTGTCATATTCGGCTTGTTTATCTGATTTTATACAATTATGCGCTCTTGTGTAAGTTTTAACTCTTTACCGCTTTTATTATTATATTTTAAAAAAGAATGTGAACATCGTTTAAAAACATGTCTTTGGATTGCGTCACATGAAATGCACCCGCAATCCGGAACACAGTTTTATTCAATGTTTTGGGATTTGGATTTGGGTCGCATGAAATGCGCACCCGAGTTTAAGAAGGTAAGATTAATTAAATCGCGCCTAAAGAGTCTAACGCGTTATTGTCTTTGGGGAAGGCAGTGAAATTCACTAAACAGTCCATCCCAAATTCTAAGTATTTATTATGACCAATTATTGAGGGCCCCGCAATTTGCATTTTTAATTTGGTGAGGCTCGTCTCATTATTTTTAAAAGGATAATCTTAGTATGACTATATTTTTTATTTCCCGTTTTCTAAAATAAATGAAGATAAGGTCCTACTTTATTTACATACTTTCGAGTTATTATAGTTAAGTTTCGAAAGTGAGTTGTTTAAAGAGTTTACATGGTAACGCAAGGAACATATACATACAGACAGTAAAAGAAAGAAATGACTACATTAAATTACAACTTCAAATCTTTCTCATTTTTGCATTCATTCTTCGAGTGGCTTACAAGATGAACCAGTGTATCAGTTTGTGTACCTGGTATTTGGAAAGCAAGGAAAGAAGATGAAGATCAATAGAAGTAGTAGTAGTGCAAATACACAACAACAGCAGCAATTCAGACCAGATTCAAGGCCCAGAAAACTTTGAAGAAAACCGAACAACTCAATAGAACAAACCCAAAAGTATGTAAAACCTAAACAACAACAAACCCACGCGTGTATTAAACTCGTTTCTCACTTTGTTTTTGTTTTCTCTTTTTAAACTCTCCAACACTCTCTTAGGATTTTCAGAATGTCTTCCTAAAATGTTCTCTCCAAAATCCCCTACTTTATTTACATTTATTTTTAAAAATCCAACTTTAATTACTTTTATCTTATTTAAAATCCCACTTTTTATTTTTTTAAAAGAGAATCTCACTTTATTTAACTTTTCTTTAAAAAAACCAAACCACTATCTTTTCTTTTTCTTTTAAAAATGCTACTTTCAATTACTTTAAATTTTTTAAAATTTTCAGATACCTTTATATTTATTTTTTAATTCCAACCTTCTTTTACTTTTTAATTTTTTTAAAATTTCCACAAAACTTTTTATTTTTTAAAATTTTCTACATTCTTTTACTTTTTTTAAAAGAGAATTCCACCTATTTTTACTTTTATATTTTTTTTATTCAATACTTCACTTTTTCTTATTTTTTAAATCATTCCCAAAATTATTTTTTTTTTTAAAAAAAAAATAAAATAAAATAAATATTTTCGGATTTTTTTATATAAAAAAAACAAAAAATAATAATAAAAATATTAATAGTGATAATTCAGCTTTTAATTTTTTTGGTATTTTTATCCTATAATAAAAAGTGTAATAAAGCTAAAATAATAGTAGGTTAAAACCCCCTAAAATATTTACATAAAAGAAGTGATAAAAAATTAAATGTTGTCAAAAATTAGGTGTTCACAGCTGCCCCTCTTTGCTCGAAAACACGAAGAGCTTTCGGGCAAAGATAAAGTGAACAATGCGACTAATTTTTTCTTCTTCTTCCCAAGCACACCCCTAGTGTCGTTTTGAATGGCTTGGGTGGTTGCTTTGATTGCTGAATAACTCATGATCTTATTGGATTTGAGTCCCTCCTCAACCATGCCTCCCACTTTCACGACTTTGTTAAAGGACTTGCCCACTGCTGACACCAAATGACCAAAATAGGTGGGCTCTAAAGCCTGCAAGAAATAATCAACCATTTCACTCTCTTTCATCGGGGGTCAACCCTCGCCGCTTGCTCTCTCCAACGGAACCCATATTCTCGAAAGCTCTCACCGGGCTTCTTCTCGATCTTTGTCAATGATAGTCGATCTGGGATGATTTCAAGATTGTATTGAAACTGACAGGCGAAGGCTTGGGCCAAGTCATCCCAGGTGTACCACCTGCTATGGTCTTGTCTAGTGTACCATTCCAACGCCGATCCGCTCAAACTTTGGCTGAAATATGCCATCAGCAATTCATCTCTCCCTCTTGCTCCTCTCATCTTGCTACAGAATCCCCTTAAATGTGCTACTGGGTCACCATGCCCGTCGTACAAATCAAACTTAGGCATCTTGAACCCGGTCGGTAACTGAACATCTGGGAACAGACATAAATCTTTATAGGCCACACTTACTCGGCCCCCTAACCCCCTCATGTCTCGGAATGATTGCTCCAGGCTTTTGACCTTTCTGGTCATCTCCTCCTGCTCAGGGTTTTTGGGCGGCTTCTCGGTGCCTTCCGTGAGATCAAGATGAGGGGTATAATATTAGGGTTCTGGTACTTTGAAGGTAGGCTCAGGGGGATAATACTGGTGGTCGTGCGTCTGGAATAGAGGTTCACTGGGGGATAGGTGGAGGGTAGCAGGCGGAGGTGCTACAAAAACGGGAGTGATTGGTGGAGGAGGGTATGAGACTTGTTTGGATGGAGGAGCATGTGATGTATGAGAAGTTGTGCCTTGCCATTGTTGGTAGAGGGGAAATGCTGGAGATGAATTCACAGTGGGTGGCTCCTGAGGCTGAGCCAATGGTGGGATATAAGCAGGGTTAGTGGGATAAACTGGCGGTGGATGCCCCTTCGCCCATGCTTAGCACATTTCAGCCATCTGTTGTTTCAACTTATACATTTCCTCCCTCATTGCATGAACGTCCATTTCTTTTACTTCTTTCGATGGGTCAACAATACTCGTATCAGATTCCGGGCCAATCATGTTCACTTTATCCTTAGACCGGGTGTTGTATGGATGAGTTTCCAGAATGCCAAACAACTAACCACCTACCTGGACTCACACATTTAGACAACAATTTCATTAGCGATTAGGCTTTAACAGATTGGATAACTGCACATTGGGCATGAATGCACCTATATAGTTAACCATTTCTATTATGCATTTGTTCGACCGCATGCGTCATCCCGGCATTTCCTTAGTTCCAACTATAAGCTTTCTCTCTCTTTTTTTTCTCTCTTTCTTTTCTCTCTTTTTCTCCTCTTTTTTCTTTTTCCTTTCCTTCCTCCTTTATTCTATTCCTTTCTTTTTTTTCTCTCTTTTCTTTTCTTTTCTATCTTCTCCTATTTTCATTCATTTTTTCCTCGTCTCTCCGCCTTTCCCTTTCTTCTTTCCATTTCTTTGTTTTCTTTTCTTTACTTGGTTACGGTCGAATCCTATGGAGATTGCCTATATATTGTGAGCCCGCACGAATCAGACCAGGCGTAGTTCGTGAAAATAAGTGCCAAAATAAAGGAATAAATTTTTGGGAATTTGCAAATTTTCATTACCACACCATTCTATTACAAACTAAACATTTTGAAATGGAAAATAACAGACTCTAACTAAACTCAAATACAAACTCCAAAAATACTAGCATACTTGGATGCAAAAAGAAAACAGACTAACAAACAGCAAACTTTAGAATGGAAAGTACATACTCGATCTATGAATACATTAGTGCTTCAAAAGTGGGTGCCTGCGGGGCATCGTTCGGCCCCGACGCGGGCTTAGGTGCCAAATCCCTCTCAAGTTGCTCCAGCTCATACATGGTTTGCTTGACATAAATCATTACTGCCAAAAAGAAGGTAGTGCGGGTCATGTCTTCACATGCCCGACATCTCCTGAGGATGGCGTGGGCAATGGTCTCAATACTGTCTCTTGTTCGACCCTTTTCTATAAGCAATCGCCTTACTTGATAATTGCGAGCCTCCAACACATGAGAATCCTGAAGATGCTGATCCTGCAGCTGCTGTATTTGTACTTCCATTCGGGCCAGTAAGTCATAGCAGTGTCCACTTTCGGTCTCAAAAGCCTTAGCTTGCTTAGCTGCCTTATCCTTAAGGGTGACCACTTTTATTTTCAGACTAGCAATGGTCTTTTCATAATCCTTCTTTAATTGTTGCATGTAATGGGTGCGTTCTTCTGTTCTTTTTACCCACTGTGCCCGGAGTCCCGCTATGGTGCCTTTGGATTTTTTCAGCCCCTCCCGGCACTCACTAATTTCCTTTTTCAGCCCCTTTATCAACTGCTCGTCCGACCGGCTCCTTTGTTGGTTATTGGCAGCTATCCTCATTTGCTGGATTTGGGCCCTAAGCGCCTCGTTTTCTTGGGCCAACCTATTCTTTTCTCCTTGATCAGCAGCAATTTGCACACTGTTCTCAAATTTCAGAGCTCTAATCTGTTGTTTCAGCTTGCTGATTTCAACCTGATAGCCTTCTTCTTTTGCTAGCCAACCCCATTGTTCTTGTGATGATTCAGTGAAATCCTGGATGTGGGGTCTTTTAGTTGGCCTCTGATGCTCAAGTTCTCTTCTGTACCATGAGAGGTATTTTGGCGACATTTCTCCCTTGGCCTGATCCTGCACACAAGTATCTGCTTGTAGATACTGACATTCATTCCAAATCTCGCGGACTTTTGCTTCGGGAAACTATCCGTCAGGGCTAATCTCAATTACTTGAGCACTAAGATCTTCCTCCCGTGGCAGTGTTTGGCATCTCCCGAGTTTTCTCAGAACCCGACATAGAGCATAAGGCTGGATGCTCTTAAGTCCCATCAAAAGAAAATGTGACCTAGCTACTGGAATGTATATGATTTCTTCAACAGGCAACCATCCCAACGTCCACTGTATCTGACTGTCCGTGAGAGTATGAAAGTATGATATCCATGTTGTTACTCCTTCAGGCAGACTAACCCCGTCAATCCTTGTGTAAAACTCTCTTATACATGTTTTATCAGACGAACCATAACTCAACAGCTGAGAACGGTGGCATAGATGCTCGGTCATCCACATTTGTAGCAACAAGTTACACCCCTCAAAAAACTTTCCTCCGGCTTTGCAGGCAGTGAGAGCTCGGAAAATGTCAGACACGATCATAGGCACAAGAGTTCTTTCATCTTGAGTATGCAAGGTACTGATGACCCCAGCTACTTTTATATCAATATTCTCGTCTTTCCTTGGAAACACCAGGAAGCCCAGAAAGGTTATCATGAAAGCCACCCATCTGTGCTCATCCCATTTTTGACGGTTATTTTTACTGCATAGCTTGATGTCCGTCTTGTTAAACCCTCCCACGTGGCCGTACCTGTCGTATATGAAGCGCAGAGTGCAGAAGCCTTTTGCTAAATCTGGATTATGGACTGTCCTGGGTATCGTTAATGAATCTAAAAACTGATGCACCGTGATGGCTCTTGGAGCAACCAGATATTTTCCTCTTAACGGAACTTCAGCATTTCCGATGTACCCGACTATTTCCTCCAGAGTTGGGGTGAGCTCAAAATCTGAGAAGTGGAAGACATTGTGCACCGGGTCCCAACAAGTGACCAACGCTCTTATAATATCACCCCGAGGCTTGATTTCCAATAAACCCGTAAGACCTTTCAGATATTTCTTGACTTCGTCTTGTCCTTCTTTGCCTAAATCGTTCCACCATAGCCGCAACTCGAAAGGGATTTTAGTCATTATTGAGAAAGGTTCGTTTTGCATCGTGCTCATCCTGCACATTTATTAAAGTGATTTAAGCAAAAACAAAACTTTTATTTGACTCAAAGCAAAATTAACTATTTCCTTTTCCAAATTTAAAATGAAAGACTCGGTCTTCGAACACGGCCTTTCAGCACTCCCAAGGACGAAGATTTTAAGGTTGTGAGAGTCAACCGGTCAAAAATCAAAATTGACCAAAGGTGGCTGTTATGCAGAGTCAGCCTTCCGACATCCATTTCGGGAACGTTCAGCTGTTTTTGACGAAAATGGCATCACCCGACTTATTCATGCCAAAATTTAAAATGAAATATATTTGGCTATTTTTGCAAAGGGGAGGTTGGACCCGATGAGGGTTGCCTACGTATCTCACGCCCTGTGAGAATCAAACCTGCGTAGTACGGGCAAAGAAACTAACTATATTTTTTAAAAACAAGGCTCTTTCTTTTCATTTTTCATGGCAAGACAAACTATTTTTCCTTTTCTATTTTTTAAAACAAGACATAATAACGACTCTCCTTTTCTTTTTTATTTTCAACAAACAATAAACAACCTATTTTTTCCCAACTAAAACAAAGACTTTTTTTCTTTTCTTTTTCAACAAACAACTTTCCAAAAATAAAAGACTCTTTTTCTATATTTCCTTTGCTTTTTAGTAAAACAAACTATTAAAAATAAAACATTTTCCTTTTCCATTTTCTCAAAATTTCGGCAGAGTTTCGATAGTATTTGGTCATTGGTTTTTCTAAAATAATCAATTAACCCCCTAACTGTTATTTCTCTCTTTTCTCTTTTCCTCTTTTTCTCAATTTTCCAACATTCCCAAGATTCAAAAGCCGGTCAACATGCTGGTTTGAAACAAATATATGTACAGAACAAATAGGATGCATCAGGATGGTCTTTTCATTTCAGGTTGCTAGCCCTAGACGGACCCAACCCCTGTGTTGAGTCCCCTAAGTCAAATGCAGCATGATGCAATTAAGCGCTCCTACTAGGGATCCAGCATGAAGTCAAGTTATTCTAGGTTCAAAACCTGGGTATGTGTTCTAAACAGTGCACTCGAGCGGACAACTCGAGTCGAGGAGGGGCAGCGTACCGGGGACCCGCGAGATCGTCCGGCTTTGCAACTTATCCGAGCCTCTTTTTATTTCAGGGTATGACACTAACAGAATAGGGAGTCTCAACCAGTAAGCACATCCCCGGAGGTGAAGAGAGAAGGGTGTCGGCACAGTTTATATACAGTTCAGATGATATCAAAGCAGTAGCATTTAGCATATTCAGCACAAAACATGTAGGAAAATCATATATAACCAAATACAACAATTTATCTAAGCTCAAATTCTGAACTCTGAACCAGAGATTCTGGGTTCGTCCCCAGCAGAGTCACCAGAGCTGTCACACCTCCTTTTTCACTACACCCCGTAAGGCCATAAAGGAGTTTTTCCAATTAAAGGACAATCAGAATGGGATTTATTATTATTATTATTCAGAGTCGCCACTTGGAGATTAATGGTGTCCCAAGTTACCGGTTTTGATACCGAATTGAGGAAAAATATGACTCTGTATTACAGTCCGCGAACCAGAAATCTGGATAAGGAATTCTGTTAACCCGTGAGAAGGTGTTAGGCATTCCCGGGTTCCGTGGTTCTAGCACGGTCGCTTAATTGTTGTATCTGATTTTAATACATGCTAGCTTATGTGCCTTTTATTTACAAACCGCTTTTATCATTACTTTAAAAGAATTGCAACGTCGCGAAAATGCGTTTCGAACCACGTCGCAATCAATGCACCCGTGGTTGTTAACACATTTTGACTCCGTTGAGATTTGGATTTGGGTCGCATCAATGCACACCCGAGTTTAAGAAGGTAATTTTATTAAAATCGTGCTTAAAGAGTCTAACGTAATATTATTTTGAGGGAGGCCGTGAAATTCGCCAAACGGCCCATCCTAAAGTCTAAAATTAATACAATATCTATTGAGGGCGCCGCAATTTGTGGTTTTATTCGGCGAGGTTCGTCTCATTTTATTTTAAAACATTTGTCTCTACTAATAAAATAAAGGTCCTAATTAATTGTCATGGTTTAGAAGTTATTACATTTGGGTTCCACCTAAGGGAAAACATATCCAGGCCATTTGCTGATTTGGGCCCAAATCCAAACGGATGCCAACGTCCAGAGGCGTGCACGGGCCACATCTCACTACAGTTATCATTTCGAGCATTTGGGGCTACAATTGGATTAATCACAACTTTGGCCCACAGTCATACCCAGGTACGTTTAGAGGCTTCAAAGTTCAAGGCCAACTGGACAGCTAATAACGATCTCAACCAATGTGATTTTGTACCTTGAATTACTAATTTGTTACCAATTAAGCTCTAAGACCTGTTGTTATTTAAGATATAATCACACGAATTTTAACCCAAATGACTGTCACAACTATGATTTCCACTCCAAACTTTCAGCTAATGACCAATCCACTAATTATCTAAGTTATTAACCATTCGATGCCAACTTAATAGACCATTGACACAGGAAATCAAACTACCATATACTAGCACGCTACTTCCAGAACAACTAAGTACAGATTCGAAATTAATAGTCCACTGCAGTTCATTTATTACAAATTACAAAAAGTGTTTCATTCATCCAATTCTCTATTATTACTGCTACGCCATTGAAATTCCAATTTACATGATATTGCACAGATTCGACATCAATTTAACATGACTTGAATTTTATTTCTTCAATCGACCAACACACAGATTCAGTCCGTCAACATCAAAGGAAACTGAAAAAGTACCTGGAAATCGACACAAGTAGAAGAAGAGGAGGTCAGCCACAGCACAGTAGCAACAACAAACAATTCCCAACAGTTATTGAATAACCAACAGCCAAGGAATAGGTTCGAAATCCAGAAATATTCAACAAGTTAACAGAAAACTAGCAAATCAACCCAACACTGCTTGAACCAACCCATGATAGCTCAAAATCACAACCAGATGGTCTGTAAATGTTTAAAACCAATCAGATTCACTAGATCAAGTCAAAATCAATTTGAATGGACCCAAGGCCATTCAAAAACCAACCAATAAACTTCAAAGGGACCTCAGCGATCAGAAGAGAGTAGAGTTGATCAGAATTAACCCAAGATCAATGTAACAGTGCCTATTTTGATTTTTGTTGCATATTTTCTGTTTTTGTTTTTGATTTTTGTTTTAACTAAGAACTAAAAGAAGACTTTAGTTTCAGGTTTGAATTTCCAAATCTGAAATTTGGAGAGTGATTTTTTTGGGAATTAGATGGCTGAAAACCAACCCCCTCTTAAGGCATTTAGGCATGCCTTTTATAGGCAGAGCTGAGGGCAGCCCTCAGATTTTTAGTTTTCAATGTCAGTCCCTTACCTATTTATTCAATTAGTCCCTTATTTTCTAACTTGTTACCCAAGTAATCCCACTAAAATTATTGAAATCTACACTAAAGTACCACTCTAGAAGGCCCTAGAAGATTCTAGTTTCAACTACCATGTGCTGCCCAATCCTAAATGTCTAAACTACCCCTAAACTTAAGCTAAAACTACAGCTATAACCAAGACAGTTTCTTAAGCTCTGAATATACCCCAATTTAAACTCTTGTTGAATCTATCGATTGAACTCATAATTAATGACCAAACTAACTACCAAACGACGACTAATTAAACTGAAACTGAACTAACTAGTAATTAACCTAAACTAAAGGAACACCAGAAATTAATTCAAGCAAAACTTAGTAAAACTAATTAACAAATTATCAACGGCTTAACTAAAAATCAAACTAAGATCAGGAATTGGAACATATTAAAATCAAATAAACAACTAGACTTAATCAAATCAAGACACAAGATTAGAACAATATTGACAAAAATTAAAACACAAATTAACTAGACATTAACCATGGAATTCACACATGCAGAAAATCAGAAAAGGAAAAAGAAATTGAAAATAAAAGAAAATACCAACAAGAACTCACTGACAACAAAGAGCTCCGGCCAGTGGTTGTTTCTCCAAATCCCCCAAAATTTCTGACCCGTAATATCCCTAACCACGTGTTTTCATAAGAAAATAACTGGTTAGGGTTGTTAGGGTCCGAAATTATGGAGACTTTGCATTAGGGTTTTGGTCGGAAACCTTCAATTTGATATTTGAGCTGTTCCAGGTAGATTCGAGAGATAGAGCTATGGGGGTTGGGTAGAGGAGGCCCAGGCGGTCACATGGTGTTAATTTGGTGGTGATTGGGTTACTTTGGGTTTTTGCAGGAGAATCTTTGATCGAAGATTCAACGAGCTAGGGCTGGATTTGAAGGAAACGAGTGGTGGATTCATGACAATGGAGAAGAGGAGGTCTCGTGGTGTTATTTTGGTGGTCGATGGCATAAGTGGTGTTCGCCGGCGGTGGGGTTCCGGTGAGGTAACAGGGGGTACGAGGAAGGTGAGTTATGTTTTAGGGTTTGGGAATATTTCGGACATATTTATCAAGTTAACAAGAAATCACCACAACCGTTGGATTACGGAGAATGAAGGGCTGGGATTGATTTGCTATGAAACGACGTCGTTTGGGCGTCTCTAGAGATGGGTCATTTGGACCGGGTGGGGGTTTGGGCCTGGGTCGGGGAAAGAAACAAAAACGTTGGGCCTGGGTGAAATGAATTGGGCATGGCCCAAATCGTGGGCAGCCCTTTCTCTATTTCTTTTTGTTTTCTTTTTCCTTTTTATTTGTTTCTTTTATCTAATTTTTTTTGTATATTTTTGTATTTTTCTGATTTTATAAAATTGCAACAATTAAAATAAAGTCCTAATATATCTCACTAATTGATTTCTAAAATTATTTTAAAAACTATTTCGGGACGAATTCACAATTAAACAATTAAAAATGCAAAAGTGAACTATTTTTGTTATCTTCTTCATATTTTGTTCTAAAACAAATTAACCCCTAATTAATACTAAAATATGAAATTAACCTAAATGCAAATGCATATTTTGTATTTTTCATATGAATTAAAATGCATACATAAATGCAACAATTAGCAGAAAATGACACCAAAAATTATAAAATAATAAAGAAATTGTTTTCTTTGAATTTCTGGGAATAATTTGCTTGGGCCAAAAAATCACGTGCTCACAATATTTTTATTACAAATGATATTGAACCCCTACTAATTGTTGGAAGGTATTTTAAATGATTTTTACCAAAAAACTGAATTTAAAATGAGACGATTGACTCGTATTATGATTTGAAAGCTTGTTGTGCTTATTGATCCTAATGTAAAATGTGGATTCATTGTTTCCTACTGCTCAATATTTATTTACTCTTATTACTTACTGGGTTGGAGTACTCACATTTCTCCCTGCATCTCGTGTGCAGATTCAGGTATTTCAGAACCCGGTAGCGGGTGTTGATTGCTCAGATGCGGAGTCATCGGAGTTAGCTAGGTGGCTGCACAACGTTCGCAACACTTCTTTCTTCCTCTCATTTTCATTACTGTATTTAGTACACTTTTGACTATTTTTGTTGTATTCAGACCTTGGTAGATGCTCATGACTAGTGACACCCCGATGTCAGGCTTGTATGTTATTTCTGCACTGTTCATTCAGACTCATGTTATGAGATATTGTTTTATTAAAGGCTTAAAAATAACTCTTAATGATTAAAGGGTTAATATGGGTGTTGTGTCGGCCGGCCTTGTCTTCACGAGAGGCGCCATCACGACTGGGGCGGTTGGGGTCGTGACAAGTTGGTGTCAGAGCCTAGGTTACATAGGTCTCACGAGTCATGAGCAGGTTTAGTAGTGTCTCGCAGATCGGTACGGAGACGTCTGTATTTATCCTCGAGGGGCTGCAGAACCTTTAGGAAAACTTCACATTCTTGAATTGTTATCGTGCGTCCTTGATTCATCTTGAAAAGTAACTCTTGAAATTCCTTCCACGCGTTCGCATGCGCACATGAGCGCTCAGTATCAGATGTGCCTTGATGGCTTGTGATTCCCTGATCGAGGGGCAAGATGTGATCTCTACCTATGGCTTGAGCACCGAGGTGTTGATTGTGTGAGCAGGTATTTTTAAACTTATATGTTCGGTAGTGTCCCTATTAGTGGGAGTAACGGTTGGATAACTATTTGATAAGTATGTTAGTACTGTGAGAGGTATCCATATGCTTTGTAGGCGATGAGAAGGGCCTGCTAGAGGATAGAGAACTATTAGGTTTTGGAATTCCATCTTGATTCGAGGTATAGCCCCGAGTTATAGGCGCGTGAAGAATCTTTTCATGTTGCTCAGTTGCGAGTGAAGTAAGTTTCATGTTGCGGTATGAGTTCAGACTCAAAAAGACTAAGTGACTGTGTACGGTTTATAACGGTGGAAGGTATACAGGAATATTAGTTGGAGGCAAAGCAGGTGGGTTATCTCCTGCGGAGTGTTTTGAGGTTGTATGATCTTTGTGTTATCTATTAGAGGATCTCATTTAGAAGTGAAATATATGTGTTGAATCTTAAATTTGGGTCGCTTAAGAGAGTGGGCTTAACTATTGCGAGAGCGAATGCGAGATTTGTAGAAGAGTTAAAATTCTAGATGATTTGTGTTTCCGCAAGCTTATAAAGGATTTGATTTTAATCTCACTATGATATTATGGCATCAATAGATTATAAGTGTTATGAGTTATTGAGTGTATTTTGATCTATGGCTTCGAGCCAAGTGGGGGAGTCTGTTATTGATTAGTTGATTGCACGGCTAGGTGCTATGTCGGTTCTAGTTTGAGACATTCGGTTGAATCAGTTATGGCCCACGAAGATTGAGATCGAGGATGGTTCGAGCAAAGGAAATTTTTTTAACAAAGGTTATAAGATGCTCTATGGGTGTGTGAGAATCACGGGATGTCTTGAGTCGTTGTTGGTAAAAGATGCTCGGTGCGTAGAGCAGGAAGTTTCTTAGAGTGCCAACGAGGCACAAGTTGTTCGATTCTTCTGATCGGGCAAATTGTGGTTCGAGTAGAGTGAATGACTTGCGATAATGGTTCTAATGTGTTCAAGATTCTGTATATAACAATTGGGTATTTTAAAGTTGCATATATGGTTATAAACTGAGTTTTCATTCGAAGATGTCATGACTTGTGGTATTTTCTATAAATTGTGTGACTCTATGTATCAGTATCAGGAAGGTAAAGGCAACGTATTTAGATTCGCAGGAAGTCTCTTCAGAGAAAACATTTTGAAGGTGGTGCTTTTAGGGATACTTAAGAGAGTATTCAACGGCTTATGAGTATTAGACAGTGTGGTTTTATGCTTGGATCTTATGTGGTAATCCTGGGTTGAGGAATTTTGGTGCTATAGTAAGAGAGAATATCAAGTTGAAGATTAATCAGAAGGAAATTTAGATAGATGGAGTAGTTTGATAGTAGACCGAATTGGTATGGTAAGGATATCATTAATTCCTTGTGTTTGTTCGAGGTAATAAGTTCTTTCAGGTATTTTGCAGCGATGCTCTTAGGTTTTGATGACTTGCTTAGCTTGATCGAGTTAGAAGGATTCAGTCCTGACAGGTCTGATTTATGCAAAGGGAACTCGGAGAGTTCTTGATGGTTTTTACCGAGGATTGGAGATGTATATCTTCTATGGACATGGGATATAGTAATTTTCCTTCTATATGGGACCAATGGAAAGTTCTTGGTTGACTGAGTACATAGTTGTTGGTGGCTCGGAAAATATATAAAGTTCTCATGTTATCCTAGGTTGGTATGGTATATGCGGTATGTTGTAAGGATCGAGATTGCGTGAGTAAGGTTACGGTTTAGTTCTAAAAGGAAGTTCATAAAACTCTTAAGCAGCACAGGCAGTTTCAGATAATTAGAGAAATAAGCTTCAGATGATTTGAGAAATGACCTTCAGATGATTAAGGAAGTGGTAATGCTAATTGAGGTGGTTGGACGAGGGTGTATGTTTCAGAGAGAGGCAATGTGATTAAGTTGATGTTACTTCGGTAGTATTACAACACTTCTTGTCAGATCGGTTATTGATATTCGAGGTTGCTTGGCAGCATAGAAGAATCTTAGAGTATCTCTCGTAGGATGATTGAGTACTATAGGTGAGTCCTATATGCGAGTGGTGGAATTGGGATCAGATATGGTAATTCGTGTGTTTTATGGACTTGGAGACTGGAAGTTCTCATATACAGGTTAGCTCGTGGTTGTGGATGGCAAAATGCGGGTAAGTTAGTCAGATGTTAGTATGTGCTATGATTCAATCATTGTGAACCTTCGAAGGAGTATTTATCTGTTGTGGGTAACTAGAGTTGATGTGTGGTCCATTGGTAGACCTATATGGATATGTGTCCGACATCGAGATGGCTTTGTTGACTTCGAGTTGCTGTAGGCGAGGGATGTGTTGATTTAGTTGTTATTGAGCCTATTGGTAATCTGGGGATATCTATGAGTTATCTTTCCGTGTTGCGAGGCATTAGGATTTGTTGGTTATCGGCACATGTGGTGCGGTGTTATTGGGGTCTCTCAGTAGGATTCGAGCGGGAAGAGTATTGGATATTGCTTGGCGGATGGCGCATCTATTATATCCTTTCGGGTTGTGCAGTGTTATGTACTTGTTTTACCGTGGTTATGATGATTTACTTTGATTCTAGACATCAATTGCGCGTGGTCGTCAATTTCGAGTAGAATGACTTGAGGTGTTCCGTGTGAATTAGTGTTTGGATAAGTTCGCGCATTACAGCGAATTTATGTGGAGGTATGACTTTCCAGGTTAGATTCGTGTGTTCTGTTCCTATGATATGAGATGTGTTCTCAGCATTGTGTTGTGGTGGTATTGGTGAGCTTGAGGTATAGCTCTTTCATTTGAGTCATTTTCATGATTTGAGTATGTTCGGACGGTTGCTTATTGGTGCGTGTATTGTGCAAGTTGTGGCTTATGCCTCTATTGATGTGTCATGTCACCAAAGTGGTGTGTTGGATTAGAGGAGATCATTGGGATCATTAATGAATACGAACGGATTCGATTTCAGCATGTTGGAAGGTTAATATCGAGGTTCGGCTCGGAAATTTGCTATGGTATTTGTCAGAGGAGAAGTGGCTTCATGAATGGGTGATCTTAACAAAATTGTTATGGTTTATTGCATATTTCATTTATCGTTGGCAGTATATGACAGTGTTGGAATGAGACTTTAGTTGATAAGAGGTTTTCTACCAGTAATCGGTTTTGTGGGCAGCTGTTGTGAATAGAAGTTATCGCTACGAGTGTTTGAGTTATGTGGTATATTATGTGATTGCACCGGAGATTTCAAGTATAGGTGATTGCAGCTTGTTCGGGCTTATTCTGAATATAGACGTGAGATTCTAATCTTATGAATGGTTTCGGAAGTGAAGATGTGGTTCTAAGGCTTATGGGCTAGATTGGGTGGTGAAATTTCAGTTGCAATATGTTATCGGACTTATATGAGATAGGGTGACATGGGATAACCCCCGGGTATATGCATGGTAAGGTTATTCAGCGATTGGTTGGCTTTTAGAACAACTCTGGGCACGTTCGAGGACAAACATATGTTTAAGTGGGGGAGGATGTAACGGCCTGATCGGTCGTTTCGAGCATTTGCACTTTGACCTCCAGTTCTCGAGCATGACTTGCCTCGTGTGATGTAATATGACTTATGGAAATCGTTGGTTTTGGTTTTCAGGGTAATCGAAATGAATTTGGGAGAATAGTTCCCAGTTTAAAGCTTAAAAATTTGAAAGGTTTGACTTGTTTGTATATGATCTCAGATCAGGATTTTTATGATTTAGTTAGCTCCGTTAGGTGATTTGAGACTTAGGAGTGTGATCGGAATGCATTTTGGATGTCCGTGGAAGGCTTAGGCGTGAATTGGCGAAATTGAGATTTTGGCGTTTTCCGGTAGATAGGTGAGATTTTGATATAGAGGTTGGAATGAAATTCCAATAGTTGCAGTAGCTTCATTGTGTCATTTGGGATGGGTGTGTAAAATATCAGGACATTCGGACGTGGTTTGATTGGGTTTTTGATTGAAAGCGTATTTCGGAAGTTTTTGGAAAACTTTGGCTTGAATTCGATGAGTTTTGGGTAATTTGATGTTGTTTGAGGTGTTTTGACGATTGGAGCAACATTGAATGAAGTTTTAGGATGTGTTGGTGACATTGGTTGAGGTCCCGGGGGCCTCGGGTGAGTTTTGGGTGGTCAATCAGACCATTTTGGAGTTTGGGAAATTGCAGAAAATGCAGGTTAAGTGTTGCAGAGATTTACCTCTACGCATTCGCGAGAGGGTCCTCGCGTTCGCGACGAAGGAATTGTGGAAGTACAGGGTTAAGCCTTCGCGTTCGCTAGTGGAGCTTCGCGTTCGCGGAGGGTTGGCAGGCTGGTAATCGCGTTCGCGAGAGGGTACTCGCGATCGTGTAGTGTAATTTGAGATCAAGCCCTTTTTGTTCATCGCGTTCGCGTAAGGGGTTCGCGTTCGCAAAGGTATAGGAGGAAGAAGTATCGCGTTCGCAATGGGTGAGTCACGTTTGCGAAGATGAAAAGTTGGTCAACGCGAAGTTGTTCTTCGCGAACGCGAGAGGTTGACCGCGTTCACAAAGAAGGGGGAACAGACCTTGGCAGAAAGTTTATAAGTTATTTCATCCACGATTTTGAGTCATTTTTCCTCCATTGTTGATCATTTTGAGAGCTTGTTGCAGGAAATTGAAGAGGGATTCAAGGGGAATCACCTAGAGGTAAGATTGTTGAACTCAATACTCGATTATTATTGTGAAATCCACCTAGAAATTCATGGAACTAAGCCTAAAATTAAAGAGCTAGGGCTTGAGAAATTAGACTTTTGATTTGGGATTTGGAGGACCATTTGGGGTCGGATTTGAGAACTTTTGGTATCTACGAACTCGTGGGAGGATAAACAACCCGTTGATGTTCTGAGTTTTGAGAAGTGGGCCCGGGGCTCAGGTTTTGGTAATTTCGGGATTTGTGCCCGATATTGATTGTTTTCACTTGGGCTTTGTTCTCTTAGCATATTGTGATGTATTCGTTCTGATTTTGGATAGATTCGACGCGCGTGAAGGCCAATTTGAGGGGCAAAGGCGTCACGAACTAGAGATTTTGCCAGTTCGAAGTAAGTAATGATTGTAAATACTGTCCTGAGGGTTTGGAACCCCAGATTTCACATCGTTGTGCTATGTTGAGGTGACTTACGTGCTAGATGACGAGCGTGGGGTAGAGCACCGCTGGGGATTGTGACATAGTCCATCCCGAATGATTAAATTAAATGTGTATTTGATAGTTAATTGTTTGATTCTATTATAACTGTTTTGGGTTGTATGCCATGTTTGGGGCCTTGTGCCGACTTGTTGAGACCCTTAGGGGTATTTTACTATTTTTTCCTCACTCTATTTGTTTGAAAGCATATCCTCAGTCATGTTATACCTGTTTGTTGCTTAAATCTGGCTTTATCACTCTATTCTTAAAAATGTGGTAAACTGTTTGGGCTGAGTTCCCTGTTTTACTGATGGTCCGAGTGATTATGAGGGTGATGACTGAGATAGACCGAGAGTCTGATTGTGAGGTTAATGACTGAAAGAGGTCGAGGGCCTGGTTGTGAGGATTATATATGTATATGGATCGGGCTGCATGCCTCAGCGATACTTATATGGATTGGGCTGCATGCCGCAGCGATATATATATTGGATCGGGCTGCACATCGTAGCGATATAGCGCTTGGGTTGTAGGAGCCCCTCCGAAATCTGCATACCCCTAGTGAGCACCATCGACGAGATATATGGATCGGTCTGTATGCCGCAGCGGTTATTATATGGTACCTATTGAGCGTGAATACTAAGTGCGAGTATTGATTGGTAAGAGTTGAGTCACGAGTGACAGAGAGACTAGCCCGAGGGGCGATAGATATATACATGCATATGAGTGACACTTTGCCTGAGAGGCCTGTTTATGAACTTATTGATTTCACTTCTCTTTAAAGTGAGTTTCTATCGAATATGTTGATTTAGTGACTGTTTTCACTCATCTTTATATGGAGCCTCTGTTGAAATGTTGAACAAATGTTTTAAAACAACTTTTATTTAAACTGGGGTTTATGAGACGTTCAGAATTTTATCACTGATTTGGCATTGGTTATTTCCACTGAGAATTTCAAGTTATGAGGTGTTTATGATTGCAATTTTGCCCGTGGGGCCAATTATAGTTTTCATCTTTTTATTACAAATGATATTGAACCCCTACTGAAATTTCTGGAAGGTATTTTAAATAATTTTTACCAAAAAGCTGAATTTAAAATGAGACGATTGACTCGTATTATGATTTGAAAGCCGGTTGTGCTTATTGAGCCTAATGTAAAAATATGGATTCATTGTTTCCTACTGCTCAGTCTTTATTTACTCTTATTACTTACTGGGTTGGAGTACTCACATTACTCTTTGCACCTCATATGCAGATTCAGGTATTTCGGAACCTGGTAGCGGGTGTTGATTGCTCAGACGCGGAGTCATCGGAGTTAGCAAGGTGGCTGCATGACGTTCGCAACACTGCTTTCTTCATCTCATTTTCATTACTGTATTTAGTACATTTTTGACTACTTTTGTTGTATTCAGACCTTGGTAGATGCTCATAACTAGTGACACCCCGATGTTGGGCTTGTATGTTATTTTCGCACTGTTCATTCAGACTCATGTTATGAGATATTGTTTTATTAAAGGCTTAAAAATAACTCTTAATGGTTAAAGGGTTAATATGGGTGTTATGTCGGCTGGCCTTGTCTTCACGAGAGGCGCCATCACGACCGGGGCGGTTGGGGTCGTGACAGGTGCAGTTCTATCGGAGTTCTTAATGGAAGTCGAGCGGGAAGAGTAATTGGTGTTGCTCGGTAAATGGCGTATCGGATATGTCCTATTGGGTTTGCGTGGTATATGTTACTTGTGTCACTATGGGTGTAATGATTTGCTTTGGTTCCCGACATCAAATTGTGCGTGGTTGTCAATTTCGAGCATAGTGACTTGAGGTGTCTCATGTGGAGTAGTGTTTGGATAGGATCGCGCATTGCAGTGAAGCTATGACCTTGAGGGTTAAATTCGTGTGTTCTATTCTATGATGTGAGACGGGTTCTCAGCCTTGTGTTATGGTGGTACTGGTGAGCTTGAGGTACAGCTCTTTCATTTGAGTCATTTTCATGATTTGAGTATGTTCGGACCGTTGCTTATTGGTGTGGCTTAGGCCTCTATTAATGTGTCATGTCACCAGAGTGGTGTGTTGGATTATAGGAGATCATTGGGATCATTAGTGAATACGAACGGATTCGATTTCAGCATGTTGGAAGGATAATATCGAGGTTCGGCTCGGAAATTTGCTATGGTATTTGTCAGAGGAGAAGTGGCTTCAATAATGGGTGATCTGAGAAAAAGGTTATGGTTTATTACGTGTTTCATTTATCATTGGCAGTATATGATAGTGTTGGAATGAGACTTTAGCTGATAAGAGGTTTTTTTACCAGTATTCGGTTGTTGTGGGCAACTGTTGTTAATAGAAGTTATCGCTACGAGTGTTCGGGTTATGTGGTATATCATGGGACTTCTCCCGAGGTTGCAAGCATGGGTTTACTATAGCTAGTTTGGTTCTATTCAGAGTATAGGTGTGAGGTTTTGATCGTATCGATGGTTTCAGAAGTGAAAATGTGACTCTATGGCTTATGGGCCAGATTGGATTGTGCAATTTCAGTTGCAATGTGTTATCGGACCTATATGATATAGGATGACGTGGGATCACCCCCGGGTATATGCATGGTTAGATTATTCAGCGACTGGTTGGCTTTTAGAACAACTCTGGGCACGTTCGAGGACGAACATGTGTTTAAGTGGGGAGGATGTAATGACCCGACCGGTCATTTTGAGCTTTTGTACTTTGATCGCTAGTTCTCGGGCATGACTTGACCCGTGTGATGTAATATGACTTATGTAAATCGTTGGTTTTGGTTTTCAGGGTAATCGGAATGAATTTGGGAGAACAGTTCCCAGTTTAAAGCTTAAAAATTTGAAAGGTTTGACTTGTTTGTATATGATCTCGGATCAAATTTTTATGATTTGGTTAGCTCTGTTAGGTGATTTGGGACTTAGGAGTGTGATCGGAATGCATTTTGGAAGTCCGTGGAAGGTTTAGGCTTGAAGTGGCGAAAGTGAGATTTTGGCGTTTTCCGGTGGATAGGTTAGATTTTTATATAGAGGTCAGAATGGAATTCCGAGAGTTTCTATAGCTTCTCTATGTCATTTGGGATGTGTGTGCAAAATTTCAAGTCATTCGGACGTGGTTTGGTTGGGTTTTTTATCAAAAGCATATTTCGGAAGTTTTTAGAAAACTTAGGCTTGAATCCGATGTGTTTTGAGTGATTTGATGTTGTTTGAGGTGTTTTGATGATTGGACCAAGTTTAAATAAGGTTTTAGGATGTGTTGGTGCTTTTGTTTGAGGTCCCTGGGGCCTCGGGTGAGTTTCGGATGGTCAATCGGACAATTTTTGGTAATTGGGAGTTCAGGTGTTGCAGAAATTACCTCTTCGCGTGAGGAGCCTCGCGTTCGCGTAGAAGGAATGGAAGAAGGCCAAAATTTAGCCTTTGCGCTCGTGTGATAGGCTTCGTGTTCGAGGAAGGTTAGGGAAGTTGTGCATCGCCTTCGCGAGAAGGCATTCGCGATCACGTAGAGGAAGTGAGTCAGATGGGGTCTAAGGTAATTTGTGCATCGCGTTCGCGTGTGATAGTTCGCATTCGCGTAAGGTTATTTCATCTGGTCATCACGTTCGCAGGGTGTTGGTCACGTTCGCGTATTGTATTTTTGAGGTTTTGAATATTTGCGATCGTAAGGCTTGTGCCGCAATCGCGATGAAGGAACGGGCAGTGCTGGGCAGAAAGTTTTTAAGTTATTTCATCCGCGATTTTGGGTGATTTTTCCTCCATAGTTGATCATTTTGAGAGCTTTTTGAGGGAGATTAAAGAGAGATTCAAGGAGAATCGATTGGAGGTAAGATTTTTTGAACCTAAAACGTGATTCTATTGTGAAATCTACCAAGAAAATCATGGAACTTAAGTTAAAAATGGAAGAACTAGGGCTTGGGATTTTGAACTTTTGAATTGGGATTTGAAGGACCATTTAAGGTCGGATTTGAGGACTTCTGATATGTATGAACTCTTGGGGTGATAAGGAATCTAATGATGTGAAAAAATTCTGAGTTTCGAGAAGAGGGCCCAGGGTTCGGGTTTTGGTAATTTTGGGATTTGTGCCCGTTATTGATTGTTTTCACTTGGGCTTTGTTCCCTCAGCATATTGTGACGTATTCGTTCTGATTTTGGATAGATTCGACGTGTGTGGAGGCTAATTCGAGGGGCAGAGGCATCGCGAGCTATAGTTGTAGCCGGTTCAAGGTAAGCAATGATTGTAAATACTGTCCTGAGGGTTTGAAACCCCGGATTACACATCGTTGTGTTACTTTGAGGTGACTTACACGCTAGATGACGAGCGTGGGGAAGAGCACCACTGGGAATTGTGACCTAGTTCATCCCAAACGATTATTTTAATGCGTATTTGATATTTAATTGTTTGATGTTATTATATTTTGGGTTGTATGCCATGTTCGGGGCCTTGTGCCGGCTTGTTGAGCCCCTTAGGGGCATTTTTACTATCTTTCCTCACTCTATTTGTTTGAAAACATATCCTCAGTCATGTTTTACCTATTTATTACTCAAATCTGGCTTTATCACTATATTCTTAAAAATGTGGAAACTGTTTTGAGCTGAGTTCCCTGTTTTACTGAGATAGACCGAGAGTCTGATGGTGAGGTTAATGACTGAGAGAGGCCGAGGGCCTAGTTGTGAGGATTATATATCTATGGATCGGGCTACACACCGCAGCAATATATATATGGATATGGATCGGGCTGCATGCCGCAGGAATATTGCGCTTGGGCCGTAAGGGGCCCCTCCCGGAGTCTGCACACCCCCAGTGAGCGCCGTCGACGAAATATATGGATCGGGCTGCATGCCGCAGCGATATATGGATCGGGCTGCACGCCGCAGTGGTTATTACATGGTACCTATTGAGTGTGAATGCTGAGTGTGAGTATTGATTGGTAAGAGTTGAGTCATGAGTGACAAAGAGGCTAGCTCGAGGGGCGATAGATATATACATGCATATGAGTGATGCTTTGCCTGAGAGGCCTGTTTATGAACTTATTGATTTCACTCCTCTTTAAAGTGAGTTTCTATCGAATATGCTGATTTAGTGACTGTTTTCACTCATTTTTATATTGAGCCTCTGTCGAAATGTTGAACAAACATTTTAAAACAACTTTTATTTAAACTGGGGTTTATGAGACATTCAGAATTTTATCACTGATTTGGCATTGGTTATTTCCACTGAGAATTTCAAGTTATGAGGTGTTTATGATTGCGATTTTGCCCGAGGGGCCGATTATAGTTTTCATCTTTTTATTACAAATGATATTGAACCCCTACTAAAATTGCTGGAAGGTATTTTAAATGATTTTTACCAAAAAGCTGAACTTAAAATGAGACGATTGACTCGTATTATGATTTGAAAGCCTGTTGTGCTTATTGAGTCTAATGTAAAAATGTGGATTCATTGTTTCCTACTGCTCAGTCTTTATTTACTCTTATTACTTAATGGGTTGGACTATTCACATTACTCCCTGTACCTCGTGTGCAGATTCAGGTATTTCGGTACCCGGTAGAGGGTGTTGATTGCTCAGACGCGGAGTCATCGAAGTTAGCAAGGTGGCTGCACGACGTTCATAGCACTGCTTTCTTCCTCTCATTTTCATTACTATATTTAGTACACTTTTGAATATTTTAGATGTATTCAGACCTTGGTATATGCTCATGACTAGTGACACCCCGATGTCGGGCTTGTATGTTATTTCCGCAATGTTCATTCAGACTTATGTTATGAGATATTATTTTTATTAAAGGCTTGAAAATAACTCTTAATGATAAAAGGGTTAATATGAGTGTTGTGTCGACTGGCCTTGTCTTCACGAAAGGTGTCATCGCGATCGGGCCGGTTGGGGTCGTGACATTGATATATGTCCTCATGTGCTACAACAACCAAAAGAACTAAATAACATTAATCTACCACATAAAAGAAAATGTGTTTCTGAATTGAGTCAAACTTATTTGTGGAGTTACGTCTAGGCCATATAAATCTAAATAGGATTTCGAGATTAGTCTCTGATGGACCTTTGAGTTCATTGAAAGCGGAGTCACTACCAATATGTGAATCCTGTTTAGAAGGCAAAATGACCAAGAGACATTTCCCCTCAAAAGTAAATAGAGCCAGTGATAAGCTAGAATTAATTCACTTTAATTTGTGTGGTCCTATGAATATACAAGCAAGAGGTGGTTTTGAGTATTTTGTGACTTTCAGAGATGATTACTCAAAATATGGATATATTTATCTGTTGCGACGTAAGTCTGAATGCTTTGAGAAATTCAAAGAATTTAAGACGGAAACGGAGAAACAACATGATAAATATATCAAAACATTGCGATCTGATTGTGGTGGTGAATACCTTTCTGCAGAATTCATAAAATACTTATCAGATAATGGAATTACATCTCAATCATCTGCCCCAGGAACATCACAACAAAATGGTGTGGCAGAAAGAAGAAATAGGACCCTTAAGGAAATGGTTAGATCAATGTGAAGTTATTCCGATTTGTCTTCTTCCTTTTGGGAATATTCTTTAGAAACAACAAACTACATTCTAAATTTGGTTCCTTCAAAGCCAGTACCTTCAACTCCAGTAGAATTGTGGACTGGGCGCAAGCTAAGTTTATGGCATATTTCATTTTGGGGCTGTCCAGCACATGTGCTGAAAGGGAAAGCGGATAAATTGGAATCAAAAACAGAAGTAAGCATTTTTATTGGATATCCAAAAGGAACAAAATGCGGTTTGTTTTATTTTCCCAAATAAAAGAAGGTAATTGTTACGACAAATGCCAGATTTTTAGAAGAGGACTATCTAACGAACCATATTCCTAGAAGTAAACTAGTTTTACAGGAATTAAACAATGGAGTAACTAAAAGACTCATCTCTAGAACGTATCCCGGAAGCCAGTATTGACATACCACTCCATTATCGTAGTCGGAGAAATGTCAATAGGTAGCAGATTGCACAAGAGCAATTGCCTGACATCTCACTACCCCAAAGTAGTGGGAGTAATATTGAGCAACCTCAGATTGTTGAGCAACCTCAGATTGTTGAACAACCTGAAATTGTTATGCACCCTGCACTCCAGGAAGAAGTTAATGATATCTCAGCACCGCAAGGTGTGGAGGATAACATTGAGGCTTCAGTTCCAAGAAATGATGTTGTGATTCAACAACAAAATCAGCCTCCATCTGTAATGACTAGCCGTAGTGGGAGAATTATTAGAAAACCTCTTCGGTTTGTGCTCTTGGGAGAATCTTATGATAGAATCCCTGAAGAGCATAATACAGAACCTATTAATTACGATGAAGCACTACATGATACAGATGTTGATAAATGGGTTAATGCTATGAAATCTGAAATGGAGTCCATGTACTCCAATCAAGTCTGGAATTTTGTAGAACCATCTACTGGAGTCAAACCCATGGGTTGTAGAGGATCTATAAGAAAAAGAGAGGAGTGGATGGAAAAGTGCAAACTTTTAAAGCTAGGCTTGTTGGGAAAGGGTTTACTCAAAAAGAAAGGATCGATTATGAGGAAACTTTTTCGCCGGTAGCCATGCTTAAATCCATTAGGATTCTCTTATCCATTGTTGCTCATTACGATTATGAGATCTGGCAAATGGATGTCAAGACCGCTTTTCTAAATGGAAGTCGTGATGAGTGCATATATATGGCACAACCAGTTGGTTTCATAAGAAATGGCAATGAGCACATGTTGCGTAAATTAAAAAAATCCATTTATGGATTAAAACAAGCTTCTAGGGCATGGAACACTTGTTTTGACGCATCGATTAAGACCTTCGGTTTTGATCAATGTGAAAATGGGTCTTGTGTCTATAAGAAGTGGAATGGAGATAAAGTTACGTTTTTGGTTTTGTACGTAGATGATTTTTTGCTCATAGGAAATAATGTGAGCATGTTGAATTCAGTAAAGGAATGGTTGTCCTCATGTTTCAATATGAAAGACTTGGGACAGGCAGCACATATCCTTGGGATCAAGATTATGCAAGATTGCAACCAAAGGATATTAGGCTTGTCCTAAACACTTTATATTGATACTATTCTCACCAGGTTTAGCATGCAAGATTCCAAGAAAGGGTTTCTCCCCTTTAGACATGGAATCTCTCTATCAAAAGATCAGTCCCCAAAAATGACTGATGAGATAGAAAAGATGAAGGCGATCCCTTATGCTTCTGCTGTAGGGAGTCTTATGTTTGTTATGCTATGTATTAGACCTAACATCTGCTTTGTTGTTGGCATGGTTAGTAGATTTCAGTATAACCCTGGTCGAGAACACTGGACTGCTATTAAGTATATAATCAAGTACTTGAAGAGGACTAGGGATTATATATTAGTGCATCACTCAGGTGATTTCGCACCCATTGGCTATACTGATTCAGATTTCCAGTCAGATAGAGACTCTAGAAAATCTACCTCAGGATATGTTTTTACCTTAGGAGATGGATCCATAAGTTGGAGGAGCATCAAGCAATCATGTGTTGCTGATTCCACCATGGAAGCCGAATATGTGGCTGCATCTAAGGCAGCTAAAGAGGCTATTTGGCTCAGGAACTTTCTGAAAGAGCTTAATGTGGTTCCTTCAGTTCAAGCACCAATTGTACTTTATTGTGACAATAGTGGTGCAGTTGCAATCTCGAAAGAACCAAGAAGCCATGAAAGGAGTAAGCATATTAAGCGTAAATATCACTTAATTCGGGACATAACTCAGAGAGGTGATGCAAGAGTGTTGAAGATTGCGTCAGAGGACAATTTGGCAGACCCGTTTACAAAGAGCTTGACATAGAAGATTTTTGACAAGCATGTAGAAGGAATGGGTGTTAGAGTAGTAGACGCATGGTTATGAGTCTAAGTGGGAGATTGTTGGGATATACTATTAACCATGCGGTTTAGACATAGTATTATATTTTATTCTATATGGAACAATTGTTTATTTAATTTATTCAATTCAATAAAGTACTATTTTAAATAGATCATTTGTTACATGTGTGTCCTTTTAGTTATGTAGTAGACAATTTAGTGTATGGAGTCTTAGCTCATGCACAGAAGATTAAATTATTGGTTCTCATAATTAATAAACTATATTCACAATCAAAGATATTGTTGGACAAAATATCTTGATGATTGTAGCACAAGATTATCGTATAATTTATCTTGATTATGGGAGTAGTTTTACTCCAACTTCTTGTGCTAGTATACTCAGTGTATATTGAACGACCAAGTAGAGAAAAGATGTTTTTGTACTGAATATATAAAATATTTTCTCTAATTCATTAAATGAGCTTATACTCCTAATCTTGATATAATTATTACTATCAATGTAATTTATTTATTGTTTTGATTTATCAAAAGGTACGACTCTATTTAGAGTTAGTATATGCCTAATAGATTGGACAATAACGAATAACATTTGTGAATAATAATTAGTTGATAGAATCCATGACTCGGTTTTGGGTTTGATGATACCCCTTTATGTAAGCTTATAAGTTTTCATGTGAAAATCCGACCGGTGAATTTTGTATCCGTCACACGAAATAGTTTAAGCAGTATAAAGGATTTAATTAGTTAATTGAATTAAATTTTCAGTGATTTAATTTAATTAACTGGTATTTGAAATCTTAACATGGGGAATTAAAATAAGTGTTAATGAATTTTCGAAATTCATATTGAAGAGTTCAATTGCAGTTTTTTAGTGGAATAAATTGCAATTAATTATAGTAAGAATTAATTGGTGCTAATTTCGAATTAATACTATAATTAGTAGCCTCTTATATTTCTGTGGTCCTTGCTATACCTAGTAAAACCTAGGACAGACTTGGGTAAAAAGTAGTTTGGGAGAAAAGTTATCTTTTTGAGTTAGCGTAGGATTCTACTTGCAGAATCCTACACGTTTTTGAGCCCCTATTGTGGCTTAATTTCGGGTCTATTAAAGGAAGACTAGTTTCACCTAATAACTTACTTTTCGGTTGTATTGTTTTGCCCACCCAATAGCAAAATCGTCCAAGGTTTTACTAGGCAAATAACAGAAGACTGCAGCCCTAGATTCTTGCTGCTTGAAAGGTTTGTGCAACTACTTCAAGAGGTTAGTGTTTATAATCTCGTTATTATTACATTGTCTAGTTTACATGTATTTGATGTTTGGTTTGTTTGCTTGCTTCCGCTGCGCATGGTCTAACAATAAGTATGGTTGTTGCTCGAGGATTGAAAATTGTTTCATTACTTTTTGCACCCTTTTTAAGTAATATGAAGGAAACTTCATTCAAAGTGCAGTTGTATCAAAGATCAAGTTTAAGTGGAACCTTTTTTCTAAGCTTTAGTCAGTGCATTTATCTTTGTTATTTGTTATATTTAAGGTATTTTCACACTTAAATTTATGTCAAAGAGTCGATATTGAAAGCATGAGAATCGATAGAGAAAGAATTCCTAATACAAGTTTGAATTTTATAAACTAGCATATGGCGTTTGAAAATTTACATGAATTTTCATAATGATATTCTTAGAATCGCAGTTGAAGAGTATACAGTTATATGCCTTTATCGTCCCTTTTTCATGTTTGTGAGAATTGTGTTCAACTTTATTCATTTTTTAAACATCATGTGAAAAATTCAAGCATGTATTGATTCCTCTTCTTTGGTATTATAATAATCTAGAGCTATCTTTTGGGTATATTATTTAACTATTTTAACCTTTGTGTTTGAATTTCTCTTCAGTGTGTGAAATAGTGGGATCAATCTCTCATTCTTGCTACCTATCCCATTCAGAAGTGAGGAAGATACCAATAAAATTGAAGGCAATAACTCAAAACTAGTTTAAACAGGTTTATTTGCAATTACGTCCTGATTATCCGAAGGTTAATTGGAGATGTCTAATATTTCAAAAATATTGCTACACCTAAAGCCATTTTCACAATGTGTTTACAATGTCTTGGAAGATTGTTGACTGTTGATAGGCTTCAGGATCTTAATGTGAATCCTACTTGTGTGTTCTGTCAAGCTGCAATTGAATCAAGAGATCATCTTTTTGGATAATATACATTTGCTAAGGACTTGTGGGTCATGCTTGTAAGCACGTGATTTTTGCTTCACGGACAATCGCTCCAAAAGAAAATAAAAACAGTGGCAAAAGGCTTCGCTGTACAAATTTTCGATCTTTCTGTGACGTGTGTTGTTAGTCGTTTGTGAGTCTGTCCATTTTGCATCTAGTCATTATCAAACAAAAATACGAAAAATATATGTGGCGTTAAAAGAAAATTCAAAAAATATATAAATATATGTGCATCGTCCGTCTTAGGTTGTGATTTAACTTACTTGGTATGATAATTATGTTGAAATGCCATAATGTTATTTGTTTTAATTTCATTTTTTTTTTTTTTTATTTTATTAGTTATTTTTATTTTTCTTTAAAGTTGGAAAACAAAAGAAAGTTGAAATCAATTTGGGCCCAGAAAAAATAAGACAAAACAGGCCCAAACCAACGATCTGACCCGGTCCAGACCAGGCCTGCCCAGGAACCTCCTGAAACGACGTCGTTTCAGGCAAATCAATCTGAGCCGTCCGTCCTAGCCGATCCAACGGCTCAGGACCTCTTTCAGCAACCCGTTTTTAAACCCGACCCAATAACCGGTTTGACCCAATCCCCCACTTAAACCAAACGACCCCGTTTAACTACAAAACGACCCCGTCCCATTTCTCAACATCAGATCTAAGCCGTTGAGATCATCTGATCTAACGGCTCAGATCCGATCAACCTCACCATATATAAACCTTCCCTTACACCCCACGCCCCCTATCCGAACCCCACCCCTCACTCGTCTCCTTCCCTGAACCCTGAAACCCCCAAACCCTAGCAGCCGCCCTAGTCTCCTTCGCCATTAAAGCCGGCGGCACGAACGCCGGTGACCACCCCCTGAACACCCTAAGACCCCCTCACTCCCCTGAACATGAATCCACTAACCACGAACCTCGAATCATCTCCTATCGTCTCGAATCTGGATTTGAAGATTCGAGACAAAACTCGATCTACACTAAACCTCACCATCTTTGTACCAGACACTCCCCTGACCTTCCTCGTGACCAAACCAAACTCGGTTTGGTCCGAATCTACCCACAACTCCCAAAAATCCAGATCTGGATATCCAGACTTTAGAGCACATGCACTTGGGGAATCCGGCCGGTTTGGACATAGGTTTGAGGTCTAATAGACCTTAATCAAGGTGTTCTCATGTGAGAACACCCTGATTAAAGTTTGTTCGGCCTCAAAAGTTCGAAGTCGAGTTTTGATTTGGGTCCGTTTGATTTCAAACTTTTTCAGTAAGTGTCCTTTTCTCTTTGTTTGGTTTTGATTAAGTGGTCAGCATGTTTCGTTGTGTTTGTTTGTTATTTCTGTTATTTTCATCCGGATTTCTTTCATCTCTGTTAAAGACCCTTTATTTGGTCGATTGTCTTCTGTTTGTTCTGAATACACTCTGTGATAAACATGATCGTCAGTTAGATTAATCGTCAAAGGAACTAATTCATATAGGCCCAGTAATTTAATAAAAGTTGTCTGATACCCTTTAGGTCCCCGAACGTGTTGTTTATATGAGCGACTGATTATTACCTGCTATAATTAGTATAGTCGACTCGATAAATGTCGTCGATTAGTTTTCTATAACTAATGGATCGAAGGAGCTAGGAGTTTCACATAACTAATTAAACTCGGACACTGGCTGGATGACCTAGTAATGTTTGAAATGGTCTGTTGGCATTATAAAAATGACTAAAAGGGTTCAGTCTAGGCAGTCCTGAGTTCGAGTTTTCATCAGTGCAAAAATGCCCTAATGCTGCAATAGGCAGGGGCAGTAATAATCAAGGTTAACGGGGGTATTCTGGGGTGTTTAAAAAGAACAGAAGTAATTAGTTTAAGTGAGCTGACAAAAAGGGTACTAACTTAGGATTAAACTAATACCAATGGGGGAACAAGACACAAGGGTATGGGGGCTCAAAATGAATAAACAAATGAGCCCATAATTCTGGATTAAACAAAACCAGGCGTGGGGAATAAAGGGAGCTGACACCAAGCATGCTGAGGATGGGCTTAAAGAGTATGGGCATTCTGCCAATTGGCAGGCAGGGCAGCTCAGCTGTAATGGTGCATTTGGCCTATAAATAGGCCATTTGATAACTAAAACAGGGGCTGAAGTTTAAGGGTCTTAGGCTGGACTTTTAGCTTTCAGAGAGGGAAAAACAAAGGGCTGGAAAGGTTGGAATTTTAGTCTTGAGGCTGGAACTCTTAGTCTAAAGAGAGGTCTAGTGAGCTTAAAGAAAACTGAAAAGTATAAGGCAGTTTCCAATAAATATTGTAACCAAACACTGCCTGAAAGTTGTACAAGAGTGCATATTGGTCAAGCTGTCTTGGCCAAGTTCTATTGTTTGCATTGACTGAGCTGTTTGGGGTTGTTGAACTGGTGGTTTTGCTGCATTGAACACTCAGTTATTGCTGTTGTTTCATTATTCTTTCCTGGGATTGCTGGCTTGGTTTCGACTATCTGTTAGTCCTTGTATTCTGGGAGATATTGTTGGTTATCTGTGGCTGTGGAAAACACTTGGTCTAGTTGGTTATTGCTGTGTTGTTGCTGTGTGTCTGCTGCTGTTGTATTTACTGCATACTGCCCAGCTGATCATTTCCTTCTTCTTTTGTCTCTCTATACCAGGTACATGACTAATACTCTGTCAAATGTAATTGGAAAGTTGAGCATGAATACAAAAGAAAAGACCTGAAGAGTGACTTTTATACATAAATTGTTACATTAGACATCATGTACTGTATAATGATTTTCATTTTTGTTTGGACAATAGAAGCAGCCTACATACTAAGTATATCAATGTAGGTTAACGAATGCTAGCCTTGTATGTATACTGCTAGGTGAGAATATGCCCAGTGTAATAAGTTGTATTTCAGACTTAGTTCTGATGGTATAGTATATTCTCTAATGTAGGCCAAATAGGAAAGCTATCCATTTTAGTTAAAGTTCTTTCTCCTTCTGCCATATTGTCCCATAAACTGATAAACTCATTTCACAAAATAAAGAATCAGTTCAGGGCCTCAACCTCATGAAGGTCGAGCCCAAATCGAAGCAAACTAAGTAGGCCCGCGTAGAACAGGCAAAGGCCCAGGTCTGGCCTATCACGCATGGGCTGGATTTGGGCCCAGAATTGTTTGTTCGGCTGACTGCATATACAGCCCCATTTCTGAATTTTTTTAGCTTTTCTGAATGTCATTACAAATAGCTTGCAAGCATTTAATTAATTAGGACTATATACTGTTTTCAATTGATAAGGACAAACGCGATAAGAAACGTAGTTGCTATAGGATAACCTTTTAAAATAAGAACGAGATGAGCCTCGATGAAAATAAACACAACGTGCAAATGCGGGGCCCTTGTTAAATGTATATTGTTGGAGCATTTAGTTTCCAGGATGGGTTGCTTAGCAAATCTCACAACCCTCCCTAAATAACAACACGTTAGTCTCTTTAGGATACGCTTTAATAAACCTTACCTTCTTAAACTCGGGTGCACATTTATGTGACCCAAATCCAAATCTCAACGGAGTCGAAATATGTCTCTAATCACGGGCGCATTGATTGTGGCGTGGCCCGGGATGCATTTCCATGACGTTGCAAATTCTTTAAAAAATAAGAATGAGATGAGCCTCGCCGAATAAAAATACAAATTGCGGGGCCCTCAGTAAATACTTGTTTAAAATTACTTAGAATTCAGGAGGGTCGTTTAGCGAATTTCGCGGCCTCCGCAAAATAATAACGCGATAGTCTCTTTAGGCGCGTGTTTAATAATTTACTTTCTTAAGCTCGGGTGCGCATTTCATGCGACCCAAATCCAAATCCTAAAACATCAAATAAAATATGTTTCGGATTGTGGGTGCATTTCATGTGACACAGTCCAAAGATATATTTTAAGCGATGTTCACATTCTTATAAAACAATAATAATAAAGCGGTTAAAAGATAAATTTGCACATAAGTTCATATTGTATTAAAAATCAGATAAATAAGCCAAATATAACAGTTGAGCGACCGTGCTAGAACCACGGAACTCGGGAATGCCTAACACCTTCTCCCGGGTTAACAGAATTCCTTATCTAGATTTCTGGTACGCAGACTGTAATATAGAGTCATTCTTTCCTCGATTCGGGATTAAAATTGGTGACTTGGGACACCCTAAATCTCCCAAGTGGCGACTCTGAAATAATTAAACGAATCCCGTTTCGATTGTCCTTTAATTGGAAAAAACTCCCTCTGCGCCCCCCCGGGCGCGGAAAAAGGAGGTGTGACAGCTCTGGCGACTCTGCTGGGGATATGACCCAGAACCACTGGTTCAGGGTTAAGAATTCGAGCTTAAAATAATTGTTATTATTTGGCTTTATTTATTATCTGATTATTACATGTTTTGAGCCTAATGTGCTAAATGCTGCTTTTACCGCTTTGATATTATTTGAACTGTATATAAACTGTGCCGAAACCTTTCTCTTCTTACCTCCGGGGATGTGCTTACTGGTTGAGACTCCCTATTCTGTTAGTGTCATACCCCAAATAAAAGAGGTTCGGAAAGTTTCTAAGCCGGCTGGCCTTTTGGTTCCCGGAAAGGAGCTCCTTCCTCAACTCGAGTTGTCCGCTCGGGTACACTGTCTAGAACACCGACCCAGGTTTTGAACATAGAATAACGTGACTTCATGCCGGATCCCTAGTAGGAACGCTTATTTGCATCACGTTGCATATGACTTAGGGGACTCAACACAGGGGTTGGGTCCGTCTAGGACTAGCAACCTGATATGAAAAGACCATTCTGGTGCATCCCACTGTTCTCCGTGCATTTATTTGTCTCATACCCGCATGCTGACCGGTGTTTTTGATATTTGGAATATTGTGAAAAAAAAAAAAGGGAAATAACGGTTGGGAATTGATTTTGAAAAAAAAAACAAATACTGTCAAAACTCGGCCAAAATTTTGAAAAGTCGTTGTTCTATCTTTCATAATAAAATTATATCAATAGAAATATAGAGTTGTCTTATCATAAAAATCAAAAAAAAATCTTATTTTTAAAATTGTTTTTTATAATAATAAAAAAAAAAAAAAAAAAGTCTTGTGTTGTCTTTACTTTTATCATTTGTTACAAATATATGTATATATATATATGAAAAATTCGAAAGTTTTGCTTTATTTCCAAATGTATATATCTTTACTTATGGTAAAAGTATTTATCTTGTTATAAGTCTAGAAAAGTCCTTTCAGGCTCCCAGTTTTTCGAAAAAAAAAAAAAAAAAAAAAAAATATAATAAATAAATAAACAAATAAACAATAAAAATAATATATATTGACTTCTTTAGAAAGTTTTATATATATATACATGAAAATTCAAAATTCAAAAAATCGCATATGTTTTTGCTTTTAGCAGGATAAGTGTCGTTTGTTAAAATCTTATTAATAAATGTGCAGAATGAGCACGATTCCGAATGAACCATTTTCAATCATGAATAAAATTCCCCTCCAATTGCGGCTCTGGTGGAATGATTTGGGCAAAGAGGGGCATGACGAAATCAAGAAGTATCTGAAAGGCCTCACGAGTTTGTTGGATATCAGGCCACGAGGAGATATCATAAGGGCACTAGTCCCCCACTGGGATCCTGCGCACAATGTCTTCCGCTTCTCAGATTTCGAACTTACCCCAACTTTAGAAGAAATAGCAGGGTATATCGGCAGCGCTGAGACTCCTTTGAGGCACAAATATCTGATTGCTCCGAGAGCTGTGGCAGTACACCGGTTCCTGGACTCCTTAAAAATAGTCAGAACAATTCATAACCCTGACTTGGCAAAAGGTTTTTGCAGCATGAGTTTCATATATCAAAGATATGGTCACATAGGAGGATTCGACAAGCCAGAAAACCAGTTGTGCAGCAAAGGTAATCGCCAGAAGTGGGAAGAACATAGACGAATTGCTTTCATGATAACTTTCTTAGGACTACTAGTATTCCCAAGAAAAGATGGGAATATTGACATAAAGATAGCAGGGGTCGTCAGTACGTTGCTCACACAGAGTGATAGTACGTTGGCGCCCATGATAGTAGCTGATATATTCCGGGCACTCACTTCTTGCAAAGCCGGAGGAAGCTTTTTCGAGGGTTGCAATTTGTTGTTGCAAATGTGGATGACCGAACACCTATGTCACCGAGCCCCGTTTCTGAGCCATGGATCCGCAGGAAAGACCTGCATAGAGGAGTTCTATACCAGAGTTAATGAAACCTACCTGCCAGAAGGAGTCACAGCATGGACCTCATATTTCCATACCCTCAACGCCAGTCGAATACAATGGGCGCTAGGATGGTTATCAATCGACGAAGTCATATACATGCCAGCAGCTAGGCCCCATTTCCTCTTAATGGGACTTAAGAGCATTCAACCATACGCACCACATCGGGTTTTAAGGCAACTTGGGAGGTATCAGATAGTGCCGAAAAACGAGGATCTGAGCATCCAGGTAATCGAGATCAGTCCCGACGGCCAGTTTCCTGAAGCAAGGGTTCGTCAAATTTGGAGCCAATGTCAATACTTAGAAGCAAATACTTGTGTAATGAATCAGGCAAAAGGGGAAGTTTCGCCCGGGTATCAGGCCTGGTACAAAGGGGAGACATCATCTGGAAGACCGACCAAAAGACCTCACCTGCAAGAATTTGTCAAATCTTCACAAGAGCAGTGGGGCTGGTTGGCCAAAGAGCAGGAATATCTCGTCAAAGCAGGCAAACTAAAGCAACAAGTTCAGGATATGAGGTTTGAGTGCCAATTACAGTCTGCTGCCCACGAGGGAGAAAGGAACAAGTTAATCAGAGAAGGCGAGGTCCTCAAAGCTCAGATCCGGAGAATGAAAAAAGAGGCTAATAGCCAGCTGAGAAGCCGGGCAGATAAAAGATTGATAGCAGGGTTAAAGGATCAGGTTGCGAAATGCCAGAAAGAGTTGGAAAAAGCCAGGGCCAGCACGGCAAAATTGCGAACCAAGTGGGCAAACGGTGCGATGGCTCGGAGGCAGCACCTGCAACAAGTCATAAGGGAGTATGAATTGAGCATCGGGACCTTAAAGGAAACGAATGCCTCTCTTCGAGAAAGGATCCTCAAGCAAACACGAAATGCCCAAGCCGACAGAAGGCAATGTTACGATGCAATGAACAGAATGGAACGACAAATGGAGATATTCCAGGATCAGCTTGCCAACAACGCGCGAACACTGGGATTGAAGAACCGGCAGATAAGGCATTTGTTCGCAGAAAGGGACAACATTCGAGGAAGGATCGACGAGATTGGGCATTACATCTACGTGAGATGCCTGGCATGCGAGCAAATGCCCCGGAAGACCCTCATTGTTTCCATCATGGGTTGCGTTCACCGAATCATGAATGAGTTGAAAGGTCTGCAGAGAGACCTCACACCAAGGGCCGCGGAAAGGCCGAATGATGCCTCGTGGGCCCCTAAGTTGGAAAATTAATCTTTGGTTGAGTTTTGTTTATTTGGTTTTGTTGTTTTTCCATATGTTGTTTTCTTTTCTTTTAGTCAAAACGGCTTAAGAACTGTGGAGTCCTGTACTATTGCTATTCCTTGCTTGAAGTAATTTGTAATAGCAAAATTTTGAGAATGAATTTAACGATTTCACAAGAATTTTGTGTTTCTTTACTTTAAGGCAGAACTACGCCTGGTCTGATTCACGCGGGGACGTGATACGTAGGCAATCCCCATAAGATTCGACCGCTTTTTTTTAAAAAGAGAAAATGTAAATAAAATAAAAACGCGGGGTTTCGCATAATACTCTAAAAAAGAGACGAATGAACAAACCGGGATGACGCATGTGGTTTGAAGCAAAGCATGTAGAAACGGTTAACTGCCTAGGTGCATTGCATCCTCTATGTGTTATGATCAAATCTGTTAAGCTCTAACACTAACAAAGTTTGTTGTTGTCTGATACCAGACAGTTAGTTGTTAAAGAATTCTGGCAACACATTCATACCAAACCAGATCCAAAGGACCGGTAGCAACAAGCATGACCACTTCTGAGAATAGTAATGAGGAAGAAAGGCCGATGAGCCAGTTGCTAAAAGAGGCAATGGAAAAAATTGAGAGGATGGGACTGGAGATGCATGCCATGCAGCTAGCCCTGGCCAAAACGCAAAAGAGCCCTGAGACACTGGGACACGTACCGGAGTACCCTCACTCTGGCCCTTCCACAAGCCGCCCAAACCCCCTCTATCATCAAGAGAGAAGCCCTCATGATTCCCAAGCTCCACCACCCCACCAACCTCTCCCAACATCCAATATTCCCATTTTTGTGGGACCTGCATCAGCCCCTTTGCAGCGAACGACCAGTGAGCCATTGTTTCAGGCTCACGATACACAGTACTATCCCCCTGAGCCTACATTCCACGCACCGGAACCACAGGTTTACAATCCCCATTTGGAAGTACCGGCAGAGGTTGAGAAGCCTGTTAAGGCCCCAGAACAGGATGAAGTGTTAAGAAAGTTCAAAAGCCTGGAGCAATCCTTCAGAAACTTGCACGGGCTGGGCAATCAAGTCAGCGTGGCATACAAAGATCTGTGCCCTTTCCCAGATGTCCAACTCCCGGCTGGGTTCAAGATGCCCAAGTTTGATTTATATGAAGGGCACGGTGATCCCATGGCACATTTGCGGGGGTTCTGTAGCAAAATGAGAGGGGCAGGAGGCAAGGATGAGCTTTTGATAGCTTACTTCGGCCAAAGTCTGAGCGGATCTGCGCTGGAATGGTATACCAGGCAGGATTTCAGCAGGTGGTACACGTGGGATGATCTGGCACAGGCTTTTGCAGGTCATTTCCAGTACAATCTAGAGATAGTCCCTGACCGTCTCACGTTATTGAGGACTGGGAAGAAACCCGGGGAAAGTTTTCGCGAGTTCGGGTTCCGTTGGAGAGAACAAGCAGCTAGGGTCGATCCTCCCATGAGAGAGGGAGAAATGGTAGACTACTTTTTGCAGACATTGGATCCAACCTACTTTGGTCACTTGGTGACAACGGTTGGAAAATCTTTCAACGAGGTAGTCAAAATAGGGGTCATGATAGAAGAAGGTTTGAGGTCGGACAAGATCTTAAACTATTCGGCACTTAAGGCCACGACCCAGGCTATTCAAAGCGGCACGGGAGGTGCGCTAAGAAGAAAGAAAGAAGAGGTTGCCACGATCGAGGCAGGCAGTTGGTCCAGGGCTGGCAGGCCACACTACAACCAACCCAGGCCTCACAGGTCAAACTATCCATACAACCCACCACAAAATTTCTATCCACCTCGAGAACCACATTGTTCCGTACACCAAGCCCAGGTATACACTCAGCCTCCGGTTCGCCCACAATGGCGCGCACCGGCTCCCCAGAACATATATGCACCACCACAAAACACTTACCCTCCACCAAGGGCATATAGAAATCCTTCAGGGGCAGGTTTCCGGGGAAATCCAGATGCCAGAAATGACAGGTTGCGGAAGCAAAGAACCTTCACCGAACTGGGAGAAACCTACACCGCTGTGTTCCACAAGCTGCGGCAATTGGGTTTGGTTAGTCCCGTCCATACTCGGGAACCAAATCCCCCGCCTCAGAATTTGGATCGTTCAATCAGTTGTGAATACTGTTCAGGGATGCTCGGGCACGATACCGAGAAGTGTTGGAAGTTAAGGCATGCCATACAGGATCTTATTGACACCAATAAGATCGAGGTCCAGACACCGGAGACTCCTAACATCAACCAAAATCCACTGCCAGCGCACCACGAAGCTCACATGATTGAGTTGGTGTGTGAGGGAGGTGAATTAAGAAAACCCTCACAAACAGTGATGATGATCCAAGCTGCCCCAAAAGAAGTCTTAACCAGGGGAGGAACAAATGCACAGTCGCAGGGAGAAGGTGTCAAGCCGGTAGTATTATGGGGGAAGAACCCGTCCGTCATAGCAAGCAAACCCGAGCCAAGCAAGTTGGTAATACCAGGGATCCTGCCCACACCGGCGGTCGTGTTGATAGGGGTATGTAGAGAACGGGTAACCATAAAGCCGGTGGTCCAACTGCCAATGCTTGACAGCAGGGCTGTCCCCTGGAAATATGAAAAAGCAGTGGTAACGTACCAAGGAAAACAGGTGGAAGAAGTCAGTTGTGAAGCGCAAGGGCTGACTCGATCAGGTCGATGTTTTGCTCCGATGGAGTTAAGGAAAACCAACCCAGTGGCAACCAAGAAGCCAGTGTCAGAAGAAGAGGCCGAAGACTTCCTGAGGAAGATGAAAGTGCAAGACTATTCTGTGGTTGAGCAGCTGAGAAAAACACCTGCCCAGATCTCACTATTGTCATTACTCCTCCATTCCGAGGAACATCGCCGAGCCCTGTTAAAAATATTGAACGAGGCCCATGTACCCAGTGAGATTTCTGTAAACCACCTGGAAACCATTGCCAGCAAGATTTTCGAGGTGAACAGAGTGACATTCTCAGATGATGACCTGCCGGTGGAAGGTACAGAGCACAACAAAGCTCTATACCTAGCTGTCAAATGTGAAGACTCGGTGGTAACCCGAGTATTAGTGGATAACGGCTCAAGCGCCAATATTTGTCCATTATCCACCCTGGACCAGTTAAAGATTGACCGTGGAAGAATCCGGGAGAATAGCATCTGTGTCCGAGGGTTTGACGGAAACGGAACAGCCACTGTGGGGGATGTTGTACTTGAACTAACCATTGGCCCGGTCCTGTTTACCATGGAATTCCAGGTATTGGACGCCACGGTATCTTACAACCTGCTGTTAGGACGACCCTGGATTCACGCAGCTAAAGCGGTGCCTTCCACCCTACATCAGACAGTGAAGTTCGAGTGGGAAAGACAAGAGGTCGTGTTGCACGGTGAGGATACAACATGCACCATGGGCGGAACCATTGTGCCTTTCATAGAGACCACTGATGACAAGGGTCCTTGGGTCTACCAGATTCTCGATACAGGGTCGGCCAACAAAATCTCTGAAGGAGAAATCATCCCGCACCCTAGGGTAGCTGCCGCGACAGTCATGATGGTATCGGAGATGCTGGGTAATGGGTTTGTGCCGGGAAAAGGCCTGGGAGTTGAACTTCAAGGGATAGTCCAACCTGTCTCCCTTCCTAAGAATCTGGAAACTTTCGGGTTGGGGTTCAAACCAACCCCAGCAGACAGGAAGCAAGCGCGAAAAATGAAGAAGAGAGTCTGGTTTCTGCCTAAACCAGTACCACGCCTCTCGAGGTCTTTTGTTAAAGCTAGTACCAAGGGGTCAGCAATCCCAAAGATTCGAGGACCTTTGATCGGAATAAATGAAGACCTCAATCAGAGTTTTGAAAGGCTATTTGCGGATGTCAGTATGGTGGAAGCTGGAGAGGGTTCCAGCAGGGCAGAGATACAATTTGTGGGGCCTGAGGCCAAGACCAACAATTGGACGGTTACTCCTCTTCCTGTCCGAGGGGAGTCTTGGTAGTAGGCTTTGATTAATGTTTTGTTTGTTTGTTTGTTTGATCGGATTATTCAAGGGTGTAATCCCAACTTTACTTTCGTTTTGTAAAAGTGTGAACCCTTTTTATCCTGCGAATTTAATAAAGTTCTTTTCTTTTGTCCCATTTTAATTTCTTGTTTTGTTCTTTTTCTTTCTGAACAGTTCTCTTTTTACTGGTCCTAATGACATGGCATGCACAGCGGATCTTCGACCTAGTCTAATAAATCAATCTGAATCTGACTCAACAATGCAAGAGGTCGTTTGTGATAATGAACCCGAAGGTGACGAAGGGGAAGCCTTCGAAGAAATAAATCGAGAACTATGCCAATTTGAAGAGAAACCCAAGCCTAACCTAAATGACACTGAGGCTGTGAACCTAGGAGACGCTGATAACATCCAAGAGACCAAAATTAGCATCCACATTGAGCCGAATGTCAAAGCAGAATTGATCAAAACTCTCAGGGAATTCAAAGATGTTTTTGCATGGTCATATGATGATATGCCTGGATTGAGCACCAATTTAGTGGTTCACAAATTGCCCACTGACCCGGCACACCCTCCGGTCAAGCAAAAACTAAGGAAATTTAAAACAGAAATGAGTGTAAAGATCAAAGAAGAAGTGATCAAGCAATTACAATCGAAGGTCATTCGGGTCACTCGGTATCCCGAATGGTTGGCCAATGTGGTACCAGTCCCAAAGAAGGATGGAAAAATCAGGGTGTGCGTCGACTACCGCAACCTCAACAAAGCAAGTCCCAAGGACAATTTCCCGTTACCCAACATTCATATCCTGATCGATAATTGCGCTGGGCGCGAGATCGGATCCTTTGTGGATTGCTATGCGGGTTATCATCAGATCCTAATGGATGAGGAGGATGCTGAGAAGACAGCATTTATTACGCCATGGGGAACCTACTGCTATCGGGTAATGCCGTTCGGTTTAAAGAACGCTGGGGCAACGTACATGCGAGCAATGACTGCTGTGTTTCATGACATGATACACAAAGAAATAGAGGTGTACGTCGATGATGTGATCATCAAATCTTGGCGTCAGGAGGACCATGTGGCAGACCTAAGGAGATTTTTCCAAAGACTCCGGAGGTATGATATCAAGCTTAACCCGGCCAAATGCGCATTCGGGGTTCCATCAGGAAAGTTGCTAGGATTCATCGTCAGTCGACGGGGGATTGAGTTAGACCCATCCAAAATTGAATCCATCCGAGATTTGCCACCGCCAAGGAACAAAACAGAGGTAATGAGTTTGCTGGGTAGACTCAATTACATCAGCAGGTTCATCGCTCAACTCACAGCAACTTGTGAGCCCATATTTCGGCTACTGAGAAAGGATGCTGCAGAAGGTTGGACGACAGAGTGTCAAGAGGCTTTCGACCAAATCAAAGGGTATCTGTCTAATCCACCCGTGTTGGTCCCGCCTAAGCCCGGGAAACCCCTAATCCTTTACCTGACAGTCTTGGAAAATTCATTTGGTTGTGTACTGGGGCAACATGATGACACAGGAAGGAAGGAGCAGGCCATCTACTATCTTAGCAAGAAATTCACAGTGCATGAGGTCAAGTACACTCAACTCGAGAAAACATGCTGCGCCCTGACTTGGGTAGCTCAGAAGTTGAAGCACTACCTGTCCTCATATACTACTTATCTCATATCCCGCTTGGACCCATTGAAGTATATCTTTCAGAAACCTATGCCCACGGGAAGGTTGGCAAAGTGGCAAATTCTGCTCACAGAGTTTGATATCATCTACGTAACAAGGACGGCCATGAAAGCCCAGGCACTAGCAGACCATTTGGCAGAGAATCCCGTTGACGAAAAATACGAGCCTTTAAGAACGTATTTTCCTGACGAAGAGGTGATGCATACAAATGAGTTGGAATTACCCGAGGAACCGGGTTGGAAGCTTTTCTTTGATGGAGCGGCAAATGCAAAAGGGGTGGGAATAGGGGCAGTACTCATCTCTGAAACAGGACGGCATTATCCTGTTACGGCCCAACTGCGCTTCTATTGCACTAACAATATGGCCGAATATGAGGCTTGCATTCTGGGTCTGCGCTTGGCTGCTGACATGGATGTCCAAGACGTCTTGGTCTTGGGAGACTCGGACCTCTTGGTACATCAAATTCAGGGTGAATGGGAAACACGAGATCTGAAGCTCATACCATACCGACAATGCTTGCATGATCTGAGCAAGCAATTTCGATCGGTGAAGTTCAAACACATCCCGAGAGTTCACAATGAGGTTGCAGATGCTTTAGCCACCTTAGCATCAATGCTGCACCACCCTGACAAAATGTATGTTGATCCTCTGCATATCCAAGTCCGTGATCAGCACGCCTACTGCAATACCATAGAAGAAGAAGCAGATGGCGAACCCTGGTTTCATGATATCAAGGAATATCTCAGAATGGGGATATATCCAGAACATGCCTCTGGAGACCAAAAAAGAGCCCTTCGGCGTTTGTCGAATGGTTTCTTCCTCAGTGGAGGAGTATTGTACAAAAGAACCCCGGATTTGGGGTTGTTGAGATGCATAGATGCCGGGCAGGCAACGACGGTTATGGCGGAAGTACATGCCGGAGTTTGTGGGCCACACATGAGCGGATATGTATTGGCAAGAAAGATCCTTCGAACAGGGTGTTATTGGCTAACCATGGAACACGACTGTATCACTTTCGTAAGGAAATGCCATAAGTGCCAGATACATGGAGATTTGATTCATTCTCCGCCAACAGAGTTACATACGATGTCAGCACCCTGGCCGTTTGTAGCATGGGGCATGGATGTCATTGGGCCCATCGAGCCAGCAGCGTCCAACGGTCATAGGTTCATTCTAGTGACCATTGATTACTTCACCAAATGGGTGGAGGCTAAAACCTTCAAATCGGTAACCAAGAAGGCGGTGGTGGACTTTGTTCACTCCCATATCATCTGCAGATTTGGGATCCCAAAAGTGATCATTACGGATAACGGCGCGAATCTTAATAGCAGCCTGATGAGAGAGGTGTGCCAACAATTCAAGATTACACACCGCAATTCCACCCCATATCGTCCCAAGGCGAATGGAGCAGTCGAAGCAGCCAATAAGAATATCAAGAAGATACTACGAAAAATGGTGGAAGGGTCCAGACAATGGCACGAGAAATTACCCTTTGCTTTGTTGGGGTACCGCACTACCGTCCGGACCTCCATAGGCACAACTCCTTATTTGTTGGTGTATGGAACTGAGGCCGTGATACCAACGGAGGTCGAAATTCCATCCCTCCGAATTGTCGCTGAAGCCGGGATTGATGATGATGAATGGGTAAAAGCTCGATTGGAACAGTTGAGCCTGATAGATGAGAAAAGATTGGCAGCAGTGTGCCATGGTCAACTGTATCAGAAGAGAATGGCAAGAGCATATAACAAGAAGGTGCGCCCCAGGAAGTTTGAGGTAGGGCAGCAGGTGTTAAAGAAGATCCTCCCACATCAGGTCGAAGCAAAAGGCAAATTCGCCCCAAATTGGCAAGGGCCTTATATCGTGACCAGAGTATTGTCCAACGGCGCTCTGTGTTTGACAGATATCGAAGGTAGATGTGTCGACATGGCTATCAATTCAGATGCAGTCAAGAGATATTATGCGTAATTTCTTTAATTATGGCAATTTTTGGTTTATTTGTTTGTATTTGGCATTTGATGGATAATGAGATGACGGAGGCAATTCTTTCTTCTATCCAAACACTGTTTAACCCTTGCTTCCCCCTTTGAGCCTTAAGTAATCCTTTCATACCCCTCTTTTGGAATCACTAATGGAAAGGACATGAAAAAAAAAAAAAAAAAAGAGAAAAGAAAAAGAAGAAGAAAAAGAAGATGAAATCATAAAGAAATACAAAACCGTGGGAACTACGTTTGACCTGATTCCTCAAAGAGGATACGTAGGCGCCTCACGGCTCGGTCATAGTATGCATCATAATAAATATAGGATGCATAATGTACATAGTATGCATAATAGACACAGCGTGCGTAATGCACGTAGCACAACATAAAAGTAAAAAATAAATAAATTCCCCAAGCAAGAAAACTGGGGCAGAAGTTATGTTTTAAGTTCCAACAAAGGTTTGATTCCAAAAGTTGTAGCACATCACCCTCCAAGTTGTTTTCATTTTTTTTTTTTTTTTTTAGCCTTCCTTCAATCCCACACCAAAACCAACATCGACATCCAAAAGACCTCCCGATCAATGTTCGAGAGATGCCAAATCCGGCAAATAAGGCCGAGAATGATACACCGATCCCCAGCAAAGAAAAGGATCGTAAGACTGGGAATGAGTTGATAGTCAAAAGAATCTCCAGAAGAGAGGATCATATCTACAACACCCCGATTCCTCGAAAAGAAATAAAATGAGAGAGTCTCATCGGTGAAAACCTTCACAGGCACCGAGAGGCGATGTAAGATGAGGGAAATGAAATGAGAGAGTCTTATTGGTGAAAACCTTCACAGGCACCATAAGGCGCCGGGAGATGAGAGAAAAGAGAGAGTCTCATTAGTGAAAACCCCTCGAAGGGCACTATGAGGCGACAAGATAGAGCAGCGAAACCTACCACATTCGCAACAAGATGAACATCCATTTATCATCCCCAGCAAGTCAGCCCGTCGGACAAATCAATTGATACAAATAGACTGGGTCGGGAATCTATGGTGCATGTCATGATCACGGGGACCAGTTGTGTCATCCAGATAAGTTCTTTTGATTGTCTCCTCCCACAAAAGATTGGTTCAGAAAGATTTTCTCTTTTCCATATCTTTATTTTCTTTTCCTAAAAAAGTGTTCTTTAAAGGATTTTTCAAAGCTTACTACCAGAAACCGAAGGGAAATTCACCCAATGCAGGGTAATACAAACAGTCTTAAAAGGCCGGCCCCAGGCGATGCAGGGACTGTGCTCGGAAATGTTGGAAGAAGTAAGCTCCAAAGGGAGTGGTTTCGGGAGTTAGAAGCAGACTCCCACATCATGTGTTTTAAAAGAAAGCAGAAAAGGGGATAAATTGAAAACCATATCCCCAGCAGGCTAGAGATCCCCAACAGGCAACTTTGCCTGCCAACCAATTATGGGGACAAAGAGCAAGAAAAGGGGAAGAGAGAAAAATGGCTCGCCAGAAAGGCACCCTCTACCCCCACGATTAAAACTGACTAAAACCTTTTGTCTTTTGCAGGAGAGCAAAGAATTGATGACGGCAACAAGATGCAATGCCATGGAAGTTACCAAAAACCGGGGCAGAAAATTTTCTGCCGATTGTCGAAAATTTTCTCGGAAGAACGGGGAAACAATGGGAATACTTTTAAGTTCTAGGTCGCCCACCAGTATAATGCGGGAATACATTTAAGTTCTAGGTCGCCCACCAGTATAATGCGGGAATACTTTTAAGTTCTAGGTCGCCCACCAGTATAATGCGGGAATACATTTAAGTTCTAGGTCGCCCACCAGTATAATGCGGGAATACATTTAAGTTCTAGGTCGCCCACCAGTATAATGCGGGAATACTTTTAAGTTCTAGGTCGCCCACCAGTATAATGCGGGAATACTTTTAAGTTCTAGGTCGCCCACCAGTATAATGCGGGAATACTTTTAAGTTCTAGGTCGCCCACCAGTATAATGCGGGAATACTTTTAAGTTCTAGGTCGCCCACCAGTATAATGCGGGAATACATTTAAGTTCTAGGTCGCCCACCAGTATAATGCGGGAATACTTTTAAGTTCTAGGTCGCCCACCAGTATAATGCGGGAATACTTTTAAGTTCTAGGTCGCCCACCAGTATAATGCGGGAATACATTTAAGTTCTAGGTCGCCCACCAGTATAATGCGGGAATACTTTTAAGTTCTAGGTCGCCCACCAGTATAATGCGGGAATACTTTTAAGTTCTAGGTCGCCCACCAGTATAATGCGGGAATACATTTAAGTTCTAGGTCGCCCACCAGTATAATGCGGGAATACTTTTAAGTTCTAGGTCGCCCACCAGTATAATGCGGGAATACTTTTAAGTTCTAGGTCGCCCACCAGTATAATGCGGGAATACATTTAAGTTCTAGGTCGCCCACCAGTATAATGCGGGAATACTTTTAAGTTCTAGGTCGCCCACCAGTATAATGCGGGAATACATTTAAGTTCTAGGTCGCCCACCAGTATAATGCGGGAATACTTTTAAGTTCTAGGTCGCCCACCAGTATAATGCGGGAATACTTTTAAGTTCTAGGTCGCCCACCAGTATAATGCGGGAATACATTTAAGTTCTAGGTCGCCCACCAGTATAATGCGGGAATACTTTTAAGTTCTAGGTCGCCCACCAGTATAATGCGGGAATACTTTTAAGTTCTAGGTCGCCCACCAGTATAATGCGGGAATACATTTAAGTTCTAGGTCGCCCACCAGTATAATGCGGGAATACTTTTAAGTTCTAGGTCGCCCACCAGTATAATGCGGGAATACATTTAAGTTCTAGGTCGCCCACCAGTATAATGCGGGAATACTTTTAAGTTCTAGGTCGCCCACCAGTATAATGCGGGAATACATTTAAGTTCTAGGTCGCCCACCAGTATAATGCGGGAATACTTTTAAGTTCTAGGTCGCCCACCAGTATAATGCGGGAATACATTTAAGTTCTAGGTCGCCCACCAGTATAATGCGGGAATACATTTAAGTTCTAGGTCGCCCACCAGTATAATGCGGGAATACATTTAAGTTCTAGGTCGCCCACCAGTATAATGCGGGAATACATGTAAGTTCTAGGTCGCCCACCAGTATAATGCGGGAATACATTTAAGTTCTAGGTCGCCCACCAGTATAATGCGGGAATACATTTTAAGTTCTAGGTCGCCCACCAGTATAATGCGGGAATACTTTTAAGTTCTAGGTCGCCCACCAGTATAATGCGGGAATACATTTAAGTTCTAGGTCGCCCACCAGTATAATGCGGGAATACATTTTAAGTTCTAGGTCGCCCACCAGTATAATGCGGGAATACATTTTAAGTTCTAGGTCGCCCACCAGTATAATGCGGGAATACATTTAAGCTCTAGATTTTGGAATCAGTCACCCCACCTGAAGACAGAAGGTTACAACAGAGATCCCCAAACGGGAAATAATAAAATCCCCAGCACCAAGAAGCAGACAACTGCAAAAGCAAGCGCACATTCAAAGGGAAGAAGGAACGCGTCTCAAAAGAGGCAGTTTGAGAACGCTATGGCATGCCCAACATAACAATTCTGATGAAAAGCCATACCACTGAGGAAACCATTGAAAGATTTAAAGAAGAAAGTCGTATCCCCAGCGGGTCAAGCAAAGTGATGAAAACTGGCATTCAAACGTCAGCAAAGGACCAACATCATCTCCCAAAGGCACAAGATAAAGGCATCGGAGGAAAGCGATAGCCGACAAGAAAGCAAGGCAACAAGAACAAGTCGAAGATGGATGAGACTTCAGGATCCTCAGTTTAGCTTAGCTTCTTGTTTTTCCTTTTAGAGCAATGTAATAGGGGAGATCGGTTGAGCAGTAGCATACAACAGCGCGCAACAACAGCAAGCAATACAGTCACATGGTAGTCCCAGCTACCAAAATTTCCCGAACTACATTGACCTGATTCCTGTTCAGCCCAGGATATGTAGGAAACCTCTGAAGCAAAGGTTCGGTCAAATCTTTTTCAAAAAATGCTTCACACGGAGTATTCGGACGGGCAAAAATCGCTCGCTTTATCTTTGCGCGAAAACCCTTCGTGTCTTCGTGCAAAGAGGGGCAGCTGTAAGCACGTGATTTTTGCTTCACGGACAATCGCTCCAAAAGAAAATAAAAACAGTGGCAAAAGGCTTCGCTGTACAAATTTTCGATCTTTCTGTGACGTGTGTTGTTAGTCGTTTGTGAGTCTGTCCATTTTGCATCTAGTCATTATCAAACAAAAATACGAAAAATATATGTGGCGTTAAAAGAAAATTCAAAAAATATATAAATATATGTGCATCGTCCGTCTTAGGTTGTGATTTAACTTACTTGGTATGATAATTATGTTGAAATGCCATAATGTTATTTGTTTTAATTTCATTTTTTTTTTTTTTTATTTTATTAGTTATTTTTATTTTTCTTTAAAGTTGGAAAACAAAAGAAAGTTGAAATCAATTTGGGCCCAGAAAAAATAAGACAAAACAGGCCCAAACCAACGATCTGACCCGGTCCAGACCAGGCCTGCCCAGGAACCTCCTGAAACGACGTCGTTTCAGGCAAATCAATCTGAGCCGTCCGTCCTAGCCGATCCAACGGCTCAGGACCTCTTTCAGCAACCCGTTTTTAAACCCGACCCAATAACCGGTTTGACCCAATCCCCCACTTAAACCAAACGACCCCGTTTAACTACAAAACGACCCCGTCCCATTTCTCAACATCAGATCTAAGCCGTTGAGATCATCTGATCTAACGGCTCAGATCCGATCAACCTCACCATATATAAACCTTCCCTTACACCCCACGCCCCCTATCCGAACCCCACCCCTCACTCGTCTCCTTCCCTGAACCCTGAAACCCCCAAACCCTAGCAGCCGCCCTAGTCTCCTTCGCCATTAAAGCCGGCGGCACGAACGCCGGTGACCACCCCCTGAACACCCTAAGACCCCCTCACTCCCCTGAACATGAATCCACTAACCACGAACCTCGAATCATCTCCTATCGTCTCGAATCTGGATTTGAAGATTCGAGACAAAACTCGATCTACACTAAACCTCACCATCTTTGTACCAGACACTCCCCTGACCTTCCTCGTGACCAAACCAAACTCGGTTTGGTCCGAATCTACCCACAACTCCCAAAAATCCAGATCTGGATATCCAGACTTTAGAGCACATGCACTTGGGGAATCCGGCCGGTTTGGACATAGGTTTGAGGTCTAATAGACCTTAATCAAGGTGTTCTCATGTGAGAACACCCTGATTAAAGTTTGTTCGGCCTCAAAAGTTCGAAGTCGAGTTTTGATTTGGGTCCGTTTGATTTCAAACTTTTTCAGTAAGTGTCCTTTTCTCTTTGTTTGGTTTTGATTAAGTGGTCAGCATGTTTCGTTGTGTTTGTTTGTTATTTCTGTTATTTTCATCCGGATTTCTTTCATCTCTGTTAAAGACCCTTTATTTGGTCGATTGTCTTCTGTTTGTTCTGAATACACTCTGTGATAAACATGATCGTCAGTTAGATTAATCGTCAAAGGAACTAATTCATATAGGCCCAGTAATTTAATAAAAGTTGTCTGATACCCTTTAGGTCCCCGAACGTGTTGTTTATATGAGCGACTGATTATTACCTGCTATAATTAGTATAGTCGACTCGATAAATGTCGTCGATTAGTTTTCTATAACTAATGGATCGAAGGAGCTAGGAGTTTCACATAACTAATTAAACTCGGACACTGGCTGGATGACCTAGTAATGTTTGAAATGGTCTGTTGGCATTATAAAAATGACTAAAAGGGTTCAGTCTAGGCAGTCCTGAGTTCGAGTTTTCATCAGTGCAAAAATGCCCTAATGCTGCAATAGGCAGGGGCAGTAATAATCAAGGTTAACGGGGGTATTCTGGGGTGTTTAAAAAGAACAGAAGTAATTAGTTTAAGTGAGCTGACAAAAAGGGTACTAACTTAGGATTAAACTAATACCAATGGGGGAACAAGACACAAGGGTATGGGGGCTCAAAATGAATAAACAAATGAGCCCATAATTCTGGATTAAACAAAACCAGGCGTGGGGAATAAAGGGAGCTGACACCAAGCATGCTGAGGATGGGCTTAAAGAGTATGGGCATTCTGCCAATTGGCAGGCAGGGCAGCTCAGCTGTAATGGTGCATTTGGCCTATAAATAGGCCATTTGATAACTAAAACAGGGGCTGAAGTTTAAGGGTCTTAGGCTGGACTTTTAGCTTTCAGAGAGGGAAAAACAAAGGGCTGGAAAGGTTGGAATTTTAGTCTTGAGGCTGGAACTCTTAGTCTAAAGAGAGGTCTAGTGAGCTTAAAGAAAACTGAAAAGTATAAGGCAGTTTCCAATAAATATTGTAACCAAACACTGCCTGAAAGTTGTACAAGAGTGCATATTGGTCAAGCTGTCTTGGCCAAGTTCTATTGTTTGCATTGACTGAGCTGTTTGGGGTTGTTGAACTGGTGGTTTTGCTGCATTGAACACTCAGTTATTGCTGTTGTTTCATTATTCTTTCCTGGGATTGCTGGCTTGGTTTCGACTATCTGTTAGTCCTTGTATTCTGGGAGATATTGTTGGTTATCTGTGGCTGTGGAAAACACTTGGTCTAGTTGGTTATTGCTGTGTTGTTGCTGTGTGTCTGCTGCTGTTGTATTTACTGCATACTGCCCAGCTGATCATTTCCTTCTTCTTTTGTCTCTCTATACCAGGTACATGACTAATACTCTGTCAAATGTAATTGGAAAGTTGAGCATGAATACAAAAGAAAAGACCTGAAGAGTGACTTTTATACATAAATTGTTACATTAGACATCATGTACTGTATAATGATTTTCATTTTTGTTTGGACAATAGAAGCAGCCTACATACTAAGTATATCAATGTAGGTTAACGAATGCTAGCCTTGTATGTATACTGCTAGGTGAGAATATGCCCAGTGTAATAAGTTGTATTTCAGACTTAGTTCTGATGGTATAGTATATTCTCTAATGTAGGCCAAATAGGAAAGCTATCCATTTTAGTTAAAGTTCTTTCTCCTTCTGCCATATTGTCCCATAAACTGATAAACTCATTTCACAAAATAAAGAATCAGTTCAGGGCCTCAACCTCATGAAGGTCGAGCCCAAATCGAAGCAAACTAAGTAGGCCCGCGTAGAACAGGCAAAGGCCCAGGTCTGGCCTATCACGCATGGGCTGGATTTGGGCCCTAGAATTGTTTGTTCGGCTGACTGCATATACAGCCCCATTTCTGAATTTTTTAGCTTTTCTGAATGTCATTACAAATAGCTTGCAAGCATTTAATTAATTAGGACTATATACTGTTTTCAATTGATAAGGACAAACGCGATAAGAAACGTAGTTGCTATAGGATAACCTTTTAAAATAAGAACGAGATGAGCCTCGATGAAAATAAACACAACGTGCAAATGCGGGGCCCTTGTTAAATGTATATTGTTGGAGCATTTAGTTTCCAGGATGGGTTGCTTAGCAAATCTCACAACCCTCCCTAAATAACAACACGTTAGTCTCTTTAGGATACGCTTTAATAAACCTTACCTTCTTAAACTCGGGTGCACATTTATGTGACCCAAATCCAAATCTCAACGGAGTCGAAATATGTCTCTAATCACGGGCGCATTGATTGTGGCGTGGCCCGGGATGCATTTCCATGACGTTGCAAATTCTTTAAAAAATAAGAATGAGATGAGCCTCGCCGAATAAAAATACAAATTGCGGGGCCCTCAGTAAATACTTGTTTAAAATTACTTAGAATTCAGGAGGGTCGTTTAGCGAATTTCGCGGCCTCCGCAAAATAATAACGCGATAGTCTCTTTAGGCGCGTGTTTAATAATTTACTTTCTTAAGCTCGGGTGCGCATTTCATGCGACCCAAATCCAAATCCTAAAACATCAAATAAAATATGTTTCGGATTGTGGGTGCATTTCATGTGACACAGTCCAAAGATATATTTTAAGCGATGTTCACATTCTTATAAAACAATAATAATAAAGCGGTTAAAAGATAAATTTGCACATAAGTTCATATTGTATTAAAAATCAGATAAATAAGCCAAATATAACAGTTGAGCGACCGTGCTAGAACCACGGAACTCGGGAATGCCTAACACCTTCTCCCGGGTTAACAGAATTCCTTATCTAGATTTCTGGTACGCAGACTGTAATATAGAGTCATTCTTTCCTCGATTCGGGATTAAAATTGGTGACTTGGGACACCCTAAATCTCCCAAGTGGCGACTCTGAAATAATTAAACGAATCCCGTTTCGATTGTCCTTTAATTGGAAAAAACTCCCTCTGCGCCCCCCCCGGGCGCGGAAAAAGGAGGTGTGACAATGCTACTGAATTGGATGCAGATACAACTAGGTGTTACTACTACATAGAAACAATACCTCTACTGGGTCATACATGTTAAGGAGGGAGACAAATATAGCATGACTAAACAAATTGACCTTTGCAAATTCATTCATGAGTTGTGGAGAGAAAGAAACTATAGAATATTTGAAATGCAGCAAGGAATTATGCAAATCTAGGTATGTGGGTGATCTGAAATGGCTACTGCAGAAGCTTTATTTCTAATTTGATTAGCTCTTCTTTTTTGCATAATTCAAGAGCTTAGTAGATTTTGTAATGAGGATTGAATTTGGAGTTAACCTGGAGATTAGGTAGCTGTAAACTTGCTATGTTTTGTATTTGTTCACTTGGTGATTAATGAAAACAACAATTACTAACATAAAGAAACTCAAGAAGTAACTTAGGAGTTTGTGTCTCATCGTTTTCAAGATTATTTAGATAAGTGGTGATTGAATTTTTTTTATTAGTGTTTCTTTTTTCAAATACTTAAAAATTTTATGGCTGAGTAAATTTATAAAGACTACTTTCCAAGGAATTGATATGTTTTAAACTGTGCGAAGCATGGACAAATTTACTAGTTCTACCTATAATTCAAATGAATTATCATTTTAACTACTCTTACAACTTCTCATGTAACTTATATGTAAATTGAAGGAACACGTTAATCTAAACATATTAGACTTAGCGCGTAAATCGTAAAACGAGAACTTACTTGTTCTTCATGAAGCGGAAGCAAAAATGGATGAACCGTGGCTAGAATTACTGGTCGGCGATGGTTGTCACGGTGTGTTGGAGCAACCCCCAATTTCACAGTCTAAACCCTAATCGAAATTGAGAGAGAAGAGCGTAGAAAAATACTACAGAGTCTATCTTTAATATACACGCTAAGTATACTTATATAGGGAATATTAGGGTTAACTAATAACCCTATTGGGCCTTAGAGCACCCCTTATGGATGGACCCAATATTTCCTACATCTCCCACTCACACATAATGGGAGTGCTCATCTAATCTGAGAAACATATTCTCATCTCCTCAATCATTCATATAGGGAAGTAGACCGTGCGACCAACATACTGTGAGAGCTAAGTGCTATATATTTGTTAGGAGTATATAGCCTCTCGTCGAGTGCAAACCTGCAAGTAGATCATAATGTATGCAGTACCCTGGATCATATAAATCACATTTGATATAGTCTCAAAATCTCATATATCATTATTTCTTGTATTCACAATCATAACTCATAAGTCATAATTGGTGCACCAGTGAATACAAATAAATAAGATTCCATCAATGATCTTCCTCTTCTCACGATTCCCTTAACATTAGTATGACTGCTTTTCTAGTTATGCTCCGCTAGATCGAATCTGTGTTCATGGTCTTTTAGAAACACACTAAGATAGCTAACATCACACTAAGTCTCAAGTATCTGATCAAAGTCTCTAAGGGTACAAATCTTGAGCTATCATGAACGCTATGGGTCTTACATAACAATAAGTTGAGAATTGACTTATGTTAACCCAATTGGTCGACATTAGCACACATGGTATGAAACATGTGCTACATCATTTTCTCCCTTTTTCCAAGGAGCGTATGTCTTTATCTTATAAAAATACTGTACAGATGATATTTAGACACCATAAGTATCTAAATTTGAGTTCTTTGATCTACTGTAGCATTTTTAACTCGCATCTGGTTCACAAAGTAGACTAGGTGAACGTTTTTCACCCTAATGACCTTATGTCATTGTTTAAGCGACATTTTGATTTTAAGCGAATAGCTCTCAAATTATCCTTATGATAATTTTACTTAAAATCATGTCTCATCTCCTCATATCACTAAGATAAGGAGTCGGTTTCCTGTGTGAGAAGGCCAACCTCATATCTACTCGATATACTTATAAAAAATGAACAAAGAATGTACATAACATTCAACAATAAAAATATGTATGTATGTAAATCAACTTTATTGATAATCAAAGAACATTAGTTTGAGAATACGGGAAAATAAATAACAAAATAAAGTATCTCAGAGTCTACGCAAGCCTTGAGACCTAGTGTGTCTCACAAATGTATCTCTAGACAAAGGCTTGGTCAATGGATCTGCTAACATATCTTTTGTAGACATATACTTCACATTTACTACCGTGCATCTAAACATGTCTCTCGCATAGTTATACTTGATATCTATATGTTTGGTTTTACAATGAAACTTTGGGTCCTTGGTGGAGAATATTGCAGCCTCACTGTTACAGTAGACTAATACTAGTTCAGTATTTTCAGCAATATCCAGCAAGTGCTCCAAGAACTTTTTCAACCAAACAGCTTCTTGTGCTGCTGATGCGAGAGCCACGTATTCGACTTCCATCATAGATATCTCATGATCTTCTTTACTGCTTGCCAATGTGCTAAACCTGTGTCGGTCTGATATCTACTTACCAAGCCAACTGCTTGACAGATATCAGGTCTAGTGCAAACCATAACATACATTAGACTTCCAACTGCGCTCCTATAAGGAACTCGGCTCACTCTTTCTGTCTCTTCAGAAGTCTTAGGACACATCTGATTTTTCAATGTATGGCCTTTACTGATAGGAGTTTCAACTGGGCTACTATTTTGCATATTAAATTGTTCAAGAACTTTTCAAATGTAATTCTCTTGTGAGAGATACAAGAGTTTCTTTGGACGATCTCTTGAAATCTTAACTCCAAGAATATATGTAGCTTCACCCATATCTTTATCTCAAATTGGGATGATAACCATGACTTTATCTCGGTTATAAACTCCTTATCATTTCCAGCTATAAGTATGTCATCTACATACAATGTTAAAATCACAAGCTTGTTTCTTGATCTCTTGGTATAAACGCAATGGTCTTCATCCATCATGGTAAAACCATTAGATACAAGAACATTTTGAAAGCGTATATCCAACTACCTTGAAGATTGTTTGAGGCCATGAATAGACTTCAAAAGTTTACAAACCTTTTGTTCGTGGCCCTTTTTAATGAAACACTCAGGTTATTCCATATATATTTCTCCATCTAGTTCTCCATTGAGAAAGATAGTCTTTACATCCATCTGATGTAATTCAAGATCCAGGCTTGCAGCAATAGCTAGAACCAGGTGAACCGAGGTAAATCGTACAGCAGGTGAGAAAGTATTTTCGTAGTCTATTCCTTTCTGTTGTGTATACCCTTTCGCCACCAGTCGAGCCTTATATCTCTCCACTGTGCCATCAGCCTTGAGCTTAATTTTTGAGAATCCATTTGCTCCCAATTGCTTTGCATCCTTCAGGGAGGTCAACTAGTTCCCAAACTTTGTTGACTCTCATAGACTCCAATTCATCTTCCATTGCTTACAGCAGGCGAAAAAGTCTCTTCGTAGTCTATTCCTTTCTGTTGTGTATACCCTTTCGCCACCAGTCGGACCTTATATCTCTCAACTGTTCCATCAGCCTTAAGCTTAATTTTGAGAATCCATTTGCTCCCAATTGATTTGCGTCCTTCAGGGAGGTCAACTAGTTCCCAAACTTTATTGACTCTCATAGACTCCAATTCATCTTCCATTGCTTTTGTCCATTTATCCTTAGAAGGGCATGAGAGATCCTCTTTTACATTTTAGGCTCGTTTTCTTCTTGTATGAGCATCATAAATAGTTCTCCGCCTTCAACATCAAACCGTCGGTGGGGAATCTTTTTACGAGAACCACGTCTTACTTGTGATTCATCATTGTTCCCATTTGGATCAATGTTGCTCCCACTCGGATCAAGATCATTCATCCTGCTCCCACTTGGAACAAGATCCGTGACCATCTCGCTCCCACTTGGAACAAGATCCATTTGGTCACTTCCACTAAAAGTAGAAGGATTACTCTCATTCACATCTGATGATGAAGGAGGTTTTTGATGAGAAACTAATTCATCATCTGCTAAAATTCTCCTACTCGAATTAAGTGATCCTTGTACTTCTTGATCCATTATCTCAAATAGGGTTAGGTCTTGACCTACCTCTCCCTTCTTAGGGAAATCATCCTCTAAGAATGAAATATCTCGTGATTCAAACTCAGTTACACTCTCATTGTCTTGCCGACCTATAAACACATAACCCTTTGAGGTTTCAGAGTATCTTATAAAGATACTTTTTTCCCCTCGGGCCCAATTTGCCATATTTGTGAGAGGAATCATGTGTATAGGCAGCACAACCCCAAGGTCTTAATACACTTAGGTCGGGTTGTCTTCCAGTCCGTAACTCATATTGAGTGGTAGTAACTGATTTTGTAGGCACTCGGTTAAGTACAAAGATAGCAGTAAGCAACGCATCACCCCAGTAACTAATTGGGAGGTTAGCTTGTGCCATCATTGACCTAACCATTTCTAGGAACTCTGCAACACCATTTTGTTGTGGAGTATTTGGGATAGTCAACTAATGAATTATTCCCTTTTCATCACATAAATTATTAAACTGAGTTGATAAATATTCACGACCACGATCAGTTCGAAGATCTTTTATCTTCTTGTCTAATTGATTTTCCACTAAGCTCATATAGCTTTTGAAATAACTTATTGCTTCTGATTTGTGGGAACTCAAATAGACATAACTGAAACGGGTAAAGTCATCAATAAATGTGATGAAATAGCTTGATCCATGTGTAGCCCTAACATTCATAGGCCCACAGATGTCCGAATGGACTAATTGCAAAGGATATTCGGCTCTAGTCGCCTGACCAAAAGGTTCTCTTGCAGATTTTCCAGCTAGACAATTTTCACAAGTGGACAATTCAACATGTTCAATGCTGGAAAGCAAATCTTGTTTTGCTAATCTTTGCATTCTTTGTTGGCCAATATGACCAAGTCTAGCATGACATATGTTTACATCACTATCATATTTATGTGAAGAAACAAACATAGAAAAACTAGCATTATTATTAAATGAATCATAATCCAAATCTATAATAATTAAACCTCCGGTCACATGACCAAAACCAAATAAAGTTGAACTAAAAGTCAACTTGGCAGAATTGCCATGACTAAACAAGTCAAATCCTAACTTAAGCAAAACTGAAACTGAAATAACATTCCGGCGAATTGTTGGTGCAAAGAGAACATCGTATAGTATTAGGTCTCGACCACCACGCAAGACTAACTTGCATGTACTGATCCCTTCAACAGCAACTTTATTGTTGTTGCCTACATATATACACTTTGCTCCACGTGGAACTCGCCGAAATTCAACAAAGGCACTGCGTTCCCGGGCTATGTGGTCCGTTGCTCCTGAGTCTACAATCCACAAAGGATTAGATTTAGTTAGAAAAACAGAACTAGAAATACAAAGTTCACTAATTCGAGCATTGTGAAATACCTTTCTAGGAGGCTAGGAGCAATCTCTAGTATAGTAACCCTTCTTGTCACAATTATAGCATTTCACTTTAGTAACTTTCACAGGTTTGGGACGTCTATTCTTGCCTTTTTTAGTCTTTCCTCTTTTAGCAGGCTGAATTTGAGGTGGCCCTCTCTTCTTTCCCCAGTTTCTTTTCTTTGAATCACTCTTGGTTTTGGAGGTTGTTGCCATGTGCAACTCAGCTATTGGCTTTGCAGCCTCAAGTCGTTCCTCCTCTAACTCAAGGTGTCTCTGGACATTTTCCAGAGTTATGATTCGCTCATTATGAGTCAAATGCATTTTTATATGATCCCAAAAACTAGGTAAAGAGCGTATTACAACTTGGATTTGTTGTTCATCAGTCAACACATGACCAACATTTTTCAACTCCCCAATCATATTTGTCATTTGCCTCAGATGTGTTTTTATTGAATGTTCTGGGCATTTCTTATATGAGTCAAATTTGATCTTTTAAGGATCTCAGCCTTGTAGTGGAACAGGTACCAAACATTTTCCTCAAAGCATTCCAAAGATCCATAGCTCTTTGGTGATCCTTAAACTCCCTCAGAATGTCATCATCTAAGGTGCTCAATAATGTAATGCGAGCAATGAAGTTCTTTTTCTTCCAACTGTCGTAGGCTTCACGCTGACGCCTATGCTGAGCAGTGTTGCCTTCCTTGGGCTCATTCATGACATTGTTGATGGCCTCCAGAGCCTCTTTCTCCTATAGCACATATTGGACTTTCAAGCTCCAGGTTTCATAATTGTCACCATTGAGTTTCAACCCTTTGTTGAGCTCAACAAAAAAAAATTCGAAGCAGTAGTCATTATTTAACAAAATAAAAAATAAAATGAGGATCATGTAAAAAATATAATGCAAGGTACGATGTCCTACATACATATATATTATGACACTAAGCATCAGTTGATTAAGTTAATAAACACATATATTAATTATGGAGTCGAAAGTTCACTATGTTCCCAATCATCGTCCAAGAATTAAAATATGATGAAAATTAACCTATTCAATTATCTAGCTAAGTGTCTTAATCATGTTTAATACAACATAATTATCTATCATGATTTTACAATTCCACATAAATTATAAGTTAACAAATAACTTATATTAGCATGCAAATAAAATTAATGTCAAACTAATTAACATTCATTAATACTATACAAATTCACATAAAATTTACTTTAATGTTAAACTAATTAACACATCATACATGTTAACAAATTAACAAGTATTGTTAATATTAAACTAATTAATATTGATTTCATGCTAAATAAATTAACATAAAGCATGTGTTAAATGAATTAACCAAAGCAATGTTAAAACAAATTAACATTCCAAGCATGTTAAACAAATTAACAAATAAATTTAAAGTTAAATAAATTAACATTTCAAGCATGTTGTTAAACAAATTAACACTTCAAGCATGTTAAACAAATTAACAAAAAAAATTAATGTTAAACTAATTAACATTTCAAGCAATTGGGATAATATATAATTATTATAGTTCGTAAAAAATATAAATACTAAATTTATATTTGGGAAATTAGTCCATACGACTAATTTTCGAAATCTGAAATTTATTTAAAGAAATAACAGAATCTCAAGTTATTTTAATTTTTGGCTATGAGCCTAAAATGGATCTGAATGTATAATGGGCCATAAGCCTAATTTTATTAAATCTGCCCATTTGAGATAAGAAAAGCAGCCCTCTACTTTTTTTTTTTTTTTTTTTTTTTAATTAAAGATAAGTGGGCCTTTAGCCCAAAACTAAGAAGACTAACATTTTAAAGAGAGAAGTTAATGGTTTCTACTCTTTCTTCTTCCTCACACTTCAGCCGCCACCAGCCATGGAGATTAAGAGATCCAAAACTTCTTCTTATTTTTTTTTTTTTTAATTTCAAAACTTGGAATTGAGATCTTAATTCTTATTTTCTTTTATTCTTAGCCGTCGCAGTCATGTAATACAAAACTCCATTTTTTTTTTATAGGTTGAAAGAAAAGAACTTTACTTCTCTTCTTCTCCAATTTTTCGGCTGCCACTCTACATTGAAGCACCAAGCTTCAACCATTGTTTCCATTGAAGCACCAAGCTTCAACTATTGTTTTTTTATTTTTTGAGACAAAAAAACAAAACGGGCTGGACAAAGGCAGCCACCAATCGCGGCAGTGAAACTCAGGCGGCTTCGTGATAGTATTGTTACATGAGAAATTGATTCTCCTTGATAGATCTGGGGTAAAACTAAAAAAAGAACTGATCCTTTTATTTTTAAATGCTCACCGCATTAAAACAAACAGAAGCATGATCAATTCACACAAAGAAACTGAAGTTTGTTTTTCATTTTTTTTTTATCAGATTTGAAAACTGATTTAAGATCAAACTGAAAAAAATTATGCTTAGGTTAAACATATTAACCACACAATTGCACCGTAAACATACAAATTGAAATCATATATATACACGAAGTTCAAGATTCACATATAAATTTAGAATTATTCAATATATATACGGACCAAAAAATCAGCCTATGGCTCTGATACCAATATAGGAATACGTTAATCTAAACATATTGGATTTAGCGCGTAAATCGTAAAACGAGAACTTATTTGTTCTTCGTGAAGCGGAAGCAAAAACGGATGAACCGTGGCTGAAATTACTGGTTGGCGGTGGTTGTCACGGTGTGTTGGAGCAACCCCCAATTCCACAATCTAAACCCTAATCGAAATTGAGAGGAGAGAGCGTAGAAAAATACTGCAGAGTCTAAGTCTATCTTTAATGTACACACTAAGTATACTTATATAATGAATATTATGGTTAACTAATAACCCTATTGGGCCTTAACGCACATTATGGGTGGATCCAATATTTCATACGTAAATAAATGTCATTTCAAAAAAATAAGTCATTAACGTTGTATCGCGTACGGAGAGATCCAAGGGGTTGCTGTACAAATAAGGGAATTTTTCATAAAGCACCATCTTTTTGGTCTAATTAGTCATTTATAGATATCATTTGCTATATATATTACGTGTTATAGATACTTTTTATGTTTTTATACAATGTATTCCATGTATTTAAGCTGTTGTATTCATTAATACAACCAAAAATATAGGCGTAAAAACTGGAATTCCAGCTAAGTTTGACATGTATTTAGCTGTATTCAAGCGACATTAACATTAAATACAGTAACGTATCTGCGCTAAAAACGGAAGGAAATCAAATCACATGATATTCTCCTAAATTAACTCAACGAACTAAAACGATCCCTCATTAATCTGTATTTGAAATATACATAATAAAGATTATAGTTGAATAAAGAGAAATACATATGAAAAATACAGTTGAATACAACAAAATACACCTTAATTCATCTAAATAAAACACTTGAATACAACAAAAATACAACTGAATATAGCTGAATAAACTCTTGAATGTAACAAAATACAACTAACTTCTGCTGAATAAAATAGTTGAATATAACTAACTACAACTGAATACAACTAACTACAAAATACTTGAATACAACTAACTACTGCTGAATAAAATAGTTAAATACAACTGATTAAACCTGAATACAAGTGAATACAGCTGAAGAATACGTTCGAATACAACTGAAAACAAATAGGCGATTTGAGCGATCTAGAGAGAGAAACAACCCTATGGCTTCGCCGGCCGGCGGCCAGCCATTAATTCCGGCTGGTCAGCCATGAGGCAAATTCATAGAAATCCTCATTGATTTTAGGGTAAGCGTCCATATTCCGAAGCTTACTGAACACTCTTTCCATTTCCACCGAATACCTTAATTCATAACTGAACTTTTACAACAATTGAGAGCACGGAACTTTGAAAGCTCCGAAGCTATCTCCGGTTCAGATCAGTTTGTAGGCCGCCGGTGCCGGAGAGCAAAAACGTTGCCTTGGATTTAAGATTGGGCCTGGGGCTTTACTTGGACGGAGGAGGTGGAAGAAGAGTTAAGAAACTAGGGTTTGTGAGAGAAGATAGTCTGGTTGTATGCAAACAGAGAGAGATTGTATTGGGGTTTGGGTAATTATGTGAGAGAAAATACAAAAAGGGAGAGAGAAAAATAATATTTAGCATATATGGTGCCTTAATTGTAGGATGTAATTATATTTAGATTTTTTGCTATAAAGGATAAAAGGTATTTATAGGATGTAATATTTTAAAATGGTATTTATTTAAAATAAATAGGGTACTAAGGTTTTCTATAGGGTGTAAAAATTTCTACAAATAATCTCGTGACTCTCATTACAGATTCAAACTAATCTCACGAATAGATCTAAAAGAAAAAAAACAAAAAAAAGAACTCGCATATTCTCACATGAAAATTCAGTCTAATCTCTTAGGTAAATCAAAAAGGTCAAAAAATGAAGTAAACTTTAAAATACAACGATAGGAATGCACAACAAAATTAAAAATTGTAGACTGCATGATTGCACTACAAACAAATCCAAATCAATATTTAGAGTGCATTGACTTTTCTATTTGCTCCTCTTGTCCCTACTTTATATTTAAACGGAAAAAGTAAGAACTTGTGATTCCAAATAAGGTTAGCACAAAATTGACTTGGCAAAGGACTATACATCTTATGCACGATTCCAGGTCCCCATCTCTTCATAACAAACTCTGCTACGGGAAAACTACCTAACCTTCACACATACTCCAATTATGCTACCATATTCAAACGACAAGAGGGGTTGTTCTGATGGTTAGCAACCCCACTTCCAACTAAGAGGTTGTGAGTTTGAGTTACCCCAAGAGCAAGGTGGGAAGTTCTTGGTGGGAAGGATACCGAGGGTCTATTTGGAAACAGCCTCTCTACCCATGGTAGGGGTAAAGTCTGCATATACACTACCTTTCCCAGATCTCACTAGTGGAATTATCCTGGCTTGTTATTTTTATTCAAACGATTTTCTATTGCAAAAGTCAGACAATATCCTCTTGCCAGCTAAATAAGTTTGCGAATATGCATAATATATAAGGATAAGGAAGGATGTTTACTTATATAAGATAATTGTGTAAAATTTTATATTAAGAGTGTATTTTAATATGTTTTAACAAATAATTTACCATATTATTGACTTGGCAAACGCATGTTTTTGCTGGTGGCCAAGATTCTTGACAGCTGTATTTCAACTTGCCTCGTTTGCATTATGTCGCCGACGACTTAAATCAGTTCCACCAAAAGAACCAACAATGGTAACTGTTCAACAAAAAATATAAATTTCGGTTCAAATAATTAATTTTTTTTATAAATAAAAGTTAATTCTAATTAAGAATAATATCCTTAGTTCTTAATATCGGAAAAAGTAATTGATGAGCGTTATGCGGGCAGTGATTGAGTGATGAATCCTCGAAAAATCGACAAAATAGTGTTGTTTTATACTAGACAAAATAATCATTTTAATTATTTCTCTCATATTTAAAAATAATTATTTAATTATTTTCCTAATATTTAGGACTCCAAAGTCAACTAAATTTTAGGCATTAATGTTCTCTTATTTAAACTGTATAAAGTATCTATAATTCAATCAATCGTTATTTTGTTGGATTACTTTTTCACAATAAGTCAAACCATATTAACGTGCATACAACTAAAAAAATACTTTTATAACTTAAAGAGTCTTAGTCTACAACAAACAATAACAACAACAATATAGTATAATCCAACTTAGTGGAGTCTGGGGAGGATAATGTATACGCAGACCTTACCTCTACCCTGGGATAGAGAGGCTGTTTCCAAATAGTGAAGGTTGCTTACCATCAAAGCAACCCCTCTTGTCACAAACATAGGGCATATATTAGTCTACAACAAACATAGGACATATATTAAAAAGAAAGGCGGATTCAGTATTTGAAGTTTATGAGTTTATATGCAATCACAAGTTAATACAAAATAATAACTGAATTCACAATTAAATATTTATAAAAATTTAGTAAATTTCTTAATACAAATACATATTTTGCGCAAAAACTATTCGATTCCCATAAATCCATAAACTATACTCTCTATTTTATAACTCAAACGTGACTATCAATATATTATATATGTGATATTAAAAAATTTGTACTCATTAAGATAGTTACAAGCGTAACGCACGTACCCAAAAGCTAGTTTGATAAATAACGTTAATGTCAGGTAAAGGAGTTCTTAGACTTGCTAGAAATTTCTTGACAAAAGGAAACGAATAAAAAGGCCAAAACAGAAGTGCGAAGCGGAGGTACCAATGAAATTAAAAGAACGGCAAAGTTTTAAGAAGAAAAGGAAAAAAAAAGAAGTAGAAGATAGTTCGAATATTCCTCACGTTCTGTCATACTTAACAAACTTAGAAGGGTTTGACTTGGTTACCTCCTCAAATATAATTTGGCCTACTGTTTTGATCAAAAAGTGTTAAACTTTTTGACTAACCAATTAATAATAAGAAGAAGGGTTTGACTTGGTTACCTCCTTAAATATAATGTTGGCCTACTGTTTTGATCAAAAAGTGTTAAACTTTTTGACTAACCAATTAATAATAAGTAGAAGGGTAAATTTTAGTTAAGAATAATAAAATCTAGACCAAACAATAGCCGAAGTAGATAAGGTAAAAAGACGATAGTTAATATGTTGAGTTGATTAAATACTCATAAATGCAGCGACATTAATATGTAATGGGTCTGAATAAATGCGGTTAACGTAATCAAGAGAAGTTACTACCCAATTATTCTGATCTTTTGGGAGAGTCTCTTCCCCTGACAGTGGTGTAGAAAGAGAAGAGGTATCGGATGATCGAGGATTCTTGAGATCTTGTCCGTATAGAACAACAATATATGCTTTTTGTTCTTCAATCAATGAATAAGGCCACCTTCGTATATTGTTTCAGATAAATCTTTTATAAAGTGTTCTTTTTTCTTTTTTCTCGGATCCTCTCTTCTTTACTAACTCTTCCTATTTATAGGGTACACTTTCCCAAAAAACCCTAAAAAGTACAACATAAAGAATATTCGAAAAGTATATTCTTACTGTCTCCCTCTAAGTTTACACTATTATTAACGTCTTGTTTCAGCAGACCGCTCTTGGTCGTCGTCCTTTGCCATAATGACCATCAGGCATCGTGTTATAGTAACCTCGTTCCATGCCGTGTTTAACAGTTGTGGCTGTTGCGAAATTGACCCATACAGTTAGTCCCTCCACTTGTTGAGGTCGTGGCCCGGCACGTCCTTGATAAACGGACAAAGCCTACTTCTGTTAGAGAGTTTGGCTATTAAATTACGCCAGTTTGGCCAAGGCCGAGAAAGCGGCACGCTTCATGGAACCCGTGTTGGTGCAGTTTGTCGAGATGTGACGTCACTCTCATGCGCGTCATCATCGCGCACCTTCCCGAGACAACGACTAATTGCTTGTCGCTTTGGCTTTAGCGCCATTAGCAGCCTTCCGCTTCGATTCTCACGCCATCCAACCCTATAAATAGGTGAATGTTTTGTTTTTTCAAGAACTTTTAGACATTTCCTTTCTTGTGTATACATTGCCTCATTTGGTTATCTCTTCTGTTAGTTTGTGTTCTTTTCTAATCATCTTTTCCGTTCAACCACCATTCCTCATTTCACGTTTCACAACATCCCTTCCATTATCAAGATGCCTAGAATGCTCTGAACACACGAAGAAATTTCCAATGCCACTCCGTTATCCATGTCACCTCCTCCTGGTGGCGAGGATATCGCGGTTGAGGAAGGGGACAGTTCTCCTACCGTAGAGGAGATACTCCCAAGAAACCTATGTCCCGGAATGACTTTCATAAAGAACCTGCCGCTTCTCCTGTTCCTGTGGTCTCTGAGATTGAGCGAGCTCACATAAATGGCCCCCGGTCTACGTACAACATTCTTCCCCATGTTGAGATGGTTCCGGCTGGGAGGGACTTCGTAGAGGTCCACAGACCGGGATATTGTTCTTTTACGTATATCCCTTTGTGATCGGTCACACCCTTCCCCTTCTTCCGCTAGCAGAGGAATTCTATCGGTTCTATGAGGTCAGCCCGGCGCAGCTATCTCCGTATACATATAAAAAATTTCTAGTGTTGACGAAGTATGCAGAGTTGGCGAGGTGTGAAGTTGGTCTTTATCAACTTTTACACTTATTCTCCCCAAGTTTTCATAGGGGCACCATGATACACTTGCGGAAACGTGGGACCAGGGGGTTGGCGGTCGGAATAGACGATCGGGTAAGCCGCAAATTTTGGCAGAAATACTTCTTTATTAGAACCGAACACCTGGTGTCAGACTGTCACACCTCCTTTTTTACCTATACACCCCGAAAGGGTATAAGAGAGTTTTTTCCAACTTAAAGTGACAATCGAAACGAGATTTATTTATTAAAGATTCAGAGTCACCACTTGGGATAATTTATGGTGTCCCAAGTCACCAGTTTAAATCCCGAATCAAAGAAAAGATTGACTTTGTATTACTGTCCGCGAACCAAAAATCCGGGTAAGGGATTCTGTTAACCCGGGAGAAGGTGTTAGACACTCCCGAGTTTCGTGGTTCTAGCACGGCCGCTCAACTATTATATTCGGCTTAATTATCTGATTTTAAACAATTGTGAACCTATGCAAATTTTAACTTTTTAATCGCTTTTATTCCTTTTTAGAGAAAATTACAACGTCATTAAAACATGTCTCAAACCACGTCACATAAATGCACCCGTGGTCTTTGACATATTTTAACATCATTGTAATTTGGATTTGGGTCACATAAATGCGCATATGAATTTAGGAAAGTAATATTATTAAACTAACGCGCCTAAAGCAATTTGGCATTTGCAGCTTTGCGAGGGCCATAGAAGATTCAACTAATGGCGCACCTCGATTTCTAAAGAGTTAAAATTAATTATCTGAGAGCCATGGATTGTAAATTTTTGTTTGGCATGGCACGCCTCAATTTATTTTAAAAGAAAGCATTCAATTAAAAGAACTACGGATATTCATATTTAAAGCTAATTAGGTATCACAACCACGCCACGGGAACCGTACCCGTAGTTATGATGGTTTTGCTACGCGGTAAAAGCAAGCTACGCGTATTTGTAATTATTTTCTAAAGCCATTCTCAAGTCACCGTGCACCTACAGCGGGTAACGTGAGGTATGCTTCCATTTGTCATTAATATTGGCGATGCAAAAATGCAATTACTTACTGTCCATCCCAAATGCAACAGACTTACCGAAGAAATAATAAGACCTTGTAAAAGGAATAGAATAATGTCATTTCCCTTACTTTTCGACAAAGTCAAGAGTCACGAAAGTCCAAATACGGATTGAAATGAGAAATTCATCTGAAAAGATACATCGAATCCTACTTCCATCACTATTTTTGATTTTAACAAAAGAAATTCGTGAGAACAAGATAATGACATCTACTAATTTGACTAAAACATATGAACAAGTTATAGCATTAAAAATTCCATAGAAAACCACTCAACATGAATAAAATTAATATGACTAAAAGTAACTAAAGAAACTTCAACAAATTCAAAAATTATCCTACCAACATCAAAATTCATTACTAGTATTTAAATATCCTAAAACAAGAAATCAACACCATTAGATAAAGCAAGAGGGAAAAAATTGAACCTGAAAATTGGAATTTTTAATTTGATGGAGTCGTTCAATAGTTACACGGACAAGAACAGAGCACAATTATAATCAGAACTCAAATCGACGGAAATCTCAAACACGAACCCGGACGGACTCTCGAATCGACCCCAAAAACTCGAAACCAAAGCGACCTTGCTCAAACTCCGCTTCGTTTATTGTCGGGATTATGCAACGAGGCAGTGAAAGGGAAACTCCAAAATAGTAGTCCTCAAGCGAAGCTATGAACTAGAGACTCGAATCGGAACCGGCAACCCCGGACGGACTCGAATCTACTGGGCTTGGACCTTGATTTTGGGCTGATTTCCATACTGATTTCGGGGGCTTTTCACTCTGGTTTTTGTGCAAAAAAGTGCTGTTTTGGGAGATGAACTGCTGGGTTTTTTGGCAGCATTTTGGAGGTGATTTAACTGTGTTCTTGGACTGATTTTCCAGCCATTTCGCAGCTGGATATGCTGCTATTTTGAAGCTATTTTTTAGTTGCTTCTTTGGAGTATTTTTGGAGCTGTTTTTAATGGCTGAAGTTTGATGAGTATTTCAGCTGAGTTTTGGGCCATTTCAGCTGCGTTTTTTAGCTTAATTTCAGGGGTAAAAGGGTGCATTCTATGGGCTGTTTTTTTTGGGTTTCAAGGTGGTTTAAATGGCTGAAATTGAGGCTGTTTGTGGTGGGTGTTTATGGGTATTTTCGGGCTGGATCCGGGGTGTGTTTGATGTCAAAGATGGCTATGTTTGTGTGAAGCTGAAGATAAGGGTCCTTGGTTTGGTTAAAGAGAAGCCATGGAATCAGTAGAGGGTGAGATATTTTTTGTGCAAAACGGCGGATCTATATCTCTGTGTCTTATAAGCTTTCAAATCTCTTTTCTCCTAATTTTAAGCCTTAGTGGACAATTAACTATACTATTTTTAACCTTTAAAATCAGCAAGTGTTGTCTTCACTACTAGTTGTCTTTCCTTTTTTACAATCCCACTAACTTAGTGTTTATTAACTAATATTATTGTGTCCCAAGCATTTTTAATGGAAGTGTAGTCCAAACAATTGATCAACACAGTTTCAATTCAAGTTCTTATAAGAGTTCAATGCAAAATACCTAAATATCGAATTAAAAGAAAATCACACAATTTAACTTAAACATTAAAAATGCAAAATACCTATTTTTTTAAATTTTCATATATTTATTAATTAATTCCAAAATGTCAAAGTAAATCCTAAAATTAACTACAATATTTTTTTTTGTATTTTTCATTAATTTTACAAATAAACATGCACAAAGAAATGCAAACAATAACATAAAATATCATGAAAATTCACAAAATTGCATACAAAAATAAAAATTATTTTATTTTGAATTCTTTGGGAGTAATTCGTACAGGGCAAAAATCACGTGCTCACAACTGCCCCTATTTGTCCGGAAACACGAAGAATTTTTGTGCAAAGATAAAGTGAGCGGATACGAGCGATTTTCGATACTCCGTGTGAAGCATTTTTTTTGAAAGTTTTGACCGAACCTATGCTTCAAAGGTTTCCTACATATCCTTGGCTAAAAGGAAATCAGGTCAATATAGTTCGGGATGTTTTGGTAACTGGGACTACCATAGAATTGTGATTTTGCTGTTACTGCTGCTACTACTGCTTACTGACCTCTTTATTACACCTTGCTACAAATGAAAATAAGAAGCTAGACTAAACTATAGCCTATGAATTACAAAATCTTATCTAGATCTTAAAGACTTGCTCTTGTAGTCTTCTCTTGATTGCCGAACTTGAACTGCTTATTCCCTTCTTGCGAGCTTCAAATTATTTTTTCTTCGAAGCTTGAACTGCCTTCTTCTGACTAGTGTTGCCTTCCTTCTGACTAGCGTTGCCTTCCTTCTGACTTCTGACTTGAATTTATGATGGGGATTTTTGTTGTAACCCTCCGCTTTACTGACTTCAAACTTCAATGTATTCCTTTGTTATATGGGCGGGCTCCCAACTTCAAGACTTGAAATGTAAAGACTCCATTCTCCAGGCGGGCTCCTGACTTCATCAATGACTTAAAAATATAACACCTCCATTCTCCAGGCGGGCTCCTGACTTCATCAATGACTTAAAAATATAACAACCTCCATTCTCCAGGCGGGCTCCTGACTTCAATAAACAATTTAAAGATAATACCTCCATTCTCCAGGTGGGCTTCTGACTTTGTCAACAACTTGAAAATATAACAACCTCCATTCTCCAGGCGGGCTCCTGACTTCAACAACTTCTTAAAAATATAACACCTCCATTCTCCAGGCGGGCTCCTGACTTCGTCAACAACTTAAAAATATAACACCTCCATTCTCCAGGCGGGTTCCTGACTTCAACAACTTCTTAGATATATGTTCTATTGCCGTTGTTCCTTCCTGCCTCCTGAACTATTTTCCTTCTAACTTGAATAATCTTCTTTTAGAACTGCTTCCCTCAAAACTGGTATTTCATTCCTCTGAAAACTGCTGGGGGTAACACCGGTGTTTTATTCAAAAATATGTTATTCTCCTCCTTCAAAGACTAATTCCCTTAAAGCTCGTGTTTTCCTTCCTCTAGAACTACTTCTCTTAAGACTTGTGTTATCTTCCTCCCGAAATTGCTCTCTTTAAAACTTGTATTTCCTTCTTCCAAAAACTGCTGGGGATACCGCTTCCCTCAAAACTTGTGTTAGAGTTCCAGAAAATTTTCGAAATGAAAGAAAATTTTCTGCCCCAGTTTGACAATCTTTCTTGTGGCATGTCTTTCCGTCATCAATAACATTTCCTGTCCCTACTTCAAATCAAAGAAAATTTGTTAGTTTAAAACGTGGGGGACGTTCCTGCTGGGGATGGTTTTCCCTTTTTCTTTTTTCCATGCTCTGCGTTGTTCGACTGTCTTGAAACTTGGCCGATAACTTTCGACCTTTTTGATGCTTCTGTATTCACCAACTTCTCAACCGTTGTTTTCCACTTTTACTCCATACTTTCCACGACATCTTAGAGTAATCCATCATTTGGTCTTATAATGACGTCTTTCTTGTCCCGTCACATTATCTTCGGCCTGTCTTATCCCCATTTACTTTTCACCATGTTGGCAACTAGTAGTTGGCTTTGAAAATCCTTCTTAAAAGCAAACTACTACTGACCAAAAAGAAAGGGAAAGTGATGACTTCGAAAGATAGAACAAGAAAAATCTTTCTGAGCAATTGTTCGAAGAGATAATAACTTATCTCAATGGTATAACCGATCCCAATGGTCATGTCGTGCATTTTTGGACTAATCAACCCAGTCTATTTACACCAATCATTCTTTCTGATGTCCCTTTCTTACATTCAAAAGGTCCCGCAACCCATCTTTTTTTGCCGAAACAACATCTTTTATTCTGCTTGATATCTCGATGGATCCTTTCCATCAAGCTTATCTCGTTTGCTCCTTTTAATTCCTTGTCGCCTTATAGTGCCCTTCGAGGGGTTTTCACCAATAAGACTCTCTCGTTTCTCTCAAATCCCGTCGCCTTATGGTGCCTGTGAAGGTTTTTACTGATAAGACTCTCTCATTTTATTTCTCTCAACTTCTGTCGCCTTATGGTGCCTGTGAAAGTTTTCACCAATAAGACTCTCTTATTTTCATTATTTTTCCTGCTTGGACCGGAGTATTACCCTGATATGAATCACTCTATTTGCTCGACTTGTCATCTCTCAAAAACTGATCAGAAGGTCTTTCTTTGGACTGTAATGTGGGCTTTTGGATGGGATTAGAAAGAAAGGGTATCAAAGGCTCAAAATAATTTGACATGGGTTTAAGATTACAACTTTTGGAATCACATTTCTCATTACAGATACAACCTCTGCCCCAATTTTTTGCTTGGGGATCTTTGGATATTTTATTTTACTATGACCGAGCCATAAAGCTGCCTACGTACCATTAACAGGGATCAGGTCAAACGTAGTTCACACTAAATTTCCCTGTTGTTATATTTTTTCGCTTCTTTTCTTTTCTTTCTCTCTTTTTCGTTATTGATTCCAAAAGAGGGTTATGAAAGAAATAAATAAGGCTCAAAAAGGGGAACAAAGAGTAAAGTGTTTAGATAGTAGAACAAATTGCCTTCGCCATTTCAATCTTCGAAATAATGCCAAATACAAACAATCAACAATTGTACCAAAGAAATCATACATAATATCTTTTTACTGCATCAGAATTGATAGCCATGTCTATGCATTTTCCTTCAATATCTATTAGACATAAATCACCATTGGACAATGCTCTGGTTAAAATGAATGGCCCTTGCCAATTCGGGGCGAACTTGCCTTTTGCCTCAGCCTGATGTGGAAGGATGTGTTTCAGCACTTGCTGGCCCACCTCAAACTTCTGGGGACACACCTTTTTGTTGTATGCTCTTGCCATTCTCTTTTGATATAACTGGCCATGGCACACAGCTGCCAACCTCTTTTCGTCAATCAAGTTCAACTGCTCCAAACGGGTTTTGACCCACTCATCATCATCAATCTCAGCCTCAGCGACAATCCGAAGGGATGGGATTTCAACTTCCGCCAGTATTACTGCTTCAGTTCCATATACCAACAAATAAGGAGTTGTACCTACCGAAGGACACAAATGGTAACCCAGCAATGCAAATGGTAAGTAGTGCGATAACCCAGCAGTGCGATAACCCAGCAGTGCAAATGGTAGGAGTTGCACCTACAAATAAGTAGTGCGATAACCCAGCAATGCAAATGGTAATTTTTCATGCCACTGCCTAGAACCTTCTACCATTTTCCGAAATATCTTCTTTATATTTTTGTTGGCTGCCTCAACTGCTCCATTCGCCTTAGGACGATATGGGGTAGAATTGCGGTGTGTAATCTTAAATTGTTGACATACTGCTTTCATCAAATTGCTGTTAAGATTAGCACCGTTATCTGTGATGATCACCCTCGGTATTCCAAATCGACAGATGATATGTGAGTGAACAAAATCGACCACTGCTTTCTTGGTCACAGACTTGAAAGTTTTGGTCTCAACCCATTTGGTGAAATAATCAATGACTACCAGAATGAACCTATGCCCGTTGGATGCTGCTGGCTCAATTGGTCCAATGATATCCATGCCCCAAGCGACGAAAGGCCATGGCACTGACATTGTGTGTAATTCTGAAGGCGGAGAATGAATCAAATCTCCGTGTATCTGGCACTGATGACATTTGCGCACAAAATTAATACAATCTCGCTCCATGGTGAGCCAATAATAACCTGCTCGGAGAATTTTCTTTGCCAACACATATCCGCTCATATGTGGTCCGCAGACTCTTGAATGTACTTCGGACATGACAGACGTACCTTGTCTAGCATCTATGCATCTTAACAATCCCAGGTCTTGTGTTCTTTTATACAAAACTCCTCCACTCAAGAAAAATCCGCTTGCCAACCATCGAATTGTTCTCTTTTGATCTCCAGTGGCTTGCACTGGGTATATCCCTATTCTGATGTATTCAATGATATCATGGAACCATGGTTTGCCATCAAATTCTTCTTCAATCATGTTGCAATAAGCATGCTGATCTCGTACTTGAATATGCAAAGGATCGACATAGGCTTTGTCCGGATGGTGCAGCATTGACGCTAGGGTAGCCAAAGCATCGGTGACCTCATTATGGACCCTTGGAATATGCCTGAACTCTACTGATCTAAATCGTTGACAAAGATCATGCAAGCATTGTCGGTACGGTATGAGCTTCAGATCTCGAGTTTCCCATTCTCCTTAAATTTGGTGCACCAGAAGATCCGAGTCTCCCAAGACCAAGACTTCCTGGACACCCATGTCTGCAGCTAGCCTTAAACCCAAAATGCATGCCTCGTATTCAAACATATTGTTGGTGCAATAAAATCGAAGCTGAGCCGTAACAGGATAGTGATGCCCTGTTTCAGAAATAAGCACAACTCCTATTCCGACTCCTTTCATATTAGCAGCCTCATCAAAGAAAAGTTTCCAACCTGGTTTTCCGGCATGTTCTAGTTCATCAATGTGCATCAGCTCTTCATCAGGAAAATAAGTCCTCAGTGGCTCATACCCTTCATCGACCGAGTTCTCGGCCAAATGATCGGCCAATGCTTGGGCTTTCATCGCAGTCCGAGTCACATAGATTATGTCAAACTCTGTGAGCAAAATCTGCCATTTTGCAAGTCTTCCTGTCGGCATAGGCTTTTGAAAGATATACTTCAACGGATCCAAACGCGAAATGAGGTAGGTAGTGTAGGATGACAAATAATGTTTCAACTTCTGTGCTACCCCAGTTAGGGCACAACATGTCCTTTCCAGGTGAGTGCACTTAACCTCATAAGCCGTGAACTTCTTGCTAAAATAATAGATGGCTTGTTCCTTCCTGCAGGTGACGTCATACTGCCCCAGTACACAACCAAATGAATTTTCCAAGACTGTCAAGTAAAGAATCAAGGGTCTCCCTGGTTCTAGCGGAACCAGCATAGGTGGGTTTATCAAGTAACCTTTTATCTTGTCAAACGCTTCTTGACACTCATCAGTCCACTTGATCGCAGCGTCCTTCCTCAACAACTTGAAAATAGGCTCACAATTTGTCGTGAGCTGAGCAATAAACCTGCTGATGTAGTTTAGCCTTCCTAACAGACTCATCACTTTAGTCTTGTTCCTCAGAAGGGGCAATTCTTGTATGGCTTTGATCTTTGATGGGTCCAACTCGATGCCTTGCTGACTGACTATGAATCTTAACAGTTTTCCGGATGGAACACCAAATGCACACTTGGCGGGGTTAAGCTTGAGGTTGTACCTACGAAGCCTCTAGAAGAATTTCCTCAAATCCTTGATGTGGTCGGCCTGATGTTTTGATTGTATGATAACATCATCTACATATACCTCAATCTCCTTGTGTATCATATCATGAAACACAATAGTCATCGCTTTCATATAAGTTGCCCCAACATTTTTCAACCCAAATGGCATTGCTCGGTAGCAATAAGTTCCCCATGGCGTGATGAAGGCTGTCTTTTCCGCATCTTATTTGTCCATTAAAATCTGATGATACCCGGCATAGCAATCCATAAAAGATCCAATCTCGCGCTTGGCACAATTGTCGATAAGAATGTGGATATTGGGTAGAGGGAAGTTATTCTTCGGACTTGCTTTGTTGAGATTACGGTAATCGACGCATACTCTGATCTTGCCATCCTTCTTCAGTACGGGCACGACATTAGCCAACCAGACAGGATATCGGGTGACCCGAATAACCTTTGCGTCCAACTTCTTTGTAACTTCTTCTTTAATCTTCACACTCATATCAGTTTTGAATTTCCTCAGCTTTTGCTTGACGGGGGGAATGCCGGATCAGTGTGCAATCTGTGGACCACTAAATCAGTGCTTAAACCCGGCATGTCGTCATATGACCATGCAAAAACATCTTTGTGCTCGATGAGTGCTTTGATTAACTCCTCCCGGATTTTTGGCTCGAGGTGGACACTTATTTTAGTCTCTCGGACATTATCTGTGTCCCCTAAATTGACGGCTTCTGTGTCATTCAAATTGGGTTTGGGTTTTTCTTCGAAGTGAATTAACTTCTTACTAATCTCTTCGAAGGCTTCATCATCATATTATGATTCGTAACCATAATCTACTTCTTGAACTAATATTTCAGAATCAGATTGATTTTTAAGACTGGGCTGAGGATTCCTTACGCACGCCATGTCATTAGAACCAGTGAAAAAAGAACTGTATAGAAAAGAAAACAAAACAAAAGGAAAACCATTAGGAATGATGAAGAAAGGTAAATTGTATTTCATTGATTGATAAAAGATAACAAGGTTTGCACACTTAAACAAACTGAAAAAATGAAATCTGGATTACAACCCTGGAATAATCCGTACAAACTTAAAGGAAAATCAAAGCGAACTACCAAGACTCCTTCCGAGTAGGGAGAGGAGTAGCCTTCCAATTATTAAGCTTTGTTTTTGGCTCGACAAATTGCACTTCCACATTGCTAGAACCCTCTCCAATTTCCACCATGTTCACACTATCGAACAACTTCTCAAATCTTTCAATCAACTCCTTGTCAGGATTAATCACAGAACTGGGAATTGCTGTCACTGGGCGACACCTTGTACCGGACTTAACAAATGATTTGGAAAGATGTGGGACCAGCTTTGGAAGGACCCATGTCCTCTATTTCAATTTCATGGCTCTTTTTATATCTGCGGCTGTGGGCTTAAATCCCAGACCAAATGTTCCCAAGTTTTCAGGAAGAGACATGGGCTGTATGATGCCTTGCAATGCTGATCCCAGTCCCTTTCCTAGTACAAAACCATTCTTCAACATTTTATACACTACCATGACTGTTGCGGCGTTTATCTTTGGATTCGGGATATATTTCCCCTTTGGAACTTTCTCGACTGACATTGCGTCAGAAACTTTGTAGACCCATGGTCCCTTGTCATCTTCCACTTCAATGAATGGCACAATGGTGCTGTTGTGAGCGCACAAATTATCTTCGCCGTGCACCACTATTTCCTATCTGTCCCATTCAAACTTGACCATCTGATGGAGTGTTGATGGCACCGCTTTTGCGGCGTGAATCCATGGTCGCCCTAACAGCAAATTGTAGGAAACAGCTATATTCAGCACTTGGAATTCCATTGTGAATTCTAGTGGACCTATGGTCAGCTCCAACATTATGTCCCCGACTGAGTCTTTGCCTTCGCCGTCAAATCCCCGCACATAGATATTGTTCTTATGGATCCTCTCCTCTTCTACTTTCAGCTTGCTTAGAGTGGAGAGAGGACAGATGTTTGCACTTGAACTATTGTCAACCAATACCCGGGTAACCACGGCGTCCTCACATTTCACTGTCAGGTAAAGGGCTTTGTTATGCTCAGTACCCTCTACTGGCAATTCATCATCGGAAAAAGTGACTTTGTTTACTTCGAAAATCTTGTTGGCTATCTTTTCTAGATGGTTTACCGAGATCTTGTCGGGAACATGGGACTCATTCAGGATTTTCATCAGGGATTGGCGGTGTTCATCTGAATGGATTAACAACGAGAGTAACGAGATCTGAGAGGGCATTTTCCTCTACTGCTCTACAACAGAATAGTCATGCACCTTCATTTTCCTCAAAAATTCCTCTGCCTCTTCTTTGGTTACTGCTTTCTTTACCGGCGTTGGATTATCTTTAACTCTTCTTAACTCCTCGGGAGCAAAACACTTTCCTGAGTGAGTCAAACCTTACGCTTCACAAACTTCTTCTTTGACGTTTTTCCCCTTGTAAATTACCATCACCCATTCATAATTCCAAGGAACAGCCTTGCCGTTGATTACTGGAAGCTGAGTTACTGGCTTTAAAATAACAGGCTCTGTGCGAGTACCCTTCACGACCACCACAGGTTTATTTGCGGCCCCTGGCACTACCACTTTAACTTTCTCTGGTTTCACTACAACAATGCTTGACGACCCTCTCTCGGCTACCACAACTAGCTTATCATCTACCCCTCTCAATTGGACCACTGATTTCCCACTGATTACTTTTTCCTTTGAGCCGATTTTGCTGGAACGGATCATCATTACCATCTGCGAGGGCTTCCTGGGCTCCCCTTCTTTGTGTATCAACTCAATCATGTGTGTCTCCTGGTGAGTTGGTAGTGGATTCTGATTGATATTTGGCACTTCTGTGGCTTGAACCTCGATCCGATGAGTATCAATAAGCTCTTGCACAGCTGTTTTTAGTTTCCAACACTTCTCTGTATCATGACCAGGGACCCATGAGCAGTACTCACAACTCACCGAGTGGTCAAGATTTCTAGGGGGCAGATTTGGCATTTTAGGCTCAATTGGATTCAACATGCCCAACTGCCTCAATCTGTGGAAAAAACTGGTATATGATTCCCCCAGTGCAGTGAAAGTCTTTTGCTTCTGTGACATCTCATTCTTGAGGGTTGGGTTTGGTCAGAAACCTGTCCCCGGGGGATTTCTGTAGGCCCTTGGGGGTGGATATGTGTTTCGTGGAGCTGGGTATGGATTTTGTAGAGCCGGCGTATGCCATTGTGCGTGTGCTGGGGTTTGGGTATAGGACTGTGCATGATGGACGGAAAAATGGGGATCTGGCTGTTGGTAGTAGTGTTGTGGAGGGCTATATGAAGTGTGGGGGTAATTTTTGTTGTAGGGTCGTGATTGGCTATAGTAGGGTGACGGGACTCTAGATCCGAACCAGGCTCCAGCCTCAACAGTCGTGATATCTTCTTTCTTCTTTTTCCCGAGTACACCCCCAGTGCCGTTTTGAATGGCCTGGGTGGTTGCCTTGATCGCTGAATAACTCATGATCTTGTTGCACTTAAGCCCCTCCTCAACCATGCCTCCCATTTTTACAACCTCATTAAAAGATTTGACAATTGCGGACACTAGATGACCAAAGTAGGTCAGCTCCAAAGCCTGTAAAAAGTAATCAACCATCTCGCTCTCTTTCATTGGGGGATCTACCCTTGCTGCTTGCTCCCTCCACCGGAAACCATATTCTCTAAAGCTTTCACTATGATTCTTCTCTAGTTTAGTCAAAGATAGTCGGTCTGGAATGATCTCGAGATTATACTGAAAGTGACAAGAGAATACTTGTGCCAGATCATCCCATATGTACCATCTTCCATGATCTTGGCGGGTGTACCACTCCAATGCTTCTCCGCTCAAATTCTGACTAAACGGCTCCACTCATCTTACTGCAAAAACCTCTCAAATGAGCCACCGGATCACCGTGTCCATTGTACAAGTCGAATTTGGACATTTTTAACCCCACCGGTAGTTGTACATTTGGGAACAAACACAGGTCTTTGTAAGCTACACTTACCTGACCTCCTAACCCTCTCATATCCCTGAAGGATTGTTCTATGCTTTTCATTTTTCTGAACATCTCTTCCTGTTCAGGATTTCTGGTTGGTTTTTCTGCTTTCCCCTGTAGGTCAGAATGTGGATCATATGGATAGGTTTTGGGTGCTTTGAAGGTGAGCTCCGGGGGATAATACTGGTTGTCCTAAGCTTGGCACACAAGTTCGCTCGGGGATTTATGAAGTGCAGTTTGTGGAGATGCGACAAAGACATGGGTGATTGGCGGAGGAGGGTATGGAATTGATTTTGATGGTGGAGCTTGTGGCGTATGAGAAGTAGTGCCATGGTAGTGTTGATAAATGGGAAAACCTAGATCGGTGGCGGGATGATCCGGAAACTGAGCTAATGGTGGGGTAAAAGCAGGGTTAGTAGGGTAAGCTGGCGGTGATTGCCCTTTAGACCAGGACTGGTAAATTTCGGCCATCTGTTTCTTAAGCTTGAGCATCTCCTCTTTCATTTTGTAGACGTCCAACTCCTCTACCTCAACACTAGTGTCAACATCTGGGATAGACATGATTTCCGGTATTGGTCCCTTTGATCTGGTTTGGTAATGATAATGTCCAAGTATCTTCTAAATAAAATAACTGTTTGAATTCTCTGAAAATCAACAAACTTGTTAGTTTTTTAGAGTTTAACACATATGCAATTACACGTTGGGATGCAATGCACCTAGACAATTAACCATTTTCTATCATGCATTTGCTTCGGTTGTGTGCGTCATTCCGACCTCTCATAATTGTGCCCCTTCTTTTAAGCTTCCTTCATTCTATCCTTCTTTATTTATTTTTCATTTTTCCCCTTTTTCTTTTTTTAATGGTGGTCGAATCCTATAGAGATTGCCTATGTATCATGTCCCCGCATGAATCAGACCGTGCGTAGTTCTGTCAGATAAGCGTGCAAGTAAAAACATTTTTGGGTTTTTAGCTTTTATAAAAACAGATGCTTCGATTACAAAGACTCGATATCAACAAATTTCAAAAGACTAACAGACTCTGACGCAAAGACGACAAAAAGACTCTGAAATTAAGCTATCATACTCTAAAGAAATACAGACTCAAAACAGAAAGAAAATACAAACCTAACATGACTCACAGACTCTGACAGAAGAGGAAATCCAAATTCAAACGTAAAATCATGAGTACATCAATGCTCCTAGTGCCCGTGGGACATCATTCGGTCTCGCCACGGGCCTAGGTGCAAGATCCCTTTGAAGTCGGTCTAAGTTGTTCATTATTTATTTAACAAAGGTCATCACTGCTGCAAAGAGTGTAGTGCGAATCATATCCTCACAAATGTGGCACTTCATAACGATGTAGTCAGCGATGTTTCTAATTTTCTCTCTTATGACGCCTTTCTCCTGAAGCAACCGCCCTATTTGCTGATTACGGGCTTCTAACACTCGAAAGTCCTGAAGGTGTTGATTTTGCAATTGCTGCATTCCTTCCTCTATCCGAGCCATCAGATCATAACAATGTTCCCTATTAGCTTTGAAATCTTGAGCCTGCTTGAATGCCTCATTCTTGAGAATGGCTATCTTTCTTCTTAGGATAGTGATGGTCCCTTCATAAAACCGTACTTGCTCTTCTGCCTTCTTTATCCATTTCTCCTGGATTCTCGCTAGACCAACTTCAAATTTTTCCAGGTTTTCTTGATACTTGAGGGATTTCTTTTTCAGACCATTTATGAGCCTTTTATCAGCCTGGCTTCTCTCCGGGTTTCTTTCTATTTTCTGGATTTGAGCTTTGAGGACCTCATTTTCCTGAGCTAGTTTTTTCTTTTCTCCCTTGTTTGCAGCAGCTTGAACACCATTTTCAAACTGAAGCTCCATGACTTGCTTCTCCAATATTCCTATTGCGGCTCTATACTCATGCTCTTTAGTCAACCAATCCCACTATCCTTGCGACGCCTCGACGAACTCCTGGAGATGGGGTCTTTTGGCTGGCCTCCCAAACTCGATTTCTCTCCTATACCAAGCAAGGTATCCCGACGAAACTTTACCTTTGGACCGATCACGTACACACGTATTTGTCGTTAAATATTGACACTCGCTCCAAATTTGGTGGACAGCTGCTTCATGAAATTGTCCGTTGGGCTCGATATCGACTACTTGGCCACTAAGATCTTCATCTTTCGGAACTATTTGGCATCTCCTCAACTGCCTCAAAACTCGATAAGGGGTATAGGGCTGGATACTCCTGAGGCCCATCAAAAGGAAATGGGGTCCAGTGGCTGGCATATATATGATTTCATCCATAGGCAACCATCCAAATGTCCATTCTATTTGGCCTACAGTGATAGAACGGAGGCGTGCTGTCCACTCTGTGACCCCTTTTGGTAAGCTGATTCCGTCAACCCTCATAGGAAATTCCTCTATGCACGTTTTCTCCGTCGACCCATAACTCATAAATTGAGGACGATGACATATGTGTTCGATCATCCACATCTGCAGCAATGCGTTGCACCCCTCAAAAAAGTCTCCCCCGGCTTTGCAGGCTGTGAGAGCACAGAAGATTTCAGCTACTATCATGGGTGCGAGGGTGTTGTTGGCCTGAGTAAGTAAAGTGCTGACAACCCCAGATACTCGTATGTCAATGTTCCCGTCTTTTCTAGGAAACACCAGGAGTCCTAAAAAGGCTATCATGAATGCAAAACACCTATGTTCTTCCCACTTAAGGCGGTTTCCTTTGCTACAGATTTTGTTTTCCGGCTTGTTGAACCCCCCTATGTGGCCATATCTGTTGTATATAAACCGCAAAGTACAAAAACTAGATGCCACGTCTGGATTGTGGACCCCCTGCTTATTTTCAAAGAGTATAGGAACCTGTGTACGGCTAAGGCCCTTGGAGAAATCCGGTACTGGTGTCTCAGAAGAACCTTGTGACCCCCGATGTATCCGGCTATTTCTTCCAATGTCGGGGTAAGTTCAAAATTTGAGAAATGAAATACATTATGAGCTGGGTCCTAGAATGCGACCAAGGCCTTTATGATATCCCCCCTAAGATTAATCTTCAGCAACCCAGTGAGGCCTCCCAGGTATAGATTGACTGTGTCGCGCCCTGATTCGCCCAAGTCATCCCACCACATATGCAACTCCAAAGGGATCTTGTTTACAATTGTTACGTGTAAATTCTGACTTGTGCTCATTCTGCACATTTATCAGGGTGGTTAAGAAAAAATTATGATTCAATTGACTCAAAGACAACATGGACACTTTTATCTTTTTTTTCATTTAAAATAAAACCCGGTTTTGCCAATACGGCCTTTCAGCACCTCGAGGTCGAAGATTTTAAGGCTGTGTCGGTTAGCCGGTGAAAGTCTAAAAAAATGACCACAGGCGGCTGTTCTTGCAAAAACAGCCTTCCGGCGCCCTTTTAGGGATATTCGGCTATTTCTAGAAAGAATGGCATCACCCTAATTATTTTCAAATAAAATTTTTGTTCTCTTGGATAATTTCGCAAAAGTGAAGTTGGACCCGATGGGGGTTGCCTACGTATCTCACACCCTGTGAGAATCAAACTGGCGTAGTTCGGGCCGATAAAACAAACTTCTTTTGAAAATCAGACTCTTTTCATTGGCAAATAAAACTATTTTTTTCCTTTTTTTTTTCATTTTCTCAAAAATTCGGCAGAGTTTCGACACTATTTGGACATTGGTGTTTTTCAAAACAGGCGATTAACTCTCTTTAACCCTCGTACCTCTATCTCTATTTCTTCAAAATATTCAAAAGTCGATCAGCATGCAAGTCCGAAGCAAACAAATGCACAAGTAGCAAGTAAGATGCATCAGGATGGTCTTTTGTCATTTTTGGTACACCTGTCCTAGACAGACCCAACCCCTGTGTTGAGCCTCCAAAGTTAAAGGCACGTGATGCAAATAAACGTTCCTACTAGGGATCCGGCATGAAGCTGAGTTATTCTAGGTTTATAACCTGGGTATTTGTTCTAGACTGTGTACCCGAGCTGACAACTTAGGCCGAGGAGGGGGCTACGTACCAGGAACCAAAAGGCCATCCGGCTTAGTAACTTGTCCGAGCCTCTTTCTTATTTCAAGGTATGACACTAATAAATAGAGAGTCTCGACCAGCGAGCACATCCCCGAAGATGAGAAGAGAAGGGCTTCATAGCAGTTTATATGTAGTTCAGATAATATCAAAGCGGTAAAAAGCATCACTTAGCACATTAGGCCCAAACATGTAAAAAATCGGATAAAACAAGCCAATTATAACAATTATTTAAAGCTCGAATTCTGAACCCTGAACCAAATATTCTGGGTTCGGTTCCCCAGCAGAGTCGCCAGAGCTGTCAAACCTCCTTTTTTACCTATACACCCCGAAAGGGTATAAGGGAGTTTTTTCTAACTTAAAGTGACAATCGAAACGTGATTTATTTATTAAAGATTCAGAGTCGCCACTTGGGATAATTTATGGTATCCCAAGTCACCAGTTTAAATCCCGAATCGAAGAAAAGATTCACTTTGTATTACAGTCCGTGAACCAAAAATCCGGGAAAGGAATTTTGTTAACTCGGGAGAAGGTGTTAGGCACTGCCGAGTTCTGTGGTTCTAGCACGGTCTCTCAACTGTTATATTCGGCTTAATTATCTGATTTAAAAAAATTGTGAACCTATGCAAATTTTAACTTTTTAATCGTTTTTATTCATTTTTAGAGAAAATTGCAACGTCATTAAAACATGTCTCAAACCACGTCACATAAATGCACCCGTGGTCTTTGACATATTTCAACATCATTGTGATTTAGATTTGGGTCACATAAATGCGCACCCGAATTTAGGAAAGTAATATTATTAAACTAACGTGCCTAAAGCAATTTCGCAATTGCAGCTTTGCGAGGGCCATAGAAGATTCAACTAATGGCGCACCTCGATTTCTAAAGAGTTAAAATTAATTATCTGAGAGCCATGGATTGTAAATTTTTGTTTGGCATGGCACGCCTCAATTTATTTTAAAAGAAAGCATTCAATTAAAAGAACTACGGATATTCATATTTAAAGTTAATTAGGTATCACAACCACACCACGGGAACCATACCCGTAGTTATGATGGTTTTGCTACGCGGTAAAAGCAAGCTACGCGTATTTGTAATTATTTTCTAAAGCCATTCTCAAGTCACCGTGCACCTACCGCGGGTAACGTGAGGTATGCTTCCATTTGTCATTAATATTGGCGATGCAAAAATGCAATTACTTACTGTCCATCCCAAATTCAACAGACTTACCGAAGAAATAATAAGACCTTGTAAAAGGAATAGAATAATGTCATTTCCCTTACTTTTCGACAAAGTCAAGAGTCACGAAAGTCCAAATACGGATTGAAATGAGAAATTCGTCTGAAAAGATACATCGAATCCTACTTCCATCACTATTTTTGATTTTAACAAAAGAAATTCATGAGAACAAGATAATGACATCTACTAATTTGACTAAAACATATGAACAAGTTATAGCATTAAAAATTCCATAGAAAACCACTCAACATGATTAAAATTAATATGACTAAAAGTAACTAAAGAAACTTCAGCAAATTCGAAAATTATCCTACCAACATCAAAATTCATTACTAGTATTTAAATATCCTAAAACAAGAAATCAACACCATTAGATAAAGTAAGAGGGAAAAAATTGAACCTGAAAATTGGAATTTTCAATTTGATGGAGTCGTCCAATAGTTACACGGACAAGAACAGAGCACAATTACAATCAGAACTCAAATCGACAAAAATCTCAAACACGAACCCGGAAGGACTCTCGAATCGACCCCAAAAACTCGAAACCAAAGCGACCTTGCTCAAACTCCGCTTCATTTATTGTCGGGATTATGCAACGGACAGTGAAAGGGAAACTCCAAAATAGTAGTCCTCAAGCGAAGCTATCAACTAGAGACTCGAATTGGAACCGGCAACCCCGGACGGACTCGAATCTACTGGGCTTGGACCTTGATTTTGGACTGATTTCCGTACTGATTTCGGGGGCTTTTCACTCTGGTTTTGGTGCAAAAAAGTACTGTTTTGGGAGATGAACTGCTGGGTTTTTTGGCAGCATTTTGGAGGTGATTTAACTGTATTATTGGACTAATTTTCTAGCCATTTCGCAACTGGATATGCTACTATTTGGAAGCTGTTTTTTAGCTGCTTCTTTGGAGTATTTTTGGAGCTGTTTAATGGCTGAAGTTTGATGCGTATTTCAGCTGAGTTTTTGGGCCATTTCAGCTGCGTTTTTGAGCTTAATTTCAGGGGTAAAAAGGTGCATTCTATGGGCTGTTTTTTTGGGTTTCAAGGTGGTTTAAATGGATGAAATTGAGGTTGTTTGTGGTGGGTGTTTATGGGTCTTTTCGGGCTGGATCCGGGGTGTGTTTGACGTCAAAGATGGTTATGTTTGTGTGAAGCTGAAGATAAGGGTCCTTGGTTTGGTTAAAGAGAAGCCATGGAATCAGTAGAGGGTGAGGTATTTTTTATGCAAAATGGCGGATCTATATCTCTGTGTCTTATAAGCTTTCAAATCTCTTTTCTTCTGATTTTAAGCCTTAGTGGACAATTAACTATACTATCTTTAACCCTTAAAATCAGCAAGTATTGTCTTCACTACTAGTTATCTTTCCTTTTTTACAATCCCACTAACTTAGTGTTTATTAACTAATATTATTGTGTCCCAAGCATTTTTAACGGAAGTATAGTCCAAACAATTGATCAACACAGTTTCAATTCAAGTTCTTATAAGAGTTCAATACAAAATACCTAAACATCGAATTAAAAGAAAATCACACAATTTAACTTAAATATTAAAAATGCAAAACACCTATTTTTTTTTTAAATTTTCATATATTTATTAATTAATTCCAAAATGTTAAAGTAAATCCTAAAATTAACTACAATAACAGAAAATATCATGAAAATTCACAAAATTTAATAAAAAATAAAAATTATTTTATTTTGAATTCTTTGGGAGTAATTCGTACAGGGCAAAAATCACGTGCTCACACGGACCATGCTGGATTCCCAAAACGGTGGAACCATAACCGTAGGTGTTGGTACTCATTGTTTACTTTCGTTCTTTCTAATTTGCACTTATTCGTGACTTTTCTGTGTAGCTATGAGACGTGCACCTCTGCCCTTTGTCCGTATTGAGAACTGGGCAGCTCGCATACTTCCTTATGTGGTGGGGACCCGAGATTGGCCCGCTTTCCTCAAACGTTTTGGTCCGAAAGTTCCATCCGGTAAGTGTTCCTTTCGTTTTAGCCTTTTGTTGTTTGTTGTTATTTATTTATTTATTTATATGACCTCTTCGTGATGATAGGTCATAAGGCTTCCAAGAAGAAGGCCCAAGTCCCGGCATTTCGCCAGGCCGTCGCATCTATAGGAATGTAGTTTGCCCTCGTTGAGTCCATCTGAGGGGGTCGTGCTCAATCCGTACCAGCTAAAGATTATTCTCGTGACATCATTGCACGGGAAGAGATCTCCTCTCGACCCGTCTATCATATCATGGATGAGCCCTCTAATGGGGATGAATCACCTTCAAGGAAGATGAGGAGGGCAAAGTTTGGGAAGGTTGTTGCCACCGATACTGGAAGGAACAGAACCAATGCTTCGTGGGCGACATCTTTTCCTAGGTCAGGCACGAGTGACGTTTTTATGGCAGATGCCATTTTGGCAAGGAGATCCCCCAGAAACGAAGGAATATATCAAGGCGGGGGATCGACACAATCCGTCGAAGGTGGTGCATCGTCTGCTATCGGAGGAGGCAGAGTTGAGTATGTCGAGGACGATGGTTCGGGTTCGGATGTTGACCTAGAAGGTGTACGTGCTTATTTGGAGAGTCATACTCGCGTAGAAGTGAGAATGGAAGGTCTTGATCGACATATAGTCACTCTCGTGGATTATGACATGGTGGCAAATTGCGAGCAGGTAGCCTCGGTGTTTTCCCCTTTGTGTGCTGCTTCCGAAAGCACGGTACTTAGGGCGATAAGTGAAGCAGAGTTATCATAGAGCATTTCCGGCATTGCCCTGCGGGTAGGTGCTTTTCTCTTTTATTTTCATTTTTGGGTTCGTTTTGTATACTTAACCTCTTCCTTGTTTTGAATTTGCTTTATATACCAGACCCTCCTTATGGAGATTGAGCACGATCGGCAGGATAGACAGAAGACGACCGTTTTTGGGAGGGTGACCTCTAAATATAGGGAGTACCGTACCAAACATCGTGCATTGGCCGATCTCTTCACTTAGGGCAGCGATTTTTAGTTGTTTCATGATGGGCTCAAATAGAAGGAGAAACAGTTGGCGCAAAAAGTCAAAGAGCTGAAAGAGCAGGACAAAGACCTGATGAAGGCCATTGCCCGATGCAGCAAACTTGAGGCAGCTCTTAAGGCCAAAGAAGATGAACTTGAGATGAGTAAGGGGGTGATGGCTAAAAATGCCGACCTTCAAGCGCGGGAAGCCACTTTAACTGCTGAGATTGACAGGAGGGCGACAGAGGTTGTCGACCATTGGGGCAAACTGATTTCGAAGGGTGATGGATTGGCTCATGTTGAAAGGGATAGGGCGGTTCCCATCTTGGAGGTAGCGGATTTGGAAGATGCCCTTCATGTTTGTAGATCAGAGCGGGACAAAGAGGCTAAGATGTCTGCGTTGAAGGTAGAGAGGTTGAGGGACTTATCCAAGATCTGAAGTCGGAGTTGTCTGTGTTTAACGAACAAGTTACTGTTTTGAAAGCGGAAGATATGTGACAGTAGTTGCAACCTTCTACATCTCATGCTTTGGCCGACCCTATCGTGCCATGAGATTTATATGAGATGTGGTTCATGCCAAAGCTCAACTTGACGTGTATAAGTCTCTTCGTATTGATGGGAAGGTGTCTGAAGCGGAACTTTGGGAGGCGCATATTAAATCACGCATTGCTTGTGAGGCATGCGGTTATGACCCTAGCACGCCTGGCGGAGACAATATTGATTATGATGATGCAGACAAGGTCGCCTCTGATTCTTGGTACAATGAGGACTATGCCACGGGGGATGATGTGGTGTAGGACTTGGTTGTATTTGTTTTTGTTTTGCTATTTTTTGTAAGGGAACCCTTGAGCCCTTTGTAAAAAATTCTTGTAATATATCAGTTGTAATAGAACAGTTACTTTTTGTTGTGTCTCTCTTTTCTTTTGTTACGGCGTCTCTGGGCTACCCAGCTTTGTGTAATATTTTTCCGTAGGTGATCGCGGCATTTTAATAACTCGAACAAGTTTAGTAATTCGAGCGATGTCGACTATTAAATGATTTTGAGCAAGGTCTAACTCTTTATTTGGCGATGGAATTTGCTGTAAGGGTGTTATTTTGAGTTAATGTCAAAATGTTAACCCGTTGCGTTTCGAGCAAGGTCGAATTTATTGTTTTTGTGACGACCTTTTCCATAAGGGTGTTATTTCGAGTTAATGTCGAAATGTTAACCCGTTGCATTTCGAGCAGGGTCGAACTTATTGTTTTTGGCAAGGGCTTTTGTTGTAAGGGTGTTATTTTGAGTTAATGTCAAAATGTTAACATGTCGTGAATCGATGGAGATTGAATCCTTTTCTAGATGGAGGCCCTTATCCGCAGGGGTGTTATTTCATACTTGTCAAAATGTTAAACCATCATGGTTTGATCAAGGTCGCACTCTTTATCTTGGCGAGGGCGCCTAGCCGTAGGATGTTATTTCGAGCTTGTCAAAATGTTAACCCATTATGATAATGTTAACCCGTCATGGTTCGATCGAGGTCAAACTCTTTATCTTAGCGATGGCTCTTGGTCGTAGGGGTGTTATTTCGAGCTTGCCGAAATGTTAACCCATCATGGTAATATTAACTCGTCGTGGTTCGATCGAGGTCGAACTCTTTATCTTGGTGATGGCCCTTGGCCGTAGGGGTGTTATTTCGAGCTTGTCGAAATGTTAACCCGCCGTGGTTCGATCGAGGTCGAACTCTTTATCTTGGTGACGACGCCTGGCCGTAGGGTATTATTTCGAGCTTGTCGAAATGTTAACATATTGTGGTAATGTTAACCCGTCGTGGTTCGATCAAGGTTGAACTCTTTATTTTGGCGATGCCCTTGGCTGTAGGGGTGTTATTTCGAGCTTGTCGAAATTTTAACCCATCGTGGTTCGATCAAGGTCGAAATTTTTATCTTGGCGATGGCACTTGGCCGTAGGAGTGGTATTTCGAGCTTTTCGAAATGTTAACCTACCGTGGCTCGATCGAGGTCGAACTCTTGATTGCGAATGGAGCTCTATGGAGAGAAATGTTGAGTACAAAATGTTGCTTTACTTCATTTATTGAAATATTGTACATGTCAGTTTCATACACATTGGAGAAGTTTCCCTGTATCTAGTCCCTTCATCGTTCGGCCTGGAGATATCATCGGTAGGCAGGGCAATGAATTATACTTTGAACTTTGAGACATCCCTCCCATCTCCTCGTTAAAAACCTCCCCGAGAAAATCCAATTGGGACAAACCCCGGGTGAGGGAAAAAGAGTACGACTTGGGTGGCGTCATTTTTCAGAAGTGAAAGTATTTGAGATAGGCGACATTCCAGTTGTTTTGTAGTAGCTTTCCCTCCATTGTTTCTAGTTGGAATGGCCCTTTGCTTGTTGTCGATGTGATTTTATATGGCCCATCCCAGTTGGTTCCTAGTTTTCCTTCTTTGGGGTCTTTGTATGCTTGTGTTTTGGCCCTGAGTACGTAGTCCCCAACTTTGAGTGGTCTTATTTTGGCCTTCTTGTTGTAGTACCTTTCAAATTGTTGTTTTTGGGCTATCATCCTTACATGAGACATATCTCTCTGTTCTTCTATTTCGTCTAGGTCTTGTATTCTGTTTTTGTCGTTGTTTGGTCCACTCTTGTTGGAGTATCTTAGGCTGGGTTCTCCGACCTCAATAGGTATGATGACGTCAGTTCTGTAGACTAACAAATATGGCGTTTCTCCTGTGCTGGTTTTTGGCGTAGTGCGGTAGGCCCATAATACTTCTCTAACACTTTCGGCCATGGCCCTTTAACATCCTCAAGATTTTTCTTTAGTATATTCAATATTGTTTTGTTGGAGGATTCTACCTGACCGTTTCTAGAAGGATGCTATGGAGTGGAGAGTCTTCGCTTGATGCGCCATTTTTCAAAGAACTCGATCATCTTTTTTCCGATGAACTGAGGCCCATTATCGTAGTTTATTTCTTTGGGGATGCCGAAGCGGCATATGATGTTTTTCCATATGAATGTAATGACTTCATGTTCGCGTATTTGGGCGAATGCACCTACTTCCACCCATTTGGAGAAGTAGTCAGTTAAAACTAAAGAAAGAGTGTCTTACCTCAACCTGTTGAGAGGGGTCCAGCGATCTCCATTCCTCATTTGATGAATGAACATGGTAAAATAACGGAGTGCAAGAGTTCGCCCGCTTGGTGTATCATTGGTGCATACCTTTGGCATTGCTCACATTTCTTGACGTAATTTTCTGCTTCCCTTTTCATAGCGGGCCAGTAGTATCCTTCCTGAATAAGGCATCTGACGAGGGCTCGGTTGCCCATATGGGCACCGCAGTGACCTTTATGTACTTCTTCGAGCACACGTCTTGTTTGATTGGTCCTACGCATTTAGCCAAAAGGCCGCCGAACGTCCTTTTGTAAAGATCTTGGTTTATGAGGCTGTACCTGGCCGCCTGTATTCAAAGCTTTTTGGTTTCCTTTTTATCTTGCGGGAGTGTTCCTTCTTGCAAATATGTCATGATACGGTTGCGCCATTCCCAAGTTAGATTTATAGAATGTGCCTCTACTTGGTCTATTGATGAGTGGATGAGGGTGACCATATTCTCCTTGGTGATATTTTTGGTTGTTTCTGCTAGTTTGACGAGGCCATCTGCTTCGTTGTTTTGTGCCCAGGGTATCTGATCGAGTCGGCATTTATCAAATTATGGCAGTAGCTTATGGATTTCTGCACGGTATTTCTGTAGCCTTTGTTCCTTAATTTGGAAAGTCCCAGTAACCTCGTTTATGACTAGTTGTGAGTCGCACCCGAGGACGACTCGTTGTGCACCATATTTGAGGGCCAATTTTAATCTTGCAATTACGGCCTCATACTCGGCCTTGTTCTTAGTCATATCGGGGAACCGTATGGATTGACAAATTACTTCGCCTATTGGGACTTCAAGTACGAGTCCTAGTCTAGATCCCGACACATTAGATGCGCCATCGGTGTAGAGGAACTAGAGGTCGAGTTGCCCAGGAGAGGTGCGAAGCGCTTCTTGCTCGACCTCGGGCAATATTTCGACACTAAAGTCGGTGAGTACCTGCGACTTTATCGTTGTTCGCGGCTGATAGGTTATATCATGCTCACTCAATTCTATGGCCCATTTGGCCAATCTTCCCGACAACTCGGGTTTGTGTAGGATGCTTCTGAGGGGGAAGGTCGTCACCTCCGATATGGGGTGATATTGGAAATACGGTCTAAGCTTTCGTAAAGCTATGACCAACGCCAAAGCAAGTTTTTCAAGGTAGGGGTACCTCATTTCGGCATCAATCACGGTTTTGCTAATATAATAAATTGGAAATTGAGTACATGTGTTCTCACGTACCAGAACTGCGCTTACTGCGACTTCTGAGACGGCCAGGTAGATTAGGAGGCGCTCGTCGGGATATGCCTTAGCGAGTAGTGTAGGTGAGGACAAGTACGGTTTTAGTTTTCTCAAGGTGTCGATGCAATCAGAGTTCCACAGGAGCCCGTTGTCTTTTTTTAGCACATTAAAAAATTTATGGCATCTGTCAGATGACCGTGAGATGAACCTTGACAGGGCGGCTATCCGGCCCCGTCAGTTTTTGTTCCTGTTTTTTGCTGGTGAGTATTTTGGGTATTCCTTCGATGGCCTTGATCTGGTCTGGATTGACCTTAATGCCTCTTTATGATACCAAGAAACCAAGGAATTTGCCTGAGGTTACGCCAAAGGCACACTTTTCGGGATTTAGCTGCATTCCATGCCATTTCAATATGCCAAGGACCTCTGTAAGGTGATCGGTGTGGTCCTCTTTCCTTTTGGATTTGACCAACATGTCATCGATGTAAACCTCCATCGTTTTTCTGAATTGGTCTTTGAACATTTTGGTGACAAACCTTTGGTATGTTGCCGCCACATTCTTTAATCCGAACGGCATGACTCTATAGCAGTATGTTCCCTGATGGGTGATGAACGTGGTCTTCCTCCTCCTTGAGGATTTGGTTGTAACCTGAGTAGGCATCCAAAAAGCTCAAAAGTTCATTCCCAGCTGTTGCATCGATGAGCTGGTCAATATGGAGCAGTGGAAAAGAGTCTTTCGGGCAGGCCTTGTTTAGGTTCGTAAAATCGACGCACATCTGCCATTTTCTATTTTTCTTTTTTACCATGACCACATCGGATAGAACCGTTGATGAGTAGATTATCAACTTTAATGCTGACGGCCTCATTTATTGTGGCATTGAACTTTCTCCTTATCTGTCGCACCGACGAATATAGTGGGTCGACGTTCAGCTTGTGTGTAGCGATATCTTTCGGAATGACCAGCATATCTGAATGGGAGAAGGCAAACAGGTCGGTATTGTTAGTTAAGAATTTATGAAATATACCTGTTCTAGGAGATTTTGTCTGATATAGGCCTTTTTTGTGCTATCGTTGTTGTCTAGTTGGACAGGGTCAAGATCTTCTACGGTCGACTTGGCGGCCTCTATGATATTAGGATCTTTGATAACATTTGTTTGTGTGTCGGGTTTGGTTCCCGACATTATTAATTGTTATGCCTCCGTGTTTGCTCCCTTTAGTTGTTAGGTGTGTGCGCAATCCTGGGCGATGCGATAGCATTCTTCTATGGTGTTTTGCTCACCCCGGATGCTGAATATCCCCCATGGAGTAGGCAACTTGATTACTTGAGAGAGACTTGACGGGACGGCTCGCATTGCGTGTATCCATGGATGCCCTATGATGGCGTTGTAGGCTGTGTCTTAGTCTATGACGTGAAATGTTGTTTCCAAGGTGACTCATCATGCTAGGATAGGTAGCCCTATTTCTCCAGACGTTCGCTCGACTGTATTATTAAAACATGTTAGTGTTATGCAACACAATACTATTTTATCTTCGAGCCTCATCTGTGCGAGGACTCGAGGATGGATAATACACGCGCCGCTTCCATCATCCACCATTATTCTTTTCACATCAGTATTTGCAATATGTAAAGTAATACAAGATCATCGTAGTGAAGGAAAGACAAACCACCGGTATATGACTTGTCGAAGATGATACTATCTTCGAGGTCATCATACCGTTCATGAGTGATCAACCGTTTGAGTTTGTGTGTGGTGGTGAACTTTACATGGTTGATTGATGTCTCGTCAACTGTCGACGCCCCTTTTTTCCCTCCTAAAAGAAGGCGAAATCGGGTTTACGATATTATGGGCAAAACAACTACTATTCCCTTTTGAGGAATCGAGTTATGGAATTTGAAGAGTCGTCACCTAATGATTATAGTGCATTAGGACACTTTAAAAGAAAAAGAAGAAGAGTTAGAAAGAAAAACCAGAGTTCGGGTAAGGGCTTGAGATTATCTCGAGGGGAAGGTGTTAGGCACCCCTCAAGATCCACTAGTGTGGTTCCCGGCCATGCTTAATTGTGACTTTAAGAAGAGTAGGAGTAGACAAGCAAAGTTTGCACATATGAAATATAAACAAGTTGACAATTTTGAAAGAAGAAAGACACAAGTGATTTTTTTTGGAAAAAAAGGAAAGCTTAGTTTGAGGAAAACGTTAATTTAAATGAAGGAAAAGCAAAGAAAAAGGGTCCTAGGTTTAACTATAATATGGATCACTTCGGTGCAATACCCAGCAATCATTCTCACACGAGATATTAGCGCACCGGTCATCATCTCCATATTCTACCCTTCCCACCCCGTAGAGGTTATTTTAAGCGTGTATATTGGTCACGAGTGCTTAGTGCGTGCTATTACCCGTCCCGTCCTATAGGTCCTAGAGGGTATTTAGGACCGCTATTCCTATGAGGTGAGGTCTAGGTTGAACCCTCAAGTTTAAAGGCCAAAATACTAAGCGACATACAAAACAAGTAGGACTTCATATAAAAGATCACACAAAGGTATATAAAAGGCTCAAATATCCCTCCACGGTTAAACACACAATTAGCACGTCTCAATCACATCTTAAGTCTAAGGAAGGGAGAAAAAGCTTGAGTGTTAGAAATAGGTTTAAAATAGAAGATGAAAAGTTTTAAACAGAATTGCAGAAAAGAGTTGGATGAAAACGTTTAGAACTTGAGAAAAGGCAGTAGATGCGTAACAGTTTAGGAATCAGGAGAAAACATTTGTTAACACATTCGTGAGTATATATTAAAATAGTTTTCGGACAGGAGAGAACAGACGTAAAATATTTCCAGATTGCAGAAGTGTGAAAGAGAGAGGTAAATATATTAGGTTTGGACTATGGTTTTGGAAAATTTAGAAGATATAGTATTCATATAAGTTTAAGAAAATAGTAGTCCAGTTCTGGACTGGAAATGCAATTTTTAGCAGAAAACATATTTGCACAGATGTGATTAAGAGCAGGATGGAAGTTTCGTAGAAATATCAAGCGGACCTTAGAGAGGCAAAACAAATTCGGACAGTTTAAAGGGATGGGAAAACTTAAGCATGACTCAAGGCGATTAATCAATTTTATCCAGCCTAAGGCTTGCCTAGGCGTTGTTTTAACCCTAAGAGAAAGGTGGACGTACATGCTTGTTTCCAGTTTTACAGTTAACTAGGATGGCATTATTAGGCAGAATATACTAACGAAGCGTTCAACAATTGCAAAAAAACCCTAAGTACATGATTTCTAATGCATATAAGAATCCTAAAGCATGGTATCTGAATGCAGTAATTTGTTATTAGCTGATTGTGATCATAAAATGACAAGATGAAAGTAAAGAGACCTAGAAGTAGGATTTCTATATATGAGATGCATGTCCTATACATGGTTTCTATTGCACAAATAAATAAATAAAATCCTATAGTCATGTTTTCTACCCATACCCTTAACTAAACATACATATCCCTCCCAATTTCACTATAAACCTCCATAGTCTTTACAAACCATTACAACTTAAGCAGTCAAATTACAGTAATGAAGAATAAGACAAGAAGCTACTCTATAGGGAGCCTTCAGCTAGGCCCAGACCTCCAACCTCACTTCTTTCGAGCTTCACAGCCTTCACCAAGAGTTTGGGTGCGGCAAAGTTCCCTAGAGGTTTCTTGAGACCCCGGCCAATACCAGGCACCCAAAACAAATCACCCTTGATAAGTGTAAGTGTGGAATTTCCAACCTTGTGAATCAAAGTTCAGTGGGTGCTCAAGGCTCCCAAAGCAATGCTTACACTAAGGGGCAGAACCTAATTTCTAAGAGTGGTGAGATCGTGACAGAATTAGAAGGAGTTGAGTTGGAAAACAATTGAGACAGTTTGAGAAAAACAGTAATAGAAGAGTGAAAGAGTTCCTTTGAAATCAATTTAGGATGACCAATTTTGAAAAAACACAGTCACACAAACAAGGGCAAGGGAACAAATAGCTCTCAAACAAGAAAATCACTTACACATGCAAAACACATTAAAGAGAAGTTCTTTTATAGCAAACGAACATGCTTCAAACTAGGAGTCTGGTTCTTACAACACCAGACACCAATTAAAGTCAACCTGAGGAAGAGGTTTTAGGGCTATTGAGTAGCCAAGAGGGCCCTGAACACATACTAGTAATGTATAGGAGTAAGGAAAAAACATACATTGAGATAGAAAAGGGGTAGTGAACATGCCAAGTCAAGCTAGGCATACTAACTAACACAGATACATGCTAGTTGCAATAGGAACAGCAGAACCATAAGTAGAAGCACACAAGAAACAAGAGAAAGTGCATCACTAATAAAAGCATATTGTTTTGGAGGCTGTAACTTAAATAGAAAACATTCCAGTTGAAGCTGATGTAACACAGAGCAGTAGTGAACAATAGGACACAAAGAAGTGAGCAGTAGTGTGCAAAGAGAAGTAGAGAGCAAAGCAATAGTATGAAGGAAGTGAGCAGCAGTATACAAGAATGGAGCAGCAGGCAGACCCAAAGCAAACAACACAATAGTAGCCAGCAAAGTGAAAGTGACCAAGACTCAACTTTGGCTTGCAGCCAATTGAGTGATTAGCATTCAACAGGAAAAGTGAGAGACTATTGTATAGAAACAAATAGCACAAAGATGTTGGTGTGAAAAGAGAGAGAGTTTAGAACATTGAGTGTAAGTGATATGCAATGTGTTTGTTGATATTTTTGATGTCTTGCCAAGAGAATGGGGGAGGGGTACTTATAGTACTGAATATGAGTAAACAAACAAGGCAGCAGTCCCTTAATTAAGGGACTGGTATCAATCACAATCCAGTCAGTAGTTGGACTGCCCTTTAATTAAGGGATCCCAAATGAAACGGTAATAATCAGTCATTTGAAAGGAAAGAAATCACAAAGTAAGGTATAATCACATAAGGAAACAGAGTAGCATAAAGCATGCAATAATGACTAAATACATGACCATCTAATTAAGGAAATAGGTCAGACAAATCAATCAACAAATTGGTGTACATATATAAGGCAAAATATCATCGTAATTCTGAAAGAATAGTTTTCAAAATAATGATCGAGATTGAAAACCTTAGGAAATCAGTATTAATTGAGGAAAGTATCCCATAAATTAAGGAAGAAATTCAAACTATAGGAAAATACGCGGAATCACCATTTCAAAGCAAGTATCACAGTCTCAAAGAGGGTTCGAAGAATCAGTATAAAAACCACCATGCAAGCAATAAGAGAATGAAGAGCACAGAATGGTAGGGGAGTGAAAAACTGACAACAAAATCAAAGCAAGGAGCATAGAACTCGGAGAAGAACCTAGAAGAACACAAGACAAACAAATAACGCAAACACAAACAGATAAAGTTAGGGTTTCATCAGACTTAAGCAAAATGTTTAGAAAATAGTACTGAGAATCACAAATTAGTACTCAAAATCAAAAAATAAAGTGATTTCAAAAAGGGGTCAGAAGCCCTAGTTTCAAAAAGGGAACGAAATCGTTTAAACTGGAGTAATCGTAAAGATCGAATAGTATAAAACATAAAGGTACAAGTTAAAATCGTTAAAAAAATCAGAGATTTGAAGGGTTTGGGTTAAGATTAGGGTTTCATAAGAAACCAGTAAGAGGGGTAAGAGAAACCTGGTCGTGAAGCTCAAAGGTAATGGTATCTTTAGCATCACCGAACCAAAATCATCGTAGAAAGGCCGGAATCGGACCCCCGGCGAGGATTCAATGACCATCTTGCATGATGGAGACTCCTGAAGTTCCAAAGATGAAGGGAACCGGTGAGATAAGGTTTCACGGCAGCTGGTGGTCGAAAGAGGCGAGGCTGGAGTTGGCCGGAAAGGCGATGAAAGCCATCGGAGAAGGTGAACCAGAAGGTTATAGAGAGAAGGGGGAGGTGAAGAGTTTTAGAGAGACACTGGTCTCTTTGCAAATGAGGGTAAAGGGAAGGGGGGTCGTTTGATTTATTTTAGGCAAATTAATCTAGGCCGTTGATCTCGTTTGATCAACAGCTCAGATCAAAACAAAGCTGGACCAGGTATCCAAATGGGTTGTGGGTCGGGTCTAAATTGAAATTGGGTTGGGTTAAAAATGTGGTCAAAATCGGGTGCAAATGGGGCTATATTTGTATGAAATCTGGCTAGCATTTGAATAGACAATTTCTCCATTTTATTTTATAAATATAGCTAAAATGATATAAAAAGCAAATTGAAAACATAGAAATAATTAATAACATATAAATATTAATCTAAAAATATCAGAAATAATTTTATAGTTATAAAACATAGTTAATTGCAAAATAGGCTATAATTGCAATTTCGTGCAATTAGCTTTAAAAATGCCAAATAAATTCGTAAAAATATGGAAAAATCATATTAATTAAATTTTAATGTAAATGTGAGGATAAAATAAGTTATTCACCAAAATATAATTTTTTGGGAATAATTTTGATAATTTGTGATATAAAAATAGGCGATAATTTGGTTTAAAAATCATTAAAATACCAAAACTCATGGGTGTGCTCATATATGCACATATACATTATTTGGGAAGTATTTTTGGTATATATAAAATATATATGGGGAAAAATTAGATATCAACAGCTGCCCCTCTTTACCCGAGGAGGATGAAAGAGTTGTCGGGTAAAGATAAGATGACCAATTTTGACCGGAATTGGCGATTGTAGAAGAATTTTGACCGTTCTCTGGTTTCTGAGATTCCTACATATCCCTGGTTTTACAGGAATCAGGCCATATGTAGTTCCGGAACCATTGGCGGAGTATGCCGATGGAAATTCGAAAAGACGGACGCGATGGTCAAATTTGAGAGGGTACTGAAGTCGGACAGGTTGCGGAGGACTGGAGCGGGATCGCTCCTGCTGAGAAGGCTGTTTGCTAGCCGGTGTACCTACAAGTGAGCGATTTGCGTATACATTGCGTAATTTAAACGTGATGCAAGTTCTCGTTGGACCATGAGTGTTGTCTTCGGACGGTTAGGATGACGTCCTCGGACTATGATGTCCTGGGCCATGAAGAGCATAAAAGTAAAGATTCGCAGGCCATGAAATGGTGTTCTCGGGCTATGCAGATGGTGCCTCCGAACTATGACGCCTTTGAACAAGTTGGCAATCTTTCAGCCCTTGAGAGAGTGGCAATCTTTCAGCCAAATGAATGCAAAAGGTGGCGATCTTTCAGCCGGAGCGAGAATTTAAAGTGCAGGTGGCGATGTTTCAGCCAGTCAAAAAATAAAAGTGGCGATATTTCAGCCATGCAGGGCAAAGACAATGCTTAGTCTCGGAAGACAGATAGGTAGCCTTATGCAATGTGGAGGTAGAGCTTAACCTCGAAAGGCAGATAAATAGCCTTATGCAAAAATGCAGATGGTGACAGAGCTTAGTCTCGAAAGGCAGATAAGTAGCCTTATGCAATGTGGAGGTAGAGCTTAACCTCGAAAGGCAGATAAATAGCCTTATGCAAAAATGCAGATGGAGACAGAGCTTAGCCTCGAAAGTCAGAAAGGTAGCCTTATGCAAAATGCGGATGGAGACAGAGCTTAGTCTCGGAAGGCAGATAGATAGCCTTATGCAATATGGAGGTAGAGCTTAACATCAAAAGGCAGAGAATAGCCTTATGAAAAAATACAGATGGAGACAGAGCTTAGTCTCGAAAGGCCGATAAGTAGCCTTATGCAATGTGGAGGTAGAGCTTAACCTCGAAAGGCGGATAAATAGCCTTATGCAAAAATGTAGATGGAGATAGAGCTTAGTCTCGAAAGGCAGATAAGTAGCCTTATGCAGGATGGAGGTAGAGCTTAACCTCAAAGGGAAGATAAGTAGCCTTATGCAAAATGCAAATGGAGGTAGAGCTTAACCTCGAAAGGCAGAAAGGTAGCCTTATGCAATGCAGGGAAATACGGATGGAGACAATGCTTAGTCTCGAAAGGCAGATAAGGTAGCCTTATGCAGGATGGAGGTAGAGTTTAACCTCGAAAGGCAGATAGGTAGCCTTATGCAAAAACGCAGATGGAGGTAAAGCTTAACCTCGAACGGCAGAAAGGTAGCCTTATGCAATGCAGGGAAATGCGGATAGAGATAATGCTTAGTCTCGAAAGGCAGATAAGTAGCCTTATGCAAGAATGCAGATAGACACCGAGCTTAGTCTCGAAAGGCAGAAAGTAGCCTTATGTAGTGCGGGAATGTAAAGGAGCAAATAGTAGTAATTTTCTTAGCTGATAGGCGGTTGCGATATCATGACTGCTGGGGAATGTTAGGTGTAGATAGTAGACCTTTGTGAGTTGAGTGATTGTTTCGAGGGTTTCTACTTTGAAGAGTGAATGTGTTTTGCATTGCAATCTGAGTTCCTGCATCCAAAGAAAAATCGTGAGTTCTGTAGAGGGGGAAGGTTAGTTCGTATCCCTTGGCTCATGACGTTATGTATCATTGGGGTAGCATTGCTAAATGACGGTGATGCAAATGATGTTTATGCATGATTCAGTGAATGTAATATAAGTATATATATTTTGAAAAAAAATGATTTTATTTTGGATGAACCAACAACTGCAACGTGGTTCAAGACACGACAACCTTGCTTGTTCCAAAATTTTGAGGGTCCTCCTCAAATTCCTGCCCCAGTTCACTGGGCTGGCGCTGCTGGTGGTTGTGCTGAATAACTGAAAGCAGATCGATTCCAGAATTTTGAGGGTCCTCCTCAAAATTCTGCCCCAGTTTACTGGGTTGATGTTGATGCGAAAGCCGACAAACTGACTATGGAATTTTGAGGATCCTCCTCAAAATTCTGCCCTAGTTCCAATAGCGGGGAAAATGGAATTTTTATTAAAATGTGACCAAACCCATAGGGCTGCCTACGTATCCCCTCTTAAAAGGGAATTAGGTCAGGTGTAGTTCAAATTACATCATAAAGAAAAGCATACGATCAAATGTAATATCTCTTTACTGCATCTGAGTTGATCAGCTTCGGCCAGACTTCTCCGTCCATTTCTGCAAGAATAAGGGCTCCTCTGGTTAGGACTCGGTGAACCATGTATGGACCCTGCCAATTGGGAGAGAATTTCCCTTTGGCTTCGTCTTGATGTGGAAATATCTTCTTCAATACCAGCTGTCCTAGTGTAAACTTCCTTGGTTTAACTCTCTTGTTGAAGGCTCTGGACATTCTATTCTAGTATAACTGACCGTGACAAACTGCATTCATCCTCTTTCCATCTATGAGGGTTAACTGCTCGTAGCGACCTTTTACCCATTCTGCGTCATCTAACTCGGCTTCTTGTATGATCTTTAATGATGGAATTTCTACCTCAGCGGGAATGACCGCCTCTGTACCATAAACCAGCATGTAGGGAGTTTTCCCGGTTGATGTGCGGACTGTGGTATGATAACCCAATAAGGCGAATGACAACTTCTCATGCCATTGTTTGTTCCTCTCGATCATCTTCCTTAGTATCTTCTTGATGTTTTTGTTGGCCGCTTCTATGGCTTCATTCATCTGCGGTCTATAAGCCGTAGAGTTCTTGTGTCTGATCTTGAAAGTCTCACACATTGTTTTCATCAAGGCGCTGTAAGATTGGAACCGTTGTCGGTGATGATTGACTCTGGAATTCCAAACCGACAAACAATACGGTCGCGGACGAAATCTGCTACCACCTTCTTGGTAACTGCTTTGTATGATGCTACTTCAACCCATTTAGTAAAATAATCAATTGCTACCAAGATGAACCTATGCCCGTTTGACATGGCAGGCTCGATTGGACCGATAACATCCATTCCCCAAGCGGCGAACGGCCATGGTAAGCTTGTTGCATTAAGCTCGTTTGGAGGCACTTTTATCATATCTGCATGTATCTGACAGCGATAACACTTTCGGACATACTGGATGCAGTCTGTTTCCATAGTCATCCAGAAATATCCTGCTCGGAGTATCTTCTTTGTTAAAACAAAACCATTCATGTGCAGTCCACAGGTCCCTGAATGTACTTCCTCCAATAACTTGGTTGCTTCCCTTGCATCGACACACCTTACTAAACCTAATTCAGGAGTCCTCCTGTATAGGATTCCTCCGCTGTGAAAGAAATTACTGGATAGTCTCCGAAGCGTGCATTTCTGGGTAGCATTGGCAAGCTCTCGATATTCTCCTATGGTCAAATATTCTTTGATGTCATGGAACCATGGTTTCCCGTCGGCTTCTTCCTCAACATGAGCATAATAAGCTGGTTAGTCATGAATATTGACCTGGATGGGGTGAATGAAATTTGTATCAGGATGCTGAATCATAGATGACAAAGTGGCAAGTGCATCGGCGAACTCATTCTGTACCCTGGGAACATGCTGGAATTCCGTCTTTCTGAACCTCTTTCTCAATTCCTGTATGTGATGCAGATAAGGGAGTATCTTGGGATTCTTGGTTGCCCATTCTTCTCGAACCTGCTGTATGAGTAGGTCCGAGTCTCCGATTACTAGTAACTCATGAATGTTCATATCAATGGCCAGTTTAATCCCTAGAATGCAGGCTTCATATTCGGCCATGTTGTTGGTGCATCGGAACCTGAGCTTGGCAGATACTGGGTAATGCTGACCGGTTTCTGATACCAGGACTGCTCCTATGCCAACTCCTTTGAAATTTGCAGCTCCGTCGAAAAACAACCTCCAACCATCATAGGATTCTGCAATATCTTCTCCTATCTGATGGTGACAAGTGAACACTGATGCACGTTTCTTTGACATTCTCTGCATCTCCCAGATTAACGACCTCAGTTTCATCCAAATTAGACTTAGGCCTATTTTCAAAATTCTCAACTCCTCTAACGACATCTTCTGGTATATCATCCTCTTCGGAGTTCGTATCCGTTTGTTGCCTTGTCTCATTGCAAGTCACAATCATTGGTTCATCATAAAGGCAAGTAATAGTAATGTTGTGTAAAATAAAGTGAATGATAGGAAAATAATAAGGGCGAGATATAAAATAAACTGAAATGCTTCAATTAGATTTATAATTGTTTTGAGTATCAGAGCTCTTTTCAGAATTAAAGACAATGCAGAAATAAAATCGGCTAGTAAAAAGTAAAATGTGATACATAGTGCTTTTGTTTAGCCTTGCTACGCCGAAGCTTTCCGGGCCCTAGTGGTTCTGATTGACCAATTGCTGAGGCGTTCCCCTCGGTTCACGGCTTGAATGGAAGAACCTTCCTCCCCTTACTCCTCGAAGATAACACAACAATCCATATCATCTTCCAGAAATAGGTTCTTTATTGCTTCTAGTGCCTCGTCTTCCTCTGATCCGTACAAAGTGTCGACTGGCTGAAAAGTCTGCTCCAACTGAGGTATAGGGTGCTCCAGCGGATAGTATGGTCCGTGCCATGGAGGTGACTAGTGGTTGAACTCCTCCCAAGTGTACTCATACCCTAGGCCAAAAGTGGTACCGTGCTTCTTCAGCTTGATAGGTTTGGTGATACCCTGCAGGTTCTTGCCAAGTCCTTTTCCGGGTTCATACCCACTCCAATTCAGGATGCTTTCGATCTTTTTATCCCACCACTTGTCTTTGTCTACAGCATTGACCCGCTCGATGTGGTGGTACGTTTCTCCTCATATCCTTCTTCTGCCTCCGATCATCGGAATGGTTTGGCGACTGTATATAGCGTTGCTACCGTCGCCATGAATGATTACTTCCTGATGATTCCATTCAAATTTTACAGCTTGATGCAAAGTTGATACTACAGCCCCAGCGGCATGGATCCAGGGTCGTCCCAGCAACAAATTGTAGGATGCTGGTACCTCAATGACTTGGAACTCGACATCAAACCAGGTGGGTCCCATCTGGAGGCAAAGGCTAATTTCTCCAATGGTGGACCTCTGAGATCCATCAAAAGCTTTGATACTGATAGCCCCGTCTTTGACCTCGTGCAATCCCTGAGAGTTATCAATGGACAAATGTTGAGGCTGGATCCCCCGTCGACTAAAATCCTGGTGATAAAGTGATCCTCGCATTACGCAGTGATGTGCAATGCTTTGTTGTGACCAAGCCCTTCTGATGGTAATTCGTCCTCGTGGAAGGTGATCTTGTGGCTTTCCAGTACCTGCCCCATAATGTTTGCCATTTTGCCTCATATTATGTGTTGGGAACATAAGCTTCACTCAGTATTTTCATTAAGGCGTTTTTATGTGCCTCAGAGCTTTGAAGAAGAGCCAGAATAGAAATTTGTGCTGGCGTTTTGTTCAGTTGCTCGACGACTGAGTACTCTTTGGCCTGTACCTTCCTCCAAAGGTCATCGGGTCCGGTTTCAACAACCCGCCCGGAGGCTTTCTTGCTGGACTCAGCCAAGTGCTTCGGGGTGTATACCCTGCCTGTCCTAGTCATGCCCTGTGTGGCAATTGCTTCCCCGGTATATGTCTTTCCTTTCCTTCTAGCCTCAGCGGTGTAATCCCAAGGTATAGCATTTGTCTTGAACGGGGTCGCGTCTGTCATGGAGACCGGAATGGGCACCCTTGGAGTAACACAACAACTTCAAATGGTGCGGGTGCCTTTGGAATCCCAAACTCAACCTCAATCGGTTTTGGCACCTTTGCAGGCGGTGCTTCAAACTCGAGTGGCACATACATATTTACCACATCCTCCTTAGAAGGCTGAATCTGAACAACAATGGGATTGAGGGTAACTGCTGGCTTCTTAGGTTCATCACCTTCAGCTATCAACCCGATTGACCGTTTGGGGTCCCAACCGTCTTCAATCTCAATCATATGGATGCCCCCGCCCTTGTGGTCAGGCAAAGGATTGTTGCGGACATTAGGAGCGGGCCCCTTTTCTATAATGATCTTGTTGTCAATCAGGTTCTGAATCTTGTCTTTTAACGAGCGACACTCATCGATGGTATGGCCCTTCATTCTGGAATGGTATGCGCAAATCTTGTTTGGGTTGATCCATTGGGAAGGATTTTCTGGAGTTACGGCTGGAATAGGGGTAACGTAATCGGCTGCTTTGAGTTTTTCATATAATTGGTCAATTGGCTCAGCTATGGAGGTATATTGTCTGGGAGTTTTACGGTCGAATTTTAGTCTAGGTTGGGGAAAGTTTTGGCGGGTAGGAGGTGATGGGTAGTGAGAAGGTTGGGAGTTATATGCTTGGTATACGGGTGCAGGTTGAGAATATCTAGGTGAAGTAGGTTGATACGTAGGTGGTGGAGGTGATTGGTAAGCAGGTGGTGGAATTTGGTAAGTGGGTGATGGTGCTTGGTAGTTTAGGGTAGGTTGATATGTGAGTGAAGCTGAGGGATAGGTTTGGTACTTCATAGGGGACTTGTTCCTTTGCGCAACCATTACAGAATTTACATCTTTTTTCTTCGACGAGCCACCAGACTGTAAAGCCTTGTTGGTAGCTTGCAATGCCTCGAGGTTAGTGACTATACCGTTTTTGATGACTTCTTCAATCCTTTCTCTCAACTTGATGATGTCGGAGAACTTTTGGCCCTCTATTAGCATCAGCCTCTCGTAGTATTGCGGATCCTGAGCACGGATGAAAAACCTGTTCATTTGTTCTTCCTCCAAGGCCGGTCTGACCTTAGCAGCTTCTGACCTCCAACGAGTAGTATATTCGTGAAAGGTCTCTGTGGGCTTCTTCTTGAGATTCTAGATATAGAACACATCTGGTGCGTTCTCAGTGTTGAACCTAAACCGGTCCATAAAGTCAGACGCATATTCACCCAACTAGTCCATTTCTTTGCATCCTGGCTAATATACCATGATAAAGCATCACCCTTCAAACTCCTCATGAACAGCTTCATGTGGATTTTCTCGTCCCTTCCGACTCCTACCAACTTGTCACAATACATTCTCAAGTGGACCCTGGGATCACCTGTACCATCAAACATCTCGAACTTGGGGGGTTTGTACCCCTACGGGAGCTCAACATCTGTCTGAACACAGAGATCTTCGTAATTCAACCCTTCGACACCTTTGTTACCTTCGAAACCTTGAACCCAGCTAGTCAACTTCTTGATCTCAGCAACCAAATTCTGAATGAGGGAACTCTTGTCATCTGACTCGGCTGCACTTGTGATTGACTGACTGTAGTGTGGCATAGTGTCCACAAAGATAGGAGTGTTATGGTCTTTTGTGGTGTTTTGTGGTTCAGGAACGAGCGGTGGAGTATTATGAGGGGGTTGCATTGGAGGTTGTGGGGTGTTTTGTGGAGGTGCGGGGTTCTGGGTGTTAACATCAGGAGCCGCAAGAGTGATTGACAGGCTGTCACACCTCCTTTTTCCGCCCCCGCAAGGGGTGAAGGAGTTTTTCCAATTAAAGGACAATCGAAACGAGATTTGTTTATTTATTTTAGAGTCGCCACTTGGGAGTTTTAGGGTGTCCCAAGTCACCAATTTAATCCCGAATCGAGGAAAAGAATGACTCTGTATTACAGTCCGCGAACCAGAAATCTGGATAAAGAATTCTGTTAATCCGGGAGAAGGTGTTAGGCATTCCCGAGTTTCGTAGTTCTAGCACGGTCGCTCAACTGTCATATTCAGCTTGTTTATCTGATTTTATACCATTATGAGCTCATGTGTAAGTTTTAACTCTTTACTGCTTTTATTATTATATTTTTAAAAGAATGTGAACATCGTTTAAAAACATATCTTTGGATTGCGTCACATGAAATGCACCCGCAATCCGGAACACATTTTTATTCAATGTTTTGGGATTTGGATTTGGGTCGCATGAAATGCACACCCGAGTTTAAGAAGGTAAGATTATTAAAATGTGCGCCTAAAGCGATTAGCGTATTATTATTTTGGGCAAGGCCGTGGAGTTATCTAAGCGGCCGATCCCGAGTTCTAAGTAATTAACACATATATTTTTTGTGAGGGCCCCGCAATCTGTGCGTTTTATTGGGCGAGGCTCATCTCATTTTTTATTTAAAAAGGATAAACCTACAGTGACTACATTTTTTCTATTAAGTTCGTCTCTAAAAATGAAAGAAAAAGTCCTAATTTATATGCATTCTTGTGAGTTGTTATGGTTGAGTTTCGAACATGATCCGTTAAACCTGAAAATGATGCAATAAAGGCGGTCCGCTTGTCAACGTCGGCCCAAGTCCAACGTCTGAAATGTTAAATTGGACCCGGGCCGTCTTATTCACCTGTTACTACCTAGTTACATTATCCTACATACCTTCGGCATTTAAAAGGCAGAAATGTAGAGATGAGAACATCTAAATAAACATATCATCGCGAGTTAGATTAGGCAGTTTATTAATTAAAATAGCTTAACTTGTCTAGTAGTTGACTACCTAAGACCTGTCATGCTTTTGAAACGTGTTGTTCAATAAGCAAATTGAAATAGCAGTATGTTAAGGAATACACCATCAATCCCTCTTTTAACTATAAGCAAGACATAGAGTTCACCAACTAAATGGCATGCATAAATGTTCAGTTACATTACAGCCAACTACATGGTTCTAGTAAAGAAAGTGAACTATCATACATATAACTAATGTTCAGTATATTTCTAAAGTGAATTCAAAATAACTTCAAATCTTCATTTTTTGTATTCATGCTTCAAATTTCAGCCTACATTGACCAGTGTATCAGTTGTGTACCTGGTATAGGAAAGCAAAAGAAGAAGAGGAGTGATCAGTGCAGCAGTAGCATATGCAGCAACAGCAACAATAACAAACAACAATCAACAACACAAAAGGACCTAGTGGCAGATTTTTAAAACCCAAACAGAAACCCAAGACACTCAATGAACAATAACAGGTCAACCAAGTAGCAGACCTAGCCAAACCAGTTTGAAAACCCCAGCAATGTTGAACAATCGACAGGCCTATGAAGTTGTAACAGTGTTGTATTCAGCAGTGAAGAAAAGACTTCCTTTTCAGTTTCTATCTCTCAATATGCTGAAAATAGCTGTAAGAAAGCAACCTAGAACCACAAATTTCTAACTCTGGACTTTTTTTCAAATTCCAGCCTATCTCCCCCTCAATATATTCTGACTTCTCCAGATTCAAAACCAGCACCTAAGAGGTTTTTAAATTCTGAAATCTTAGTGTTTAGCCCCCTTCAATCTGTCTAAATGAGCCTATTTATAGGCCAAAAGGGCAAGCACCAGGCTGCCTTCCCAAACTTTGCCCATACCCCTGAAAACTATATAGAAATGCCCATGACATTCCTGACAGACCCCCCCCCCCATACCGCATCCTTTTCTCTTTTTAATCAAAGTTATGGGTATTTTAACTTATTCTAATCAACCTCCCTACGCCATTAAGTCTTGTTACCACTATGTATAAATAATTGTATTAGTTTAATGACATTTCAGTACTCTACTGTCAGCCCTCTTAAACTGACCAATTTGTGAACTTTTCAATCCCCAAACTACCCTGAATCCATTGATTATTACTGTATTACCCTAGGTTTTAGAAATCTGATATTTAAATCTGCAAGAGTTTGAACTCAACAACTGACCAAAGCTAATTTTTAACTATCTCCTAATTGCTACAGCTATAACCAATTCACAACTAAATTCGAACAATGGCTCGATCAAAGGTGAGGTAGTGTGAATTAACATTCAAACCTGTAAAACTAATCGACCACATTTATCCAATCGACTATACTAGCTATAACATGTAACAATCAATCGATAAACAAATAAGACTAAACAGGCCACCAAATGAATTCAGCAGCTTTGCACAAAACAAGGAACCTACATGAATTAACCACTCGACGATATTAATCAAATCTAGTACATATCTTACCACACGTATTTAACAATGGTCAGAAGAAGAGTCGACCAAACAAAAGGTCTTATGAAGACGAAGAGAAATTGAAAGAAAAATAACAGAATAACCTAACAAATCAACTAGACATGCAGACAAACACAAATAGAACTTAGACAAGGATAGAAAGGAAAGAAAAACTTACCTTGGAAGCTCAAAAACAAAACGACCCAGGCTCGAACCGGACTCGACCATTTGAGGTCGAACGGACTTTAATCGAAGTGTTCTCAACTGAGGACACCTCGATTAAGGTCTATTAGACCCCAACCTTCCGTTTAAACTGGACGGGTCCCCAAAGCTTTGATTTCTAGAGTTTATACGGTCTGATTTGGGGCTTGAGGGTCTCCACCTAGATTCAAACCAAACCAAGCTTGGTTTGGTCACAAGTGAGGCCAGGGTAGTGACCGGTGTGAATCTGGGGTTGGTTGGTGTAGATCGGGGTTTTGCTCGAACCTTCAAACGAAGATTCGAGATGTTCGGGGAAGATTCGAGGTAAGCTGAGTGTGGATTTGGAGAGAGGGGATCATGGCGGTTTAGGGGTGTTAGTTTCATGGCCAGCGGCGCCGTTGCCGCCGGCTTTCAGGCGACGGGGTGGGGTGGCGGCTAGGGTTTCCATGGAAACCCTGTCTCTATGTGTGAGAGAGACGAAAGAGTGAGAGAGGGGGGGGTTGCTCTGGGGGCGTGGGGCGAGGGATTGGGGCTTTTATACGGGGGAGGGAATTGATCTTGGGTCGTTCGATCTGATGAGATCAACGGCCCAGATCAATACACTTAAAAGGAACAATGTCGTTTGGTTTTAGCTGGGGGTCGGTTCGAACCGGGTAATGGGTCGGGTTTGGGAATGGGTAAGAAAGATGTGATCTGGGCCGTTGATCTAAAATAGATCAACGGCCCCGCTCAACTGTGCCAGAAACGGTGCCGTTTGGGCACCTCTGAGGAGACGGACCGGTTTAACACATTGGGCCAACTCGTTTGGGCCTATTTTCATTTTAGTTTTTTTGCCCAAACCGAGTGTTCTTTATTTTCAACTCTTTTATTTTCTTTTTCTACTTTTAATTAACAATCAATAAAATTCTAAAATAATTTGTAAAACCAAAATTAGCCTACAAAATGTTAATTAAACCTTAATACCAATAAAAGCACAAGGTCAAGCATTTAATAAAAAAAAAAAAATTACACAACAACACACATAAATGACAAAATACAACAAAATACATATTTTTGTGATTTTCTTTCTTTTAAAATAAAACATGGTTTAATTTATTCAAAAATGTACAATTAAATCTTGAGTGCACATGCAACACATATTTTTTGTATTTTTTAATTAATCACAACATGGGTAAACATTTACGGACAAAATAATTACCAAAATGTCACGCAAATTCTCAAAATTGTACACAGATGAAATTTGTTTTATTTTTAATTTTTTTTGGAGTAGTTTTCGTGAAGAAAAAATCATGTGCTCACACAGGCTTCCCAGGTTTCTAACTTGATCCAATTCCTCTCGGAATCTTAGCAAAGTTTGCTCCAGATGAGCAGCAGTCTCCTTGGTGATTGCAGCATTCTGAGATGTTTCCTCAAGTTCCTTTCTAGCGCATGCATCTCCCATTTTGCCTTTGTTCCTGTTTCTGGTATGACTCAGAGGAGGAGGAGGTGGAGGACCCTTGGATCTTGTTGATTATGTCAGAATGCACGAACTAACCTTTGGGGAGGGGAATAAAAAATAAAAGAAAAACAAAAGGTAAGAAGTTAGTGCGGGTTATGAGAAGAAAATGTTGCAATATTTAAACACATCGTGCAAGAATATAAATCGCGTCCTAATTTGGGTGCCTCGTTGTGCCTGAGGTAGGCCTAGCGACAAATTAACTTGGAGAAATTATAATGCTAAATGCCTCATTTTATTGATAAAAATAAGACGAATCCCAAAACGACACTAAAATAGCGAAAATAAAAATGTCACTAATGGCTATTGGCCTTATTACATTAAAAGCGAAAAGAAAGACTCTTAACTACTTGGCCCCAGAAGGACCTTCTTCAGGTTGAATGTTCTCGCTGATCAAGTCCTCCAGCTCGCGCAGATTTTCCAGTAAAAATGCTATCGCCAGATGTTCTCCTTTGACTTCCTCAACATTTTGATAGTCGATGACTCTTTTTCTCACTTTCCCTTCCAATTCCAGCAAGTTGTACTCCAGGTATTTTATCTTCTCACTAGCCTTGGTGACTCTCTCCTTCCACTCGTTGATTTGGTTGCTCGATGGGAGGTTTCTCCACCAAGTCTGCAAGAGTGAAGGCATGTTTACCATACGGAAGTCAGGAACTTTGTCATTCATTTTCTGCAAAACAAAAGGGTTAAGACCTCACCCCCACCGGACTCGACTATTTAATACCAATAATCAGCATAAAAAGCATTTAATTCTCCAAATAAATGCACAGAACATGTAGGTGTCCGTTTGGGTTTCAGGGAAACCCGATGGACTTGGGACAAGGCTATCTTTACGAGTCATTATGCGGACAACATAACTGATTCGGCTAGGTTTGACCATGATACATGAACAGTTTCAAGGGAATATGGTTTCTACTTTTTGAAGTACTAGACAAGGTACCCTTGAGCGGAAAACTCAAGAGGGAAAGGCGCGGAACCGTCGACTACACCATTGATCGACTGGTTTTACCGCAAATATGTCTTTGCCACATTTAGGGGGTTTATAATATCGGAAGGGCGCAACCACTCATTATAAGCGTTGCTATAGGATTTGTTTTGGCACGAGTGGAATATGATGTTGAGGAATGCAGTTATAATAATAAGACAAATTGCATGTATTTTCACGTTCAGAAGATAAATAATTACAATAATTGTAGTAATTATAACAGCATTGAAATAATAAGGCAGTAAAAGAAAAAATTAAAAGGAAAGAAAACCATGAAGAGCCAAGTTAGTATTTTGATGAAATAATTAAAGACAGAAGGTAGATGCAATTAAGGAAGCAATAAAGTCACAAAGCACGTAATGGTAAAAGCCTTAAAGGTTTCCCCAGTAGAGTCGACATGCTGTCGACGCCCCCTGTTTCCCTCCTAAAAGAAGGTGAAATCGGGTTTACGACATTATGGGCAAAACAACTCTTATTCCCTTTTGAGGAATCGGGTTATGGAATTTGAAGAGTCACCACCTAATGATTATAGTGCATTAGGACACCTTAAAAGAAAAAGAAGAAGAGTTTGAAAGAAAAACCAGAGTTCGGGTAAGGGCTTGAGATTATCTCGAGGGGAGTGTTAGGCACCACTAAAGATCCACTAGTATGGTTCCCGACCATACTTAATTGTGACTTTAAGAAGAGTAGGAGTAGACAAGCAAAGTTTGCACATAAGAAATATAAACAAGTTGACAATTTTGAAAGAAGAAAGACACAAGTGATTTTTTTTTTGGAAAAAAGGAAAGCTTAGTTTGAGGAAAACGTTAATTTAAATGAAGGAAAAACAAAGAAAAAGGGCCCTAGGTTTAACTATAATGTGGATCACTTCGGTGCAATACCCAGCAATCATTCTCACACGAGATATTAGCGCACCGGTCATCATCTCCATATTCTACCCTTCCCACACCATAGAGGTTATTTTAAGCATGTGTATTGGTCACGAGTGCTTAGTGCGTGCTATTACCCGTCCCGTCCTATAGGTCCTAGAGGGTATTTAGGACCGCTATTCCTATGAGGTGAGGTCTAGGTTTAACCCTTAAGTTTAAAGGCCAAAATACTAAGAGACATACAAAACAAGTAGGACTTCATATAAAAGATCACACATACGCATATAAAAGGCTCAAATATCCCTCCACGATTAAACACACAATTAGCACGTCTCAATCACATCTTAAGTCTAAGGAAGGGAGAAAAAGTTGGAGTGTCAAAAATAGGTTTAAAATAGAAGATGAAAATTTTTAAACAGAATTGCAGAAAAGAGTTGGACGAAAACGTTTAGAACTTGAGAAAAGGCAGTAGATGCGTAACAGTTTAGGAATCAGGAGAAAACATTTGTTAACACATTCATGAGTATATATTAAAATAGTTTTCGGACAGGAGAGAACAAACGTAAAATATTTCCAGATTGCAGAAGTGTGAAAGAGAGCGGTAAATATATTAGGTTTGGACAATGGTTTTGGAAAATTACAAAAGATATAGTATTCAGATAAGTTTAAGAAAATAGTAGTCCAGTTCTGGACTGGAAAGGCAATTTTTAGCAGGAAACATATTTGCACAGATGTGATTAAGAGCAGGATAGAAGTTTCGTAGAAAATTCAAGCGGACCTCAGAGAGGCAAAACAAATTCGGACAGTTTAAAGGGATGGGATAACTTAAGCATGACTCAAGGCGATTAATCAATTTTATCCGGCCTAAGGCTTGCCTAGGCATTGTTTTAACCCTAAGAGAAAGGTGGACGTACATACTTGTTTCCAGTTTTACAGTTAATTAGGATGGCGTTATTAGGCAGAATATACTAACAAAGCGTTCAACAATTGCAAATAAAACCCTAAGTACATGATTTCTAATGCATATAAGAATCCTAAAGCATGGTATCTGAATGCAGTAATTTGTTATTAGCTGATTGTGATCATAAAATGACAAGCTGAAAGTAAAGAGACCTAGGAGCAGGATTTCTATATATGAGATGCATGTCCTATACATGGTTTCTATTGCACAAATAGATAAGTAAAATCCTATAGTCATGTTTTCTACCCATACCCTTAACTAAACATACATATCCCTCCCAATTTCACTATAAACCCACATAGTCTTTACAAACCATTACAACTTAAGCAGTCAAATTACAGTAATGAAGAATAAGACAAGAAGCTACTCTATAGGGAGCCTTCAGCCAGGCCCAGACCTCCAACCTAACTTCTTTTGAGCTTCACAACCTTCACCAAGAGTTTGTGTGCGGCAAAGTTCCCTAGGGGTTTCTTGAGACCCCGGCCAATACCAGGCACCCAAAACAAATCACCCTTGATAAGTGTGAGTGTGGAATTTCCAACCTTGTGCATCAAAGTTTAGTGGGTGCTCAAGGCTCCCAAAGCAATGCTTACACTAAGGGGCAGAACCTAATTTCTAAGAGTGGTGAGATCGTGACAGAATTAGAAGGAGTTGAGTTGGAAAACAGTTGAGACAGTTAGAGAAAAATAGTAATAGAAGAGTGAAAGAGTTCTTTTGAAATCAATTTAGGATGACCAATTTTGAAAAAACACAGTCACACAAACAAGGGTAAGGGAAAGGGAACAAATAGCTATCAAACAAGAAAACCAGTTACACATGCATAGCACATTAAAAAGAAGTTCTTTTATAGCAAACGAGCATGCTTCAAACTAGGAGTCTGGTTCTTACAGCACCAGACACCAATTAAAGTCAACCTCAGGAAGAGGTTTTAGGGATATTGAGTAGCCAAGAGGGCCCTGAACACATACTAGTAATGTACAGGAGTAAGGAAAAAACATACATTGAGATAGAAAAGGGGGTAGTGAACATGCTAAGTCAAGCTAGGCATACTAATTAACACAGATACATGCTAGTTGCAATAGGAACAACGGAACCATAAGTATAAGCACACAAGAAACAAGAGGAAGTGCAACACTAATAAGAGCATATTGTTTTGGAGGCTATAACTTAAATAGAAAACATACCAGTTGAAGCTGATGTAACACGGAGCAGTAGCGAACAATAGGACACAGAGAAGTGAGCAGTAGTGTGCAAAGAGAAGTAGAGATCAGAGCAATAGTATGGAGGAAGTGAGCAGTAGTATACAAGAAAAGAGCAGCAGGCAGACCCAAAGCAAACAACACAATAGCAGCCAGCAAAGTGAAAGTGACCAAGATTACTTAACTTTGGCTTGCAGCCAATTGAGTGATTAGCATTCAACAGGAAAAGTGAGAGACTATTGTATAGAAACAAATAGCATAGAGATGTTGGTGTGAAAAGAGAGAGAGTTCAGAACATTGAGTGTAAGCGATATGCAATATGTTTGTTGATCTTTTTGATGTCTTGCCAAGAGAATGGGGGAGGGGTACTTATAGTACTGAATATGAGTAAACAAACAAGGCAGTAGTCCCTTAATTAAGGGACTGGTATCAATCACAATCCAGTCAGTAGTTGGACTACCCTTTAATTAAGGGATCCCAAATGAAACGGTAATAATCAGTCATTTGAAAGGAAAGAAATCACAAAGTAAGGTATAATCATATAAGGAAACAGAGTAGCATAAAGCATGAAATAAGGACTAAATACAAGACCATCTAATTAAGAAAATAGGTCACGCAAATCAATCAACAAATTGGTGTACATATATAAGGCAAAATACCATCGTAATTCTGAAAGAATAGTTTTCAAAATAATGATCGAGATTGAAAACCTTAGGAAATCAGTATTAATTGAGGAAAGTATCCCATAAATTAAGGAAGAAATTCAAACTATAGGAAAATACGCGGAATCACCATTTGAAAGCAAGTATTACAGTCTCAAAGAGGGTTCGAAGAATCAGTATAAAAACCACCGTGCAAGCAATAAGAGAAACTTTAAGTGAAGAGCACAGAATGGTAGGGGACTGAAACACTGACAACAAAATCAAAGCAAGGAGCATAGAACTCGGAGAAGAACCCAGAAGAACACAAGACAAACAAATAACGCAAACACAAACAGACAAAGTTAGGGTTTCATCAGACTTAAGCAAATTATTTAGAAAATAGTACTGAGAATCACAAATTAGTATCAAAATCAAAAAATAAAGTGATTTCGAAAAGGGGTCAGAAGCCCTAGTTTCAAAAAGGGAACAAAATCGTTTAAAACTGGAGTAATCGTAAAGATCGAATAGTACAAAACATAAAGGTACAAGTTAAAATCGTTAAAAAAATCAGAGATTTAAGGGGTTTGGGTTAAGATTAGGGTTTCATAAGAAACCAGTGAGAGGGGTAAGAGAAACCTGGCCGTGAAGCTCAAAGGTAATGGTGTCTTTAGCATCACCGAACCAAAATCATCAGAGAAAGGCCGGAATCGGACCCCCGGCGAGGTTTCAATGACCATCTTGCATGATGGAGACTCCTGGAGTTCCAAAGATGAAGGGAACCGATGAGATAAGGTTTCACGGCGGCTGGTGGTCGAAAGAGGCGAGGCTGGAGTTGGTCGGAGAGGCGATGAAAGCCATCGGAGAAGGTGAACTAGAAGGTTCTAGAGAGAAGGGGGAGGTGAAGAGTTTTAGAGAGAGACCGGTCTCTTTGCAAATGAGGGTAAAGGGAAGGGGGGTCATTTGATTTATTTTAGGCAAATTAATCTGGGTCGTTGATCTCGTTTGATCAACGACTCAGATCAAAACAAAGCTGGACCGGGTATCCAAATGGGGTGTGGGTCGGGTCTCAATTGAAATTGGGTTGGGTTAAAAATGTGGTCAAAATCGGGTGCAATTGGGGCTATATTTGTAATGAAATCTGGCTAGCATTTGAATAGCCAATTTCTCTATTTTATTTTATAAAATAGCTAAAATGATCTGAAAAGCAAAATGAAAACATATAACTAATTAATAACACATAAATATTAATATAAAAATATCAGAAATATTTTTATAGTTATAAAACATAGTTAATTGCAAAATAGGCTATAATTGCAATTTCGTGCAATTAGCTTTAAAAATGCCAAATAAATTCGTAGAAATATGGAAAAATCATATTAATTAAATTTTAATGTAAATGTGAGAATAAAATAAGTTATTCACCAAAATATAATTTTTTGGGAATAATTTTGATAATTTGTGATATAAAAATAGGCGATAATTTGGTTTAAAAATCATTAAAATACCAAAACTCATGGGTGTTATCATATATGCACATATACATTATTTGGGAAGTATTTTTGGTATATATAAAATATATATGGGGAAAAATTGGATATCAACATCAACTCCACTGATTATCATTTATATGTACGGGTGGGAGAGGGTGGTTTTGGAGGTCCCTGGGGTTGATCATGTCCGCAGGAAAAATTGGCTCGTCCTCGGTCGCTCATCAATTCTCTCAGGTGTCCCTGATTTAACATTCTTACTACCTCATACGCAGACTTATATAGTCCTCCATTTTGTGACCTCGTTCCTGGTGGAATTTGTAGGGGACGTTCGACTTCCAAGTACTTGGATCAGACTTTATTTTTTGCGGCCATTGTACCTTCATGCCGAGTTTCTCTAGTGCGTACACTATTTCTGAGGGGAAAACACAAAAATTGTGAGCAGATAAGAGCGGAGGCATACCTCTTTCATTTGGCTGTATTGAGGTATTCCGAGGAGGGCCATCCGCATTCTGCAGGGGAGGCGGGATGGATGTCCTGATGTAGGGTTGATGTCTATCTCGGGCGAGACCGAGACCCAGCTGGTCCCTTTGACCGTCATTACAATGATCCTTCCTTATTTCTGCTTGAATTGACGTTAGCCGTTAGATCGAACCATTGAGATCGTCTTCGTCGGCCCTTACCTCGGCGCAATAGGCATTGTGGATTTCTTCCCAAGTGGCAGGAGGGTATTTCATTAGCCTTCTTAATAGCTTACTGGGTGCTCTCGACCCATTCTTGCTCAACCCGTTCTAGAAGTCCGCACCCGTCATCCCCTCTGATACATTCGGTAGGCTCATTCTCACCCTGTTATACAGGGCCAAAGAGTCCCTGAGTCCCTCGCCGGATGTCTGCCTGACAGCGAATATGTCATTTACCCTGGCTTCCACCTTTTTAGCTCCTGCATGAGCGATGACGAACTTGTCTGCCATTTCCTCGAATGTTGCAATCGACCGCGCCGGTAGTTGTGAGTACCATGTTAGGGCTCCCCCTGTTAAGGTTTCGCCGAATTTTTTCAGTAGCACTGGTGGTACCTGTTCTTTCAAAAGATAGTTGCCTTTTACGGCTTTGACGTAGCAGATGGTATGATTTTATGGGCCTTTAGTACCATCATATATTTTCAGGTATGGTGGCATTTTGAAGGTTTTAGGTATAGCATGGGGGCTGCTTCCTCGTTGTACGGTTACTTGATGAATCGACCAACATCTCGTTTCGGTAGCAACATTGTTGCGCCTGGTATTTTATCAACCCTTTCCTGATGCTCTTTCATCTGGTCACGGAGTGCCTTATTCTCATTTTCCATTTCCTCCATTTTCTTTAGAATGGCTGCGAGTGTGTCATTACCTGCGTTAACAGTGTTGTGAGTGTTACCTGTTTGGGGGCGTCTTGTTCGCCAATGGTTGTCATGATATCTATGTATGCAATGTCTCTATTCTCCCTTTGAGCGGGTTTGTCAAGTATGTTGTTCAGAGTGTTTGTTGGCCATTCTTCCAGTAGTCTTTTTACTGCCGGTGGCGCCTCTCCTATTGTAAACGTGGAGGCTTCTTTTTCGCGCGAAGCAGTTCCGCTTTCGCATAGAGGAGGCGAAGCGTCTCTCCTAGGCATAGCGGTTGGTGTCACATTTTCATTGTCTTCCCTGCCATCTTCGTTGATGGTGTCCAGGATGTTGGTTGTGACACCCGTTATCGCTTTTAACCTTGAGTCTCCTTTTCCTGTCATTGTTAGTTTATGCAAAGCTAGGAAAAGATGGCTATCTTTTTTTGCGATCTAGATGAAACTAAAATTTCAACCAAATAAATCCTCACAGACGGCGCCAAATTGTTTAACCAAAACGTGTTAAGCTTTTTGACTAACCAATTAATGATAAGAAAAGGGTAAATCTTAGTTAAGGATAATAACATCTAGACCAAACGATAGCTGAAGTAGATAAGGTGAAAAGACGGTAATTAATATGTTGAGATGATTAAATACTCATAAATGCAATGATATTAATATGCAATGGGTATGAATAAATGCCTCTAACGTAATCAAGAGAAGTTACTACCCAATTATTGTGATCTTTTGGGAGAGCCTCTTCCCCTGACAATGGTGTAGAAAGAGAAGAGGTATCGGATGATAGAAGATTCTTGGGATCTTGTCCGTATAGGACAACAATGTATGCTTTTTGTTCTGCAATCAATGAATAAGGCCGCCTTCGTATATTCTTTCAGATAAATCTTTTACAAAATGTTCTTTTTTCTTTTCTCCTGGATCCCCCATTCTTTAATAACTCTTCATATTTATAGGGGATACTTTCCAAAGAAACCCTAAAAAGTACAAAATAAAGAATATTCGAAAAGCATATTCTTACTGTCGCCCTCTAAGTTTACAATATTATTAACGTCTTGTTTTGGCAGATAACTCTTGGTCGTCGTCCTTTGCCACAACGACCATCAGATGTCGCGTTATAGTAAACTCGTTCCATGCCGTGTTTAACAGCTGTCGCTGTTGCTAAATTTAGACCCATAAGTCTACTTTTTAGGATGTGTAAAGCTAGATGGTTCTCCAAAATGAATTCTCCTTTGTTAAAATTATCTACAGATACGCACCACTACGTCCTCATTAAGTCCCCTATCATATTTTTACATAAAAAGTTCTCATTTTTTGCGTGATCTCGGAAACTAACTGTCACGTCCCAGACTATCCTTAGACGTGACTGACACCCAACTAACACCACATGCCAAGTGAGTTCATTTTTCATACGTTTAACCATTTACATAAACACCGAGAGAATAATAAGTGTTGGTCTAAGAGAATTATTACTAACTAAAAATGAAATGGTTACCAACCAATACCTTAGTAAATTGATAGAATGACCAAAGGTCACTCAAATAATAATAGTCTAACGCAAATCTCACATTAAGACCATAGAGCATTTAATTAAGTGACATGAGTTTAGCTGACGGGTATACAAACCCTAAAAAGAAGGAAATAACTAACACAACTAGAAAAGTTGCAGTGACAGCCTACACGAACAATGCGTGGCTCACCTCATCAATAGAATCAACCCGAACAAACTTATTAGCCATTAGCTCTATCTCCAGCAACAGTATCTGTATAGAGATACAAGTAAGGAGTGCGTTATAAGCAAATATAACCAAATAAGATCCTCGACCTGCCACTTTGAATACATCTGAGACAAGTGTTAGAAAATATAATTACACTACAACAAGAATGATATAATAATAATCATATAATAACGTAGGAGTAGAGTTAATAAGAGTTAACCAACAGGAGTACGCATATCTTAACATAGTATACGCTAAGGACTTGTTATAATTGCAGTGAAAGAAATTAACCAACACCTCTACGAGTCCACAAGGGCACCACAATGCCTCAAATATGCAATGGAACATACACAATGCTCACTGAAGCATACACAATGCCCTAAATATATCAAGAAACATACATAATGCTCAGGTGAGGTACGAAGGCATACAATGCCCCAACACCATGGCTCACAGCCGTATCAAACTCAACACCTTGGCTCATAACCGTATCAAACTATCAAACTCAACACTTTGGCTCACAGTCGTATCAAACTATTAAACTCAACATCACGGCTCACAGTCGTATCACGCCAACAAACAACTTAAAAAATATTTATTTATATTTTTCATAAAATAATATTTTTACAGTTAGTCTAAGACCACCGATTCTGCCAAACGCATGCTTGTTCCAATACATGGACCAGACAGAGGAAACACATTTTCAAAATGGGTTTTAGAACAACAAACATCAAAGCTTAAAGTCTCATTTATCTCGCTAACGGGAAGTTCTCCAACTTTGCAATGCTTAGAACACCAACAAACGTCCTCCAATGATCTCAATCTATTTAAAATATTGAATAACACGTCCTAATTAGTCTAGACGAATAATTTTCATAATTTTAGATATAATAAGTAAAAATCAAAGTCAACCCCGATCCAATTACTAAAAATATGTACAAAATTATCAACCACGGAACGTGAATGCCGAGGCAGTGTAACCGTAGAATGTATTTCAATGGCTTAATCCCCCAACCTCATTTTTCTAGTCATTGCCAATCATTAAATAATCATTACTTTATTCCCTCATTATTACAAATTATTGGCTAATCATTAGTATCAAAAAATTTTAAAAGCAGCAACAGTAGAAACGTGAATTTTTTATGCATTCTAAAATCCCAAAACTTAATATTTCCTCCGTCTTAAATTAAAAGAGATATTTTTCTTTTTAGTCTGTTCCAAAATAAATGACATATTTTTAAATTTGAAAATTATTCAACTTTAAACACTTTATTTTACTCATTTAACCTTTAATAAGAAGCTTTTATAATCACACAAATATGATAGCCCCACAAAATTTTTACCCCTTAAGTTTTTAAAAACACAAGTTTCAAAAGTCTTTTTTTTCTTCTTACTCTCTAGCGAGTCAAACTATCTCATCTAAACTAAACTGAAATGGAAAGGTAAGAATTACTACAATCATGGTGCCAATCATTGGCAAACATTACATCTTGTTATTATAAAGAAAATTAAGAAATTTCACCAATATAACTCTACACAGCGTAACCCAATATGTTATTACTATCTTTACTATCTAATTATTACCATATCACTAGCTAATTATCACGAACATCTTTATAAGTATTAAACAACATCACATGGCTCATAATTGAGCCACCATCACCCGTCTTTTTCAAGAACACATTTGTTTATACTTATATTTCAAGTATAATGTTGAACTAATATAAAAAAAATAACCTGTGAAAGCTCACACAGTACTAATGGCTTCTTGCTCGCCGCCGTTAATGAATCCCGGACAGTTTCGCTTCTTCTTTTGTTCTGTTTCTTGACGCCTTATGTTTCTTCTTCTTCTTCTTTTTTCTTTCTAATCCCTAGGTTACTAAAACATATCAGCCACAAATGAATGGGCTTGGACATTATTTTTCACTTTAATATTACAAATTACACAACGATATTGTATGTGCATCCTTTGGTTAACCGATCTACAATATCTTTTGCAGAACAGATTAGAATAGATATAATCCAGTATGATCGCTCCAATCCCGTAATTATTTTCTGCATCATGGATGTGTTAACATAAGAATTTGCGGAAGCTAAAGGAGAATTTCCATGGTGGAAACATCCAAAACTTCAGAGAACAAGGGAGAGAAGATCATAAGAAAATATCTGGTGTCTTATTAGAAATTCCAAATTTGTCCTTTCTAGAATAGTCCACCGTATATATACTTACATAAATGGGTATGTAGAGTAAAATGTAAATGAGGCTATCTAGCTCACTAAGTAATACAAAGCTGAAATACTATCTATTGGGCTTAGTTGGGCCTGTTTGTACGTCTGGGCCTATGGTCAACACCCCCCCCCCCAAGCTTGGGGTGATAACACACCAAGCTTACCAAGTAAACAATGATGAAGGGGTCCAGGAAGCGGCTTGGTCATAATATCAGCAAGCTGGGCAGAATTGGGAGCAAAATGTAGATATCAGCCCTGAATTGAGACTCTCACGTACATAGTGGCAGTCAATTTCGATATGCTTTGTCCTTTCATGGAAGACCAGATTCTTGGCAATGTGTAAAGCAGTAAGACTATCGCAAAAGATGGGAACATGAGCAGAAACATGTAAACCAAGATCATCTAGTATCCTGACCAGCCAAGACACCTCGGCAACCACTTTTTTGAGAGCCCTGTATTCTGCTTCAGCAGAAGATAGTGAAATAGTGGGTTGCTTCTTGCTTTTCCAGGAGATTGGTGAACCACCAAGTGTAATGTAAAAACCAGAAACAGTCCTCCTTGACTCAACACAGGCAGCCCAATCTGAGTCAGAGTAGGCTTTTATAGAGGTATCAAAAGTGGAAGAAAGAAGAATCCCTAAAGCTGGAGCATTGGACAGATACCTCAACGCATGGAGTGCAGCAAGCATATGAGGAACTTGAGGAGCTTGAAGGAACTGACTTAAATGTTGAACACAAAAAGTTATATCTGGCCTTGTGTGTTGGAGAAAATTGAGTTTGCCAATAATTCTCCGATAGGTGCTAGGATCAGTTAATGGGGCACCCATATCAGCAGACAACTTGACAGAAGTATCAAGAGGAGTCATAATAGGGGAAAAATTATGGCAGTGGAATTCTGGCAGCAAGTCCTGTGTAAACTTTTATTGGCTGATGATGTATCTTTCAGGACATTGAGTGACTTCCAAACCAAGGAAATAATGGATTGTCCCCAAATCCTTTATTTTGAATTGTTGATTAAGAAATGGCTTAACACTCTCTAATTCAACAACATCATCCCCAGCTAGTAAGATATCATCAACATAAATAGCTAGTGCAGTAAGAGAAGTAGAAATAGACATTGTAAACAGGGAGTAGTCATTCATACTAGAAATGTATCCTCTTGTAGACAACGCTTCAGACAATTTAGAAGACCATTGTCTGGATACTTGCTTGAGGCCATACAAAGATTTTTTGAGCTTGCATACCAAAGGGAAAGAAGAAGAACCAGTAGAAGAAACCTGCAGCCCAGGTGGGATCTTCATGTAAACTTCCTCATGGAGGTTACCATGGAGGAATGCATTATTTACATCAAGTTGATAGACAGTCCAGTTCCTCTTTATAGCAAGGGAAAGAAGGCACTTGATAGTAGTAAATTTGACAACCAGGGAGAATGTTTCATTGTAATCAATTCCCTCCTTCTGAGTATCACCCTTAATGACTAACCGTGCCTTGTACCTCTCAACAGAACCATCAGATTTCTATTTTATTTTGTACACCCATTTGCAAGGGATAACCTTTTTGTTAAGGGGAAGAGGTACAATATCCCAGGTGTTGTTAGCTTCTAATGCTTGAAATTCTTTTAGCATGGCCTCCTACCAAGCATGATTAGAAACAACCTGTTGATAGTACTAAGGCTCATACAAGTGCAATTCTGTGGAGGACATATGAGGAACAGTAGATACAGGGGCAAAACAGACATAGTGTGCTAGATGAGGAGGTGGATGTGGTACTCTAAGGGATCTTCTAAGTGAAAGATCAGATCGAGGAGGATTGGAAGGAGAGGGGGCAGGAACGGAAAATGGTAAAGAGTCTGGAACAACACTAGGAGGAGAAGGAGAGGAATCATCAGGAGGAACAGAAACAAGGGAGGATATAGGATTAGGAGGAATAGGAGGAAAAACATAATGAGAAGGTACATGTGGAGTGTGGTGATGAGTAACATCAACAAAGCTGGGGTGTGAAGGAAGGGAAATGGTAGAAGAATTGGTGGATAAGGGAAAAACATATTCATAAAAAACAACATATCTAGAGTAGAAGATAGATTGAGAGGACATATTAAGTAATTTGTATCCTTTTTTCCCACAAGGATAACCAAGAAAAATGGAAGGTATTGCTCTAGATTGAAATTTGTCTCTACTATGTTTAGGAGATGTAGCAAAGCAAAGATATCCAAATGATCTAAGATGATCATAAGAAGGTGAATGACCATATAGTTTCTCAAAAGGGGATATGTTGTTAAGGACAGTAGAAGGGAACCTATTGATGAGATATGTGGATGTAAGAACACATTCACCCCAGAATTTAGTAGGCAAGTTGGATTGAAATAATAATGCTCTGGAGGTTTCTAAGAAGTGTTTATGTTTTCTTTCCACAACACTATTCTGTTGTGGTGTGTGAGGAATAGTGGTCTGGTACAGAATTCCTTGAGAAGAAAAGAAGGATCTGGACTCTAGACTAGAGCCTAGTTCAAAAGCATTATCAGACCTGAAGGTCTGAACTAAAGTGTGGAAATGATTCTGCACCATAGAGATGAAAGCTTTGAGTACAAATAAAGCATTACTTTTGCTAGAAAGTAAGTATGTCCAGGCTACCCTATAGTAATCATCCACTAAGGTAATGAAATATCTAAAATCATTATATATAGTAGAGTTATAGGGTCCCCAAATGTCAATGTTGACCAATTAGAAAGGAGCAGTAGATTGAGTAGTGCTATCAGGGAAGGGCAACCTTTGTTGTCTTTCCATAGGACATATATGACATAGAAATGATGGTTTAGAAGAGATTTGTGAAGAAATAAAAGGAATAGATTTCATTCTGTTGTAAGGCATGTGACCCATTCTTTGATGCCAAAACAAATCTGTTTTATTAATATCAACAAATGGATTACATGAGGGACTAATGGTAAGGGGATTGACATAATTGAAAACAGGAGAAACATTAGTAACAAAAGATTAAACAGTGTATGAAACATCAATTGGGAAGGAGGAAACTAAAGGTCTATCATCAAGATTAAGAAAATACAATCCATTGTCAGCCTTACCAATTCCTAGTGGCCTCTTCAGAGAAGGGCCCTGTAAGAAGCAATGTGAAGTAGTTAGAACTGCAATACAATAAAGTTGTAAAAGAAGTTGATATATTGAAATTAAGTTGAACTGAAATGACAAGCAGAACATTGTGTAAGACAATATCAGATCTAAGTTGTAAAGATCCAGTAGATACAACTTTTACTTTATAGCCATTTGGTAGAGTGATTAAGTAAGGTCTAGTTAGTGGTTGACGATTGTGAAGAAGATATTTGTGAGGTGTCATGTGATTAGTAGCCTCTGAGTCTAGAATCCAAGTATCAACAGTTAATTGTGAAGATGCACAAGCATGAAAATCCACAGACCTAACTACAGAACTACAAAACAAACCTGCAAAATGGGCATAAGCATGATTGTCTCCAGAGTGAGAATCACTTGAGATACCAGAAGAAATGTGTGACTGCTTCAGGAGAGTGAGAAGGTATTGATATTGTTCTGTAGTGAATCCATGATTGACAGGTGAAGGTTTATCTATAAATGAGGTCAATGGAGTAGAATTAGTACCCTCAGCTTGAACATAGGAAGTTGATCTCTTGTTTTTGGTGAACTTGAAGTCAGAAGGAAAACCATGGAGTTTGTAACATTTTTCAATGGTATGACCTGGTTTTTTGCAATATCTGCACATTATGGGTTGTCTAGGTTTCTTTGACTCTAAATGAATCTTCTGATTGAAAGGTATTTTCCCACCATGATTTTGTGAATGGGTTGAAGGAATGGAGGATGCAGAAAAAGACACAGAATCACTGGAGAAACTTAGAGCTAGGGATGTTTCCCTTTGTCTCTCATCATGTTGTAACATGGAATAGGCCTTACTAACTGATGGGAGTGGTGATATCATGAGAATGTTGCTTTTGACAGTATTATATGACTCATTTAGTCCAACCAGGAACCAGAATAATTTCATTTCATCAAGGAACTTGGGTAAATCACCACATGAACATGTAGGACTTACATAAGCAGTCTGAAGCTCATCCCAAAGACTACGAAACTTTGTGAAATAAGAGGCTATGTCTAAGGTTCCCTGGGAAATGATTCCAATTTCCCTTTGTATCTGAATGAACTTGGAACCGTTAGACTGATCAAATCTTTCGTTTAAGTCAAACCAAATCTCTTTCGCAGTGTCATAACCTAGGACACTGGTTGCAATGTCTCTAGAAAGAGTATTGGTGATCCAAGCGATCACCATATCGTTACACCTTTCCCAGCAGGAGTAATAAGGTGAGTTATCAGGAGGTTTAGACTGACGACCATCAATTAGAGCCAATTTATTTTTGGCAGAGAGGGAAACTAACATGCTTTTACGCCAGGCAACAAATCCAGTACCATCGAAAGACGGAGATACTAAGTGAGTGTCAGGACTGTCTGAGGGATGAATATAGAGAGGATGCAAGGGATCTAAAGTGAATATAGTAAAGCCATCAGATTGATTAGATGAATTCATACGCTCATCATCCATTTTGTACCCAAAATACTCAAATACAGTAGAAATCTACTAGGAATTGAGGCATGCAATTTGAGATTAGAGAAGAAAATACCGTCCTTTTTCACTACCCGAAAATAACAAGGCCTTCAAATGAATTCTAAAGCAGAAGACGGAACACCGATCGAAATCAGAGGAAGATCACAAGCAATCCGTCATTATACCTTTGAAAAGCCATGGCTAAGGTTGAATTTCGTTTCAATCGGGAAAAAACCCCAAATCATACCTAGGGTTTCAAAAAACCTAGAATTGTGAAGATTGAACTGTAGAAGTACAAGTGAATGAAAACAATCGAGTACAGGAACTCGTGTCCCGCTCTGATACCATGTTAACATAAGAATTTGCGGAAGCTAAAAGGAAATTTCCATGGTGGAAACGCCCAAAACTTCAGAGAACAAGAGAAAGAAGATCATAAGAAAATATCTGGTGTCTTATTAGAAATCCCAAACTTGTCCTTTCTAGAATAGTCCACCGTATATATACTTACATAAAAATGGCTATGTAAAGCAAAATGTAAATGAGGCTATCTATCTCACTAAGTAACACAAAGCTAAAATGTACAAGCTGAAATACTATCTATTGGGCTTAGTTGGGCCTGTTTGTACGTCTGGGCCTTTGTGTATGTCAACAGAATGTCTTTTTTTTAAAATTTTTTTTTTTATTTAAGTTCATTGTTTGCATTTTGCAACAACAAATATTTTATTGTCACATGTTTGCCTAGCATCTCAAATTCCATATATAAGATGATGAAATACGTGCTTGCTTTTAAGAGCCAAAGTTGACTATATAAGCCTAGTTAAAAAGTTACCACTAGCCACTTATTAGTATAATATCTTATATATTATAATAAAATTCCTTCACTAGCTTAATGTTCAACCTGATAGCTATAAATTAAATTAATTCTCTAATCTCCTAATTATAAGTATATAAATATTTCGAATTATTACACCAACTTCTCCTCAAGACTTTTGTATCGCACCGTTCTTTTTCTCTTTTTTAGCCAACATAATAATAGTGCTACACTTCTTTTGACCGTTTCAAGATAGTGTTCACTTCTTGAAATGCAAGTTACAATTATTTTTAATACAACTTAAAGTTATGTAGGATTTATTTTTGCTATTTCCAATGGAGTACACTATTTTTCCTTTATTCTATCCTCTCGATCGAGCGGCAAAAGTTAACAGACAAGTTCATGTTTCTCAAATTAATTATACTGCTATTATATTAAGAGCATCTTTAGCTTTTCTGATATTTTAATTGTGTGACCTACCAAGTGAAAGAAGACGGAATATTAGCATTAGGATGCCAACTATTAAGGATTTATTATCGTACGATTCTACCAAATCATTGACTTCTTTGTTGTATAGTAACTTGCTCTAGAAACTCTCAACTACCCCTTTTTCCTCAGTTCTATTAGTAAAACCTCATAGAAACTTTACCATTTCTCTATTCACCTCTTGTTAAACCTTATACAATATATATCTCCTACCTACGTTTGATAACGTTATAAATACAACTGTCCCATGCGTGTACTATTCCACCCATCACACACTCACCCTTGTAAGGATTAGTCCTCAAAAGCAAATCTAGAACGAGTTCGGTGAGTTCAACTAAAACAAGAAAGAAGCGAAAAAAATATATTAGAAGTGAGATGGGTGCCAAAAGGGATTTCAACGTGAAGGTGATCAAAACTGAGGTGGTGGCAGCATCGTTGCCAATGCAAGAGCATTGGCTACCACAGTCAAATCTTGATTTGCTCTTGCCTCCAATGGACGTTGGAGTTTTCTTTTGTTACCAGAACCCCATTATTTCTGGGATGCCACAGTATTCATCTGGGTCAATGGTCAAAGTTCTTAAGGTTTCTTTGGCTGAAACCTTGGTTTCCTACTATGCATTTGCAGGGGAGTTAGTTCAGAACCTTGCTGGAGAGCCTGAAATTCTCTGCAACAATGCCGGAGTCAATTTCACAGAAGCTTGGGCTGATATAGAGCTCAAAGAAATTAACTTGTATAATCCAGATGAAAGCATAGAGGGTAAGCTTGTACCAAAGAAGAAGCACGGTGTACTAGCCATTCAGGTACTGTTTCTTTGTTGTGAAATTTCTCCTATTTTACAAGTAGCATGTGTCCTATCACCTGTGCATAATTGCATGTACAAAATATAATTTTTAACTCATATTGTGTAATTCTTCAGGTTTTAATTCTATATTTTATAGACGAATTTCTGTAATTATGTTTTCATTGACTTACAAATGTACTGTTTTTTTTTTTACACTTTCTCTTAATCAGTAGTCCTATAAAGGACACTTTTGCCGTCCCAAAATATCTGGATACCGGAACTTGAAAGCCCTTCCTCGGTTTCTCAGCTCAATTCACGAATATATAAAAATGTATAAACACATACATGTAGAGTTCTTTTGCAGGTTGTGCAATAAATTTCCAATTGCCGCACAGGCTGTAGGATTAATATATATAGTCGTCTTAGCCATTTTCATGCAAAAGCTGACATGCATGACAGAAACGTCGTACTCGGTACATGCAAATCTGAATTATTTACTGTTTGTTTGTAGATCAAGTGGCGCCTTTCTGTAGGTTTTTTCATTCTTAGTAGTTCATTTATTACATTAAGAAACAGAAAGTAAATGAGGAATAGTTAAATAAGTCCATATAACTTTGTTCTGATTATTATATAGTATTCGAAACCAAAGACATTATATTGGTAGTACACCCTAAAACCAGAAAGTGTACATTCAATTTAAAATACTGAGCAAACTTTGTCTTCAATGGAAAAGTCTTCCCCGATTAAATCGAACTTTAGGTATACTTTTTTACCTACTATTCTTTGTGTTTTTTTTTTAATAGCAAAAAACATAAAGGTGATAAAAATTAACATGAGAGGTACCTAATTTTTTATGACCTCCATTTCAAATCTATCGAGGGATATGTGGAGTAATATTGTTGTTTCATTTCTAGATAAAATAGAGAAGATAGTATAGAACAAAGTAAAAGTGGATCGCATGTAATTTTTTGCATGGATGATATGTCTAAATTCTATTTATCACAATATGTAGGTAGAAAGAAATTTGAACACTCAATTTAGAACGTGCATATAGTAATCAATCTAAACTTAAAACATCTAGATATAAAAAATCGATTAATTATCTCCTATACTATAAACCATTGTAGCATATATTGTACCATATTTTTCAGGTTACTAATGCCACTTTTTATGAACCATGCTTAGCTTATAATTATCTTTTAGATGACTTAATGAAGTAAAAATTCTTTGATAATTTTCATCTCTACCGACTTGACACAAATTTATAATTTATGCAGGCTACACAACTCAAATGTGGAGGAATAGTGGTGGCTTGTACATTTGATCATAGAGTTGCTGATGCTTATTCAACCAACATGTTTCTCGTATCATGGGCTGAAATAGCTCAGTCCAAACCACTCTCTCAGCTCCCATCTTTCCGACGTTCCTTTCTTTCTCCACGACGTCCCTCCCACTACGATCCCTTGGTAATAGACAGCATGTACATACCTATCTCTTCCCTGAAACAAGAAACACGTGCTGTCACAAATATTGATGATGATGAACAAGTTATAAGTCGAATTTACTATGTCAAGGCTGAAGAAATCAGCCGCCTCCAATCATTGGCAAATAATTGTAATAACGACATGATTAGCACAAAATTCCACAGGTTTACTAAGCTTGAAACATTCAGTGCTTTCCTATGGAAAACTATAGCCAATGGGATGGGGGGAAATAGTACTCCTAATTACGAGAACTTCAGGTTTGGGATTGTGGTTAATGGCAGGAGTAGATTGAGCGACGGAGTTGAAGAACAAGCCAAGGTACTAAAAGGGTATTTTGGGAATGTTCTTTCCATCCCATTTGGGGAGAAGAAAGTGGAGAAACTAAAGGAGAAACCTTTAAGTTGGGTAGCAAATGCAGTTCATGAGTTTCTTGAACCTGCAAAAACTAAAGAACATTTTCTTGGTTTAATAAATTGGGTGGAGGATCATCGTCCAGAACCAGCTTTAGCAAGAATCTACGCCACAAATGAAGATGCGGTGGCGGTGGTGGTGTCGTCGGGGCAGCAGTTTCCGGTGGGGAAGATTGAATTTGGGTGGGGAGAGCCAGTGTTTGGGTCGTATCATTTTCCATGGGAAGGGAAAGCAGGATATGTGATGCCAATGCCGAGTCCTAAAGGAAATGGAGATTGGGTTGTTTACATGCACATGCTGAAATGGCAGCTGGAATTGGTTGAGGCCTCTGCGTCTAATGTGTTCAAGCCCCTGACAGCAGATTATCTCAACTTGAATTAATGTGGTCATTTAATATTGAGCTCGTTATGTAATGTGCGTGTGAAAAGAAGAAACAAGCTAGTATCTTATATGTTAATGTGATTTGCAAATATGTATCTTTTAAATTGATCCAATACAAAGAAAATTTGGTCATGATAGGACAGAATATAAGCAAAAATAAATGAGTACACTCTTAAGAAAAAAGTTAAGGGTGTCTGTGACTCGTGATATAAAGAATAGTACTCCCTTTTATTCATTTTATGCCCTAAGTTTAAAAAAGAATGAAACATTTTAACACTCATCGAAACTAGAACCCTCAAAACTTATAATTGTAAACATTTGATCATGATATTTTGATTAAAATAATAATATGTCATTAAGGATAGAATAAAAAAATTAAATTGAAAAGATCTCTAAATATGAGAGTATACCTAAATAACCACCCACCCAACCGCTTAAACTAAAAAAAGAAAGCGGACAAATGTATAATATAAGTATTATTGATGTATAATATATGAATAACTATGTATAATCAATGCATACTCTATATATACCGGCTAAAAAAGTAAATAATGAATTTATACGACTATTTGTGTACAAATACCAAAAATTTAGGCGCCTATATTGTAAGGGCAAGTGCACACCATTCTCAGGGATATTATTTAGAAATTAGCCAATATTTATTTTGTCCTGAAAATTTAGAGTAAAAACCTTAAATTCAGGACAATTTAAGATATTTTTGTCCGGAAAAATTATATTGAAAAACTGAAATTCAGGACGCACTGACTAATTCTTAAATTATAGCCCTTTAGAGTGGCTATCTGGTGTCATTTCTACCATATTGTATGGCTTCATTGTCTTCATGATCAAACTGCAAATAGGCCCAACATAAATGTACTCCACCTTAAGCTAAGCAGAAATTGGGGAGAAATTGAAAAATAGCCAGATTTATAAGTGGTCATTGAAAAATAGTCACGGTTTCAAAAGTAATCGAAATTTAGCCATTTTTCATATAAAGATAAATTTGAACGAAAATACTATTCAATATCCGGAAAATATTCCAGCATAATATACTGGAACTCCGGTATAATATACTAAAACTCCAGTATAATATACTGGACTTCCAACATAATGTACTAGAGTTCTAGTATAATATAACGGTCCAACATAATATGCGGGAAGCTCATGCACAGATACTCCAATCTCCAGTATATTATGCTGGAACTTTTAGTGTTACAGCAAAATAGTGGCTATTTTTAAATAACTTTGCAAACGCTGACTATTTTTCAATGATCAATCTGAAAACTGGCTAGCCCATGCTATTTTTACCAGAAATTGACCTTCCAAAGGCCCACCTTATTTTCCCAGGCCTGCTAGATTCTGATGTTCAGTCGCAGTCTCAAGGCAATAACCTTTCGCATGGTTGTAGACCAAGATGTTGTTGTAACTAAAGACTGCAATTATTACCAAAAAACAAAATAAAAATAAAGACTGCAATTTGGAGTGCCAAATGTACTTTCTTTATCCCATTTAACATGTCACTATTACTGTTTGATGAATCAAACAACTTTGCTTTTTGATTAAAAAAATTTCAAGCATTTACTCAATATTTATAATTCTAATGAATTATTATTTTAATTACTCGTACAACTTCTCATGTAGGCTGTAGCTTATGCATAAATAAATGTCATTTGAAAAAATAAGTCATTAACGTCCAAACTTATGCCGAAACTTTAAATCTCTTATTCGAAATCTCACCAAACGAAGATGGATTTTCAAAGTATGACGTGGGGAGAGATCCAAGGGTTGTGGTACAAATAATCCCGTGACTCTCATTACAGATTCAAACTAATCCCTCGGATAGATCATAAAAGAAAAAAATGAACTCGCATATTCTCACATGAAATTTCGGTCCAATCTCATAGGTAAATAAAAAAGGTTTTAAAAAAAAACGAAATAAACTTTAAAAATACAACGATAAGAATGCACAACACAATTAAAAAGGGTAGACTGCCGTGATTCCACTAAAAACAAATCTAAATCAATAATTAGAGTGCATCGACTTTTCTATTTACTCCTCGTGCCTACTCTTTATATAAATGGACAAAGTAAGAAATTGTGAAACCAAGTAAGGTTAGTGTTAGGACCGAGCCACATTAAATATTTGTGTTTTTTGATATATTACTTTTTGTTATTTGATTTATCACTGTTTACGTGTTGCACTAGCTTCCGTATGACAGTTGATTTTTTTCGGTCCTATCACTTAGCACAAAATTGACTTTGCAAAGGACTATACAACTTATGCACATTTCCAGGTCCCCATCTCTTCGTAAAAAACTCTGCTACTGGAAAACTAGCTAACCTTCACACATGCTCCAATTATACTACCATATTCAAATGATTTCCTATTGCAAAAATCAGACAATATATCGTCTTGCCAGCTGATCACGTTTGAAAACATGCATAATATATAAAGATATTTACTTATATATAATAATTGTATAAAATTTTATATTAAGAGTGTATTTTAATATGCTGGAACAAATAATGTACCTTTTTGTAATTATTTTTTAAAAGATATGATAGTGTAAATGGCAGATGAACGCATGTTTTAGCTGGTGGCCAAGATTCTTGACAGCTGTATTTCAACCTGCTTCGTTTGCATTATGTCGCCGACGACTTAAATCAGTTTCATCAAAAGAACCAAAAATGGCAACATTGGAACATTTTTCTTGGACCTTGTAGAAGGGTAATCAAAGATAGAATCATCTATTTAATCATGAGATAATCATAGCCCTGTCTTTGTCATTTTGCCACAAAACTCCTCTTATCTGTTCTACTTTCAGGCCGAACTTTCTTATTACCTACACTTTCTTAAACATGTCACTACAAAGACAAGAATTGGAGAACCTTCAACTTCTGTTTATTCTTTTATTATCATTTTCTCTGTTCAAATGTTATGCCCAGGAAACATTTCTCCAGTGTATGTCTAGTCAATTTTCCAAAAGTAACATCACAGGAGTTGTGTATTCTCCAAAATCACCAACATATTCATCTATTATAGAACATGCCCAGAAAAATCCAAGATGGTTAAATTCTTCATCTGCACATCCCTTGTTCATTATTGCCCCTCGTAAAGAAATTGAACTTAGACCTGCTATTCTTTGCAGCAAAATATTTGGTCTGCAAATTAGATTGTTAGGGGGTGGTCATGATTATGAAGGTGTCTCCTTTCGTGCCGAATCCCCGTTTGTCATGATTGATATGAGTAATCTTGATGAAATTAACATTGACTTGGAGGAAGAAACAGCCTGGATTCAAGCCGGGGCGACATTGGGACAATTATACTATGAAATTGCCAAGAAAAGCAGAGTACATGCATTTCCAGGAGGCATATGCTTTACTACTGGAAGTGGTGGGCTAATTAGTGGTGGAGGGCTAGGTTCTTTGATTAGGAAATTTGGCCTAGCAGCAGATAATGTTGTCGATGCTCGTGTAATGGATGCTAATGGAAGAATCCTTGACAGAAAATCAATGGGAGAAGACTTTTTTTGGGCCATAAGAGGAGGTGGAGGTTCAAGTTTTGCGATCATTCTTGCTTGGAAACTCAAACTTGTTCAAGTCCCTGAGAAGGTTTCTGTATTCAGGGTTCATCGAATGCTCGTGGGAAATACCATAAATCTGATTCAGCAATGGGAACATAAGGCATATTTACTACCTAAAGAGTTCTTCCTAAGAATGTATATGCAAAATGATGGAGCAGGAAAGGAAAAGGAAGTCAAAGTCACATTTGAAGCACTATTTCTTGGAACAGTTAATGAGTTAATTCCAATTGTCAGTCAACACTTTCCTGAATTTAATTTAGAGCACAAAGATTTCTTTCGAGAGCCAGTAATAAATTGCACCGATAGACCTTGCTTAAAGAAAGAATGCCATGAAGTTCCCTGGATTGGATCTGTCTTGTTTTTGTACAATAAAGGAGTGGATGAATCACTTGAGGTTTTATTGGATAGCAGTATTCCTGTATATAAGAATTATTTCAAGGGAACATCAGATTTTGTAAAGACGCTAATTCCAGAAAACGGATGGAAAATGATAGAAAGATTGTTTCTTGAAGAGGACAAACCTATGATAATATTAGAACCATTTGGTGGAAGGATGGATGAAATTTCAGAATCCGAACTTCCTTTCCCTCATAGAAAGGGAAATTTGTACAACATTCAGCACTTGGTGAATTGGGACGATAACAGTGAAAGTGTATCGAGCAAAAAGATAGAATGGATGAGAAAATTTTACAGGGAAATGGAGCCATTTGTTGCAAATTCTCCTAGGACAGCCTATCTCAACTATAGGGATCTTGATTTTGGGACTAACCAAGAAGACTATAGCTATTCCAGGGCCAAAATGTGGGGTGAAAAGTATTTCAAAGGCAACTTTGAGAGACTGGCGAAAGTGAAGAATAAGGTAGATCCAGAAAACTTTTTCAGATACCAACAGAGCATTCCACCTTTTGCTACAACAGGACAGACAAATTTAGTTGAAGAAAAATGGGCAAGTGTTTACATCCCACCTGAATTACAGCTATTCTGATTTGTAACATTTTGCAAATGTATCCACAAAGTTCAGTACAAATGTACTTTACATTGGATTGTTATCAAAATGCAAAAAACGTGTTTCACACCCTCATTTTTCTTTCAATCAGCTTCATATTCACACATCATAGATATCCTTCCACAAGCAAAAAGTAATATTTGCTATATTCATATAGACTAGCTACGGACGAGTACATTCGAAATCAAACACATATTCTTTATCAAACAGTGGTGAATCTTTCTATGCTTGCCCGTTTAATTTGTGTTTTCCAAAGCTAACAAACTCTAGTCTTCTCATCATATTGGGAATTAGAAAAACAAGGTTGTATGGGTCCAAATTCGGCAACCATTGCAACAGATAAACAAGATATGGGACGGGGTCACCACAACACAACAACTGACGGTCGTTGTGACAAAGGACGACGACCAAAAGCGGGCAGCTGAAATAAGATAGAGACGGTAGTTTAAACATAGAAAGAGACAGGAAGAATATGCCTTTTGGATATTTTTTATGTTGTACTTTTTAGGATTTTTTGGAAAATGTCACTTATAAAATAGGTGGAGTTAATAAACAAGAAGGGAGGCTGCCATTTCAAAGAAGAGAGAACACATTGTAAAAAGGAGAGAGGAATATATGAAAGAATTGTCTTATTCGCTTTACTCAAGCACATGTTGTATAACATTCATCCATAAATCTCAAGATTCCACATTCATATCGGCTGCATATCTTTTCACGTCATCAGAAAGAGGAGGCATCCAATCACACAATCATTGGGTGACAGTCCCTTTATACTATAACCATTGTCATTTATTGCATTCATTGCATTTTTAGGATATTTTATATTTTGTCAATCATAACGCGTTGAACATATCAATTACTGGTCCTAAACTGTTCTCATATTAGAATCTCGTTCCATTTGATCTAGAAATTATTAAGTTCAACTGAGATTCACTCCATTAATTTGTTACTAATTAGTTTAGCATTTATTTGCTCAAACAATTTGGCGCTGTCTGTGGGGAGGTTTCTAGTTGAAACTATAGTTCTTTCTGGATCATAAAGAAAAAGAACACATCTCTTCCTAGTTTGCACCACTAATAATGGCAGAAAAAGGAGAAGCGAGGTTGAAAACGAAAGCAGGTGTCACTACCAAAATCTTGAACACAATCAACGAAGATGGCAGAGAAAACGATAAAAACACGACACCAAATGCTACACCTAGGCGGAGTGCTTCGCCTCCCCCCTCCCCCCCCCGCGAGAACACAATTGTTTCACACGAAAAGGAAGCCTCCACGTCAACAACAGAGGAAGCACTACCAGCAATAAAAAGGCTACTGGAAGAGTGGCTAACAAGCACTCTGAACAACATACTCGATAAACCCGTCCAAAGGGAGGACATAGATACTACACACGTGGATATCATAACAACCATTGGCAAACAGGATGCCCCCCAAACAGGTAACACTCATGCCACTGTTGATGCAGGTAATGATGGACTCACAACCATTCTGAAGAAAATAGAAGAAATGAAAAATGAAAAAAAGGCGCTCCGTGATCAGATGAAGGAACATCAAGAAAGGGTCGACAAAATACCGAAAGCCCCAAAGTTATTACCGAAATGAGATGCTGGTCGATTCGTCGAACAACCATGCAGTGAAGGAGCAACCCCCATGCCATTCCAAAAACCTTCAAAATTCCACCATATCTGAAGATAAATGATGGCACTATGGACCTAGAAGATCATATCATTCACTATGCCACAACGATAAAGGGCAATGACCTTTCGAACGAGCAAGTACCATTAGTGCTACTGAAAAAATTCGGCAAAACCCTAACAGGGGGAGCCTTAACCTGGTACTCACAACTGCTGGCGCGGTCAATAGCGACGTTCGAGGAAATGGCGGACAAGTTTGTCACCGATCATGCAAGGGCAATCGCTTGGCGAGGGACTCAAGGAATTCCTCACTCAATTTAGCAGGATGAAAATGAGCCTACCAAATGTATTAAAGGGGATGGCGGTAACGGCCTTCCAGAACGGGTTGAGTAGGAACGGATCGAGAGAAACCAGAAAACTACTGAGCAGACTCATGAAATATCCTCTTACCACCTGGGAAGAAATCCTCAATGCCTATTGCGCTGAGGTAAGAGACGGTGAAGACGACCTCAACGGTCCGATCCAACAGCTGACGCTAGTTCAAGCAGAATCAAGGAAGGATCGTCGTAACGACGGTAGAAGGGATCAATTGGGTCCCCATCTCGGTCGAGAAAGACATCATCCCTACATCAGAACAGCCGTCCCGCCACCACCTTGGCACACGGATGGCCCGCCCCATCACATAAGGACTCAGCAAAACGAAAGAGGTATGCCTCTACTCTTATCTGCTCACAATTTTTATGTTTCCCCCTAAGAACTAGTGTACGCACTAGAGAAGCTCAGCACAAAGGTACAATGGCCGCAAAAGATGAAATCCGATCCAAATACTCGGAAGTCGAACGCTTTCTGTGAATTTCACCAAGAGCGGGGTCATAAGACCGAAGACTGCATAGGTCTGCTGCAGGAGGTAGTGAGAATGCTGAACCACGGACACTTGAGAGAACTAATGAGCGACCGAGGGCAAGCAAACTTTGCCCGCAGACGCGAACAACCCCAGGTACCTCCAAAGCCACCCTCTCCCGCTCGCACTTTCCAAATGATCATCGGTGGAGGTGACAGGACAACAATCAACCATGTGAAATTCACCACTACACACAAACTCAAGAGGTCGATCACTCATGAACGGTACGATGACCTCGAAGATAGTATCATCTTCGATAAGTCAGATACCGATGGTTTGACTTTCCCTCATTACAATGCTTTTGTTATTACTTTACGTATTTCAGATACTGATGTAAAAAGAATAATGGTGGATGACAGAAGCGACGCGTGCATTATCCATCCCCGAGTCCTCGTGCAGATGAGGCTCGAGGATAAGATAATACCACATTGTATAATACTAACAGGTTTTAATAATGCAGTCGAGCGAACTTCTGGAGAAATAGTGCTACCCGTCTTAGTCGGGGAGTCACCTGGGAAACAATGTTTCATATCATGTGTTGATACCCAAGTTTTTTCTATATATTTTATATATGCCTAAATAACGTCAAAATATCATATGTATGCATATATAAGCATGCACATGGTTTTATAATTTTTTCATAATTTTAAGGATTTAAATTGATTTAGTTTCTCCAATTGTATTCATAAAATTCCCAATAATTACTTCCCAAATTATTGTTATGATGACTTAGTCATATAATTCCTATATTTATGCCAAAATATGGTTAATATATTTTTTATGCATTTTTATAATTGCATTTAGTATTTTTCAGGCTAAATTGCATATAATTGCAATATTAGCTCATTTAATGTATAATTATATTTTATATGTGTAAAATTAGTTCCCATATTTTTAAAATAATGAATATATATTTTAAATTATTTTGGTACATAAATTTATTTTCCAGAAATTATTTATTATGTATTATAAATTAAATAGGGGAAAAGTGACTATTTAAATTATAACCAGATTGGCATTTCAATTACAACCTAAATTGGACCCAACCCCAACCCAATTTCTTATTAAAATACCCGAGCCAGATCCTATATACACTTACCTGACCCAAAATCCATTAAATCCTGGCCGTTGATCTCATAAATCAAGGGACCGTGTTACTTCTTTCCTTTTTTAATTCCTATGACCCTAACCCTAGCCTCATTTCCAAAAGGGCGCCGCCTCTGTATCCTCTTGTCTTCTCTCTTCTCTCAACCTAATCCTAACCCCCTTTTCAACCGCCTCCCTTCTCCGGTCTTTTCCGGTGACCACCCTTCAACCCCAAGCCTCCAATGGCTCCTCCATTGCCTTGATTATCTTCTTTGAGGCCTTCAAGGGCCCTGGGCCATGCCAACTTGTATCTAGGGTTTGCTATTTGGCTGTTCTTGGCTACTCCGGTGTGAGTTCGAGTAAAATCACACCGTATTTGTTACGATCTTTGAGTTTCTAAACAGGTTCTTCCATCTCTACTTGAGTTTCTTTTGAAACCCTAATTTTTGCTTACATCTCCTAGATATGTACTATGTTTTAGCGATTTGAGTCTGTTCTTTTGATGTTTCACACTGTTCTTGAATCTCTTTTACAAAATCATCGATTTCAAGTATTTTTACCTTCTTCTCAAACTAGGGTTTTCGAAACTTCTTCTGCACTTTGTTTAAACCAATTATTTATGTTTAAAACTTCTATCTCTTGCATACTTCGACTGATTCTATGATTTTACTCCTTTTTCAGCTCGCTTATGTTGAAAACCCTAATTTTTTTAGTTCCAACCTTGGGTTTCTGAGTGTCGTTTTGATAATATGTTCAGTTAATCTGTATGTTTCTATGATTCTGTGATTTTTGTCCCATGTTTGCTTGTTAGGGTTCCTAATTATGGTTATCCTTGCCTATTATGTGATTGTGCCCTATTCTGTTCACAAATGTTTTTGATTCTTTGCTTCTTCTACCTATATCATGCTTAGCTTACTAATTCAGACTATGCTCTACATGAATCCCTAATTATATGGGATTCTTGTCCTACTCGACCTCTTAGGGTTCTGATTTTTGCTTACCATGTGATGGTTCTTATCAAGTGGTGCTAAATTAATGTTATCTCATATTCTTGCATCCTTAAATCTTTGTGATTGATCTTTCATTGATTCCGCATGTTATTTCTGCTGATTGTTTTTACCTTGAAGAAGGTTTTCTGACCTTATTTTATGGTAAATTATGCTATTAATTGATTTCTCAAATCTTTCCTTGATTAAAGTGTGTTGAACCTGGCCTTTAGTACATATTGTGTACTTGTACTATGCAGAAAATATTTCCTTAATTGGCATGTTCAGTCTTATACGATTTCCTTCCTTATTTGTTATATGTCTATTACCGTTTGAAGCAAACTCCTCAATTAAAGGGAGTACTTACCTTGATTTCTTGACTGATTGATTCTGAGTTCCTTAATTACTAATGAACTTTAATTTTTACCTTATTTACTACATGCTTTCAAACTATAAATACCCTAGTCTTTCATTAGCACAAAACACGAACACTCTTGGTTCAAAACTAAATCTCACACTTAAAACTTTCTGCTCTCTCTCTTGTGCTACTTGCTACTGCTCTAAGTTAGCCGGCTGCAAGCCAAGGCTAACCATTGTGTTCTCCTGTTCTTTCACTTTGCTTACTGTCCTCTATACTGGTATGTTGTAGTTTCAATTCAAAGCTCCAACAACAATATGATTCTCTTATTGTTGCAGTTCATCCTGTTTCTAGTTTGCTTCTATTTATGGTTTTGTTGTGGAATTTGTAGTTGATGTTTACATATTATGTACTCCCCTCCCTTAAAAATTAGTGTATTACCCCTCTATTTATTTCTGAGCATGTCTACACCTATCATCTCTTACTTGTTTACCACCATGAATCCCCAAATCCCTATCACCCAAACCCCCTTGACCCCTGCTTATGACTATTGAACTTGCTTTGGTTCTATGACTATTGGTTGTGTATGAACCTATCTCAAGGTGTTGTGTTTAGACTTTGTTAACTACTCCAACCTCTTTTCCCAAACAGTCTTTGTGTTTTACTAAATTACTTTCAAGCAGGCCTGCTTTTATACAGTTTTTCACTAAAATCACTTTCACTCTACTCTTAGTCAATAAGTTTTGCCCCCTCCAGTATGTGTACTGCCTTGGGATCCTCTTGAGAACCCTTTGAACTTTGGCATACTTAGGTTGGCCTTTCTACACTGCACTTGTTCAATCTTTGGTTACTAAGTCTAGGTGTAAGTACTGCCCGAGATCCTTGAGATCCTTAGGGAACTATGATGCACCTAGACTCTGACATTGTCTATGGAATTGAGGCATTTGAGGCTATTGGAGGCTATGGACGTCTGGGCCTAATCGAAGGCTCCCTATAGAATAACTTCTTATTTTTGTATTTACTTATGTAATTTATTCATTGGTCTGTAATAACTTGTAAACAAATATTGGGGTATTTAGTAAAAAGGGCGGGTAGATACATGTTTTATGGAGTAATACCGCTAGAAATCATGTTCATAGTACTTTACATTTAATATAACTACTTTATCAAGTATAAATCATGCTTATAGGGCTTTACATTCTTAGAAACCATGCCTATAGGTTCCAAGTTATCATGCCTTCAATGTCTTAAAATCGGCTTAACTAATAGATGTCATGTCTATAGGATCTAATCCAGATTCTATTATGGCAAGTGTTTATGTATGTTTTCATGTCTGCATGTCTTAAAATTAGATTAACGAAGTTAGATATCATGCCTATAGGGAACCATATTCGAAATTCTGCATGTTAGTCTATACTAGTCTAAATGATTCAACCTGGTCCATGCCTAGTTCACTTCTGAATTGGTTCAATCATGTAGCTTACATTTCTGAAACAAGTCTTTTAAAACCACCTTAATCTGTTATTAGACATCATGTCCATAGGATTTTGAAAAGTCTATTTTAAAATCTGCCCTGTCTTACTATACAATATAGTCATCAATACTCCGCATATAGGCAAGCTTTAGGGCGTTTCCAAAACTACATCTCTGAAACTGTCCCTATTGCTTAATATTTTCTGATCCTAACAGGCTTTTTGAAATCGATAGGCAACTTCTAGGGTTACCACTTCTGAGTCTAAAAGAGATTGTTTATCTTCTGCATATTCATCTAGACATCCTGCCTTAAGATACTATTTAATAAAGGTTCTTAATTGTGCTTGAGTCGTGCTGTTTGTGTGCTTGTTCGAGGAGGAAACCTTGAGCCTCTATTTGCTCCCCTTTATGTGATGAATGTCCTAAGTGTTTTGCTTCTCGCCTTAGAATTTTCACCTTTAAAACCTTAGGGGTCCGTCTAGAACTACCTATAGGTAGAGGTCCTAACCCCCTCCAGGACCATTAAGAAGGGACGGGTAGCAGCATGCAATAGAAATCGTTGACCAAACACTCACTTTGCATGACCACTAAGGGGATGGGAAGGGTAGATATGAGATATGATGACTATGCGCTAATGTCACGTGTAGCCCCTCATTGAGGAGTGTTTACCGGACATTGTGTGGGTTGATCCTATAGGATAACCAAACTAGGATCCCTCCTTTACCAAAATCCCCTTTTTATTTAAACCTTTGTTTTACAACTTGTCCAAATCTTTATCTTAATACTTGAGTTATCCAACGTGCTTTACTTGCAACCTATTTGATTCAAATGTTTACTTGTAATGTACTAATTTGTGAATATAAGTTCGGCCGAGATCCATAGTTGTGAACCAAGAGGGGTGACTAACACCTTTCTCTCGAGGTTACTTCGAGCCCTTACCCTAATCTCTGGTAATGCAAACCAACCCAAGAGTTAATCACTCTAGGTGCCCTAACGCACTGTAATCCGTTAGGTGGCGACTCTTTAAATACCCAATTCCCAAAAGGAAATGAGTCATTACACCTCATGGAATGTCGAAACCCGGACATCCTGTTCAAAAGGGGAAAAAGGGGCGCGACAGCATGGCGACTCTGCTGGGGATACCTTTAGGCTCTTAATATAACGAACTTATTTTTTACAAATTAGTCCAAGCATGTTTTATCCCGTACCTTTCTCCCTTATTTGAATTTAACTATCCATTTGTTAAGCATTTAATGATTTCTTTATTGTCCTGAAACTAACTTGTCTCTTTATTTTTTTATTCTGTAACTGTCGTTCAATTATTTAAATGTTGTATTTATTTTTCCCTACGTGAAAATACTGACTACATGTTATTAATTGCTGCATAAATCATGCTCCGCATCATATTCCACCATGCGTATCAAATCCTATAGCAACGCTTTAATGAGTGGTTGTGCTCTTCCTATTTACTATCCTTAAATTCGGAAAGGCTTATTTGCGGTAAAACCAGTCGATCAGCGGTGCAGTCGACGGTTCCATGCCTTCCCTTCTCGAGCTATCTGCTAGAGGGTACCAGTCTAAAACCTCATAGAATCTTTACTCCGGTTGAAATTGTGCATGAATCATGGTCAAACCTAGTCGAATCAGTTATGTTGTCCACATAATGATCCTTTAAGATAAGCCTCCAAAGTCCATCAGGTTTTCCATAATTCCAACGGACACAACCACGTTCTGTGCATTAACTTAGAGAACTAAATGACGATACGTTGATCATGAATGTATAAATAGTCGAGTCCAGTGGGGGCTAAGGTATAACCCTTTTGTTTTGCAGAAAATGAGGCACGAGTTCCCCAGATTCGGTATGGTTAGCAACGTCCCACCATTGCTGCTAGATTGGTGGGAAGACCTTTCTTCAAGTGACAAAAAGCATGTGAAAAAGTACCTGGGTAACCTGCCATCCTTGCTAGATATTGAGCCAAACAACAAATTGATCGAAGCTGCCATTTTATTCTGGGATAGTGAAAGAGTCGTGTTTCATTTCGGTGACATAGAAATGACACCGCTTCTAGAGGAAATAGGAGGACTTGCAGGATTGACTTAGGACAGTCCTGGGCTTTTGGTACTAGAAAACCGTATGGGCAGGGGATTTTTGAAGATGATGGGGCTGAAGAAGAATGTAGACCTAGTGTTCTTGAAGGATTCCTACATACCTTTTGAATATTTGTATGAGAGGTATGGCCATAGCAAGTATTTCCGCGCTTACCACGATGAGATATCCCTCACTTATCTAGGTCACATCCACCGCAGAGTGTTTTTATTCATTGTCTTCTTTCTAGGCCTAATAGTGTTCCCAATGAAAAAGGGAAGAATCCACACTAGGTTGGCCATGGTCGCCAAGACTCTGATGGAAGGGACTAATGGACAAACATATACCATAGTCCCCATGATCATAGCCAACATCTACAAGGACCTGGAGCACTGTCAAAGAGGGGTTAAGCATTTTGAGAGTTGTAATTTATTGCTACAATTATGGTTGTTGGAGTATCTCCAAAAGGGTCACTATCGTCAAGAATTTCTGCGAAGGGCTTGGAACGACCACATTGCCTTCCATCATCCTAAGTAGATGACTTACATTCTGGATAGATTTGCTCAGCCGTAAAGTGCTAGAGAATGGGTAGAGTTCTTCGACAATCTGACCGAGGAACAGGTGTAGTGGATGGTTGAATGGTTCCCAACAGACGAGTTTATTATCAGGTCCAAGGATGCTCCATACTTGGTGCTGATCGGGTTGAGGGGTATATCCATATGTCCCTATGCGAGTTATGAGGCAAGCAGGCAGAAAACAAGTTGTACCAAGGGTTGTCAAACTGAGTCATTTCAAGGCAGACTTCCAAGATGACGACGTCCTTTACAAATGCCAAGCTCAGCACATGTGGCACTGCAAAATCATTATAGAGAAAAGCACTGTTGAGCCAGACAGGTATCATGCAGGGTGCGAGCCTCTTTACCTGGCATAGTTAAAGGACAATTTGAAAGGAATGGTGACACCAGGAACTAGTCGAGGGAACAAAATCATAGACGAGGAAGCTGAAGGTCAAGTCAAGTACAACAGGCTGTGCAAGAGGGTCCACGACTCTGAGAATGAGCACCGGGAAATACATGAGAGGAATGTAAGGCTGATCGAGAAGTGGAAAGAGATGGCAATCATTTCCAATAGGAAACTGGAATATCTGGAGCAAGGAATAGTGGAGCTGGAATGCAAAGTCATAAAGAGGATTGAAAACTGCCAGAACGCTGAAGGAGCTGAGGGAGGACATCTGGCCAGAGCCTACTTGCTGCTAGGGCTGCGCTAGCTGGGAGATCTGTATGATGGAGTCCGGAAGATCGAATCTGGGGAAGGTCCTTCTGGGACCAAATAGGCTAGATTTCTTGCTTTTCTTAAAATGTAATAAGGCCAAGCGCCAATAGTGATTTAGTTTATTATTATCTTAATATCATTTTGGGATTCGACTATTTTTATATTATGAAATGAAGCATTTATTGGCATTAAAAGTTCTCCAAGTTTACTTGTCGCTAGGCCTACCTCGGGCACAACGAGGTTCCCCAAATAGGACATAAGTTTACATTTCACAATATGTGTTTAAATATTGCAAACGTTTCAGAATCATCGCTGACTTGTTACCTTTTATTTTTTCTTTAATTTCAATTACTCTTATCCCCTTAGGTTGGTTCACTCATACTGACCTCATCAGCGTGTCACACCTAATCTAGAGTCCCTCCACCTCCTCCTCCTCTTCCTCCAAGCAACACAAAAAGCAGAGGAAAAGTAAAGATGGATGACTTAAGTGGGATCCGAAAGGAAAATATTGAGAACGCAGATACTTCAGATGGCCGTAGTACTCCGGCCCCAAATGACCTGGTTTTGAGACTAGAACAAAAGATACTAGAACTGCAAGGAGAACTTGAGCAAGTCCAAAACATGGAAAACCTGTCACTTACCCTCAATATCCTTGATATCCACCAACAAAACACAAAGAACCCAACTTCTTCTCAGAACACACAAAACCAATAGCCACAAAATCCTCCCGTACCAAATCAATACGTAACTCCGCCCCCAATACCAACTCCACCACAACATCATCATCAACCAATTTAGTACCCACCAACCATCACTTACCACACTTCCCAAAATATAGCACCACTCATTCCCGATCCTTAAAACTCCACCAATGACCATCACTATACCCAAGTTCCTGGCACTCATCAAAGAAACCCTATATACATGGAAACTATACCTCATTCTACCCAGCCAATCTCATATACACCGGAATCCTCCAAGAAGGACCTACTCATTAAAAACATGGTTGAAGAACTCAAGAAGCTAACAAGTCGAGTTTAGGGTGTTGAAGGCGACAGAGGAATAGAAGGTTTGAACTATGAAGATCTATGCATACAGCCGAATGTCGAACTGCCAGAGGGGTACAAACCTTCCAAGTTCGAAATGTTCAATGGTACAGGTGATCCCAGGGTTCATCTAACGACCTATTGTGACTAGCTTGTTGGGGTCGAAAAATATGAAAAGATTCGGATGAAGCTCTTTATGAAGAGCCTTACTGGGGATGCTTTGTCTTGGTATATCAGCCAGATTCCAAGGAAATGGGATAATTGGGTGAGCATGGCGTCAGATTTCATGGACCGGTTCAGGTTCAACACAAAGAATGCACTCGATGACTTTTACATTCAGAATCTCAAGAAGAAACCTACTGAAACTTTCCGCGAGTATGCTACTCATTGGAGGTCGGAAGTAGCCAAGGTCAGACCATCTTTAGACGAGGAATAGATGAATATATTCTTCGTCAGGGCACAAGGTCCACAACATTATGAGAGGTTGATGGTCATCAAAAATCACAAATTCTCTGATATCATCAAGCTCGGGGAAAGAATCGAGTAAGGAATCAAGAACGGGATGGTAACAAACTTCGAGGCACTACAAGCCACAAATAAGGCACTCCAATCAGGTGGCATATCGAAGAAGAGAGATGTTAGAGCAGTAATGGTGGCTCAGGGCCCAAAATCTCCACTTACATATCAAAACATCTCCGTCCATATACCAAACACCTCCACCCACATATCAAACACCCCCACCCACATACCAAGCATTACCGCCTACATATCAGCCTTCATCTCCCAGATATTCCCAACCAGCCACTGTCCATCACACCTATAATTCCCAACTAGCCACTGCCCATCACACCTATAATTCCCAACCATCCCACTTCCAATCACTACTAGCTCGACAAAATTATCCAATACCAAGACCTAACTTCGACTACAAGCCACCCAGATAATACACCGCAATGATGAGCCCACCGACCAACTGTATGAAAGGTTGAAAGCTGCAGGTTACGTTACTCATGTTCCCGCTGTGGCATTAGAAAATCCATCCCAATGGGTCAATACCTGTACGTACTATTCTGGTACACCACTGCGAGTGCAGAACATTGAAGGATAAGATCCAGACATTCATTGACAACAAGGTCATACAAGCAAAGGAAGTCGCGCCCAATGTCCGCAACAATCTCCTCCCTGATCACAGAGGTGATGGTGTACATATGATAGAGACAAATGAAGAATGGGACCCTGAGGGGTCAATTGGGCTTATTCGAGAAGGCGATGACTTCAAGGTTACAGTTACACTTACTCCTATTGTGGTTCAAACTCAGGCACTGTTGCGACCAAAACACTCACGCAAGTGCACGTGATCGTCAAGTAATAGAGTAGTGAGTAGAGTATCGTTCCCACGAAGACTTATCATTAACTGTTGACTGATTCAAACCCAATTTCTTTATCTACCCAAGAGATTGTTCACTAAAGAGAGATATAATTGTTTTACTACTTAAACTATAAAGAATTAATCTAACTAACGCAAGTACCCAAACAAATAGCAATTATGAGTAACAAACAGTAGGAGAAGATATTCCAGGGTCACGGGCATAGTCAATAATCGTGTTGTGTTCTTGGCTCAAAATGACTAATCAATTTATCTGGGTTATTGATTGGCAGGGTTGATATTACTCAAAAGGATCTGTCGAGTTCTTACTCGCCTATTCAAGTCAACTTAACGCCTATATGTCTATGGTTAAAATTAACAAGAACGCATTTACAATTCCTGTATTTCAACCAAGCAAGGCAATTGGGTATATGTCTATCCCAATTGCAAATCCGTTCCCCGAGGTCCGGGTTCAAGAACTTGCTCTATTTAATTCTATATGCAATCTAAAGTTCCCACTTTTGAGTTCAACTAAAGATTCGTAGATAGTATTTCACTGTTAGCTACTCAGCAAAATAATTAAACGCAGAATTAAATAAACAACCCAATATGATAAACTAACTTGGTAGAATTAAACTTCAAACAACAATATTCATGTTTCACTCATGACCCCAAAGCAATGGGTTTTAGCCACTCATACTAGTGTTCATCATAAATAAGTTCAATTTCATCACAAAACAACAAAAACAAGAGAAGAAAAGAAGAACTTGATGGTCAAAACTCCTCCTTGCCTCTTGCCTTTCTATTTCTTCCACTAAACTATGAAAAACTTGATACTTTAACCTTGGGAGAGCTTGACTTTATATAGGTTAAGTGGGTTTCCCTTCAGATTTCCAATTTTACCCCTAAATAACGTTTTCCGGACAGGACACGTGCGAGCTCGTGCATAACTTCGCGCGTTTCTTCGTGCATGATTCTGCCTTGGCCTTTCTTACGCGCGAACTGCTGCGCGACTTCGCGCACCTGGAGCTTGATTTCGTCCATTTTTTTCGTCTCGTCCTTGCGCGCACTCGACTCCGAGGGGTTGTTCTTGCTCATAAATCATTCCAATATCCTCTTGAAAGCATCATATAGGCTCCTCATCCTACAATGTATACATATCACAATTAGAGCCTATTTTTCATCAATTAACAATAATATGTCATTGGAATATAATCAAGCGGAAGTATAAATAATAGCTAAATCACCTAGATTTCGCCTATTATCAACACCCCACACTTAATTCATTGTTAGTCCTCGAGCAATCAACTATACTCTCTAGAGAATCATTCACTCAACCATTTCCCTTAGCGCATTACACCTAGAACAATGTACATGTATTATGCCTAGCAGTGAACAATCTTAGCCTCAAAGTCGACTCTCAAGTGCCATGCAATATTCACACTTCCTCAAAGTACTCTACACAGAAGTCAAGACTTGCTTTTCCATCACGAATCATATGCCCTCACAATTACATCAACAAAAACTGAGTTCAATCCACCACATTCAATTCATATACTCACATATATCAAGGAAATCACTCACTCTCACAAAAGATGTCACATGCATGCAATTGGTACCATAAGCTTGCCCTTAATGTAAATCTCTACTAATGTAGGCTAGCTCGATCGAAAATCAATTAGGACTTTTTATGGTTGTAATGTGGTCTAAGGGACAGGTAGGATGTATTTAGGAATAGTGACTCAACCCCTAAGCACTTTAACACATCACATGAGCAATATTTTAGCGCAAATTCTTCAACCCACTTCTTATTCACACACAATATCATCCCACAAATACTCCCTTCTTCTTTAAGCACTCTATTAATTCATTCCCACTAGCTGGAACAAGACACAATGTAATCATCTCCTTTTTTTTTGATAAGTTTATTCTTCTTGTCACTCAATTTCTGCTAGTGGTGTATTCGCTTACAACATAAGTGCACCTTTCACCCTTTTATTGGTTCCACTCAAAAGCCACCCACACTTATTTCCTTCTTACTTCTTTTAGCGCTCCTCTCACAATTAAAGTACTTTAAGAAGTAAAAGGATCAAAACAATGTCAATTAAGAACAAACGAGTATAGGCTTGTAATGCGGGTGCTAAACAAAAGTCTACAGGCTCAAAAGGGTTAACTAGGGACAAATTTTATTTGTTATAAGCAATTAAGCTCAAAAAAGGTCAAAGAAAGCCTAACATCATTTTTTTAAACCGAGCATCACCTAAAATTTCGCTTCAACTCACATACCGGGCAAGTTCTAGACATAAGTACACTACATGGACTACACAAATACTCACCACACATGGCATATGACTCATTCAGATCAGCTCATCAAGACGCTCCATTACGAGCATTCAATTCAGTAACAAATATACAAATTAAGGCACTTTCAGTGAGATTCAACAATTAGGACTAAGCGTTACACTCTAGGGTCTATTGTGTTCAGGTGCGTCAACGCTATGGGTTCTCTTTCAATTTTTATAGCTCATAGCCCATTACCCTAATCTACAAATCAAAAAGAAAACAAAAAGAAATACCTATGCCCGGTTCAAGCTAAACCCTTGTAAAAGAACCGCGGCTTAAAGAAAAACCAAGAGGGAATTGCTACACTACCTAAGAAAAAAAATAAAAATCTTTTTGTTGTTTTCTCTAGACTCACTTCCCTCAAGAAAATTGTCTAAAAGATCCGTCATCAGGAAGAGCCTACAAATTATTATTTTTTTTTTTGTCGACTCAGTCCCTCAAGAACCCCATCAAAAGGGATCCGTCGTCGGGCCGAGCAAATTATCTAAATTAAAAAAAAACTACTCCTACTTAACAAAAACTATCAAGTCAACATGAAACAAACAAAACAACTCGGCAATTTGTACAACTACATACAACATACAATGAAGGAATCCCCCACCCCACACTTAAGAAAGAAGACAAGTCCCCATGGCTTAAAATTTAAAAGAGCAGTGAAGTGAAGAGACTTCCCTGAAGCTTCACTCTTGATCGGAAACGGTTTCGGGGTTCACGTTGCACGTACGCCACAAAGCTCGCATCCAACCCATGAACTTCTTTTCCGACTTAACTTGTCGGTCAGCTATCGTGTCCACACGAGTGCCCAAATCATTCATGGAGGTGCGTAGACCAGCCACCTCCTGCTCTAATGTGGTGTGCCGGGACACTCTAGCAGTTCCTAAAGAGGACGCTGCTCATGATAGTGCTGCAGCTGTTGCGCTGGGCGCATGGGCCTGCGCTTCGCCCTCCACATCCATTTGCTCTTCCTCCTCTGATGCATTAGAACCGCTCTCATCCTCTCCACCTGCCGCTGCTGCTGAGGCTGCCCCCGTGGTGTTCGTGCCAGGTCGGATCTTGTGGAGTTTTCTTACCAGCCCGTCCACACGAGTATTTTCAGGCACCTACATATTCCTGCAAATCTTAGTCACCAAAGATGTGAAAAAGAAGCCATACTGGCGATGGGGGCATCGGATAAACATATCGTCGTGGATCACTTTGGCCATGTCGAAGGGAAGACTCTTGATGAAACACCAAATCAATGCAGCCCGGGATCCATTTACCTCCGTAGTATTTGTGGTGGGAATAAGGCGACTGTTAATCACTTACAGCCAGCTCTTCGCCTCTGGAGTTAAGACGGATTAGTGGAACTTCTCTCTATGTTCCAGCCACTCCACCATTTTTCCTGGTGCGCAAATTTCATCAAAGAAGCGCTCCCACTTGGCATCGGTTGGATTTCTCCCATATTCATAAAAGTCAGTATTCTCAGGCAGAGTGTCAGGCAATTGATAAGCTATGCGTATCACCTCAATGGAGGCATCCACCGCCTTACGGCGCACTGTGATCACATGGTTGACATACTCTGGTAGATTAGCATAGAATTCGTGTACAACTATTACATTAGCCTCCCCTGGATCGTCAATGAAGGCCTGCAAACCCCGCTCTATCAACTCATTGTACATGTGGGGGAATCGTTCTTTGACCTTTTTGATATTGATGCCCCTCTCCGGAATTGGCTTCTTGGCAGCATTCTATGTAAAACGGGTCTGAGCCTCAAGGGAGACAAATTTGTTGCTCTCATAGGAACGTGCAGGAGCTGCCCTTTGGCGGCTTGAGGATGGACCCGTGGCTTGGTGCTTTTTTGATGGTGCCATAATACCTGCAAAACCTGGACACATTAGCTCAGCCCAACAAAAATTGTGTGACTTAATACAGTTACTCAGACTTCACACGCAAAATTGGTCACAACTACATAATCATGCTCATTGAGGCCTTTCCACAAACACCTTGTGGGCATTAGGCTCTCACAGCTCTTTTCTAAGGGTCTTGCAACAAGGGCCTCCCACAAAATCTCATCCATAACCCAAATCAAGTACTACCCACCCCACACTTACAACAAACTAACCCCACAACATTTTTCACCAAGTTTGAACACCAAATCACAAAACATATCTACACTAATGATATAAGATACAACATAAAAAATCTAAAAGTAGAAAGATAAAAAGAAAGAAAACTACAACTAGGGCTCATACCTTGTTGAAAATCGTGAGAGAGGGGGGTGATGCTAGTGATTTTGGGAAGAGAATCGTGAGAGAGGGTGATGGGGGCAGGGGTGCTGGAATTTGGTGTTTTTGAAGGAGTTGGGTGATTTTGGAAAAGGGGATATGGGTTTTGTTTAATAGAAGGGGGGGGGGGTAAATGTGTCTAAACAAATAACCTATTAAACTACAAAAATAAAAAAAATAAAAAGAAAAACTAGAACTAAAAAGAAAAACAAAACGCCTGAAAAGTTCCAGGCAGAATGTTCCGCCCAGGCACGCGAACATATGCGCGAAGTTTGGCGCTCGCGCGTTTCTTCGTGTGGTTCTGTTGAGTTCCAGGCAGAAAGGTTTGCGAACTTGTGCACGAAGTTTTGGAGCTCGCGCGTTTCTTCGCGCGGTTCTGTTGAGTTCCAGGCAGAAAGGTACGCCCAGGCATGCGAACATACGCACGAAGTGGGCGCGAAGTCGCGCTCCTGAGCATTTATTGTCACCTATTTTGCTCCTGGTTGGTGGTCCTTTCACCGGCCCTTCGTCACCTGCATTTGTTAGTAAGTTAAAGCTCAAAATCAAACACTACTACTATCGTTGTGTTGCCTCCCAACCAGCCCCTTATTTAACGTCGTGGCATGACGATTATAACATTTCAATGGGTTGCCTCCCATCCAGAGCCTGATTTAATGTCGCTACACGACCCAACATGTTCTCAAGCATCCTTCAAGTCCAATGAGGTCTTGTGACGTGCAAAGTCACCACCCCAGTGATGTTTTATCCGTTGACCGTTCACCAAGAAAGTGCCAGCGGAACTCATATCTCTCAACTTCACGGCTCCATGAGGATTCACGCTTACCACAACAAAAGGGCCCGACCAACGAGATTTAAGCTTTCCGGGTAAAAGCTTCAACCTCGAATTGAACAACAAAACTTCTTGCCCTAGCTCGAACTCTCGATGTTGAATGTGCTTGTCATGCCACCTCTTAGTCTTTTCTTTATACAATTTGGCATTCTCATATGCATGTAATCAAAACTCCTCGAGCTTATTGAGTTGCAGCAACCTCTTCTCTCCAGCTAAGTTCCCATCCATGTTCAGCTTCTTTATTTCCCAATAGGCCTTGTGCTCAAGTTCGACAGGAAAGTGACATGCCTTACCATACACCAATCTATAAGAAGAAGCACCTATAAGAGTTTTGTATGCTGTTTGATATGCCCACAATGCGTCGTCTAACTTTTTGGCCCAATCTTTTCTATTCGCACTCACTGTTTTCTCAAGAATTTGCTTTACCTCTCTGTTTGAAACCTCAACTTGACCACTCGTCTATGGGTGATAGGCAGTAGAGACCTTATGCTTGACCCCGTACTTTGCAAGGACATTGTTTACAGTTTGTTGGAGAAATGCGTACCTCCATCACTGATCAACACTCTGGGAGTTCCAAAACGTATGAAGATATGCTTCTTGACAAAGCTTACCACCAACTTTGCATCATTAGATGGAAAAGCAATGACCTCCACCCACTTGGACACATAATCAACTGCCACCAAGATGTATCTATGGTCGTTCGAGTATGGAAAAGGTCCCATGAAGTCAATTCCCCAAACATCGAAAAGCTCTACTACCAGGATGTTTTGCAGCGGCATCTTGTGCTTCTTAGTGATCAGCCCGGTTCTTTGGCACCTGTCACACATTTTAACAAAGACGTGTGCATCCCTAAACAATTTTGGACAATAGAAACCTGATTGTAGCACTTTTTGGGCGATCCTGTCTCTACCGTGATGACCTCCGTATGATGAGGCGTGACAACTATGGAGTATGGCACTCATTTCCTCCTCAGGAACACATCTCCGCACCAACTGCTCTGCACATAGCCTGTATAAGAATGGCTCATCCCACATGTAGAGCCTCACATCATGCAAGAACCTTCGTCTATTGTCTGGTGTCAATTCTGGTGGTGTCACCCCACTTGCAATAAAATTCACATAATTTGCATACCACGGGGTTGTGCTTGAGGTGATTGCCAATAACTGCTCATCAGGGAATGTTTCTTTGATTGCACCCCCTTCAGCCACATGGTTCCGATTTTCTAACCTGGACAAGTGATCAGCCACTTGATTCTCTTTTCCTTTGCGGTCTAAGATCTCTAAATCAAACTCTTACAGCAGTAGGACCCACCGAATCAGTCTCGGCTTGGCATCCTTTTTCTCAAACAAGTACCTGATGGCTGAATGATCTGTGTAAATGATGACTTTGATCCCCACAAGATATGACCTGAAATTGTCAAACACCCACACCACTGCAAGCAACTCTTTTTCAATGAAGATGTAGTTCATCTGAGCTGGATTCAGAGTTTTACTTGCATAGTAGATGGAGTGGAATATCTTATTTCTCCTTTGCCCCAAGACAGCACCAACAACCAAGTCGCTAGCATCACACATCAACTCGAATGGCTGCTCCCAGTCCGGAGAAATTATGATTGGTGCAGTAACCAACCTTCCTTTCAGCTCCTCGAATGCCTTCAGACAGGCATTATCAAATTTGAAGGCAACATCTTTCTCAAGCAACCTGCACAAGGGAGAGGAAATTTTCGAGAAATCTTTAATGAAACGACGATAAAAACCTACATGGCCCAAGAAAGTGCGAATGCCTTTGACAGATATCGGTGGAGGCAATTTTTCAATCGCTTCCACCTTTGCCTTGTCCACCTGCAAACCATCTTTGGACACCTTGTGTCCCAAGACTATACCTTCACGTACCATGAAATGGCACTTTTCCCAATTTAGCACCAAGTTAGTCTCTTCACACCTAGCAAGCACTTTATCAAGGTTCATCAAGCAGTTATCAAAAGAACATCCAAACACAGAAAAATTGTCCATTAACACTTCCAAAAACCTCTCAACCATGTCAGTAAAAATGTCCATCATACACCTTTGAAAAGTCGTTGGTGTATTACAAAGACCAAAAGGCATTCGCTTGAACGCATACGTGCCATAAGGACACGTAAAAGTGGTCTTCTCTTGGTCCTCTAGGGCTATAACAATCTGATTATACCCCGAGTAACCATCTAAGAAGTAGTAGTACTCCTGGCCAGCTAATCTATCAAGCATTTGGTCAATAAAAGGGAGGGGAAATTGGTCCTTCCGGGTGGCATTGTTCAATTTTCTATAATCAATGCAAATTCTCCACCCGGTGACAGTTCTTGTAGGTATTAAATCATTATTCTCATTAACTACTATAGTCATCCCCCCTTTTTTGGGTACACATTGGACGGGGCTTACCCATTTGATGTCTGATATAGGGAATACAATACTTGCGTCGAGCCACTTAATCACTTCTTTTCTTACCATTTCTTTCATAATTGGATTGATTCGGCGTTGTTTCTCTACACTGGGCTTGTGCCCATCCTCCATGAGGATTTTGTGCATGCAGAAGGCTGGACTAATGCCCTTAATGTCAGACATAGTCCACCCAAGTGCTCTCTTGTGCTCACGTAGCACTCTCAATAGCTTTTCTTCCTGCAATTTAGACAAGTCAGACGAGACAATAACAGGTAAAGTGTCAGAGTCACCCAAATAAGCATATTGTAGGTGAGGTGGAAGGGGTTTAAGTTCCAATTTTGGGGCTTCCTCAATTGACAGCTTTGGAGGAGGCCCCTCTGGTCTATTCAAAGGCTCAAAGGGGTGTGTCCCTTGCAGGTACGTAGAAGATGTAGCAAGGATGTGCATCATCTCCTCAACCTCCTCATCAGCCCCCAGGCTATAAAGTAACATAAGTGCTTTCTCCAGAGAATTATCTAGATATACACTCGGATAATGAGTATGCTCATCAGCCTCAACAACAGATATCATTGAGAGCTCCTCATAGTGGCGGGGAAGTTGGATTGCTCTGTAGACATTAAAAACTGTTTCCTCGTCATCTACTCTCAAAATCATCTTTCCCTCTCTCACTTTGATAATTGCATCACCAGTAGCTAAGAGAGGTCGCCCCAATATGATTGGAACCAGTTCATCAGCCTCATAATCGAGGATAATGAAATCAGTAGGGAAGATGAATTTCCCAATCTGCAGCAACACATCTTCAATCACCCCTTCAGGGTGTGCTATCGATCTGTCAGCCAGCTGTAACATCACAGTAGTGGGCCTTGGAGCTCCCAGGCCCGGTTACTTGAACAAGGACAGGGTCATTAGATTTATGCTCGCCCCAAATCGTAAAGAGCACGACTCACATCAATATTGCCAATGCACACATGAATCGTGAAGCTACCGGGATCCTTAAGCTTTTGAGGGAGCTTATTTTGGACCCTTGAAGTGCACTCCTCAGTAAGTGCCACTGTCTCAAATTTAGTTAATCTTCTCTTGTGAGCCGCTATATCTTTTATGTATTTAGCATACTTTGGAATTTCACGAAGCACATCAACAAGTGGGATATTCAATTGAACCTGGCTCAACATAGAGAGGAATTTTGTGAACATGCGATCATCATTCTTTTTCTGCAATCTCTGGGGAAAATGTGTGGTGGTCTTGGGGCCTCCACGGGCTCTGAAATTTTAGCAGCATTCTTTTGCTCTTGAGTCACTTTAGGGATCAACTCTCCATCAGGTATGGGATTATCTTTCTTTTACTTTGGCACTTCCTCTAGCTCCCTCCCGTTTCTAAGTGTAACTGCATTCACTTGAGGGTTCTTTTCTGTATCACTAGGGAGGGCGCCTACAGGTCTAGTGTTTTGATTTGTTGCTAACTGCCCCATTTTCCTTTCAAGATTTCTGAAGTCGGTCCTGAGTTGTTGATTGTCAATCAACAACTTCTTTAGCAGATCATTGGTACTTTCTTCCATTTGTTGGGGGTGGTCTCTGAGGCTGATTGAAATTCCCTTAGGGTCTATGCTGATTCTGATTTTGCTGATTTCCACCCCATGAGAAGTTGGGATGATTCCTCCAATTTGGATTGTAAGAATTCCCGTATTATGCATGCTATTTCGGCGGACCTCTATTCTGTTGCCCCACATAATAGATAGATTCTGGATTCGTGGGGAACATATCACTCATATGACTGTCACCATAGAGTTCGCAGCAAATAGTCATATGTTGTAGGTGTTGCATTTTCTATGGTTGCTGCATTGTCATCCTAGTCATATGATTGGCTAGCTTTGCAATATTGGCTCTCATGGCTGACACTTCATCTAACTCAAGTAACCCAACTGATTTTTGCTTAACTGCCTTTCGTGAATCACCCTCACCTTACCAATTATTATCATTAGTAGTGGAGTTATTCAGCAAGATTTGGATTTCACTGTACGGTCTGGCCATGCAACTACCCCCACAAATGGAATCAAGATTTATCTTTGAAGCATCATCTAACCTATCTACAAAAGTGTGAACCAATACCTTGTCCGTCTGGCAATGATGAGGACAGTCTCTGAGCATCTTCTTGTACCTTTCCCATGCTTGACGCAGTGTCTCGCCCGCTCGTTGTTCAAACCCAAGAATTTGACTCCTCAATACCTTTGTTTTCTTAGTGGGGAAAAACTTGATTAAGAATTTCCTCGCCAGATCATCCCAGGTGCGGTTTGAATTTGCTGGCTCTTTATTCAACCACTCCTTAGCTTCCCCAATCAGTGAAAAGGGGAAAAATGTCAGCCTGACATAGTCCTTGGAAACGTTCAGATAGTTGTAGGTATCCGGAATTTCCAAGAAATTTTGAATGTTCCTCTGCGAGTCTTCATGAGTTAAACCCACAAACAGCCCTGTGGATTGGATCAACTGCACCATGTATTGTTTTAGCTCAAAGTGCCAGTGATGTCAGGCTTCACAATAGCCTGGGTCATATTAGCCAGACTGGGCCTTGCGGCTTCAATCACCGCGCGTTCCTCATTACCTACCATCTCAATTGGCTGTGGTTGAACTTCGATGTACAACTCTCTTTCAATTCTGGTTCTTGCGTCCACCTCCCTCCTCAATCTGTGAAGTGTTCGTTCAATTTCAGGATCGAGAGGAAGGAAATTATTTGCGCTTCTACTTCTTCGCATTCAATAGAAACTCATGTATTAGCACAAACAAAGTGAACTAAAAGTTAAAACTCGAATAAATAAGTAATAAAAGCTCAATTCAGTCAAGTAGCTAATTTCTAAGTCCCCGACAACGGCGCCAAAAACTCGTTGCGACCAAAACACTCACGCAAGTGCACGTGATCGTCAAGTAATAGAGTAGTGAGTAGAGTATCGTTCCCACGAAGACTTATGATTAACTGTTGACTGATTCAAACCCAATTTCTTTATCTACCCAAGAGATTGTTCACTAAAGAGAGATATAATTGTTTTACTACTTAAACTATAAAGAATTAATCTAACTAACGCAAGTACCCAAACAAATAGCCATTACGAGTAACAAACAGTAGGAGAAGATATTCCAGGGTCACGGGCATAGTCAACAATCATGTTGTGTTCTTGGCTCAAAATGACTAATCAATTTATCTGGGTTATTGATTGACAGGGTTGATATAACTCATAAGAATCTGTCGAGTTCTTACTCGCCTATTCAAGTCAACTCAACGCCTATATGTCTATGGTATTAAAATTAACAAGAACGCATTTACAATTCCCATATTTCAACCAAGCAAGGCAATTGGGTATATGTCTATCCCAATTGCAAATCCGTTCCCCGAGGCCCGGGTTAAAGAACTTGCTCTATTTAATTCTATATGCAATCTAAAGTTCCCACTTTCGAGTTCAACTAAAGATTCGTAGATAGTATTTCACTGCTAGCTACTCAGCAAAATAATTAAACGTAGAATTAAATAAACAACCCAATATGATAAACCAACTTTGTAGAATTAAACTTCAAACAACAACATTCATGTTTCACGCATGACCCCAGAACAATGGGTTTTAGCCACTCATACTAGTGTTCATCATAAATAAGTTCAATTTTATCACAAAACAGCAAAAACAAGAAGGGAAAATAAGAACTTGATGGTTAAAACTCCTCCTTGCCTCTTGCCTCTCTATTTCTTCCACTAAACTATGAAAAACTTGATACTTTAATCTTGGGCAAGCTTGACTTTATATAGGTTAAGTGGGTTTCCCTCCAGATTTCCAATTTTACCCTAAATAACATTTTTCCGAACCGGACACGCACGAGCTCGCGCATAACATCGCGCGTTTCTTCGTGCATGATTCTGCCTTGGCCTTTCTTACGCGCGAACTACTGTGCGACTTCGCGCGTTTCTTCGCGCACCTAGAGCTTGATTTCGTCCATTTTTTTCTTCTCGTCCTTACGCACACTCGACTCCGAGGGGTTGTTCTTGCTCATAAATCATTCCAATATCCTATTGAAAGCATCATATAGGCTCCTCATTCTGCAATGTATACATATCACAATTAGAGCCTATTTTTCATCAATTCACCATAATATGTCATTGGAATATAATCAAGCGGAAGTATAAATAATAGCTAAATCACCTAGATTTCACCTATTATCAGGCACCAATCGATGTTGAGGTAACTGCATCAGTTCTGTTCGAAGTAGAAGTGTCTCCACCTGCAGCCACCTCCACTCCATTTGAAGTAGAGGTGGTCACACCTTTTACTGTGACGGTATCAATCGCACCCCCATTCAACTTAAAAACAATACCATGAGATTGTTTTGCCGAGGCTCAACAAAAGGGGAAGACTAAGGTAGAGGAATCTGACGCTGCACAAGGGATAACTAGAACTAGACTAGTCTATACATCTGAACACCTGGGAGGTTCAAATAAGGATGACACTGCAAGGTAGCCTCTCATTAAGACTAGGGCAGATGACCTGTGAAAGAAAGTGCAGGCAAAGAAATACTCTCTTGTTGACCATCTGAACAAAGTCCCTGGTCAGATATCTATCTTGTCACTATTATAGAATTCAGGGGCACACAAGAATGCCTTGATGAAAGTACTGAGCGACGCTTATGTACCCAATAATATCACTGGTGGAGAAATGGCCAACATGGTCGGTCAAGTGCTGGAGAGCCATAAGATTATCTTCCGCGAAGATAAGCTGCCGCCCGAAGGTCTGAATCACAATCGAGAATTGCATATTACAGTATAATTTGAAGATAAGTTCATTGCTAGTGTCCTAGTTCATAGAGGTTCTAGATTAAAGATTTGTCCATTAGACACCCTGAAAAGGTTGGACAAAGGTTTCCATGAAATACGGATAGGAAGCATGAATGTGAAGGCTTTTGATGGGTTACAAAGGGCCACGATCGGGGAAATCAACCTTTGCTTGCAGATGGGGCCAACTTGGTTTGATGTTGAATTCCAAGTTCTTGACATACTAGCCTCATATAATCTTTTGTTGGGCCTCCCATGGATCCATGCTGCTGGAGCCTTGCCCTCCACACTACATCAAGCCATGAAGTTTGAATGGAACCGCCAGGAGGTAATCATCTATGGAGATGAGAGTAACCCCATCTACACTAGTCAAACCATCCCGACCATTGGACATAGAAGAAGGCTAGGAGGGAAAACCTATCATCACATCGAACGGTTCAATGCCGTCAAGAAGGATAAGTGGTGGAGTAACAAAATAGAAAGCATACTAGCATGGTCTGGATTCGATCCGACAAAAGGTTGGGAAAGAACCTCCAAGGTATCACCAAACCAAATACGACTAAAAAATCATGGTACCACCTTCGGGCTCGGATACCAGTATACATGGAAAGAGTACAATGATTGGTCGCCTCAATGGAGTGGGCCGTACTACTCTCTAGAGCATCTAGTGCCACGTTTGGAACAAGCTTTTCACCAGGCCGACACAATATGGGGAACTGCAGAACAAGCAGCACTAGCTGGGCTAAAGGATATGTTCTTGGAAGACGAAGACATGGATTGATGTGCCATAATTGAAGAGGAGGAGGAAGAAGGCCTCACCATTCAGACTGTGGCAAAGGGAGCTGTTCTCAGAAACTAGACCGCCACATCATCCCGAGCTCGCCGAGTCCCTGGGTAGCCTGGCAGAATTTAAAGCTGTTCTAGGCATTTAAAATTTCTGACAATTTTGTTTTAAGATTTCTTTGTTTCAAAATAAATGCTCGATTCATCGATCTAAACTTTGTTTGAACAATTTTCTCAGTTTTAATCAAATGCATTTGTCCTTTATTATTATTCATTACTATTTTTATACTTTTCCTTTCTATAGTGTTATTATTACTTTTCTTGATAAACCAGTGACTGTGACATGTAATAAGGCAACGCAACATGAGAATAGTGATTAGGAGGAGGAAGATGAGATACCCGAGGAAATTGTCAGGGAGGTTGAGAATTTTGAGAACAAGCCTAAGTCAAATCTGGACGAAACTGAAGCAGTAAATTTGGGAGCCGCCAAGACCATCAAGGAGACTTGCATTAGCATTCATTTGTCACCAACAGAGAAGGAAGAATACATCCGTTTTCCAAAGGAATATGAGGACATTTTTGCATGGTCGTATGATGATATGACCGGTTTGAGCACATCTATAGTGGCTCACAAGTTGCCTACGAATCCCATGTGTCCGCCAGTAAAGCAGAAAGTCAGAAAATTCAAACCAGACATGAGTTTGAAAATCAAGGAGGAAGTTACTAAGTAGATCAAAGCCAAAGTTCTCAAGGTGGTCGAGTACCCAACCTGGTTAGCTAACATTGTGCCAGTTCCGAAGAAAGATGGGAAGGTCAGGGTTTGTGTTGATTATCGGGATTTAAACAGAGCAAGTCCTAAAGACGATTTTCCACTGCCAAATATACATATCCTGATCGATAACTGCGCCAAGCATGAACTCCAATCCTTTGTATATTGCTTCTTAGGTTATCACCAGATCTGGATGGATGAAGAAAATGCAGAGAAGACAACTTTTATTACACCATGGGGTGTATATTGTTATAAGATAATGCCATTTGGTTTGAAGAATACTAGGGCCACTTACATGAGAGCCATGACAACCATCTTACATGATATGATACACAAAGAAATAGAGGTGTATGTGGACGATAGCATTATCAAATTCAAGAGGGCCACATATCACATAGCAGACTTGAGGAAGTTCTTCGACAGACTAAGGAGGTACAATTTGAAATTGAACCCTGCAAAATGTGCATTCGGGGTTCTTGCAGGAAAGTTATTGGGGTTCATTGTCAGTCACCGAGGGATCGAGATTGATCCAGATAAAATCAAAGCTATTCAGGAGTTACCGCCACCTAGGAGCAAAAAGGACACGATGAGATTCCTAGGACAACTCAACTACATCAGTCGATTCATAGCACATTCCATAGTAATATGTGAACCCATCTTCAAGATGCTGAGGAAAGATGCCGAGACAAGCTGGACAGAGGATTGTCAGAAAACTTTTGACAAGATCAAGGAATACTTGTCCACACCGCCAGTTTTGGTCCCGCCAGAACCAGGATGACCTTTGCTACTTTATCTATCTGTATTGGATGGAGCCTTTGGATGTGTTTTGGGACAACATAACGATACAGGAAGAAAGGAGCAAGCCATATATTATTTGAGCAAGAAGTTCACATCCTATGAAGCACGGTATTCTCTGCTTGAACGCACTTGCTGTGCTTTGACCTGGACAACCCAAAAATTTAGGCATTACTTCTGTGCCTACACTACATACCTTATATCGAGGATGGATCCTCTATAGTATATATTCCAGAAACCCATGCCAACTAGGAAATTGGCTAAGTGGCAAATACTACTAAGTGAGTTCGATATCATCTATGTAACTCAAAAGGCGGTCAAGGGACAAGCATTGGCAAATCACCTCGCTGAAAATCCGGTGGGAGAAGAATACAAACCCTTGAAAACGTATTTTCCTGATGAAGAAGTATCATTTGTAGGAGAAGACGTTATCAAAGCATACAATGGTTGGAAGATGTTCTTTGATAGAGCTACAAATTTTAGAGGAGTGGGCATTAGAGCAGTTTTGGTATCAGAAATTGGTTAACATTATCCGGTATCTGCTAAACTGAGATTTCCCTGCACCAACAACATGGCAGAGTATGAAGCCTGCATACTAGAGCTCAACATGGCAGTCGACATGAACTTTCAGGAGTTGTTGGTGATCGGTGACTCAAATTTGGTTGTGCACCAGATACAAGGAGAGTGGGCCACCAAGAATTCCAAGATATTGCCATATCTGCACCATGTGCAGGAATTGAAAAGGAGGTTCACAAAGATAGAATTCCGACACGTGCCCAGAATTCAGAATGAGTTTGCCGACGCATTAGCCACTTTGTCATACAAGATACAACTAGATAAGAACTACATTGATCACATTCCAGTGAAGATCCGTAATCAACCGACGTATTGTGCTCATGTCGAGGAAGAAACAGATGGAAAGCCTTGGTTCCATGACATCAAAGAGTACTTATCAACAGGAGAATACCCGGAGCATGCAAATCACACTAAAAAACGTGCACTCCGGAAGTTGTCAAATCACTTCTTCCACAACGGAGGAAACTTGTACAGAAGAACTCCTGATTTGGGTTTACTGAGATGTGTCGATGTAAAGGAAGCCTCTAAGCTACTGGAGGATGTGCACGCTGGGACCTATGGTCCACACATGAATGGTTTTGTCTTGGCTAAGAAGATACTCATGGCAGATTACTTTTGGATTACCATGGAAAATGATTACATTCAATATGTTCGCAAATGCTTTCAATGTCAAGTGCATGCCGACATGATAAAAGTGCTGCCAAATGAGCTCAATGATACAAGCTCACCTTGGCTATTCGCCATCTCGGGAATGGATGTTATTGGTCTGATTGAGCCCTCCGCTTCAAACGAACACAGGTCTTTTCCGGTAACCACAATTACTTTACAAAATGGGTAGAAGCTACATCGTACAAAGTTGTAGCCAGGAAAGTCATCTCAGATTTTATAAGGGATCTTATTGTCTGTCGATTCGGAGTTCCCGAGTCCATTATTACTGACAATGCCGCCAATCTCAACAGTGATCTAAGGAAAGCTATATGTGGAACTTTCAAAATCAAGCACAAGAATCCACAACCTACAGACCTCAGATGAATGGAGCTGTAGAAGCCACCAACAAAAACATCAAAAAGATACTAAGGAAAATAGTACAGAACCACAAACAGTGGCATGAGAAGCATCGCGCCCCCTTCCCTCCCCCCTTCCGTCAGAGAGGAGTTTCCGGGTTTCAATATTCATGGGGTGTAGTGACTCATTTCCTCTTTGGGAATTGGGTATTTTGAATATTCGCCACCTAATGGTTTAAGGCGCATTAGGACACCTATAGAGTTTATTTACAACTATATTTGATAACCAGAGATTGGGTAAGGGCTAGAAATTATGCTAAAGGGAAGGTATTAGGCACCCCTCAGGATCCACTAGTGTGTTTCCCGGCTAGATAATTTTTGTAAATTTGTGCAATTAGCAAGTAAACAAGTAAGGCTCAAGTAAGAGGGAATTTAAGTTAAACACACAAACGTTTGAAACAATTATTGAAAGGCAAGGTTTGAAAGAGTTATAGACTAAACATGCTTGTAAAAAATAAAAGGGGGTCCTATGTTTGTTTATGATATGGATCACCCCAATGAAATACCCGATATGACACTCCTCAGAAGAGGGGATACACGTGGTATTAGCACAACGGTCATCATATCCATATCTACCGTTCCTGCCTTGTTAAGGTATTAAAGCGCGGATTTGTCTTGACCTCTATTGCATGCTATTACCCGTCACATTCCTATCAGTCCCGGATGAGTTTAGGACTACTATTCCTATAAGAAAGAGGGTTTTAGGCTGAATCTTAGGTTTAAATGTAAAAGGCTAAGGCGACATACAAAAACACGTATGACTGCATTTTGAAGGGGGAACATATAAACAATTAGAGGGCTCATGTATACCTCCGCAAACAATGCATATAAATAACATGACTTAAATACAATTAAGGTCTGAGTTTTAAAAAACCCTAAAGCAGAGTTTAAGTCAGAACCAGATTTATTATATAACTCAAAAACGAAGTCTGAATCAGGCCTGCTTGTTGGTTGTAGCAGTTGGTAATTAATAAAGGCAGTTCCAATTTTATTTAAGTAGTTACCTAAGACTTGCCTAGGAGTAATAATGATGTCCTATGAGCATGATATCTATATGGATTAGGAATGTAGTAGAGCAGTGATTAATTGTAAACACGCGATTTGGATCCTATAGGCATGTTTTCTAATGATATTGATTAATGCGAAAAGAGTAGGCTATTTAATCTGATTCAGACAAGCACGAGCCAAACTGATTTTTTAACTAAAATTGGTTTTAGACCTTATAGGCATGATTTCTATTACAGCTGATTTTAAATCCTATAGGCATGGTATCTAATTATTGAAAGCTGACTTTTAACCCTATAGGCATGATCTCTACTGTTAAAGCCATTTAGACCCTATAGACATGATTTCTAATTGTGAAAGTAAAGCATGCGAAATTTATTTTAAATCGGAGCAGATCCTATAGGCATGATATCTAATAGGCCATGTTTGGAATCAAAATAGACCCTATAGTCATGTTATCTACCCAGTTTACCCATAACATACAACTACCCACCCTTTTCACTAATCACCCCATAACCGTTTTACAACTTATTACAACCCAAATGATTGAATTACAAAAGAAGTGTAGAAATAAGAAACTACAACCAACAAAAGCCTAATCTTGACTTCCTCTCTCAGTTATGTAATGGACCACTTCAATGCTAGTACTTTAAAGCCTTTCTCATACCTGGGTGTGTCAAAGTTCTCTAAGGACCTTGAGGGATCCCGAGCAGTGCTCACACCCAGATTTGCAAAACCAAACAGAATTAGTGTAGTGTGGAAGGGCCAGCCCTTATGTGTCTAAGTTCATAGGGAGCTCAAGGGTCCCAAGGCAAGGATCACATAAGAGGGGCAGAACCTCGATTCTAAGAGTATATAGGAAGTGTAGAACATAGTTGAAAGAGATTTATTTAAAAAGCTGGACTGACAGTCCATTTTTGAAAGGAATTAGTAACAGAGGTGATTCAAATCAGTTGCAGCAGTAAAACTTATAACTACACAGAATCAGTAGTCATATAAAAAGGGGTCAAGAGATTTTGGGGATACATTGTCTGTAAGCACATGACCCCAGCAGGGGCCTTGTTTGGACATGCACAATAATAGCTGATCTGGCATGACCACAAACTATCTAAAAGAACACAAACACATAGAGGGGATATGTGGGTTTGGGATTCATAAGACAAAATATGCTTTAAAACACACATAGGGGAAGCATTAATCTAAGGGAAAAGGGGACATATTACAACAAACTAATAATGTAACTTGACTGCAGAAACATGAGCAGAAGTAGGCAAGAGTGTCACGACCCAAACTGGAGGGCCATTACTAGCACCCGACTACACTTGCCGAGCACCAACGTAGATTTCATCTAACCTTCATTATTATCTTTTAGGGCTAACGAGATCAATATAAATGGTAGACCTGGATCATGGACAACCAGCAATAAAATATGACGGTATGAACATACATAGCAGGGGATGACCAGACAATCAAGAAACTACATATAAGGTATGAGCTACCACGCTACTATGAAAGACTATACAACAAAAACTAGCCGACAAGGCATACCAAACTATACATGAGTCGACACCTGTCTATGAGCCTCTAAAGGAACATAAGTGCTGCAACATAGCCAGAACAGGGCCCCGACATACCCATAATGTCTATAACAAAAATGCATACCAAGACCAAGGCAAGTCCGGAGAAGGGATCTCGCCAATCACCGCTGAACTGGACAGCCTACTGTGGTGGGGGAGCTGCACCTGCCTGTCTAGCAGGACCTGCTGCACGACATGCAGCGTCCACAAATAAAAGGACGTTAGTACGAATAAAGTACTGAGTATGTAAGGCAGGGAACCATAAATACGATCAGTAATGTAAGCAATGATAGAGAATATACAACCTGTAATATCTTAGTACCTTTGAGGGCTACTTACATGAAATGCATGATACATATGTATAAATACATAAACCCTTAAAACATTCGCCTCTGTGGGCATCATCATCATCATATCGTACCCGGGCATAATAGGCTCGGTAAAAAAATGTACCCGGCCATCATAAGGCTCGGTAGAATCGTACCCGGCCACGTGGAGCTCGGTAAAACCCAACTGATCAGTGGTTGCACAATAGGTGCCGTACCCGGCCAACTATAGCGTGGCTCGGTAGAGTAAAATAGATACATATATATAATGCATGCTCGACTCATGGAATCACATTCTAAACCTTTCGGAGTGACGTAAGGTCGGTATCCTCTGTACACGTTATTAGGACTAACTCTTCACTATGAACCTTATAAGAATCAGGAAGTACCAACAACATTGATAACATAAGAATAAGAGAAGCAACATTAACATCAATCGTTCCATAAGAGGGAAAACAATGTAAGTACTGCTAGCTTCTAAGAGTAGAGTATCTTGGAAGCTCGTTCATTACATTATGTACAATCGGAGTCGTGCAAAAGAAGGAAAGGGATAGCCTCACATACCTTGTATATACTGCCCCAATCTCAAGCTATGCAATTGTCAAAACTCCTTAGTCTACAATAAGAGAAACGATACTATCGTTATCATTTAAGCGTCATAACTATTATGTATCGACCACAACCTATTTTACGATGAAACGGACAGCACCTCCCCTATATATATGACCTCACACCATTCAAAACAGTCACCAAACAGCCCAAACAACATCAATAATAAACATATTGAGCCTCCCAAAATAGTCCACACACAGCCTAATCACTCCATACATACGACGACCACCGTAGTCGTGTCAAACAACCTGGAAATGTTACGAATAACTATCAGCCCATAACCCTACATATATATGGTGTTTCTCCACACCCTTCCTCCTCCAAAACTCCACAAAACAGTAGTAAAATACGCAGCCCAACAGCAACGCAAAACAGTCCACAAAACAATAACATTACTACCAAGCCTTTCGATATATATTTCACAAGTTCTAGCTTCAATGGCTTAGCCGCAACTTGGATAATCTTAAATACATATAGAGTAAGAGGTTCCTTACCTTTATACAGAAATAACAACTCCAATTTGACCTTAAATTTCCATGAAATATCCCTCCAATGCTGCCACAACAACAAAAAAGCGAAACTAGCGATCAATTAGTGTTTTTCGGCACTAGAATCACTTTAGAAGGCTTGAAATCACCTAGGATTGATATTAAGAACATGAGGGAGTATTTACAGAACATAAACCCTTTAAAACAACCTCCCACACGAGCTGGAACGACACAAAAATGAGCAACAACAAGAAGAACAAGAGACTTACTAGCGCCACGGAATTCCCGACACTTGATTTGTGTTGTTTGCCCTTTTTTGGGTCTTGAATCTTGAGAGAACCTTGAGAGGATGTTCCTAGGGTTCTAAGGTCTGAAAATAGTGAGAATAAATGACTTAAAACGGGTTGGAGGCATCCTATATAGGTCCAAATATCTTAAACCGCCTTAGTGGGCCCCATAGAGAGGTGCTTGGCGCAGTCTCGCGAAAATGCGAATATCTCTCTACTCCGAGATCGTATCGATGAACGGTTTAATGCATTTGAAACTAGACTCATAGATATTTAATTTGGTTGATAGATCACCCCGTAATTCCTTGTAAATTAGGAGAAAAGATTAGAAACATTTGACCTAATATTTAAGTAAAATTATGAACCTAAGTTGCGACAACTTTTGTCGACTTTTGTTTCATAACTCGTTTGACTTCAAGACTTATGATACGGATATTATATGATTAAAATACCTTAATAAATGAACTCTTGAGTGTATTAAGCATCGCTAGATTACTTGAAAATACGAGTTACAACATCCTTGATTCATTTAACTTCTAATACTTGTTAATCACCCTTATACACTCTTGTATCACTTAAGACCAATAGGATTGACTTCTTATCATCTCAAAGATAATTCCTTCTTGGATTTATGTTAACTAATATATGGCATGAACTAACACATGTGGATATGGGTTGTAACACCCTCCCCCCTTAGGAACATTCGTCCTCGAATGTAAGGGTTTATGGGGAGTTTAAATCATCGTGGATTCCAATGGAAATTTCCGATCAATTTTCCCCTATAAAATGGTCACTAGCAAAACTTGCAAGTAATTAAGCCCAACATATGGCTTCACAAGGCTACACAAAGCATTATGCGTATTTACATTATCTACATATCACCATTTTGTATTAAGGAGGAGTATTCTCAAATTATTGCTTACCTCATAGAGCCGTTTCACCTTCCAATGTATCCTGTCTTCCACCAGCATCCTTGTTATCTTCATTCTGGAATAAGTAAGGGTATTTAGACTTCATCTCCTCTTCTGCTTCCCATGTCATTTCTTCCATATTTTTGTTCCTCCACAATACTTTGACGGAAGCTACATCTTTTGTTCTCAGCTTGCGGACTTGCCGATCTAATATCGCCACTGGCACTTCTTCATATGATAGGTCCTCTGTAACTTGTACATCTTTGATAGGGACGACTCGAGAAGGGTCTCCAATACATTTTCTCAACATAGATACATGGAATACCGGGTGGACAAATTCCAATTCGGATGGCAATTCTAACTCATAAGCAACCTGTCCAATTCGTCGAAGAATTTTATACGGCCCGATATACCTTGGACTCAGCTTACCTTTCTTCCCAAAACGCATAATACCCTTCATTGGTGAGATCCTCAGGAAAACCCAATCACCAACCTCAAACTCTAGATCACGACGTCGGACATCAGAATAAGATTTTTGCCTGCTTTGTGCCGTCCTCAATCGCTCCTGTATCACTTTCACCTTCTCAATAGCTTGGTGAATCAAATCTGGCCCATATAATTCTGTTTCACCGACTTCGAACCATCCAACTGGTGATCTACATCTCCTCCCGTATAGTGCCTCGTATGGGGCCATTTTAATACTGGAATGGTAGCTATTGTTATAGGCGAATTCTATGAGTGGAAGATGATCATCCCAATTCCCCTTAAAATCTAGAACACATGCTCGTAGCATATCTTCCAGTGTCTGAATGGTACGTTCAGCCTGTCCGTCAGTCTGCGGATGAAATGCAGTGCTGAGATTTACTTGTGTGCCTAAACCCTTCTGGAAAGACCTCCAAAAGTTAGCCGTAAATTGAGCTCCTCGGTCTGATATAATAGATATGGGCACACCATGAAGCCTAACAATCTCCTTGATATACAACTTTGCATAATCTTCAGCCGCGTAAGTTGTCTTCACTGGCAGAAAATGGGCACATTTTGTAAGTCGATCAATTATCACCCAGATGGAGTCAAACTTATGATAAGAGCGAGGTAATCCAATAATGAAGTCCATATTAATCACCTCCCACTTCCAGGTCGGAATCTCTATATTTTGAAGCAATCCACCGGGTTTCTGATGTTCTATCTTTACTTGTTGACAATTGGGACACTGGGCTACAAATTCTGCAATAGACTTCTTCATATTATCCCACCAATACTGCTCCTTGACATCATGATACATCTTTGTCGAGCCGGGATGGATGGAATATCGGGATTGATGAATCTCATTCATAATCTTCTCTCGCAACCCTGCCACATTAGGCACACACAATCGGCTCTGGTATCTCAGTGCCCCATCTTTTCCGATCCCAAAAGCCATACTTTTACACTGTTGAATGCTTTCTCTTAATCGTACTAAGATAGGATCTTCATATTGTCGTGCTTTTACCTCGGCTACCAAAGATGATTCTGATGTATTCTGTACAGTAACACCTCCGTCATCAGAGTCTAACAATCTGATTCTCATATTGGCTAGCTGATGAAGCTCTTTAATCAACCCCCATCTACCTGCCTCAATATGTACTAAGCTTCCCATTGATTTACGGCTGAGAGCGTCTGCCACAACATTGGCTTTACCGGGATGATACAATATCTCGACGTCGTAGTCTTTCAATAATTCAAGCCACCTACGCTGCCTCAAATTCAACTCTTTCTGCTTGAAGATGTATTGTAAACTCTTGTGATCTGTGTAGATGTCAACATGGACGCCGTATAAGTAGTGCCGCCATATCTTCAAAGCATATATTACTGCAGCCAATTCCAAATCATGGGTTGGATAATTCTTTTCATGCTTCTTCAATTGTCTTGATGCATAAGCAATCACATTCCCACGCTGCATCAATACGCACCCCAAACCTATACCTGAGGCATCACAATATACCACATAACCTTCTGTTCCTTCAGGAAGAGTGAGCACTGGTGCAGATGTCAATCGATTCTTCAACTCCTGAAAACTACGTTCACAAGTGTCAGACCACTGGAATTTGGTAGCTTTTTGTGTTAACTTAGTCAATGGTGATGATATAGAGGAAAATCCTTCTACAAACCGCCTATAATATCCTGCTAGCCCTAGGAAGCTGCGGACTTCTGATGGTGTTGTAGGTCTCGGCCAATTCTTTACTGCATCGATCTTCTGAGTGTCGACACTAATACCCTCATCAGATATCACATGGCCAAGGAATGCTACTGAGTTCAGCCAGAATTCACATTTGGAGAGCTTAGCATATAACTTACGATCCTAAAGCGTCTGTAATACTATCCGCAAGTGGCCCGCATGTTCCGCCTCCGAACGAGAATACACTAGAATGTCATCAATGAATACAATCACGAACACATCAAGATAGGGCCTGAATATAGTATTCATGAGATCCATAAAAGCTGCTGGGGCATTTGTTAGCCCGAACGACATCACCAAGAACTCAAAGTGCCCATATCTTGTCCGGAAGGCCGTCTTTGGAATATCCTTCTCCCTAACCCTCACCTGATGATACCCTGAACGTAAATCAATCTTGGAGAAATACTTGGCACCCTGGAGTTGGTCAAACAGGTCATCAATTCTTGGAAGTGGATACTTGTTCTTTATAGTAGACTTATTCAACTGTCGATAGTCGATACTCATCTGTAACGACCCGTCTTTCTTCCGCACGAATAGGACTGGTGCACCCCAAGGTGAAGTGCTAGGCCTAATAAAGCCCTTATCCAGCAAGTCCTTCAACTGCACCTTCAACTCTCGCAACTCTGCCGGGGCCATTCTGTATGGAGGAATAGAGATCGGTTGAGTGTCAGGCAACACATCAATGCTAAACTCAATCTCCCTTTCAGGAGGAAGGCCTGGGAGTTCATCTGGGAAAACATCTGGGAATTCGTTGACCACAGGGATTGATTGTAAAGTAGGCGGTTTCGCCTCCGCATCCCTAACGCGAACGAGATGATAAATGTAACCTTTTGAGATCATTTTCCTTGCCTTAAGATAGGAAATAAACCTACCTTTCGGTGTAGCAATGTTCCCTTTCCATTCAATGACGGGTTCACCCGGAAATTGGAACCTAACCATCTTCGTACGACAGTCAACATTTGCATAGCATGAGGCCAACCAGTCCATTCCCATTATCACATCAAAATCAACCATTTCTAACTCAAATAAATTTGCCGAGGTTTGACGACTACAAATCATCACAGTGCAACCTCTATATACCCTTCTAGCAATCACAGAATCTCCTATCGGAGTAGATACCGCGAGGGGTTTACTTATCAATTCAGGTTCAATGCCAAACTTATTAGCCACAAAGGGTGTAACATATGATAATGTAGATCCCGGATCAATCAACGCATATACATCATAAGAAAACACAGATATAATACCTGTAACAACATCTGGAGACGACTCGAGATCCTGTCGACCTACTAGAGCATAGGTTCGATTTTGAGCACCACTCGAACTCGGCACTGCACCTCTACCCCTACCACGACCTGTCGACTGCTGAAAACCCCGTGCTGGAGGTCGAACTGATGAGGAAGAACCAGACACAGATCCAGTCGGCTGAGCCATACCATCACCTCCTCTATTAGGACAATCCCGCATCATATGGCCAGGCTGCCCGCACGAATAGCATGCATCAGAACCTCGACGACACAGTCCAAAGTGGGCCTTGCCGCACTGATCACAATGTGGTGTTGGGGGTCTCATCTGACTAGTATCCCTGTGATGTTGCGAGCCAGATGCCCGTGAACTCTGACCTGGACCAGAATAGGATCGATCATATCGAGGCCTCTGAAACTGTGGAGGAGCACTAGCTACAGGTGGCACCGAACTCCTCGAAAACTGTGGTCTGATGCTGCCTCTGAAGTCATCAGAATACCCTGCAAATCTCGCCCTCTTATGCTAGCCCCTATCCTGCTCCCTAACTGCCCTCTGCTGGTGCTTACGATCCTCTAGGGTCTGGGCATAAGCTTGAATACGGGAAATATCCATGCCCTCCACCAAGGAGGCTGTCGTACACTCATTTATCAGATGTGGTCCCAACCCATTCACGAACATATGCACCCTATCACTCATCTCGGCCACCATATGGGGAGCATACCTTGCCAAAGAATCAAACTGCATACTGTACTCTCGCACACTCATATTACCTTGTCTAAGGTTCAAGAACTTATCAGCTCTAGCTCGTCGTATCTCAACTGGCAAGTAGTGACGAAGAAAGGCCTCAGAAAATTCCTTCCACACAGCTGGAGGAGGGTTCGGACCCCTGGATCTCTCCCAACTATCATACCAGAGAACCGCTAAATCCCGTAGCCGATAAGAAGCCAACTCTACTGCCTCTGTATCACTAACATGCATAACCCGAAGTGTACGATGAACCTGGTCAATAAAAGTCTGTGGGTCCTCCTTGGGGTCTGATCCGGTAAACACTGGAGGGTCTAAATTAATAAAATCACGAACTCTTGTACTAACTGGTTTCTCAGCAGCACCTGTATTCTGCCTCTGAGCCTGAGCAGCTACCAAGCTAGTCAATAACTGCAAAGCACTCCGCATATCCTGGTCTGGAGTGCCAGACGGAGGAACTGGAGGTGCTGGGTGCCTTCTAATATCCTCTGGAGGAGATGGAGTAGATGAGGTATGAGAGGGCATCTCACTCTGAGCCTCACTTTGTCCTACTATGACTTGGGGAACCTGACTGGTACCCTCTCCCGCTGCTGTATCAAGCAGTCTACTAATCGTTTGCTTCCTAGTCGAAGGCATCACTGAAAAAAACAAGGTGAATATTAGAGACGAACACTTACGACTCAACTCTACGCACGATCTAGATTCAGGAAGAAGGTAACAACCCTAGATGTCATGTAGCCTCCTGATTATAAATGTGGCGCGCTACACATCCATAATCAAGAATCTACTAGACACGGCTCATAGACAACCCCTAGGACAGACTTGCTCTGATACCAAGTTTGTCACGACCCAAACTGGAGGGCCATGACTAGCACCCGACCACACTTGCCGAGCACCAACGTACATTTCATCTAACCTTCATTATTATCTTTTAGGGCTGACGAGATCAATATAAATGGTAGACCTGGATCATGGACAACCAGCAATAAAATATGACGGCATGAACATACATAGCAGGGGATGACCAGACAATCAAGAAACTACATATAAGGTATGAGCTACCACGCTACTATGAAAGACTATACAACAAAAACTAGCCGACAAGGCATACCAAACTATACATGAGTCGACACCTGTCTATGAGCCTCTAAAGGAACATAAGTGCTGCAACATAGCCGGAACAGGGCCCCGACATACCCATAATGTCTATAACAAAAATGCATACCAAGACCAAGGCAAGTCCGGAGAAGGGATCTCGCCAATCACCGCTGAACTGGACAGCCTACTGTGGTGGGGGAGCTGCACCTGCCTGTCTAGCAGGACCTGCAGCACGACATGCAGCGTCCACAAATAAAAGGACGTTAGTACGAATAAAGTACTGAGTATGTAAGGCAGGGAACCATAAATACGATCAGTAATGTAAGCAATGATAGAGAATATACAACCTGTAATATCTTAGTACCTTTGAGGGCTACTTACATGAAATGCATGATACATATGTATAAATACATAAACCCTTAAAACATTCACCTCTGTGGGCATCATCATCATCATATCGTACCCGGCCATAATAGGCTCGGTAACATATCGTACCCGGCCATAATAGGCTCGGTAGAATCGTACCCGGCCACGTGGAGCTCGGTAAAACCCAACTGATCAGTGGTTGCACAATAGGTGCCGTACCCGGCCAACTATAGCGTGGCTCGGTAGAGTAAAATAGATACATATATATAATGCATGCTCGACTCATGGAATCACATTCTAAACCTTTCGGAGTGACGTAAGGTCGGTATCCTCTGTACACGTTATTAGGACTAACTCTTCACTATGAACCTTATAAGAATCAGGAAGTACCAACAACATTGATAACATAAGAATAAGAGAAGCAACATTAACATCAATCGTTCCATAAGAGGGAAAACAATGTAAGTACTGCTAGCTTCTAAGAGTAGAGTATCTTGGAAGCTCGTTCATTACATTATGTACAATCGGAGTCGTGCAAAAGAAGGAAAGGGATAGCCTCACATACCTTGTATATACTGCCCCAATCTCAAGCTATGCAATTGTCAAAACTCCTTAGTCTACAATAAGAGAAACGATACTATCGTTATCATTTAAGCGTCATAACTATTATGTATCGACCACAACCTATTTTACGATGAAACGGACAGCACCTCCCCTATATATATGACCTCACACCATTCAAAACAGTCACCAAACAGCCCAAACAACATCAATAATAAACATATTGAGCCTCCCAAAATAGTCCACACACAGCCTAATCACTCCATACATACGACGACCACCGTAGTCGTGTCAAACAACCTGGAAATGTTACGAATAACTATCAGCCCATAACCCTACATATATATGGTGTTTCTCCACACCCTTCCTCCTCCAAAACTCCACAAAACAGTAGTAAAATACGCAGCCCAACAGCAACGCAAAACAGTCCACAAAACAATAACATTACTACCAAGCCTTTCGATATATATTTCACAAGTTCTAGCTTCAATGGCTTAGCCGCAACTTGGATAATCTTAAATACATATAGAGTAAGAGGTTCCTTACCTTTATACAGAAATAACAACTCCAATTTGACCTTAAATTTCCATGAAATATCCCTCCAATGCTGCCACAACAACAAAAAAGCGAAACTAGCGATCAATTAGTGTTTTTCGGCACTAGAATCACTTTAGAAGGCTTGAAATCACCTAGGATTGATATTAAGAACATGAGGGAGTATTTACAGAACATAAACCCTTTAAAACAACCTCCCACACGAGCTGGAACGACACAAAAATGAGCAACAACAAGAAGAACAAGAGACTTACTAGCGCCACGGAATTCCCGACACTTGATTTGTGTTGTTTGCCCCTTTTTTGGGTCTTGAATCTTGAGAGAACCTTGAGAGGATGTTCCTAGGGTTCTAAGGTCTGAAAATAGTGAGAATAAATGACTTAAAACGGGTTGGAGGCATCCTATATAGGTCCAAATATCTTAAACCGCCTTAGTGGGCCCCATAGAGAGGTGTTTGGCGCAGTCTTGCGAAAATGCGAATATCTCTCTACTCCGAGTTTGTATCGATGAACGGTTTAATGAGTTGGAAACTAGACTCATATATCTTTAATTTGGTTGGTATATCACCCCGTAATTCCTTATAAATTATGAGAAAAGATTAGAAACATTTGACCTAATATTTAAGTAAAATTATGAACCTAAGTTGCGACAACTTTTGTCGACTTTTGTTTCATAACTCGTTTGACTTCAAGACTTATGATACGGATATTATATGATTAAAATACCTTAATAAATGAACTCTTGAGTGTATTAAGAACCGCTAGATTACTTGAAAATACGAGTTACAACATCCTTGATTCATTTAACTTCTAATACTTGTTAATCACCCTTATACACTCTTGTATCACTTAAGACCAATAGGATTGACTTCTTATCATCTCAAAGATAATTCCTTCTTGGATTTATGTTAACTAATATATGGCATGAACTAACACATGTGGATATGGGTTGTAACAAAGAGTGAAAAAAACTGAAGTAACTAAGGTAAAGCAAGCAAGATTCCACAGTCTGGCATTGGCTTTTAGCTGGCTAGACAAAGCAATAGCACAAGTAGTAGTAAACAAGGAGAGAGTTTTTGACTGTAAGTGTATGTTCTGAACTCAAATTGTTCGTGTCTTTGAAAGAAGAGAGAGTAGGGTATTTATAGTTTTGAAAATGAGTGAAGAATAAGGTAATAAGTAAAGTCTTAACACAAACATGAACATAATCACAGTAAGAATTAATTAACCCAATGGATTCCCTTCAATTAAGGAATCACTGCTTAACGGATACTAACAGAGTTAATTAAGGAAAGAAATCAGTTTGGGAAAGATTGATTATTGCCATATAAAGGGGCAATAAAAGTATGAAGTAAATAATTGAGACTAAGTACAAAATATGCTTAGTTTAGGGAAAGGATTCGGAAAGGTAAAACATTATAGTAATTAAAGGAGGGGGATCAATTAATTTAAACAAACGAGTAAAATTAGGGTACATAAGAAAACTTTTGCAATCAGTCGCAATATTGAGGGAATCGGGATCAATCAAGAAAGAAACATGATTCTATACTTCAACGTATAAATAGAATGAACAGAAGTATCAGACATGCAAGGCCAAACACATTGGCAAAAGAAACAACATAAACATATAGTAGTAGCAGGAATAAGCTAGGATTCAGTAGTAAAAGAGATCTACTCGAAGCACAGTAGTCAACAAGGTCAGGTAGTCACATAGAATCAAAAATAAAGAAGGCATACTAACATGTAAAGAGAGTCAGAAACAAGTAAAAGGTCTCACAGTAACAAGTGAGGAAAATCTTTTAAGAAATTAGGGTTTTAACAATATGCGAGTTTAAGAGATGATAAGAACTTAGAATCAGATGAGTCACACAAAGAAAAGAGAGTCAGAAACAAAGAACTTAATCGAACAAGTATACATTCAAACAAACAATTTCAGAACTCGGATAAGACCAAAAGACCTAGGGTTTTCAGCAACAGTCGAGTTTAAAATATGGTAAAAACTTAGAATCAAATAAGTCAAACAAGGACAAAGAACTTAATCTAACGAGTATACACTCAAACAACAAGGACAGTTTCAGAAACCGGATAAGACCAAAATAAAAGACTTAGGGTTTTCAACATGCTGAATCAAGTAGAAGGAAAGCATAACCAAGTCATTTGAACATAGTAAAATCATAAACAACATTAAAATTGGAGAAGAGATCTTTTTAAAAAGATTTAAGAGAAACCCCTAATCGTTGAGAAATGAAGAGTCATTTTGAAAGAAAATCGAAGAACCTTCGAGAAAATACTTAAGGAGTTCATAATAAGTACAGATCTAAGACAAACCTGGAGAAAATCGAAAGATCTTAAAGGTTAGGGTTTTAGAGAACCCGGAAAAGTGAGAAAGACTTTGAAAAGTTACCGATCAAGCCGGAAAAGTCAAGGATCTGACTTGAAAGGCCATGGATGACCGGAGAAAGGCCATGAACATAAGTTGAGTAAGGAATGGACCAGATATCTTTGAATCTGGCCATTCAATCACACAAATGGGCCACTAGAAGATATAGGAGGCCGGTATACATCTCAAACGACCATGGGAGACCATGGATTAGGTGGGGATTGAGGTGGATTAGGGTGGAATTGGGTGGCGGCGGCTAAGTTTCATGTGAGGATGCAGAGAGAGTTTGAGAGGAAGGGGTTCAAGGGCGGCGGGTGGTGAAAAGTGAATTAGGTTAAGGGCTAATTTGGGTTTAATTATGGAAGGGTGAATTATGGTCGTTGATCTGAATGATCAATGGCCTAGATTAAAAGTGTAGGTGGGGAATCCGGGTTTGGGTCGGTTAGAATCAGGTTGGGGTCGGGCTTAATTGAAATTGGGCCGGGAAATTGGGTTTGATTTGGGGATAAATTTAGGCTAAAAATTAAATACAAATGTGCTGTTATTTAAATAGCCAATTTTCCCTTTTTAAATTATAGAAAATAGTAAATAAATTTCGGAAAATAAATTGAAAGAATTAAAATGATTTATAACACATAAATAATAATTTAAAAATATATGGCTTTATTTTATGAATATAAAACACAATTTAATCTTAAAAAGGCTAATATTGCAATTATATGCAATTAGCTTTAACAAATACTAAATAAAATTGTAAAATATGTAAAAATTACCTTAGCCATATTTTGGCATAAATAAAAAGATCCAATAAATGAATCATCAAAAAATAATAATTTTGGACATAATTATTGGGATTTTATGGATGAAAAAGCAAAATAAATCGATTAATAAACCTTTAAAAAATTATGAAAAAATAATAAAACATCTGGACATGCTTATGTATGCATTTATATGCTATTTTGAAAGTATTTTGCATATTGAAAATATGTAGAAAAAATTGGGTATCAACAGCTGCCCCTCTTTACCCGGGAAGGATGAAAGAGTTGTCGGGTAAAGATATGCTGGCCAATTTTGACCGAGAGAAATGGTTTGAAGGAAATTTTAGGCCGCGCCCTGGCTTCAGAGCTACTTACATATCCCTGGTTTTATAGGAATCAGGCCGTATGTAGTTCAGGATCCATCGGCGGAGTATGCCGATGGAGAACAGACGCAATATCTAGAGCCAAGTGAGTGATAGGTTCATGGGAATGGTTAGGTTTGATATGCCTATGGGAACTGGAGCGGGATCGCTCCTGCCGGGATGGCTGTTGCTTGCCGGTTTACCTGCAATGAAACAATACAAGCATATACTGTGCATAAATTTAAACATGATGTAAATTCCTGTCGGACCATGAATGTTGTCTTTGGATGGTTAGGATGACGTCCTTAGACCATGTCGTCCTAGGACATGAAGCGTATAATAAAGAATTCGGAGGTCATGACATGATGATCTCAGGCTATGAGGATGGTGCCTCCGAACCATGATGCCTTTGAATAATGATATACAAGAGATTGAAGGGGATCCTCAGGCCATGACATGGTGTTCTCAATCTATGAAGATGGTGCTCCGAATGATGACGCCTTCGGATGAGTTGGCGATATTTCAGCCCATGAAGGATGCAGTAGTATGATGCGGACAAGACATAGCTTAGTCTTGCAAATTGAAGGGCAGAGCTTAGCCCGTAAAAAAGCGAAAGAAATAGTGCTTAATTTCGAAGAAAACGGGAGACAGAGCTTAGACTCGGAAGGCAAAATGATAGCCTTATGCAAGATGAAAATGCAGATGGAGGTAGAATTTAACCTCGGAAGGCAGAATGATAGCCTTATGCAATGCGAGTGCAGATAGAGGTAGAGCTTAACCTCGGAAGGCAGAAGGTAGCCTTATGCAAGAATGTAGATGGAGACAACATTTAGTCTCGGAAGGCAGAAAGATAGCCTTATGCTAGAATGCAGATGGAGATAGCATTTAGTATCGGAAGGTAGAATGGTAGCCTTATGCAGGAATGCATATGGAGACAACTTTTAGTCTCAGAAGGAAGAATGGTAGCCTTATGCAATGCATATGGAGACAACATTTATTCTCGAAAGGCAGAATGGTAGCCTTATGCGAGAAGTAAAATAACAAATGATAGTAGAGTTTCTTTAGCTGGTAGTTGGTTGTGGCATCGTGATTACTGGAAGCATTTTGACTGTGGAGCATTACTTGTGCGTGCTGATAGTAAATATTGGTAAGTGCAACGGTTGTGAGAGTTGCGTTCATGAAATAATGTTTGTCCCATGGGTGTATAGTATGTTTGATGATTTCATAATCCTAGTGCCTGCATCCAAAGAAAAATCGTGAGTTTTGTAAGGGGATGGTCAGTTCGTATCCCCGCTGACTTTGCTTGACTTGCTCGGCTTTGATCTAGTGATACTATCTGCATCATTGGGGCAACATTGCTAAACAAAACAGTTTTGATAATAAACATGCAATAACTTTGTAAAGATATGACATAAGTGTATAATTAAAAATAGCTTTTAGATGAACCGACGACTGTGACATGGTTTAGGACATTGCAACGTCTCTTGCTATAGAATTTTGAGGGTCCCCTCAAAATTTTGCCCCAGCTTGATGGGTTGACGTTTCTGACTGTTGATTGTAGGACGATCGGCTGAAATTACTTCAGAATTTTGAGGGTCCTCCTCAAAGTTCTGCCCCAGTTTCCAATTGTGGAAGAAGTAAAAATTTTATTGAGTTGTGACCGAACCCATATGGTTGCCTACGTATCCCCTATTAAATGGGAATCAGGTCAGGTATAGCTAAATTTACATCATATAAAAAAAACATAAAGATTATACATAGTAACGCTTGACTGCATCTGAATTAATCGGCTTTGGCCAGACTTCTCCGTCCATTTCTGCAAGTATGAGAGCTTCTCATGTCAGAATCCGGTGAACCATGTATGGACCCTGCCGGTTGGGAGAGAATTTCCCTTTGGCTTCATCTTGATGCGGAAAAATTTTCTGTAACACCAGCTGCCCCGATGTGAATTGTTGGCTTGACTCTTTTGTTGAAGGCTTTGGACATTCTGTTCTGATAGAGTTGGCCATGGCAAACTGCATTCATTCTTTTTTCGTCTATAAGGGCTAGTTGTTCATAACGAATTTTTACCCACTCTGCGTCGTCGAGCTTAGCTTCTCGTATGATCCTTAGGGAAGGAATTTCTACCTCAGTGGGAATGACAGCCTTGTACCATAAACCAACATATAGGGGGTTGCCCCAGTTGATGTGCGGACTGTGGCGCGATACCCCAATAGAGCAAATGATAATTTTTTGTGCCACTGTTTATGCTTCTCTATCATTTTCCTCATCCATCCAGATCTGATGATAAACAACGAAGCAATCTATGAATGACTGTAGCTCATGAACGACGCAATTGTCAATCAGGATATGTATATTTGACAAAGGGAATTCGTCTTTCAGACTGGACCGGTTGAGATCCCGGTAGTCGACACAGACTCTGACCTTCCCATCCTTCTTTGGAACTGGCACAATGTTGGCTAACCATGTCAGGTATTCTACTACCCTGAGAACCTTAGCTTTGATATAATTGTTGACTTCTTCTTTGATTTTCAAACTCATATCAGGCTTGAACTTTCTGAGCTTTTGCTTTATCGGCGAACATATTGGATCGGTTGGCAATTTGTGAGCCACAATAGACGTACTCAGACCAGTCATGTCATCACACAACCAGGCGAATATGTCCTCACATTCCGTTAAAAATTCTGTGTATTCTTTCTTTTCTGATGGCAATAGGTGAATGCTAATTCGTGTTTCCTTGACGTTTTTTGCATCTCCCAGGTTGACAATTTTTGTTTCGTCCAGGTTGGACTTAGGTCTGTTCTCAAAATTCTCAACTTCTTTGACAATCTCGTCAGGTATGTCATCTTCCTCTGAATCAATGTTCGTTTGTTGCGTTGTCTCATTGCATGTCACAGTCATTAGTTCATCAAGATAAGTAATAGTAATGACCGAGGCTCGTTGGGCTCTGGTCGTACTGATGGTCCAATTATTGAGATGTGCACCTCTGCCTACAGCCTGTATGGAAGGGCCTTTGGATCTTGTGAAATCAAATGATGATGCCAGAGTGCACGAACTAACCTTTGGGGAGGGGAATAGTAAAAACAGAAATAAAAATAAAAGGTAATCATGTTAGTGAGGATTATAAAAAGTATTGCAATATTTAAACACATAGTATGGGAATGTAAAGCGTGTCCTAATTTGGGAACCTCTTTGAAACCAAGGTAGGCCTAGCGACAAATTGATTTGGAGAACTTAGAATGCTAAATGCCTCATTTTATTGATAAAAAAGACTAACCCCAAATCGACACTAAATAAACAAGAAATAAAAGTCACTAATGATCATTGGCCTTATTACATTTATAAAGCGAAAAAGGTAAACTTCTATCTACTTGGTCCCAGAAGGACCTTCCTCAGGTTGAATGCTCCCATTGATTAAATCCTCCAGTTCACGTAGGTTCACCAGTAAAAATGCCTTTACCAGGTGTTCTCCTTCATTTCCCTCAGTGTTCTGGAAGTCGGTGACTCTGTTCCTCACTTTTTCGTCCAATTCCAGCAAGTTATATTCCAGATATTCCAGTTTTTTGCTAGCTTTGGCGACCCTCTCTTTCCACTCATTGATTTAGTCATTTGATGGAAGACTCCTCCACCAGTCTAGTAAGAGTGAGGGTGTACAAACCATATCGAATCTGGGGACCTCGTTCTTCATTTTCTGCAAAACAAAAGGGTTAAAACCATACCCCCACCGGACTCGACTATTTAACATCAACAATTAGCATGAGCATTTAGTTCTCCAAATAAATGCATAGAATGTGATGATGGTCCATTTGGGTTTAGGGAAACCCAATAGACTTTGGACAAGGCTATCTTAAAGGGTCATTATGTGGACAACATAACTGACTCGACTAGGTTTGACTATGATGCATGCACAATTTAACAAAGTAAGGTTTCTATGGGGGTTTAGACTGGTACCCTTGAGCGGAAAACTCAAGGGGGAAGGCACGGAATTGTCGACTGCACCACTGATCGACTAGTTTTACCGCAAATATACCTTTCCGAATTTAGGGGGTAATGATATAGGAAGAGCGCAACCACTCATAATAAGCGTTGTTATAGTATTTGTTTAGCACGAGTGGAGTATGATGTTGACCATGATTATGCAATAATTAAAAACATGTTGACATGTATTTGCACGTTAAGAAAGCAATAAATACAGTAGATTTATAATTTAAAGCGGCAATAAAAGAAAGAAACAAGGAAGACATGTCAGTTTCGTATTTTGAAAAGAAATTAAATGCTTAAAGGAATTTCAACAAGTAATTGCACATACAGGAGGTACAAATTCACAAGAACAGCCTGAAATGGTAAAAGCCTAAATATCTCCAGCAGAGTCGCCATGTTGTCGCGCCCCTTCCCCCCTCCCCCCTTCCGTTGGAGAGGAGTTTTCGGGTTTCGACATTCATGGGTGTAATGACTCATTTCCTCTTTGGGAATTGGGTATTTTGAAGAGTCGCCGCCTAATGGTTTAAGGTGCATTAGGACACCTATAGAGTTCATTTACAACTTTGTTTGATAATCAGAGATTGTGTAAGGGCTAGAATTTTTCCTAAGGGGAAGGTGTTAGGCACCCCTCAGGATACACTAGTGTGGTTCCCGGCCATATAGTTTCTGTGAATTTGTGCAATTAGCAAGTAAAGAAGTAAGACTCAAGTAAGAGGGGATTTAAGGTAAACACAGAAGCGTTTGTGTCACGACCCAATTCCCGAACCTGGTCGTGATGGCGCCTCTCATGAAGACAAGGCCAGCCATTCAACCCAATTCATCCTTTTAAGATAATTAATTAACACAATTATAGTATAAACTTGGTTTAATAATATCCAATAGCGGAAAGTATAGATAAAATACGGAAAATCCAAACCAACTCAGCCATAACCAGGGTGTCACAAGTCATGACCTACTACAGAGTTTACTAAAAATTCAACAAAGTATGGAATTAGGAACAAAGTCTAAAGATATCATAAATAACAGAAGATAAAGGAGAAAACGGGTCTGCGAACGCCATACAACTACCTCGATAACTCCGATGAAAACTGAACATCAGAAAACTCGCTCTATACCTCAGGAGTACCTGTACCTGTACACATGGTGCAGGGAGTAATGTGAGTACTCCGACCCAGTGAGTAATAAATATAAATAATGACTGAAGGTAAGAAAACACGTTAAGGCACACAACATTCTATACAGAAGCAGTGAAATCATTTAAAATAACAATTCAGTGAAACATCATGTGAAATTTCTTTTAAACCAGTAAAATAGGTAATTTGGCAGTAAAATGACGAGTAGAAATCTTCCCCTCGGGCTCAATATCAAAACAACAAGTAGAAATATGCCCCTCGGGCTCAGTATCAAAATAATAACTAGAAATCTACCCCTCGAGCTCAGTATCAAAATAATAAGTAGAAATCTGCCCCTCGAGCTCAGTATCAAAATAATAATTAGAAATCTGCCCCTCGGGCTCAATATCAAAACAATAAGTAGAAATCTGCCCATCGGGCTCAGTATCAAAATAATAATTAGAAATCTGCCCCTCGGGCTCAGTACCTCAGAACAGTATCAGCCCCTCAAGCTCAGAACAGTATAAAGTAACCAGTCAATGAAATAAGAGCACATAATTATTATGGCAGATAATACAGATAAAGAATAAATGCATGAGTGCAATGCAATATATATGACGGTACCCTCTGGTACCCACTGCGGCGTGCAGCCCGAGCCATCCATATTTATTTATCGTCGACGGCGCTCACTGGGAGTGTGTACAAACTCCGGAGGGGCTCCTACAACCCAAGCGCAATAACAAGCCATCTCGTGGCATCAATTAAGTCCTGGTCAGTCATTGTTACCTGACCAATTTATATCACACAGTGCCATTGTTACCACTGTTTCAAGTCACATCATACAGTGTCATTATTACCACTGTTTCAAATCACTACTGTGGCGCGCATCCCGATCCATGCTCAGTCCAGAAATTATAATATGCCCCTTGGGCATTTGTAAAACAATAGTTCTCAGCCTGAAATATCATTTAAGTTTTCAAATCTTAGAAAGATGGCTGAGTTTGGAAACAGTATCTAAAACCTTGGACTGAGATAAAATGATATGCATGTATGCGAAAACAGTGATGTCAATCCCTGAAGGATTCAAATAATTGGCATGAAGCCCAAATGTAACAATTAAATCCGAGCAAGGATGATTTTCAATTTAGTTCAAGTAGAAAACACGGTAAAAACATCTCTCGGGACGGACTAAGTCACAATCCCCAATGGTGCTCTACACCACACCCGTTATCCGGCGTGCAAGTCACCTCAATATAGCGTTACGATGTGAAATTCTGGGGTTTCAAAATCTCAGGACATCATTTACATCAATTACTCACCTCGATCCGGTCCGAACTCTAGCCCGCGATGCCTCGCCCATGCGAATCGACCTCCGGATGCTCCAAATATAGCTATAATCAGTACAAAATCATTAAAATATGCTAAGGGGTCGAAGCCCATTCGAAAATATCCAATTTAACATCAAAATCCCGAAATTGCTCAAACCCGGCCCCCTGGGCCCACGCTTTGGAATCCGACGAAACTCATAAAATCTGACAACCCATTCAACCACGAGCCCAACCATATCAAAATTACTAAATTCCGATAACGAATCGACCTCCAAATCTAAAATTTTCATTTTTGAAAAGTTTACAATTTTTCTCCAATTTCTTCCATTTGATTCACTAATCCTTGATGAAAATAACCATGGAATCATTAAGTATAATTACTTTTGGATATAGAACACTTACCCCAATCCATATGGTGAAAATTGCCTCAACAATCGCTTCAATCCGAGCTCCATAACTCCAAAAATGAGTAAAAATCTCGGACAAGTCAATTTATACACTGTCCAGTGTTTTCGCATATGCGGACTGTTCACGGGTACTGCTCACGCAGGTGCGGGATTACTGTTCATAACAGGTACGGGGTTACTGTTCATAATAGGTGCGGGATTACTGTTTAGAACAGGTGCGGGGTATTACTGTTCATAACAGTTATGGGATTACTGTTCAGAACAGGTGCAGGTATTACTTTTCATAATAGGTGCGGGGATTACTGTTCACGCACCTGCGAAAAAATGCAGAATCTGAAATTTCAGCTGCTTTCTTCAAGTCCGAATTGATCCGTTAACCTTACGAAATCCACCTGAGGCCCTCGGGACCTCAACAAGATTCATCAACCAATCCTAAAACACCATCCGAACTTGTTCCAATCTTTAGGACGCTCAAAACAACATCAAAACACAGATTTTACCTCGGATTCAAGTCTAAGAATACCAAAACTCTCAAATTATGCTTTCGATCAAAAAGTATACCAAACCTTGTCCGAATGACCTGAACTTTTGCACACAAGTCATAAATGACATAACGAAGCTACAACAACTCTCGGAATTCCATTCTGACCCTCAGATCAAAATCTCACTTATCAACTGGAATTCGCCAAAATACTAACTTTGTCAATTCAAGCCTAATTCTATACCGTACCTCCAAAACCACTTCTGATCACTCTCCTAAGTCACAAATCACCTCCCGAAGCTAACCGAACCATCGGAACTCACATCCGAACCCTCTAACACATAAGTCAACATCAGGTTGAGTTTTCCAACTTAAGCCTTCTTTAAAGAAACTAAGTGTCTTATTTCTTATTAAAACCAATCCGATTTAACTCTAACACACCGAATACCGATAACGAAACATGAAGAAGCATAAAATGGGGGAAACGGGGCAGTAACTCACGTGACGACAGGTCGGGTCATCACATTCTCCCCAACTTAAACAAATGCTCGTCCTCGAGCATCCCCAGAGTTGTCCTAGAAGCCAACCAAAAGCTGAATGACCCTATCGAGCATAAACCCGGGGATGATCCTACGTCATCCTATCTCACATGGGCCCGATAACGCGTTTTAACTAAATCACACAATCCAGTCTAGCCCATAAATCATAGAACCACATTTCACTTTTCGGAATCATACACAAGATTAGAACCTCACACCTATATTCAGAATAAGTCTGAACCAGCTGTAATAGACCATGCCTGCAACCTCAGGTGCAACTATATGATATACCAATAACTCAAACACATGCATCGATAACTTCCTTCACAGCAGTTGCCCACAATAACCAAATACCGATAGAAATCTCTTATTAGCCAAGGTCTCATTCCAACACTTTCATATACTGCCAATGGTAATTGAAACATGCAATAAACCATAATTATTGCTCAGATCAACCATTCAATATGGTCATTTCTCCTCTGACAATTACCATAATAAATTTTTGAACCGAACCTCGATATTTACCCATCACACATACTGAAATAGAAACCATTTGCATTCATTAATGATTTCAACGATCTCTTCTGACCAAATACACTACTCTGGTGACATGACATATCAATACATGCCTAAGCCACAACTTGCATAATGCGTGCACCAATAAGAAACGATCCGAACATACTCAATTCAGGAAAATGACTCAATTGAGAGAGTTGTACCTCAAACTCACCAGTACTGCCACAACACAAGGTTGAGACCTTGTCTCACATCATAGAAACAGGACACACAAATTTGACCCGCAATGTCATGTTTCCACACAGCTTTGCTGCAACGCGCGTTCCTATCCAAATACTACTCCATAGGAAACACCTCAAGTCACTATGCTTGAAATCGACAACCATTCTCAATTGATGTCTGGAGCCAAAGCAAATCATTACACCCATGGTGAAACAAATAACACACACCACACAAACCTGATATACCACCAGTGGACCCACCAAGAACATGCCGCAATACTACTGAAATATCATCAGTTTAATCACTTTACCTCTTCTTGAGACATATACTCTCATCAAATCACTTCCAATTAGCAATATCATTTCCTTAATCATCTGAAGCTAATTTCTCTAATCACCTAAAACTGCTCGTACCACCTAAGAATGTTATGAATTTCCATTCAGAACTGAATTGTAACCTTACACACGCAAATCTCAATCCTTCATAACATATCGCATATACCATACCATCCTAAGGTAACATGAGGACTTCACCTCCTTTCCAAACCATGAACGTTTACGTACTCAACTAGTCAAGAACTTCCATTGATCCCATTTAGAAGAAAAATCATTACACATCCCATGCTCTGCTTGACATACATAGGTCTTGTTCAAATTCTTACAATACCGACACGACGGATGAGATCTTTATAAATTCATAACACCGCCGAATTAACAATTCATTGGGTCTATACTTCTGGCAAGAACTATCACCTCATTATGAACCAAACAATGGTCTTAGCCCATTAATTTACTTCATATACTCAGATTGCACTAATCTCGAATTCAATGATCTCCCCTCACCCATTACGAACTGCTCAGGCAATAAGCTACCCCAGACATAATCAAAAGCCGCATAGGATGCCCTAATATGCCAATAGGCTACCAGTTCGAACACGATATAAAAAAAAAAAGAAAACAAACTCTGGAACGAATTACCAATCCCACGCACTAATACGGACTTTCCTTAGAAAATAGGAAACAAGGCATACAAAATAGCATATAGAAAACTATACTCAACATCACACTATTGCGGTGTGCAACTCGATCCAGATAACATACCCATGGCGGCGTGCCACCCGATCCACACATAGATCCCACATAAGGAGATGCACACCGAGCCAAATTTACTCATTACAACAAAATACCGAGTATAGGTCGTAAGCATGCTAGGTGCATAATAATATCTCTGAGGGACATATAGTGTTATAAGCTACAAAACTCAAGCACAATTGAGGTGCGATGTACAGTCTGCATTTCAAGAGCTAAGATGCTCATATAATGTCATTCCTACGCGGATTCTCAACACATAGCAATTTCTCAAGCTGTCTCACAGCTCACACGGCGCAATGCATTACTACGCAAAATATCTGACAATGAAACATAAACCTAACTACTTTCTATGAGGACCGCATTACTAAAATGCACACATCTAGCCTGATATAGAGCCATTATTCACATTAAATCTATCCACCGACTGCAAGTTGATTCTGATCACACTGACTAGTCTGATAACCTTTTAAAGGTCCATAATAACTCCCATTTTTCTCATAACACACAAGAACAACCATCACAATCGGAGTAATCCTCCCCAGTTCACAACCCAATAAGCCAAGTGCCCTTCAGGCATGAATCTTCAATTTAACGACACCATCACAAACTTCATACTTGGTTTACATCTTTAATCAATCAAGTGATCACATGCCACACTTATATAATCTTCCCGTGGGACACACTCCCACAACCTACCACAACAATATCTGGAGCGTACCTCCAAACCACCGGTCGCATTAACGCTGAAAAGCGATCAAGAATCATTAACCGGGATGCAAAACCCTTTTTACAAAACATTGATCTTAGGTGACGCTGAAGACAATACCATCTTACTGTAAACATCGAAACTTATCTCCTGCTCATCCGAGCTCATAACATCTTGTCAAAAAATTTCCTTCACTCGTGCCATTCTCGGCCCAATTTCCACAACCAGAACTGATTCACCAGCATGCATCAAATCGGAACTAACATAGTACATAACCGCACAATCCGCTAACCAATAGCAAGCTCCCCAACTTGGCTCGAAGCCATAGATCACAACACACTATACTTATAACGCTTATCCTCCATTGTTGCCTCAATGCCATAGTGCGATTAAACTCGATCCTTCATAAGCTTGTGGAAACACAAATCATTTAGAATTTTTAACTCTTCTGCAAATCTCGCATTCACTCACACAACAGTTAAGCCCACTCTCTAGGCGATCCAATTTAGATTTCAACACATTTTATTCACTTGCAATTGAGGTCTTATAATAGATAACATAAGGATAACACAACTTTAGAATACCCCGTAGGAGATGACCCACCTGCTTTGCCTCCAACTAACATTTCTGCATACCTTCCACCACCATAAGAATTACATAGTCACTTGATCTTCCTGAGTCTGTACTCATACCGCAATATGAAATTTACTTCACTCCCAACTAGGAGACATGAAAAGATTTTTTACACGCCCATAACTCGGGCTATAACTTGAATCGCGATGGACTTTAAGCATCTATTAGTTCTTCCATCATTCAGTAGACCCTCCTCGTCGCTTCCAAATCATATAGATATGCCTCGCAGTACTAACATACTTATCACATAGCCATAACCATCATTTCCTCCAACAGGGACACTACCGAACATATAAATTCAAAAACACTTGTTCACACAATTAGAACCTTGGTGCTCCCGCCATAGGCAAAGATCCAACCTCAAGTCCTCCACACTGGCCCACCATAAACTCACAGGGATAACACATCGCCCCTCGATCAGAGATTCACAAGCCATCGAGGCACATCTGATACTGAGCGCTCATGCGCGCATACGAACACGTGGAAGGAATTTCAAAAGTTTTTTTTCAAGATGAATCAAGGACGCACGATAAGAATTCAAGAATGTGAAGTTTTCCTAAAGGTTCTGCAGCCTCTCGAGGATAAATACAGACGTCTCCGTACCGATCCGTGAGACTCTACTAAACCGGCTCATGACTCGCGAGACCAATTAACCTAGGCTCTGATACCAACTGTCACGACCCAATTCCCGAACCTGGTCGTGATAGTGCCTCTCATGAAGACAAGGCCAACCATTCAACCCAATTCATCCTTTTAAGACAATTAATTAACACAATTATAGTATAAACATGGTTTAATAATATCCAATAGCAGCAAGTATAGATAAAATACGGAAAATTCAACCCAACTCAGCCCTAACCGGGGTGTCACAAGTCATGACCTACTACAGAGTTTACTAAAATATCTACAAAGTATGGAATTAGGAACAAAGTCTGAAAATATCATAAATAACAGAAGATAAGGGAGAAAGTGGGTCTGCGAACGCCATGCAGCTACCTCGATAACTCCAATGAAAACTAAACATCAGAAAACTCGCTCTATGCCTCAGGAATACCTGTACCTGCACACATGGTGCAGGGAGTAATGTGAGTACTCCGACCCAGTGAGTAATAAATATAAATAATGACTGAAGGTAAGAAAACACGTTAAGGCACACAACATTCTATACAGAAGCAGTGAAATCATTTAAAATAACAATCCAGTGAAACATCATGTGTAATTTCTTTTAAACCAGTAAAATAGGTAATTTGGCAGTAAAATGACGAGTAGAAATCTGCCCCTCGGGCTCAATATCAAAACAACAAGTAGAAATATGCCCCTCGGGCTCAGTATCAAAATAATAACTAGAAATCTGCCCCTCGAGCTCAGTATCAAAATAATAAGTAGAAATCTGCCCCTCGGGCTCAATATCAAAATAATAATTAGAAATCTGCCCCTCGGGGTCAGTATCAAAATAATAATTAGAAATCTGCCCCTCGGGCTCAGTACCTCAGAACAGTATAAAGCAACCAGTCAATGAAATAAGAGCACATAATTATTATGGCAGATAATGCTGATAAAGAATAAATGCATGAGTGCAATGAAATGCATATGACGGTACAATCTAGTACCCACTGCGGCGTGCATCCCGAGCCATCCATATTTATTTATCGTTGACGGCGCTCACTGGGGGTGTGTACAGACTCCGAAGGGGCTCCTACAGCCCAAGCGCAATAACAAGCCATCTCGTGGCATCAATCAAGTCCTGGTCAGTCATTGTTACCTGACCAATTTATATCACACAGTGCCATTGTTACCATTATTTCAAGTCACATCATACAGTGTCATTATTACCACTGCTTCAAATAACTGGTGCGGCGCTCAGCCCGATCCATGCTCAGTCCAAAAATCATAATAAGCCCCTTGGGCATTTGTAAAACAGTAGTTCTCAGCCCGAAATATCATTTAGAAATATCATTTAAGTTTTCAAATCTTAGAAAGATGACTGAGTTTGGAAACAGTATTTAAAACCTTGGACTGAGATCAAATGATATGCATGTGTGCTAAAACAGTGATGTCAATCCCTGAAGGATTCAAATAATTGGCAAGAAGCTCAAATGTAACAATTAAATCCAAGAAAGGATGATTTTCAATTTAGTTCAAGTAGAAAACATGGTAAAAACATCTCTCGGGATGGACTAAGTCACAATCCCCAATGGTTCTCTACCTCACGCCCGTTATCCGGCGTGTAAGTCACCTCAATATAGCGTTACGATGTGAAATTCCAGGGTTTCAAACCCTCAGGACATCATTTACATCAATTACTCACCTTGATCCGGTCCGAACTCTAGCCCGCGATGCCTCGCCCGTGCGAATCGACCTCTGGATGCTCCAAATATAGCTATAATCAGTACAAAATTATTAAAAAATGCTAAGGGATCGAAGCCCATTCGAAAATATCCAATTTAACATCAAAATCCCGAAATTGCTCAAACCCGGCCCCATGGGCCCACGCTTTGGAATCCAACGAAACTCACAAAATCTGACAACCCATTCAACCACGAGCCCAACCATACAAAAATTACTAAATTCCGATAACGAATCGACCTCCAAATCTAAAATTTTCATTTTTGAAAAGTTTACAATTTTTCTCCAATTTCTTCCATTTGATTCACTAATCCTTGAGAAAAATAACCATGGAATCATTAAGTATAATCACTTTTGGATATAGAACACTTACCCCAATCCATATGGTGAAAATCGCCTCAACAATCACTTCAATACGAGCTCCATAGCTCCAAAAATGAGTAAAAATCTCAGACAAGTCAAGTTATACACTGTCCAGTGTTTTCGCATATGTGGACTATTCACGGGTACTGCTCATGCAGGTGCGGGATTACTGTTCACTACATGTGTGGGATTACTGTTCATAACAGGTACGGGGTTACTGTTCATAACAGGTGCAGGATTACTGTTCAGAACAGGTGCGGGGTATTACTGTTCATAAAAGGCGCGGGATTACTGTTCAGAACAGGTGCGGGTATTACTTTTCATAACAGGTGCGGGGATTACTGTTCACGCACCTGCGAAAAAATGCAGAAACTGAAATTTCAGCAGCTTTCTTCAAGTCTGAATTGATCCGTTAACCTTACGAAATCCACCCGAGGCCCTCGGGACCTCAACAAGATGCACCAACAAATCCTAAAACACCATTCGAACTTGTTCCAATCTTTAGAATGCTCAAAATAACAGCAAAACACAGATTTTACCTCGGATTCAAGTCTAAGAATACCAAAACTCTCAAATTATTCTTTCGATCAAAAAGTATATCAAACCTTGTCGGAATGACCTAAAATTTTGCACACAAGTCATAAATGACATAATGTAGCTACAACAACTCTCGGAATTCCATTCCGACACTCAGATCAAAATCTCACCTATCAACCGGAATTTGCCAAAATACTAACTTTGCCAATTCAAGCCTAATTGTACACCGTACCTCCAAAACCACTTCCGATCACTCTCCTAAGTTACAAATCACCTCCCGAAGCTAACCGAACCATCGGAACTCACATCCGAATCCTCTAACAAATAAGTCAACATCTGGTTGACTTTTCCAACTTAAGCCTTCTTAAAAGAGACTAAGTGTCTTATTTCTTATTAAAACCAATCCGATTTAACTCTAACACACCGAATACCGATAACGAAACATGAAGAAGCATAAAATGGGGGAAACGGGGTGGTAACTCATGTGACGATGGGTCGGGTCGTCACAGTTTGAAACAATTATTGAAAGGCAAAGTTTGAAAGAGTTATAGACTAAACATGCTTGTAAAAAATAAAAGGGGGTCCTACGTTTATTTATAATATGGATCACCTCAATGCAATACCCGGTATGACACTCCTCAGAAGAGGGGATACACGTGGTAGTAGTGCACCGGTCATCATATCCATATCTACCTTTCCCACCCCGTTAAGGTATTAAAGCGTGGATTGGTCTCAACCTCTATTGCATGCTATTACCCATCCCATTCATATCAGTCCCGGAGGAGTTTAGGACTACTATTCGTATAAAAGGGAGTGTTTTAGGCTGACCCTTAGGTTTAAAGGTAAAAGGCTAAAGCGACATACAAAAACACGTAGGACTGCATTTTGAAGGGGGAACGTATAAACAATTAGAGGGCTCACGTATACCTCCGCAAACAATGCATATAAATAGCATGACTTAAACACAATTAATGTCTGAGTTTTAAAAAATCCTAAAGCAGAGTTTGAGTCAGAACCAAATTCATTATATAACTCAGAAAAGAAGTCTGAATCAGATCTGCCTGTTGGTTGTAGTAGTTGGTAACTAACAAAGGTAGTTCTAGTTTTATAATAATAGTTACCCTAAGGCTTGCCTAGTCATAATAATGATGTCCTATGAGCATGATATCTATATGAATTAGGAATGCAGTAGAGCAGTGATTAATTTTAAACAGGCGATTTGGATCCTATAGGCATGCTTTCTAATGATATTGATTAATGCGAAAAGAGTAGGCTATTTAATCTAATTTAGACAAGCACGAACCAAACTGATTTTTTAACTAAAACTCGTTGTAGTCCTTATAGGCATAATTTCTATTACATCTGATTTTAAATCCTATAGGCATGGTATCTAATTATTGAAATCTGAGTTTTAATCCTATAAGCATGATCTCTATTGTTAAAGTCAATTAGACCCTATAGACAAGGTTTCTATTGTGAAAGTAAAACATGCAGAATTTATTTTAAATCAGAGCAAATCCTATATGCATAATATCTAACAGGCCATGTTTGAAATCAAAATAGACCCTATAGTCATGTTATCTACCCAATTTACCCACAACATACAACTACCCTCCCTTCACTAATCACCCCATAACTGTTTTACAACTTATTACAGCCCAAATGATTGAATTACAAAAAAAGTGTAGAAATAAGAAACTACAACCAACGGAAGCCTAATCTTGCCTTCCTCTCTGAGTTATGTAATGGACCACTTCAATGCCAGTATTTCAAAGTCTTTCTCATGCCTGGGTATGTCAAAGTTCCCTAAGAACCTTGAGGGATCCCGGGTAGTGCTCACACCCTGATTTACATAACCAAATAGAATTGGTGCAGTGTGGAAGGGCCAACCCTTATGTGACAAAGTTCAAAGAGAGCTCAAGGGTCCCAAGGCAAGGCTCACACAAGACGGGAAGAAACTAGATTCTAAGAGTATAGCGGAAGTGTAGAACATAGTTGAAATAGATTTATTTAAAAGGTTGGACTGACAATCCATTTTTGAAAGCAATTAGTAACAAAGGTAATTTAAATCAGTTGCAGTAGTAAAACTTATAACTACACAGAATCAGTAGTCATACAAAAGGGGTCAAGATATTTTGGGGATATATTGTCTGTAAGCACATGACCCCAGCAAGGGCCTAGTTTGGACATGCACAGCAATAGCTGATGCTGGCATGACCACAAACCAACCAAAAGAACACAAACACATAGAGGGGATATGAGGGTTTGGGATTCATAAGATAGAGTATGCTTTAAAACATACATAGGGGATGCATTAATCTAAGGGAAAAGGGGGCATATTACAGCATGCTAATAATGTAACTTGACTGCGAAACATGAGCAGAAGTAGGGAAGAGTGAAAGAAACTTAAGCAACTAAAGAAGCATGTTGTTGTTGGGGCTTCAAAAATTAACTAGGACATACCAGTAGAGAAGCAAAGTGCAGAAAGGTAAAGCAAGCAAGATTCCACAGTCTGGCCTTGGCTTTTAGCCGGCTAGACAAAGCAATAGCACAACTAGTAGTAAAGAAGGAGAGAGTTTTTGAGTGTAAGTGTGTGTTCTGAACTCAAATTGTTCGTGTCTTTGAAAGAAGAGAGGGTAGGGTATTTATAGTTTTGAAAATGAGTGAATACACTACAACATTTTAGGCACCCCTGAGAAGTGTGGCCTAAGATGCCAAGAAGTTTAGCATATGGTCAAAGGTAACACTTTACGGCTTTAGGCAACACTTTTTGGGGGGTGGACTAAAGTACCGTAACCTTTGACTATTGGCCACACTTTGTAGGTGTTGCCTTAGAAGCCACGCTTTAAAAGTGTGGCCAATAAGGTACAAAGGCCACACTTATATTTTCTCATATAGACACGCTTTTATGACATAAGGCTACACATTTGAAGCATGATCTTTGTCACATTATAGACTACGATTTTAAAGTGTAGCTTCTAGAGCAACATTTATCATTAACAACAACGGATTGACAATCCCTATGGCCACACTTTATAAGCGTGGAAATTTTGTCTACACCACGAAGAATTTTTTTAAGTATTTATATTAGCAACAATTTTGTGGTTAAAAATTTATATTTATTTACATTAAATTCTGTACACATTTATTTTACCCCACCTTGATTTACGTGCGTGGTCCGGACCTATATTCGGAAAACCTTCTATGTGAAAATATGATAAATAGAAATTTTAGAGTTAAAACTTTGATTATGGTTGACTTTGGTAAACATTCTAGCAAACGGACCCGGATCTGTGTTTCGACGATCCCGGGAGGTCGGCAGTAAAATATGGGACTTGGGCGTATGCCCGAAAATGAATTCCGACGTCCCAAGCCTTAGAAATCATTTTTTTTGAAAGAAATTGTTTTACTGAATTATCTAAGGAATAAAGAAAAGAATTAATGGTTGAAACCATTTTTATCGGGCCCGTATTTTGCTTCTGGAGCCCGGTACAAACTTGTTATAGTATTTGAAAGATAACTGTAAAATTTGGTGAAAACAGAGTTTATTTGATGTGAGTTGAACTTCCGGTTGGAGAGTTATGAACTTTGAGAGTTCTTGATGAAAATGTTAAGTTTTGAGGTTTAATTCATGAGTTTACATGTTATTTTGATGATGTGATCGCACGAGTAGGTCCATATGATATTTTTGAGTTAGTATGACATTTCGTTTGGAGCCCCGATGTCTCGGGTGAGTTTTGAGATGTTTTTACACTTAGAAAAAAGTTGTAGATTCAGAGAAGTTGCAGGTCTCTCAAGATAGGTCTCGCAGTCTGCGGTGGAAGCTTCGCGGCCGCTGTGGGGACTTCGCGACCGTGGTGGAATTTGTGCAGTCCACAGTGAGAAAGGCCAAGCCTTCGTGACCGCGCTCAATTTCTTGCGGTCCGCGATAGAGCTCCGCGGTCGCAGTCTTTTTATAAGGTCCACGGAGAGGGTCTGAGAGGAGTATATTTAAACGGACTTTTCAGTTATTTTTCACTTTTCAAAACCCTAAAACAGAAGAGGCGATTTTCCAATCGCTCATTCTTCTCCCAAAACACTAGTAAGTGATTTTTAACTTATTTCTTTCACTCCTTAACTTTTTTTAACAAGATTTTATCCTAGAGTATAGGGTTTTCATGGTGAAATTGGGAATTTTGGGCAAAACCTAAGAATATTGAAATTTGGGGATTTAGACCTCAAATTAAGGTCGGATTCCAAAACCAATTATATATCCGGGCTCGGGGGTAAATGGATAATCGGGTTTTTGTCCGAATTTCGGGTTTGGACCAAGCGGGCCTGGGGTCAATTTTTGACTTTTTGGGGAAATCTTTATAAAACCTATTTTCATGCATTAGAATTGATTCATTTATCATTTATTGATATCGCTAAGTAAATTGTGGCTAGATATAAGCGAGTTGGTGGTGGAAACAAGAGGTAAAGCGGTAGTTGAGGCTTGAATTGTGTCTGTTGCATCGAGGTAAATATTTGGTCTAACCTTAGCTTGAGGGATTAGGAGTTGAGTCTTATTTGCTACATGATAATTGTTGAGTACGACGTATAGGTATGGTGATGAGTATGTATACATTGGTCTCTTGCATGACCGTGTGTCTTTAAATTTTGAAGATCTTGATTTCGTTATGTGTTTCATACCTTGGTGATGATTTCTAACTGTTGTGGAAAGTTTGTGGAAGGAATTGTAATCTTGGACATCAAGGAGCATTGGCTCAAGTTATATTATGAACTGTGAAAGTATATGAGATGATTGAACCCTTTGGAGCATTGGCTCAATTTATATTTTTATATTGTGAAAGTATATGAGATTATTGAACCCTTTAGAGCATTGGCTCAAGTGGTAAAGTGAGTTATGAAATATTTAACTGATGTTGAGATTATTGATGTTGTTCCCTTGCCGGGATTTAATTATTTAACTGTAGTTCCCTTGCCTCGATCTCTATTACTATTTTGTTTATTCCCTTGCCCTTTTGCTTGTGATTGTTGTTTGGGTGATGAAGAGTGTTAAAGCATGAAGCGTGATGCCGTGCATTGTTTGCTATTGTGAGTAAAGAGTGTTAAAGCACGAAGGGTGATGTCGTGCATTGTTTGCTATTGTGAGCAAAGAGTGTAAAGCACGAAAGGTGATGTCGTGCCGTACGACGTACCATTTCGTACCGATTTTCATTAATTATATGATGAGGAAAGAGAGTAAAAGCACGAAGAGTGGTGTCGTGCACATCTTTATTATGTGATTGATTTGGTGAGGACGAAAGTAGAAGCACGAAGGGTGATGCCATGCACACTTTTATTATAAAATTTCTTTGGAGAGGACGAGAGTAAAAGCACGAAGGTGATGCCGTGCAAATTGTTGAGTTCTGATTCATTTTGATATTCGAGTTATGTTGTTTCTTTCCTTACTTGATGCTTTTTATTCGGAACTGTTATCTCCCCCACACCATGTTTCCCCCTCCCACATTGACTGGTTATTTTTTGTATTTCTTTTCCACTGTATATACATTTGAACTGCACAGGTTTATTTGGTAGTTTGGTCCTAGCCTCGTCACTACTTCGCCGAGGTTAGGCTAGACACTTACCAGCACATGGGGTCGATTGTGCTGATACTACACTCTGCACTGTGTGCAAATCCAGGAGCAGCTTTTGGACAGTAGTTGGAGTGCTTCCTTTAGTCCACCTGGAGACCCAAGGTATACCTGCAGGCGTCTACAGGCCCTGGCGTCTCCCTCTATCTCTATTTCATGTTTCATTTCCTTTTGTTCAGAAACAATGTATTGTATTTCTTCAGACCTTATATGTAGTAACTCTTAGACAGTCTGTGACACCAGGTTTTGGGTATTGGAGGTTTAAAAGTTGAAATAGACGTAGCCTTAAGATATATAATTGTTGACTTCCGCTTATTTATTTAAAATTCCGCTTTTATCATATTATCGATTTGTGTTTGTTAAAAAGAAGCAAAAATGAATGTGCAGCAAGTAGTTAAGGTTTGGCTTGCCTAGCTCCCATTTGTTATCACCATCACGACTCCCGAGGGTGGGAAATCCGGGTCGTGACAAGTTGGTATCAGAGCTCTAGGTTACATAGGTCTCACTTCACAGACAAGCTTAGTAGAGTTTGGGGGATCGGTACGAAGACATTTGTATTTATCCCCTAGAGGCTACAGAGTTAGGAAAAACTTCACATTTGTTCTTTCTCATCGTGCGGTTTTGTTTCTCAATGCTAATTGAACATCTAATATGTTCTTTTGTAGATGGCAAGAACACGCGCTTCCTCATCCTCCACTCAGCAGCCTGAGCCCCCAACAACAGCTCCCACGAGAGGTAGAGGGCGAGGTTGAAGCCGTGCTAGAGGTGGAAGTAGAGGTACTAGAGGTGGAGCTCAGGCCGCCAGAGGTGGAGGCCAGCTTGCTGCAGGTCATCCTAGAGATGTAGTTCATGGTGGTGGGGCCCAGCCTCAATGTTATGCCCTTATAGCCAGGCCTGAGGCTGAGGCTTTAGATGCAGTCATTACAGGTACTATTCTGGTTTGTGAGAGAGATGCTTCAGTGTTATTTGATCCAGGGTCTACCTACTCGTATGTGTCATCTTATTTTGCACCGTATCTGGTCATGCCTAGTGATTCATTGAGTATTCCTATTTATGTGTCTACACCGGTGGGTGATTTTATTGTGGTATATCAAGTCCATCATTCTTGTATTGTTGTGATTGGGGGTATTGAGACTCGTGTGGATTTGTTGCTTCTAGACATGGTCGATTTCGATATTATATTGGAGGTGGACTGGTTATCACCTTACCACGCTATCTTGGACTGTCATGCCAAGACTATGACCTTAGACTTACCGGATTTGCCCCGTTTAGAGTGGAGAGGGACTCTTGGTCATTCTACCCGCAATGTTATCTCGTATATGAAGGCTCGGCATATGGTCGAGAAGGGGTGTTTGGACTATTTGGCATATGTTTGTGATTCTAGTGCTGAGGTCCCTTCTATTGTTTCTGTTCCCATTGTTCGAGAGTTTCCTGATGTTTTCCCTTCGGACCTATCGGGTATGCCACCCAATAGGGATATTGACTTTTGCATTGATTTGGCTCCGGGTACTCAACCCATTCCTATCCCGCCATATCGTATGGCCCCACCGGAGTTGAAAGAGTTGAAGGAACTATTGCAAGACTTGCTTGAGAAGGGTTTCATTAGACCCAGTGTTTCGCCTTGGGGTGCTACAGTGTTATTTGTTAAGAAGAAGGACAGATCGATGAGAATATGTATTGATTATCGATAGTTGAACAAGGTTACAATCAAGAATAAGTATTCATTGCCGAGAATCAATGATTTGTTTGATCAGCTTAAGGGTGCCAAGGTGTTCTCAAAGATTGATTTGAGATCTTTCTATCTTCAGTTGAGGATTAGGGCATCCGATGTCCCTAAGATAGCTTTCTGCACTCGGTACGGGCATTATGAGTTCTTGGTTATGTCATTTGGGTTGACCAATGCCTTAGCAACCTTTATGGATTTGATGAACCGGGTGTTCAGGCCTTATTTGGACTCATTCATGATAGTCTTCATTGATGATATTTTGATATATTCCCGCAGTCGGTAGGAGCACGAGCAACATCTTGGAGTGGTTCTTCAAACCTTGAGGGATAGCCAGTTATATGCTAAGTTCTCGAAGTGTGAGTTTTGGTTGAGTTCAGTTGCATTTCTGGGTCAGATTGTATCAGCAGAGGGTATTCAGGTTGATCCGAAGATGATTGAGGAAGTCAAGAACTGGCCTAGACCAGCATCAGCTACAGAGATTCGGAGTTTCTTGGGATTGGCAGGCTACTACCGTCGGTTCGTGGAGGGGTTCTCATCTATCGCAACCCCGATGACTAGGTTGACCCAGAAGGGTGCCCAATTCAGATGGTTAGAGAAGTGTGAGGCGAGCTTTCAGAGGCTCAAGACAGCTCTGACTACGACATCGGTGTTGGTTTTGCCCACAAGTTCAAGTCCTTATACAGTTTATTGTGATGCATCTCGTATTGGGCTTGGTGCAGTGTTGATACAGGATGGCAAGGTCATTGCCTATGCTTCGCAGCATTGAAGATTTGGAGGTATTATCTGTATAGCGTGGCATGTGAGGTATTCATAGATCACAAGAGTCTTCAGTATTTGTTCAAGCAAAAGGAGTTGAATTTGAGATAGAGGAGGTGGTTGTAGTTGAAAGATTATGATATCACTATCTTGTATTATCCGAGAAAGGCCAACGTGGTGGTCAATGCGTTGAATAGGAAGTCAGCCAGTATGGGCAATCTTGCTTATATTCCGGTCGGTGAGAGATTGCTTGCTTTGGACGTTCAGGCTTTGGCCAATCAGTTTGTGAGGTTGGATATTTCTGAGCCTAGTCATGTATTGGCCTACACGGTTGCTCGTTCTTCTTTATTGGAGCGTATCCATGATCAACAGTATGATGATCCCCATTTGTGTGTCCTTAGAGACCGATGCAGCGTGGAGGTGCCAAGCAGGTTACCTTAGATGATGATGGAGTTTTGAGATTGTAGGGTCGAGTTTGTGTGCCTAATGTGGATGGGCTCCGAGAGTTGATTTTAGAGGAGGCCCATAGCTCCCGGTACTCTATTCATCCGAGCGCCGCGAAGATGTATCACTATTTGCGGCAGCATTATTGGTGGCGTAGAATAAAAAAGGATATCGTTGTATATGTAGCTTGGTGTTTGAATTGTCAACAGGTTAAGTACGAGCATCAGAGGCCTAGTGGTTTATTTCAGAGGATTGAGCTTCCCTAGTGGAAGTGGGAATGGATCACTATGGATTTTGTTGTTGGACTCCCACAGACTCGGAGGAAGTTTGACGCAGTGTGGGTCATTATTGATAGGCTAACCAAGTCAACGCATTTCATTCCTGTGGCAGTCTCCTATTTATCCGAGAGGTTAGATAAGATCTATATCTGGGAGATTGTTCATCTTTACGGTGTGCCTGTATCTATCATCTCAGACTGAGGTGTGCAGTTTACCTTGCATTTCTGGAGAGAATTTCTACCCTGGAAACAACCTCTCTACCCTTCGGGGTAGGGGTAAGGTCTGCGTACATATTACCCTCCCCAGACCCCACTTGTGGGATTATACTGGGTTATTGTTGTTGTTGTTGTTGTTGTCTGGACAGCATTTCAGTGAGAGTTGGGCACCCAAGTTGAGTTGAGTACAACATTTCATCCTTAGACGGACGGGCAGTCCGAGCGGACTATTCAGATTTTGGAGGATATGCTCCGAGCTTGTGTCATTGACTTTGGAGGCTCGTGGGATTAGTTTTTGCCTTTAGCAGAGTTTGCCTACAACAACAACTACCAGTCGAGTATCTAGATGGCTCCTTAAGAGGCTTCATGTGGTAGGCGATGTCGATCTCCGGTTGGATGGTTTGAGCCGGGAGAGGCTCGATTGTTAGGTACAGATCTGGTTTAGAAGGTTTTGGATAAGGTCAGGATTATTCAGGACAGGCTTCGTACAACTCAGTCCAGTCAAAAGAGTTATGCGAACTACAAGGTTTGAGATTTGGCCTTCATGGTAGGTGCGCGGGTATTGCTTTGAGTGTCTCCTATGAAGGGTGTGATGAGATTTGGGAAAAAGGGCAAGCTTACCCTAGGTTCATTGGCCCATTTGAGATTCTTGATCGAGTGGGAGAGGTGGCTTATAGACTTGCGTTGCCGCCAAGTTTATCAGTCGTGCATCCAGTGTTTCATGTGTCCATGCTTCGGAAATATCATGGCGATCCATCCCACGTATTAGATTTCAGCACTGTCCAATTGGATAAGGACTTGTCATATGAGGAGGAGCCGGTAGATATTCTAGACCGGCAGGTTCGTCAATTGAGGTCGAAGAGTTCTCCTTCTGTTCGTGTTCAGTGGGGAGGTCAGCCCACTGAGGCATCGACCTGGGAGTCCGAGTTCGATATGCGGAGCCGTTATCCCCATCTTTTTCCTGACTCAGGTACTTCCTTCTTATATCCGTTCAAGGACGAACGGTTGCTTTAGAGGTGGAGAATGTGATGACCCAAAAGGTCATCACTATTGTTGAAAGTGCATTCAGTGTTTCGAGGCCTACAAACCTTCCTTTTTACCCCACCTTGATTTATGTGTGTGGTTCGGACCTATATTCGGAAAGCCTTCTATGTGACAATAGCAGAAATAGAAATTTAGAGTTAAAACTTTGATTATGGTTGACTTTGGTCAACACTCTTAGCAAACGTACCCGGATCCGTGTTCCGATGATACCGGGAGGTCCGTAATAAAATATGGGACTTGGGCGTATGCCCGGAAATGAATTCCAACGTCCCAAGCCTTCGAAATCATTTTTTTTGAAAAAAATTGTTTTACTGAATTATCTAAGGAAAAAAGAAAAGAATTAATGGTTGAAAAAAATGTTATCGGGCCCGTATTTTGGTTCCGGATCCCAGTACAACTTGTTATAGTATTTGAAAGATAACTGTGAAATTTGGTTAAAAATGGAGTTTATTTGACGTGAGTTGGACTTCCAGTTGAAGAGTTATGAACTTTGAGAGTTCTTGATAAAAATGTTGAGTTTTGAGGTTTAATTCATGATTTTACATTTTATTTTGATGATGTGATCGCACAAGTAGGTCCATATGATGTTTTTGAGTTACCATGACATTTGGTTTGGAGCCCCGAGGGATCGGGTGAGTTTCGGGATGTTTTTACACTTAGTAAAAAGTTGCAAATTCAGATATGTTGCAGGTCTCTAAAGCCAGGTCTCGGGTGCGCGGTGGAAGCTTCGCGGTCGCGGTGGGGACTACGCGACAGCGGTGGGATTCGTGCGGTCCGCGGTGAGCAAGGCCAAGCCTTCGTGGCCACGTTCGGTTTCTTGCGTTCCGCGGTCGCAGTCTTTTTTATGCGGTCCGCGGAGAGGGTCTCAGAGGAGTATATTTAAATGGACTTTTCAGTTATTTTTCTCTTTTCAAAACCCTAAAACATAAGAGGCGATTTTTCAAACGCTCCTTCATTTCCCAAAACACTAGTAAGTGATTTTTAACTTATTTCTTTCACTCCTTAACTTCTTTTAACAAGATTTCATCCTAGAGTCTAACGTTTTCATGGTGGAATTGGGAATTTTGGGCAAAACCTAAGAATATTGAAATTTGGGGATTTAGACCTCAAATTGAGGTCAGATTCCAAAACTAATTATATATCCGGGCTCGGGGGTAAATGGATAATCGGGTTTTGGTCCGAATTTTGGGTTTAGACCAAGCAGGCCCGGGGTCGATTTTTGACTTTTTGGGGAAATCTTTATAAAACCTATTTTCATGCATTAGAATTGATTCATTTAGCATTTATTGATATCGTTAAGTAAATTGTGGCTAGGTACAAGCGAGTTGGTGGTGGAAACAAGAGGTAAAGTGGTAGTTGAGGCTTGAATTATGTTCGTTGCATCGAGGTAATTGTTTGGTCTAACCTTAGCTTTAGGGATTAGGAGTTGAGTCTTATTTTCTGCATGATAATTGTTGAGTGCGACGTATAGGTATGGTGACGAGTATCTATACGTTGGTGTCTAGCATGACCGTGAGTCTTTTTGAAAATCTTGATTTTGTTGTGTCTTTCATGCCTTGGTGATAATTTCTAACTGTTGTGGAAAGTTTGTGGAAGGAATTGTAACCTTGAACATCGAGGAGCATTGGCTCAAGTTATATTATGAAATGTGAAAGTATATGAGATGATTGAACCCTTTGGAGCATTGACTCAAGTTATATTGTGAATTGTGAAAGTATATGAGATAATTGAACCCTTTAAAGCATTGGCTCAAGTGGTAAAATGAGTTACGAAATAAAAGTGAAAGAAAGAGAAAGAGTTATTAAATTGTTCCCTTGCTGGGATATAGTTGCTATGTTGATTATCTCCCTTGCCGGGATGTTGAGATTTTTGATGTTGTTCCCTTGCCGGGATTTAATTGTTTAACTGTAGTTCCCTTGCCGGGATCTCTATTACTATTTTGTTTATTTCCTTGCCCTTTTTCTTGTGATTGTTGTTTGGGTGAGGAAGAGTGTCAAAGTGCTAAGGATGATACCGTGCATTGTTTGCTATTGTGAGGAAAGAGTGTGAAGCATGAAGGGTAATGTCGTACCGTACGATGTGCCATTCCGTACCGATTTTCATTGATTATATGGTGAGGAAAGTGAGTAAAAGCACGAAGGTAGTGCCGTGCACATCTTTATTATGTGATTGATTTGGTGAGGACGAAAGTAAAAGCACGAAGGGTGATGTCGTGCACACTTTTATTATAAAATTGCTTTGGAGAGGACGAGAGTAAAAGCACGAAGGGTGATGTCGTGCAAATTGTTGATTTCTGATTTATTTTTGATATTCGAGTTATGTTGTTTCTTTCCTTACTTGATGCTTTTTATTCGGAACTGTTATCTCCCCCACACCATGTTTCCCCCTCCCACATTGACTGGTTATTTTTTGTATTTCTTTTCCACTGTATATACATTTGAACTGCACAGGTTTATTTGGTAGTTTGGTCCTAGCCTCATCACTACTTCGCCGAGGTTAGGCTAGACACTTACCAGCACATAGGGTCGATTGTGCTGATACTACACTCTGCACTGTGTGCAGATCCAGGAGCAGCTTTCAGAGAGTAGTTGGAGTGCTTCCTTTAGTCCACCCAGAGACCCAAGGTAGACCTGCAGGCGTCCGTAGGCCCTAGCGTCTCCCTCTATCTCTATTTCCTGTTTCATTTCCTTTTGTTCAGAAACATTGTATTGTATTTCTTCAGACCTTATATGTAGTAACTCTTAGACAGTCTGTGACACCAGGTTTTGGGTATTGGAGGTTTAAAAGTTGAAATAGACGTAGCCTTAAGATATATAATTGTTGACTTCCGCTTATTTATTTAAAATTCCGCTTTTATCATATTATCGATTTGTGTTTGTTAAAAAGAAGCAAAATTTAAAGTGTAGCAAGTAGTTAAGATTTGGCTTGCCTAGCTCCCGTTAGTAGGCGCCATCACGACTTCCGAGGGTGGGAAATCCGGGTTGTGACACAATATATATATAATGATCTCAAGCATTAAATTAGATAATAAATAAAATAATAAAAATAATTCAAATGCATATACTTGAAATAAACTTCAACAAAGAAATATACTTTGTGTACTATCTATAGTAATAAAACACTGTTGGTTCAAGAAGTTCACAAGCAAAAACCTCGACAAAACCAAATGTATTCATATTTATAGTATCAATATAAAAAAATAAACATCACAATTGTTCAAACGGTCTTCACCATTCACTTTAATGAATCAAATTGATTTGTGGCCACTATTTCCAATTGCATCACCGGTATTTTCCTACACATTCAAAATAAATTAAAAATTAGAAAGAAACAAATATATAGTATGCACTGATTATATCTTACTAAGAACTAATGATATTTTATTTCACTACTATAGCATAACAATGTCAAACACAAAAAAGATATACAAGTGAAAGAGAAGCAAAATTGTGAATTAACATACATTTTACCTATCTCCTTCTATAATCGCAACAATCAACATAACCACCCAGCATTACGTTGCACAGAATTACAGGTGTACTATTTGGTGAAATATAAATACATTTTCAAGACTTGGGGCATGAGTTGAGCCAGAAGAATGTGGTAGATTATGACCTTTTATAGCTCGTGCACTACTTGCATCAACCAGTGAAGGAATATTAGATCCAACACAATCTTGCATATCATTAAAATCCAGTGTAGGGTTGTTTTTCACCAATTGACTAAACAAATATCGCATTTGTTGTTTAAGTTTGGTGATTTCTTCATCTTTTTTTAGAGAGCTTGTCGTCTCCGATATACCATAGCATCTAACCCGACCAGGCTGCTCTTTTCAAATATAGCCCTAAATGCATCATCTGTTGTTTATCCGAAACTTTGACGATTCTGAAGTTGAGACTTTAAAAAAAATATTATAAAAAAGATTATTAACAACTTTATATCTCAAAAATCTAGAAAAGTTGATTTCAAATAAAAATGTATCTTATAACTTAAAGTGTTATAAGGGTGATAGGAGGCTATAGAAAGCAAAGAGTGAAATGCATAACTACTTCTTAGATTGTTCTCTCCTTCTAACCAATGAGGAAGCGCATCCAAGATGGCAGTCCACAGTAACTTACATTGATTTTCAATGTAACAACGAGAATCAAGAGAATAAGAAAAAAAGATACAGAATGCTGAACCAAGATGAAGACACTGTACTGCAAGACATTTCCATTAACACAGAAAGGAACATGTATTTTGCATCATAGGGACAAGCAAATGCTCTATTACAAAGAATTTGCAAAAGGACATTGTTTTCTTACCTATTATCCTTTTATCACGAATCCAAAAAAATGTACTTTGAAAACAACAGATAATACATGAATATGCTGAAGGGACTCATAAATCTACAGATGTCATACTCAACCTATTCATGGTGCCAAACGTACCTGCATATCCTTTTTTAGCACAATCAGACCAGTTATCACCCTTTGGCTGAGTTTTTTTTGCCTGTAGGTTTCCGTTAACAATGGAAAAAAAGAAGAAAATATTGCATCATAATTGCTAGCAGAACAGAAAAGATGAATCATGCAATTACTGATTACCTATGAATTAGGAAAAACTGTTTGAAAAAGATGAATCATGCAATTACTAATTACCTCTGAATTAGGAAAAACTATTTCACCACCCTTCTCAACATCAGAACAGTAGCCACCCGATGACCGCCTAGCTCTTGATTGACTTTGTCATGACAATAATCAAAATGTGGCTCGTACTTTTGGCCATGTTCGTAATGCAACATCTGAATAGATTCCTCGTTCTCTGTATTCCAATTTAATAAAGTAAGATTTTGCTTCTGCGCACACACACACACACACACACACACACACACACATATATATATATATATATATATATATATATACACACACAAGAGACGGGGAGATGAAGCCACTCAACATCATAGAACTGCAGTACCTTCAGGAAGGAACGTCCAGGCAGCTATCCTAGCCTCTACATTAACAACTACTTGATCCTTATAAATTAAAAAGAAAATGCTAGTGGTCGTCTTCAGTCATTAACCTAGACTAATATAAGTCCACCAGGGGAATGTTTCTAAAGAGGATGATGCAACATAGTATAGTTCAGGAATTTAATTTCCAAATTGGAAGCAAGGCTGAAGAACTTAGTAGGATATCATCAAAACAAGAAAATACATTCAGAAGGAAGTCATCGACTCAACTTGAAGGGAATATAAAATGATAGTCCATCTCTAAAAAGTTTTCTAGAAGCATTGAATGCTAAAAGCATAATGCTCAAGAGAGGTTTTTCCATACTCAACTACAGATCATTTCACAATATGCTTGGTTCACCCAATATGGTACATGATTAATAATTCTATCCCTTTTCACATAAAATGAAAATGAAATAAATAGAAAATTTGAAATTACATACCAAAATGTATTCTATGTTCTAATCATGTTACCACATATATTCCTTAGAATATGAAATCAATCATGTATTGGTAAATTAGCCCAGTATCATTCAATAACAAACATTGAACTACTATTTTGTACTATCTTCCTGTCCAACGAAAGCAAAATCGAAAATATGATCCTGCTGAGAGAAAGTTGATCATACCCTACCATAATCAAAATATTTATTGGGTCAAATTTTCAAAAAAATATCATGAGCGTATTGGCAATATAATGACACCTAAAAGGTGTATTGTACGTATAAAGATTAAATAACTAAAAGAAGTTAAGATATAAATATCTAACTAACTATTTATGATTTCATCAACTCTAAAGAAGAAACTCAAGAACTAGCCATATTCTGAAATTACTAAAAGAAAACTTTGATACCCAAAAATTAAGCAAAATAATTGCTCATTTTTCAGCATAAGAATATGAAATTAGAAAATAAAGAGAGTTAAATACTTGAATAAAAACAAAAACTTTACAAATTTACCTAGAAATTATACAAAAATAAATATTATTTTTTCAGCCCGATTAATCCAAAACTAGAAAAATTGAAAAATTAAGTATAAAAATAATTAGAAGACAATACAAAGATACCCAAAAATATATGATCAAAATTTGGGCAGCCTCTGCTATCTACAGGAAACGACAATGAATAAATCATGGTGAGAAATCAAGTCCTTAGGGAGGTGATCACTGAAAAAACAAATCGACAAGACAATCAAGTTACAGATCGAATTTTGCCAAGGCTTAAAACTTGGGCTGACCAAGTCGAAGAAGATGAAGATGGCGATTTCATTGATTTCAATGCTACTAAAGATGAAGAATGTAACGAGGAATCACTGCATTCAGCTGGTTCACCAAATGTACCAAAAACTAGAATATCACCAAGCTCAAGTGTTAAAAGCAAACTCAACTTTAATGCGCCAGCTTTTCTTCCCAAAACTGCCTTAGGTGGAGCTGCAAATGTGTAGATTCATAACGCCAAACATTCTGTTGTTATAACATCAACTAAGGAGCCTCGAATTTCAGATCATGATAGACAACTTATTGATGCTCTGGAGACCCCAAAACTCAACAAATTGGCACTATCAGCTGGTTCAAAGACATTTGCATACGGGCAGAAAATTTAGGTAATCAACTCAATAGAATTGTTCAATTGCTGGAGTTACTTTTGGCATTTTTACAAAAAACACAAGAATCGGGTGGATTGATGAAACAAGAGATTGTTAATCAACATCTACTAGGCAATTTAGGTGTGTGTTCATTCAACACACACATTGCATTCAATATTGTGAGACTTCAACATAATTTGATAATTTTTATGTGGTGAAATTAACTTACACTTCAATTATTAACACACCACAAAAAATAAGAAAACATTTGACTAGTGATGAAGTTAATATAGAAGAAAACTAATAAAAACAGAAAATCAAGACTCAATAACCAGTATAACTACCAAAGAGTAACTACTTTCCACAGTAGGAAGAAGGAAATTTTGAGAGCAAGAGAAACCAACCTGCAGCTTCGAGGAAGAGGATTTTGATAACTACTGAAACAGTTGTACATAAACGATAATATAGACTTTGGGAAAGAGGATTTAACTACTCCCAAACACTAAAGGAAATTTTGAGAGCAAAAGAAACCAACCTGCAGCATAAACGATAATACTCATTTTCAACTCAAGAATATGAAATTAAGATAAAATTGAAAACTTTTATAGCCAAAAATTAAACAAAAAAATCACTTATGTAAGCCCAATAATCAGAAATTGAAAAAGAGTAAAACTTTGAGTATAAAATAAAGACTATACAAAGCCCAGTAATTATACAAAAACATATTACTTCTATCAACCCCATTGATAAGAAGCTAGACAAACTAAATCTTTAACTATGAGATCGAAGACTATACAAAAATATCAAAAATTAAACAAAAAAATATTACTTTTATTTCAACCCAATAGTATTAGTCACACCTCCTTTTTTCGCCCCCGCGATGGGCGTATGGAGTTTTTCCAATTAAAGGACAATCGAAATGGGATTTATTTATTTATTTCAGAGTCGCCACTTGGGAGATTTAGGGTGTCCCAAGTCACCAATTTAATCCCGAATCGAGGAAAAGAATGACTCCATATTACAGTCTGCGCACCAGAAATCCGGATAAGGAATTCTGTTAACCCGGGAGAAGGTGTTAGGCATTCCCGAGTTCCGTGGTTCTAGCACGGTCGCTCAACTGTTATATTCGGCTTGATTATCTGATTTTATACAAATATGAACTTATGTGCAAATTTTATCTTTTTACCGCTTTCATAATTGTTATTATTTTTTTTACAAGGAATTGCAACGTTGTGAAAATGTATCTCAAACCGCGTCACAATCAATGTACCCGTGGTCGTCGACACACTTTGACTCCGTTGAGATTTGGATTTGGGTCACATAAATGTGCACCCGAGTTTAAGAAAATTAAATTATTAAAGGCGCGCCTAAAGCGACTAGCGTATCATTTACTTTGGGTAGGGCCGTGAAATTTTGCTAAACGGTCCATCCCGAAATCTAAGCAATTTTAAAGCAAATAGTTACTGAGGGCCCCACAATTTTGTATTTTTATTCGGCGAGGCTCATCTCATTCTTATTTTTTAAAAGGAATTTGCAACGTCATGGACACGCATCTCGAACCACGTCACAATCAATGTACCCGTGATTAGAGACACATTTCGACTCCGTTGAGATTTGGATTTGGGTCACATAAATGTGCACCCGAGTTTAAGAAGGTAAGATTTATTAAAATGCACGCCTAAAGCGATTAGCGTGTTATTATTTTTTTTTTGGGTAAGGCCGTGGAGTTCGCTAAGCGGCTTGTCCCGAGTTTTCAGTAATTAACACATACATTTTATTTGTGAGGGCCCCGCAATCTATTCGTTTTATTTGGCGAGGCTCGTCTCATTTTTATTTAAAAGGTAAACATAAGGCAACTACAATTTTCTACTTTGCGATGTCATGGAAAATTCAACTGATGGCACACCTCGATTTCTAAAGGACTAAAATTAATTAAGTGGAGGCCATGGGTTATAGATTGAACTTATTTGATGAAAAGAGTATTTTTCGTGGAATTAAAATTACTACTATGATTTTAAAATTACTACTGTACGTATAAGCAACTATTAAGACAAACTAAAATAATTAACATCTTTCAGAATGTGTACAAACACCTATTGTGACAAATATTTGGATAACAGCAATCTAAACATGAAGAAACAAAATGCCCAATAACTACTTAAAGTAACGAAACAAAGGAAAAGACATTCACGGCCAAATTTCAATACCAAACGGAGTTAATTACCAAGAAATAGCAATTCACAAACATCATGTATACATGTCTCGCTCAATTGCATACTATCCGCATGAACTAGGATTGTATTTCAACAATCACATATACATATTACCAAAAGCAAATATGAAGGACATGGGCAGAGGTGACCTACTTGTGATTAATGTCTGATGCGTTGGAACTGTGACGAAACCTCGGACAACAACCTCGACGTACCGGACCTCGACGAACAACGACGACCTCAACGGAAACAGAAAGCTCAAACCAAGACTATCAGCGACCCGAGATGTTGGTTGCTGCTGGTTTCTTCCGACGCAGCAGACTGATACGAGAAGATGAAGCAGAAGGGGTCGTTTGGATGTAAGGAAGAAGCAGACTGTTGGTTCTTCGGACTGAAGGAGAAGAACTGGGGCGACGAAGCAGGTGGTCGACGAAGCAGGTGGTCGACGAAGGAGAAGAACGCAGCCACAGCTGCTCGGCGGGCTGCTAATTCGGGGTTTGAGCTACCATTTTCGTGTAGCTGGAGCAGGTTTTTCGACCGGTTGCGATGGAGCTTGGAGGAGAAGGAGTGGTCGTTTGCTGGAAGTTTGGGCAGTAGGGTCGACGAGAGGAGCTGGGCAGCAGCCGCAACAATGGTGGTTTCACGGGCTGCCCATAGCTGCTGGACGACGGGGAGGTGAGCGGGTGGCGGGGAGCTGGTGGTTTATGCTACTGGCGGAACTACGGGAGAGGGGGGGCTGTTGGTGCGACGATGGGGGAAGGACGTGAAGCAGCTGCAACAACTGCTGCTCGACGGGGTGGTCGACGCGACGGAAAACTGGTGGTTTGGACGTGAAAGCAGAAGAAGCAACCCAACCTTTTACGTTTTTTTTTCGTTTTCTTCAATTCAAAAAATCAAGCAGAAGGTGAGCCGTGCCTTCTTCAAATTTTGTTTTTCCAAAATTTTTTGTTTTTCCCCCCTTTTCACGTTCTGTCCCCTTTCTTTTTCCCAATTTTTGCTTTTTAAATTTCAAATCCCTTTTGCCTTCTCACGTTAGTTTTTTTTTTGTCCGTCTTTTTCTTTTTTAAAAAAATCCCCCCATCCCCTTCTATCTGTTCTTTGTTACACTATTCCAAGAAATGGACCTCACGTGTGTAGGAGTCCAAGACTTGTGTCCCCATGCGTGGTGGGGTTCCCGTGTGTGGTGTTCCGTCCGTGTTCCCCACTCGTGTCCCCCATGTGTGGTGGGCTCGGATTATTATGGGCTAGGTCAGAAAATTAGGCCTAAAAACGGGTAGTTTGAACCCAAATATTATTCTTTTGTCCGGACCCGAGAATAAGAACACGACGTTGTTCAACTAATCCTATGTAAGCAAAATAACTACCAAAATAAGACTGTCATTTAAAACAAAACTATTTTTTAATATTTTTTTCAAGATTAAAATAGCTCCAAAATATTAATAAAACTATTTTTGTAATTTTCGTTTTTATATAAAGATTAAATATAAAGTATTATTTTTTTGTGTTTTCTAAAGATTAAATGACTATAAAACGTTAACGAAACTATTCTTTTTTGTAATTTTCGAAATTATATGAAGATAAAAATATAAAGTACTTTTTTTTTGTATTTTTAAAAGATTAAAATGACTACAAAACATTAATAAAACTATATTTTTTGTAATTTTTCGAAATTATATAAAGTATAAAAATAAGGTACTATTTTTTATATTTTTCAAGTTTATGAGAAATACATAAACTAAAATGTTTATATATATATATATATATATATATTGTAATTTTTCCTTTTGCGACGAAATAAAGTAAAATAGTCAAAATTAGCTAAAATAGCTATATTAGACCTAAATTAAAAATTCGCGCCAAAAATGTGAAAATTCTTGGGGAGGGTCAAAAATCACACGTCTACAGCTGCCCCTCTTTGACTGGAAACACGAAGAGTTTTCCGACAAAGAACGACTAGACATGTTTTTTGACCCGACCCTTATTTGGAGGGACTAAACTAAGGAAAGGAAGGGAATGTGACCGAGCCCTGGTATCTGAGCTGCCTACATATCCTTGGTTATAAAGGAATCAGGCCACGTGTAGTTCGGAACTGAGAGAGATGGTAGAGTGTACCGAGGTGAAGAGCCGATCGAGGTGCCATTCCGTTGAGGTTCCGGTCCGCGGTCCTGCTGTTACAAAAATGAAAAATGAAAAAAGACTAACTAAGCCTATCAGCTACTAGTTACAAGGATTCCTATCTACAAGTCTTCTGAAACTTGATCTTGAGTCTTGAATGGTGCTTCATACAGATTTTGGATTTGAACCTTGATACTTGCTAGTTGTAGGTGCTAGTTCTTGAGCAGACCACATCTGTTCTCCACTTCCGTACTTTGGATTCATTTTTTTTATGCTTGCTTTTTTTCTTTTCTTGTTTTTGTTTTTGTTTTTGTGACTAGCTTCTGTTGATCATCTCAGACTGTTGACTCGCATTCTTGAGGCGAGCTTCTGCTATTTCTAACTTGGATTGAATGCTGGGGATTTTTGTTGTAACCTTCTGCCTTCCAGTGGGTTATTGCTTGATCTTGAAAGATATTCCTCTGTTCTACAGGCGGACTCCTGACTTCATCATCTTGAATTTAACAACCTCCGTTCTCCAGGCGGGCTCCTGACTTCTTCAACTTCTTAAATTCTATCACCTCTATTCTCCAGGCGGGCTCCTGACTTCAACAATTTCTTAAAAATAATTCAACCTCCGTTCTCTAGGCGGGCTCCTGATTTCTTCAACTTAAAATATAACAACCTCCGTTCTACAGGCGGGCTCCTGACTTCTCCGACTTAAAATTTAACAACCTCCGTTCTCCAGGCGGGCTCCTGAATTCTTCAACTTCTTAAATTCTATCACCTTTATTCTCCAGGCGGGCTCCTGACTTCAACAATTTCTTAAATTTTAACACCTCCATTATCCAGGCGGGCTCCTGACTTCAACAATTTCTTAATTTTAATTCATCCTCCGTTCTCCAGGTGGGCTCCTGACTTCAACAACTTCTTAAAAATAACTCAGCCTCTGTTCTACAGGCGGGCTCCTGACTTCTCCAACTTAAAATGTAACAACCTCCATTCTCCAGGCGGGCTCCTGACTTCTTCAACTTAAAATTTAACAATCTCCGTTCTCCAGGCGGGATCCTGACTTCTTCAACTTAAAATTTAACAACCTCCGTTCTCCAGGCGGGCTCCTAACTTCTTCAATTTCTTAAATTCTATCACCTCTATTCTCCAGGCGGGCTCCTGATTTCAACAATTTCTTAAATTTTAACACCTCCATTCTCCAGGCGGGCTCCTGACTTCAACAATTTCTTAAATTTAATTCAGCCTCCGTTCTCCAGGCGGGCTCCTGACTTCAAAAACTTCTTAAAAATAATTCAGCCTCCGTTCTCCAGGCGGGCTCCTGATTTCTTCAACTTAAAATATAACAACCTCCGTTCTACAGGTGGGCTCCTGACTTCTCCAACTTAAAATTTAACAGCCTCTGTTCTCCAGGCGAGCTCCTGACTTCTTCAACTTCTTAAATTCTATCACCTCTATTCTCCAGGCGGGCTCCTGACTTCTTCAACTTCTTAAATTCTATCACCTCTATTCTCTAGGCGGGCTCCTGACTTCAACAATTTCTTAAATTTTAACACCTCCATTCTCCAGGCGGGCTTCTGACTTCAACAATTTCTTAAATTTAATTCAGCCTCCGTTCTCCAGGAGGGCTCCTGACTTCAACAACTTCTTAAAAATAATTCAGCCTCCGTTCTCTAGGCGGGCTCCTGACTTCTTCAACTTCTTAAATTCTATCACCTCTATTCTCCAGGTGGGCTCCTGACTTGAACAATTTCTTAAATTTTAACACCTCCATTCTCCAGGCGGGCTCCTGACTTTAACAACTTCTTAAAAATAATTCAGCCTCCGTTCTCCAGGCGGGCTCCTGACTTCAACAACTTCTTAAAAATAATTCAACCTCCGTTCTCCAGGTGGGCTCCTGATTTCTTCAACTTAAAATATAACAACCTCCGTTCTACAGGCGGGCTCCTGACTTCTCCAACTTAAAATTTAACAACCTCCGTTCTCCAGGCGGGCTCCTGACTTCTTCAACTTCTTAAATTCTATCACCTCTATTCTCTAGGCGGGCTCCTGACTTCAACAATTTCTTAAATTTTAACACCTCCATTATCCAGGCGGGCTCCTGACTTCAATAATTTCTTAAAAATAATTCAGCCTCCGTTCTCCAGGCGGGCTCCTGACTTCAACAACTTCTTAAAAATAATTCAACCTCCGTTCTCCAGGCGGGCTCCTGATTTCTTCAACTTAAAATATAACAACCTCCATTCTACAGGCGGGCTCCTGACTTCTCCAACTTAAAATTTAACAACTTCCGTTCTCCAGGCGGGCTCCTGACTTCTTCAACTTCTTAAATTCTATCACCTCTATTCTCCAGGCGGGCTCCTGACTTCAACAATTTCTTAAATTTTAACACCTTCATTCTCCAGGCAGGCTCCTGACTTCAACAATTTCTTAAATTTAATTCAGCCTCCATTCTCCAGGCGGGCTCCTGACTTCAACAACTTCTTAAAAATAATTCATCCTCCGTTCTCCAGGCGGGCTCCTGATTTCAACAACTTTTCTCAAAATAATTTAGCCTCTGTTCTCCAGGCGGGCTCCTGACTTCTTAAACTTTGAAAAATAAAATGACATTTGAGTGCGGATGAACCCACAGTATCCTATTCGAGGGAGGATGAACCCAAAGTATCCTATTCGAGGGCAGATGAACCCAAAATATCCTATTCGATGGCGGATGAACCCAAAATATCCTATTCGAGGGCGGATGAACCCAAAATATCCTATTCGAGGGCGGATAAACCCAAAATATCCTATTTGAGGGCGGATAAACCCAAATATCCTATTCGAGGGCGGATGAACCCAAAATATCCTATTCGAGGGCGGATGAACCCAAAATATCCTATTCGAGGGCGGATGAACCCAAAATATTCTCAAAACTTGAAAATGTCTTACCTCAAAACTTGCTGGGGATTATTTTGCTGGGGATGAATTTTCCTTTTCTTCCTTACCCACTCTGGGTTGTCCGACCCTCTTGAAACTTGGTCGAAACTCTGTCGAGGATGCTTCTGCATCTCGATGATCCGCTGGGGATAACACTGCGAACTGCTGAGTAACCCTGCTGGGGATAACACTGCTGAGGATAACTCTGCTGAGTAAATATGTTATCTTACTCCTTCCAAAACTACTTCCTTTTAAGTAGGATGTTTCATTCCTCTGCAAACTACTTCCCCTTTTTTTCTTTTTCTTTTTTCTTGCTAGCTTCTTCCTTCGAAAACTACCTCCCTTAAGACTCGTTTTGCCTTTCCCCGAAAGGAACCGCTGAGGATACCGATTTTCACCAAACTTGTGTTGGACTCCTCGAAACTGCTGGGGATAACCCTGTTGGGGAATTATTTACTTACCTGTTGGGGGATAGAATGTTATCAGCTGGGGATAACACTGTCGAGGATAACACTGCTGGGGAATTCCGATTCCTTCAGAACTAGTGCTTCACTCTTCGGAAGGCTGTTGGGAATGATGCTGGCCTCTTGCTTTTTCTTAGCTCAAGTTTCATCACTTTGTTCTGTCCGCTGGGGAACAACTTCCTCCATTGAAACTTACTATGTTGGGGGCAACACTGGTTCAAAGACCACTTCCCTTGAGACTGGTATTATCTATATTCTTCCCCAAATGGGTACCTGACTTCCAGAAAATTTTCTAAATGGAAGGAAAATTTCTGCCCCAGTTTGATAATATTTCTTGTGGCATGCATTTCCGTCATCAATGCCATTTCCTTTACCTGTTTCAAATCAAACAAAATTTGTTAGTTTAAAACGCGGTGGTTGGTTGTGATACTCCTACTGGGATGGCTTTTCCCTTTCTCCTTCCCTGCTCTGCGTTCCAAACAACTTGCTGGGGATGATATTATTTCTGGGGATGATCCCTTTCTGCTGGGGATATCCCTCTTCTTTTGTGGCATATTTCGGAAACTGTCATTTTCCCGACCTTTTAGTCTCGCATGAATTTCTCCAAATCATGCTCACTGCTTTCCTTGCTTTGTTCATGGGCCTTGGCCTTGAGGTTTATAACCTTGGTTTTGGCAAGGATATCCCTCTTGACACTCGTCAATCCTTTTGTCAATTCCCTTTTGCTGGGGATATCTTTTTTGACACTGGCCTCGCGCTTGTTCCTTGCTGACTATACCACTTGGATGTACTAGTCAGATCTCATCTTGCATGATTGGAAAGTTGATGGCCCATTTTGAAGTCATCTCTCACTTGTTCTGACCAAACAGACTCTATTGGGGAATTTTCTATGAAAGGAGAAAGATAAAAGGGAACAGAATAGAAAAGACAAAGGAAAAAGATGACTCTTTAACAAAAGAGAAAAAAAACCTATCAAACGTAGATACCGACTCTAATGGTCATGATATGCACATGTGGCCTATCCTCCGCCGTCAATCGTCTTTCAAGACCTTCAATTGGCAATTCCCCATCTGATTATCAATCTTATTCGACTTGTAGTGCCCGAAGGGTTTTCACTATCAAGCCTCTATCATTTTGGTTTTTCTCTCAGCTTTCATCGCCTTATGGTATCCGTAAAGATTTTCACCGATAAGACTCTCTCATTTGTATCACTTTCCAGCTGGGGATTTGGAGTGTTGCCGGTATGACTCTTTCTGATGGGATTAGAGTCCTTTCTGCTGTGGAATAGAGTGTTATGTTCACCGGTAAGACTCTCATTTGTCTGACTTGGCATCTTTTGAATACTGATCAGAAGGTCTTCCTTTGGACCGTAATGTGGGTTTTTGGATAGGGCTAGAAAGAAAGGGTATTAAAGGCTAAAAATAACAAATCAATTTGGGGTTCAAAATTACAACCTTCGGAACCATATTTCTTTATAACAAGCGCAACCCTTGCCCCAGTTTCTTGCTTGGGGATTTTTTTTTGTTTTTTTTTTAAATTCTTATTACACCATGACCGAGCCGTGAGGCGCCTACGTATCCTCTTTGAGGAATCAGGTCGAACGTAGTTCCCAATTCGTCTGTTTTCTTCTGACTTTCTTTTGTTTTTTTTTTGTTATCATTTTTCTTTTCTTCTCTTTTTTTTCTTTTCTTTCTTTTTTTTTTCTTCTTTTTCTTTACCCGTCATGCTCGTGTTTTCTAGTCGTTGCTAATGATTCCGAACGAGGGGTATGAAAGAAAAATAAATAAGGCTCAAAAGGGGTAACGAAGGATAAAGTGTTTAGGTAGCAGAACAAAATGCCTTCGTCATTTCAGTCTTCAAAACATGCCAAGTGCAAACAACACACTTTAAATTTGTAGTCTCTTCCGATGGTGCTGGACTTGACAATTATATTCTTCATTTGCCTTTTCATTTGTCATCTCTAAAGCACTGTTGGGCAACACTCTCACTCCCACTATCATGAACGACCCTCATGTTAATTTGGAGAATCTTTCTTTTAACGGTTTTCTTTGTGTTTTACTTGCCTAGTTCCGCGTGACTCGAGCTCCGAATAATCTCAAACCGTCCTTATTTCCTTTAAATGTTCTGATCACCTTTCCGGTGTTTTATGATTAACTTTTAAGATTAGGCCCAAACTGTGTGCTCATGTCATGTCACTAGAATCGGCGCTGACAAAAAATGATAAAAGGACTAAAGAAAAGATTACTGGAAATAATAAAAGACCGGATTTTGCATTAAACTACCGGTGAAATGGTTTGAATAACAAAACAAACGAAACAAACCAAAATAAAATCCTAAAACAAACTGGACAAAACTTAAACAGACCGCTATGACGAAATGGAAAGATAAGAAGGTTTGACATAAGACAATATCCGAATTACAACCCTAATAATCCGGACAACAGAAATGACAACAAAATAAGCCACCAAATGCTTCTCTTTTGCTAACCAAGGAACGGAGCGTCCTCCCACTTTATCAAAACTGGCATCTTAGCCACTGAGCCTCGCATCAGCATTGTCTAGACCATTACCAACTTCAATATCATCAACCTTAGTCAACAAGTTCCCAATAGGATTCGAGTGCTTCTATCATCAGGCCTGATCCCCGCAAAGTGTGCTTTTGGATCTTGTATTTCCGGATTACCACAAACCAACCACCTTCTTTCTTTGTGATTCAAAACAAAACAGGTTAGAATGGACTCAGTCGGTCCTCATTATTAACAACATCTTTTCCCTTTTTTTCTCTTTTTCTTTTCTTTTTCTTTCTTTTTTTCGATTTTTTTTCATTTCATTTTTTCTTCTCTCTTTTTTTCTTCATTTTTTTCATTTTTTTCTTTTTTTTTCGTGGTCGAATCTTATGGAGATTGCCTACGTATCATGACCCCGCATGAATCAGACCTTGCGTAGTTCGGACCAATAAAAGATAAACAATAATAAACATTTTTTTCTTATCAATTTTCATAATAAAACAAATTGGGTTTCAAAGGTTTAAACATGACCTACAAACTCGAAAATCAAACAACCCATATATTCTAATCAAGAGATTTATAAACTCAAAAACAAAAGGCTAGCTCCTTTTCTCCGTTTGACAAATGCAACCGAACGGTTATTTTTGCAAACGTGGCCCCTTCCAAATTTCACATGAATTTTGAGGCAGGGGAGGATTATTTTATGACACTTTACAAACTTGTCCGTTCTTTTACGAAAATAGCCTTTCGACAACTGAAAGATACTCTAAGGCTATTTCGGCAAGAACGGTTTAAGACGCGGCCGAAGCTGGCTCGGCTTATTTTTGACTAAAAATCCAAACGGTATTCACCTGACCGCTGACTCTTTGTTTTTTTCTTTTCAAATTACAATAAAAACCTGGTGTTGCAAACACGGCCCTTCAGCGCCTCGGGGACGAAGATTTTTAAGGCTGTGTGGGTCAACTGGACCAAAAATCCTAAACATGACCCAAAATGTGGCTGTTTATGCAAAGTCAGCCTTCCGGCGTCCCTTTCGGGAACATTCGGCTATGTCTTGACAAAACAGAGTCACCCAACTTCTTTATGATGAAATTAAATTTTGACATATATATATATATATATATATATATATATATATATATATATATATATATATATATATGTATATTTTTTCTTTTGCAAAAGGGGAGGTTGGACATCACCCGACTTACTTATGACTCTTTTTATCGTTTTTCAAAATAGAAAACTCAATATTGCAAACACGACCTTTCAACGCCTCGGGGACGAAAATTTTTAAGGCTGTGTGGGTCAACTGGACCAAATCTTAAACATGACCCAAAAGGTGACTGTTTATGCAAAGTCAGCCTTCCGGCGTCCCTTTCGGGAACATTCGGCTATTTTTGACAAAACAGCATCACTCGACTTATTTATGACTCTTTTTATTGTTTTTTTCAAAATAGAAAACTCAATATCGCAAACACGGCCTTTCAACGCCTCGGGGACGAAGATTTTTAAGGTTGTGTGGGTCAACTGGACCAAATCTTAAAAAATGACCCAAAGGTGGTTGTTTATGCAAAGTCAGCCTTCCGGCGTCCCTTTCGGGAACATTCGGCTATTTTTGACAAAACAGCATCACCCAACTAATTCATGACAAAATTAAAATTTTGACATGTGTTTTTTTTTTATTTATTTGTTTGTTTTTGGCTATTTTAGCAAAAAGGGAGGTAGGACCCGATGAGGGTTGCCTACGTATCTCACATCCGGTGAGAATCAAACCCGCGTAGTTCGGGAACATCATGAATAAGTAAATGGACTAACTTTTTTTTTTTTTTTTGAAGGAAAGACTTATAAAAAAGAAAGGGAGCATTTTTGCAAAGAAGGATTTCTAAGAAAATATTTTTGGAATTTTACTTTCAACGAAAGAAATGCTTCTAAAAGTATTTTTTTTGAATTTTGAATTTTCTTTTCAATTTTGAAAGAAGAAGGAAAATATTTTCGGATTTTTTATTTTATTATATATTTTTTTATTTTTTATTTTTAAATAATTAAAAAGACTTTCTAAAGAAGTCAATAATGGAAAATATTTTTGGATTTTTTGTTTTAAAAATTGGGGGTCTAAAAAAACTTTTCTAGACTTTTGGAAAGACAAATATTTTTGCAACAAATAAAGATATATATACATTTTTTTGGAAATAAAGAAAAACTTTTTGGATTTATATATATATATATATATTTGCAGCAAAAATGAAAACCACTTCAACGCCCGACTCTTTTTATTTTTATTTTTATTTTTGGCATTTTCATAAACAAATAAATAAATAAATAAAAACATTTTAAAACAAGACTCTTTTTCATTTTCATTTTTCATTTTCCTGGCAAAACAAACTATTTTCCTTTTCTATTTTTTTGAAAAACAAGACAGAACAACGACTCTTTTTTTTTCTATTTTTCCTTTGCTTTTAATAAAACAAACTAATAAGACATTTTTTTTTTCATTTTCTCAAAATTTCGGCAGAGTTTTGACAGTATTCGGACATTGGTTTTTTTTTTCAAAAATAAACAATCAATTCCCTAACCGCTATTTCTTTTTTTTTCTTCAATTTCACAATATTCCTAATATTCAAACACCGGTCAGCATGCGGGCGCGAGACAAATAAATGCACGGAAAACAAATAGAATACATCAGGATGGTCTTTTCATAGCAGGTTGCTAGTCCTAGACGGACCCAACCCGTGTGTTGAGTCCCCTAAGTCAAATGCAATGTGATGCAAATAAGCGTTCCTACTAGGGATCCGGCATGAAGTCACGTTATTCTATGTTCAAAACCTGGGTCGGTGTTCTAGACAGTGTACCCGAGCGGACAACTCGAGTTAAGGAAGGAGCTCCTTTCCGGGAATCAAAAGGCCAGCCGACTTAGAAACTTTCCGAGCCTCTTTTATTTAGGGTATGACACTAACAGAATAGGGAGTCTCAACCAGTAAGCACATCCCCGGAGGTAAGAAGAGAAGGTTTCGGCACAGTTTATAGGTACAATTCAAATAATATCAAAGCAGTAAAAAGCATCATTTTGCACATTTAGGCCAAAACATGTAATAAGATCAAATAATAAATAAAGCCAAATATAACAATTCATCTAAGCTCGAATTTCTAACCCTGAACCAGTGGTTCTGGGTTTTTCTAATCCCCAGCACAGTCGCCAGAGCTGTCACACCTCCTTTTTCCGCCCCCGCGAGGGTGCAAGGGAGTTTTTCCAATTAAAGGACAATCGAAACGGGATTGGTTTATTTATTTCAGAGTCGCCACTTGGGAGATTTAGGGTGTCCCAAGTCACCAATTTTAATCCCGAATCGAGGAAAAGAATGACTCCATATTACAGTCTGCGCACCAGAAATCCGGATAAGGAATTCTGTTAACCCGGGAGAAGGTGTTAGGCATTCCCGAGTTCCGTGGTTCTAGCACGGTCGCTCAACTGTTATATTCGGCTTGATTATCTGATTTTATACAAATATGAACTTATGTGCAAAATTTTATCTTTTTACCGCTTTCTTACTTATTGTTATTATTTTACGAGAATTGCAACGTCGTGGAAACATATCTCGAACCACGTTACATCAATGCACCCGTAGTTGTTTGGCATATCTCGACTCGGTTGAGATTTGGATTTGGGTCACATAAATGTGCACCCGAGTTAAGGAAAATTAAATTATTAAAGGCGCACCTAAAGCGACTAGCGTATCATTTTCTTTGGGTAGGGCCGTGGAATTTTGCTAAACGGTCCGTCCCGGAATCTAAGCAATTTTAAAGCAAATAGTTACTGAGGGCCCCACAATTTTGTATTTTTATTCGGCGAGGCTCGTCTCATTCTTATTTTTTTTAAAGAAATTTGCAACGTCATGGACACGCATCTCGAACCACGTCACAATCAATGTACCCGTGATTAGAGACACATTTCGACTCCGTTGAGATTTGGATTTGGGTCACATAAATGTGCACCCGAGTTTAAGAAGGTAAGATTTATTAAAATCCGCGCCTAAAGCTATTAGCGTGTTATTAATTTTTTTTTTTGGGTAAGGCCGTGGAGTTCGCTAAGCGGCTTGTCCCGAGTTTTCAGTAATTAACACATACATTTTATTTGTGAGAGCCCCACAATCTATTCGTTTTATTTGGCGAGGCTCATTTTTATTTAAAAGGCAAACGTAAGGCAACTACAATTTTCTACTTTGCGATGTCATGGAAAATTCAACTGATGGCACACCTCGATTTCTAAAGGACTAAAATTAATTAAGTGGAGGCCATGGGTTATAGATTGAACTTATTTGATGAAAAGAGTATTTTTTGTGGAATTAAAATTACTACTATGATTTTAAAATTACTACTGCACGTATAAGCAACTATTAAGACAAACTAAAATAATTAACATCTTTCAGAATGTGTACAAACACCTATTGTGACAAATATTTGGATAACAATAATCTAAACATGAAGAAACAAAATGCCCAATAACTACTTAAAGTAACGAAACAAAGGAAAAGACATTCACGGCCAAATTTCAATACAATACGGAGTTAATTAGAAAGAAATAGCAATTCACAAACATCATGTATACATGTCTCGCTCAATTGCATACTATTCGCATGAACTAGGATTGTATTTCAACAATCACATATGCATATTACCAAAAGCAAATATGAAGGACATGGGCAGAGGTGACCTACTTGTGATTAATGTCTGATGCGTTGGAACTGCAACGAAACCTCGGACAACAACCTCGACGTACCGGACCTCGACGAACAACGACGACCTCAACGGAAATAGAAAGCTCGAACCAAGACTGTCAGCGACCCGAAATGTTGGCTGCTGCTGGTTTCTTCCGATGCAGCAGACTGATATGAGAAGATGAAGCAGTAGGGGTCGTTTGGATGTGAGGAAGAAGCAGACTGCTGGTTCTTCGGACTGAAGGAGAAGAACTGGGGCGACGAAGCAGGTGGTCGACGAAGCAGGTGGTCGACGAAGGAGAAGAACGCAGCAACAGCTGCTCGGCGGGCTGCTAATTCGGGGTTTGAGCTACCATTTTCGTGTAGCTAGAGCAGGTTTTTCGACCGGTTGCGATGGAGCTTGGAGGAGAAGGAGTGGTGGTTTGCTGGCAGTTTGGGCAGTAGGGTCGACGAGAGGAGCTGGGCAGCAGCCGCAGCAATGGTGGTTTCACGGGCTGCCCATAGCTGCTGGACGACGGGGAGGTGAGCGGGTGGCGGGGAGCTGGTGGTTTATGCTACTGGCAGAACTACGGGAGAGGGGGGGCCGTTGGTGCGACGATGGGGGAAGGACGTGAAGCAGCTGCAGCAACTGCTGCTCGACGGGGTGGTCGACGCGACGGAAAACTGGTGGTTTGGACGTGAAAGCAGAAGAAGCAATCCAACCTTTTACGTTTTTTTTTCGTTTTCTTCAGTTAAAAAAATCAAGCGGAAGGTGAGCCGTGCCTTCTTCAAATTTTGTTTTTCCAAAATTTTTTGTTTTCCCCCCTTTTCACGTTCTGTCCCCTTTCTTTTTCCCAATTTTTGCTTTTTAAATTTTAAATCCCTTTTGCCTTCTCACGTTAGCTTTTTTTTTGTCCGTATTTTTCTTTTTTTTAAAAATCCCCCCATCCCCTTCTGTCTGTTCTTTGTTACACTATTCCAAGAAATGGACCTTACGTGTGTAGGGGTCCAAGACCTGTGTCCCCCATGCGTGGTGGAGTTCCCGTATGTGGTGTTCTGTCCGTGTTCCCCACGCGTGTCCCCCATGCGTGGTGGAGTTCCCGTATGTGGCTCGGATTATTATGGGCTAGGTCCGAAAATTAGGCCTAAAAACGGGTAGTTTGAACCCAAATATTATTCTTTTGCCCGGACCCGAGAATAAGAACACGACGTTGTTCAACTAATCCTATGTAAGCAAAATAACTACCAAAATAAGACTGTCATTTAAAACAAAAGTATTTTTTAATATTTATTTCAAGATTAAAATAGCTCCAAAACATTAATAAAACTATTTTTGTAATTTTCATTTTTATATAAAGATAAAATATAAAGTATTATTTTTTTGTGTTTTCTAAAGATTAAATGACTATAAAACGTTACCGAAACTATTTTGTTTTGTAATTTTCGAAATTATATGAAGATAAAAATATAAAGCACTTTTTTTTTGTATTTTTAAAAGATTAAAATGACTACAAAACATTAATAAAACTATATTTTTTGTAATTTTTTGAAATTATATAAAGTATAAAAATAAGGTACTATTTTTTATATTTTTCAAGTTTATGAGAAATACATAAACTAAAATGTTTATATATAAATATATATATTTTGTAATTTTTCCTTTTGCGACGAAATAAAGTAAAATAGTCAAAATTAGCTAAAATAGCTATATTAGACCTAAATTAAAAATTCGCGCCAAAAATGTGAAAATTCTTGGGGAGGGTCAAAAATCACACGTCTACAGTATGAAATTAGTAAAAAATTAAAAACTTTGATACCCAAAAATTAAACAAAACAAAATTACTTCTTTTTAGCCCAAGAATCTGAAATTAAAAAAAGTTCAAAACTTTGAGTATAAAACAAAGATTGTACCACGATACCCAAATATTGTACACAATAGAAGATTGTTTTTTCATCCCCATTAGTAAGAAACTACAAAATTTGAATCTTAAAATATAGGAACAAAACTAAAAATTGGAAAAAACAAAAATGTTTTAAGCAAAAGAAATACTTACCAATACAGAAAGTGATAGAAATTTGTTATGGGTGAGAGTAATATGGAAGACAGAAGCAATGAATGTATAGGAATGAATTAGGTTATGGGAGCAGTGAAGCTGAAGGTGAAGTAGCGGCAGATTAGAGAAAGAAATAGGGAAAAAGTTTTCCCAGTAGTCTTATTTGGGTGACGATTTCATTGTCTTGTAGGGGGGGGGAATATTTTCATTAATTGTAACATTTGCAGCGAACTTTATATAAGATATTTTTATATTACGCTTATAAAGAGATACAATATTATTAATTAGTTTAATAATATAACAACTCTTCAAAAATGTTGCATTATGATTAATAAGTGTTGCCACATAAAAAGTGTATTGGCAACATTTAAAAAGTGTGGTCTTTATATTTTAAGAGCACACTTTTTAAGGGTGGCCTTAAAAACCGTAGCCGAAGACTCTAATTAAAGGTCACACTTATAAAGTGTATCTATATATATATATTTTGGCAACACTTTTCAAGCGCGGTCTATAATTAGTGTGGTTGTAGGCCTAAAATGTTGTAGTGAGAATAACGTAAAAAGTAAAGTCTTAATACAAACATAGAAATAATCACAGTCAGAATCAATTAACCCAAGGGATTCCCTCCAATTAAGGAATCACTGCTTAACGGATACTAACAGGGTTAATTTAGGAAAGAAATCAGTTTGGGACAGATTGATTATTGTCATATAAGGGGGCAGTAAAAGTATGAAGTAAATAATTGAGACTAAGTACAAAATATGCTTAGTTTTGGGAAAGGATTCAGCAAGGTAAAACATCACAATAATTAAAAGAGGGGGATCAATTAATTTAAACAAACGAGTAAAATTAGGGTTCATAAGAAACTTTTGCAATCACTCGCAATATTGAGGGAATCAGGATCAATCAAGAAAGAAAAATGATTCTGCACTTCAACATATAAATAGAATGAACAGAAGTATCAAACATGCAATGCCAAACACATTGGCAAAAGAAACAACATAAACATACAGTAGTAGCAGGAATAAGCTAGGATTCAGTAGTAAAAGAGATCTACTCGAAGCACAGTAGTCAACAAGGTCAGGTAGTCACATAGAATCAAAAGTGAAGAAGGCATAGTAACATGTAAAGAGAGTCAGAAACAAGTAAAAGGTCTCACGGTAACAAGTGAGGAAAATCTTTTAAGAAATTAAGGTTTTTACAATAGGCGAGTTTAAGAGATGATAAGTGTCACGACCCAAACCCCGCTCCGGTCGTGATGGCGCCTCTCGTGAAGACAAGGCTAGCCAACAAACCCATATCGCCTTTTCAAAAATAGTTAAACATTAATAAACAGTTTAAATATGATTTAATGATATAATTAACGGAAGCACAACCCGACACAGCCCTAACTGGGGTGTCACAAGTCATGAGCATTTACTAGGGTATAAATACAACTGAAAGCCTGGGGTGTACAAATACAGACTAATGAAATGAGAAGAGAGAAAAGTAGTGTTACGAACGCCGACAGCTACCTTGCTAAACCCTGATGACTCTGCCTCCGATCAGCAAAAACACACCTGAATCTACACACAAGGTGAATAGAGTAATGTGAGTGCTCTGACTCAGTAAGTAATAATAATAAATAAAGACTTAAGGCAAGAAATCACGCAAAAATACAAGGTATTCCATCCTGAAGCAGTAAAATCATTTTAAACAGTAAAGCAGTGAGAAATCAAGTGAAAATCCCTTTTTTCCAACAAGTAAAGCAAGTAGTTTACAAGTGAGTAACAAAAATGACAGAAATGTAAACAGCCCCTCGGGCAAAATAAGTACAACAAACCGCCCCTCGGGTATAATATCAACAGAACCAGCCCCTCGGGCTCAATATAAGAACAGTGCCAGTCCCTCGGATTCAATATCAGAACAGTAACAGCCCCTAGGGCTCATTATCAGAACAGTAACATCCCCTCGGGCTCAATATCAGAACAGTAACAGCCCCTCGGGCTCAATATCAGATCAGTAACAGCCCATCAGGCTCACTGTCGGAATAGTATCAGCCCCACGGGCTACCTCACAATCACTCATATCAGCCTCTCGGGCATAGTATCAATCACGTAGAACAATGGGTACCCGTGCTCTTTGTTGATGTGCAGACTCCGAAGGGGCCCCTTACGGCCCAAGCGCTATATCAAGCCACCTCGTGGCATCATCACTCAGCATATCCTCACATCACTCAAGCCACCACGTGGCATATAAAGTATCTCAGGCCCTCAGCCTCATATCACTGGGTCTCACATCACTCAAGCCACCGCATGGCATATAAAGTATCGTAGGCCCTCGGCCTCATATCACTCGGCATATCCTCACATATGGCCCTCGGCCTCACTCAGTCCGAAAATCATCATAAGCCCCTCGGGCATTTGTAAAACAGTAGTTCTCAGCCCAAAATACCATTTAGAAATATCATTTGAGTTTTCAAATCTTCATAAAAGCGGTTGAGTTTGTAAAATAATAATTATAAACAGGACTAAGTTTAAATATAAGTCAAAACAGTGAGGAAATAGTGATAAAAATTCTCGAAGGATTCAAATAATTGGCACGAAGCCCAAGTATGGCAATCAGCCAAAATCATGATGATAACAAATAAGTTTCAATCAAATATGCGTAAAATCATCAATTGGGATCGCCAAGTCACAATCCCCGATAGTAAAATACTCTGCGTTCATCATCCAACGCGTGTCTCGCCTCAATATAACACTACGATGTGCAAATTCGGGGTTTCAAACCCTCAGGACATCATTTACAATCATTACTCACCTCGAACCGGCTAATCCTCTAGCTAGCGATGCCTTTGACTCTCAAATCGACCTCCGAATGCCTCGAATCTAGCCACAATAATTCGATTCAGTTAATAAAAATTATAGGAATTAATTCCATATGAAATTCTACATTTTCCATTAAAAATCCGAAATTGCACTCAAAATTCGCTCGTGGGGTCCATATCTCAAAACCCGACAAATATTACGGAATATGAAACCTCATCCAACCACGAGTCCAACCATACCAATTTTACTAAAATCCGAGATCAACTCGACCCTCAAATCTTCAAATTAAACCAAGAGGGTTTTCAATATTTTCCCAACTAAAATCACCAATTAAATGCCAAAACTAGTAATAGATTCGGGTAATCTAACCAAAATTAAGTTAAGAACACTTACCCCGTTGTTTTCTCTGAAAATCTCCCGAAGATTGCCTCACCCCGAGCTCCAATTTGGTAAAAATGGAAAATGGGACGAACATTCTGTCCAGAAATTCGGTGGTTACTGTTCACGCATTTTACTGTTCATAGTTACTGTTCACGGTTCCTTCTTGCTGTAGCACCACAATTTCCTCAGCCTAGGCTTATCACATGAAAACCAAGCATAAAGCTACACCGTCTAAGGCTCCTAAGCCGCTGAATACTCTTTAAGTGTTCTCCAAAGCCATTACCTTCACATTCCCGATACTGATATATAGAATCCCATAATTAATATAGAAAATACCACAAGTGTTTCCATCTTCCACTAAAACTTAGTTTCTATCTATAAGTACAACTTAGAAGCCTCCAATTATTGCATGTAGAGTTTTGAACACAATAGGACCATTCTCTAGAGTCATCTACACTACTCAAACCGTAGTTAGATTGATTAAACGAACCGAACAACCTGTGCTTCATTAGCACTCCGACACAACAGAATGTGACCTTATTCCAATATAACCAAGCAACTTCCTGCTCTATGCACCGAGAATTCGTTACCAACCACAACTCAAGTCATTCCCCGATTCTCGTACACTCATAAAGCATAACATAGCCTTTATTGAAATTTACTTTACTCGAGCCACAACTGATTTACAAATACGCCTCGAACTGGAACCATTAGAGAACACAACCGTGCAATCAACTATTCAATAGCGGACTCCCCCACTTGGCTCGAAGCCATAGATCAACACACGCTCAATAACTTATAATGATTATACTCTATTGATGCCATGATACCATAATGAGATTAAATTCAAATCTTTTATAAGCTTGTGAAAACACAGATCATCTAGAATTTTAACTCTTCTGCAAATCTCCCATTCAACTCTCGCAATAGTTACACCCACTCACTAAGCGACCCAATTTAAGTTGCAACACATATCCTTCACTCGCAAATCTAACTGACACGTAAGGATCGTACACCCTCAGAACACTTCGCAAGAGAAAACCCACCTTCTTCGCCTTAAACTAACATTTATGTATACCTTCCACCGTCATAAACATTACGCAGTCACTTAATCTTCTTGAGTATGAACTCATACCGCAACATGAAATTTACTTCACTCCCAACTAGGACACATGAAAAGACTATTTGCAGTCCCATAACTCAGGGTTATACATCAAATCAAGATGGATACCTCTCGCAGTACTAACATACTCATCACATAGTTATCCATCCATCACTCCCACTAATAGGGACACTACCGAACATATAAGTTCAAAAATACTTGCTCACACAATCAGCACCTCGGTGCTCAAGTCATAGGCAAATATTCGGCCGCAAGTCCTCCAGACTGGCCCAATATCAAACTCACAGAGATCACATCTCGCCCCTCGATCGGGGAATCACAAGCCATCAAGGCACATCTGATACTGAGCGCTCATGCACGCATACGAACGCGTAGAAGGAATTCAAAGAGTTACATTTCAAGCTGAATCAAAGGACGCACTATAAGAATACAAGAATGAGAAGTTTTCCTAAAGATTCTGCAGCCTCTCGAGGATAAATATAGACGTCTCTGTACCGACCTACGAGACTCTACCAAACCTGCTCATAACTTATGAGACCTATGTAACCTAGGCTCTGATACCAACTTGTCATGACCCAAACCCCTCTCTGGTCATGATGGCGCCTCTCGTGAAGACAAGGCCAGCCAACAAACCCATATCGCCTTTTCAAAAATAGTTAAACATTAATAAACAGTTTAAATATGATTTAATGATATAATTAATGAAAGCACAACCTGACACAACCCTAATCGGGGTGTCACAAGTCATGAGTATCTCCTAGGGTATAAATACAACTGAAAGTCTGGGGTGTACAAATAAAGACTAATGAAATGAGGAGAGAGAAAAGCAGTGTTGCGAACGCCGGCAGCTACCTTGCTAAACCCTGATGACTCTGCCTCCGATCAGCCAAAACATACCTAAATCTGCACACAAGGTGTAGGGAGTAATGTGAGTACTCCAACTCAGTGAGTAATAATAATAAATAAAGACTGAAGGCAAGAAATCACGCAAAAACACAAGGTATTCCATACTGAAGCAGTAAAATCACTTTAAATAGTAAAGCAGTGAGAAATCAAGTGAAATCCTTTTTTTTCAACAAGTAAAACAAGTAGTTTACAAGTGAGTAACAAAAATTATAGAAATGTAAACAACCCCTCGGGCAAAACATGTACAACAAACCACCCATCGGGCATAATATCAATAGAACCAGCCCCTCGGGCTCAATATTAGAACAGTGCCAGCCCTCGGGCTCAATATCAGAACAGTAACAGCCCCTCGGGCTCAATATCAGATCAGTCACAACCCCTCGGGCTCACTCTCAGAATAGTATCAGCCCCTCGGGCTACCTTACAATCACTCATATCAGCCCCTCGAGCATAGTATCAATCACTCAGAACAATGGGTACCTGCGTTCACTGTGGGTGTGCAGACTCCGGAGGGCCCCCTTACGTACTAAGTGCTATATCAAGCCACCTCGTGGCATCATCACTCAACATATCCTCATATCACTCAAGCCACCACGTGGCATATAAAGTATCTCAGGCCCTCGGCCTCATATCACTCGGTCTCACATCACTCAAGCCACCGTATTGCATATAAAGTATCGCAGGCCCTCGACCTTATATCACTCGGCATATCCTCACATATGGCCCTCGGCCTCACTAAGTCCGGAAATCATCATAAGCCCCTCGGGCATATGTAAAACAATAGTTCTCAGCCCAAAATACCATTTAGAAATATCATTTGAGTTTTCAAATCTGCATAAAAGCGGCTGGTTTGTAAAACAATAATTATAAACAGGACTGAGTTTAAATATAAGTCAAAAAAGTGAGGAAATAGTGATAAAAATTCCCGAAGGATTCAAATAATTGGCACGAAGCCCAAGTATGGAAATCAACCAAATTCATGATGATAACAAATAAGTTTCAATCAAATATGCGTAAAATCATCAATCGGGATCGACCAAGTCACAATCCCCGATAGTAAAAGACCCCGCGCTCATCATCCAGCGTGTGTCTCACCTCAATATAGCACTACACTGTGCAAATCTGGGGTTTCAAACCCTGTGGACATCATTTACAATCATTACTCACCTCGAACTAGCTAATCCTCTAGCTCGCGATGCCTTTGTCTCTCAAATCGACCTCCGAATGCCTCGAATCTAGCCACAATAATTATATTCAGTTAATAAAAATTATAGGAATTAATTCCATATGAAATTCTACATTTTCCATTAAAAATCCGAAATTGCACTCAAAATTCGCCCACGGGGCCCACGTCTTGGAACCCAACAAAAATTACGGAATATGAAACCTCATCCAACCACGAGTCCAACCATACCAATTTTACTAAAATTCGACATCAACTCGACCCTCAAATCTTCAAATTAAACCAAGAGGGTTTTCAATATTTTCCCAACAAAAATCAACAATTAAATGCCAAAACTAGTAACAGATTCGGGTAATCTAACCAAAATTAAGTTAAGAACACTTACCCCATTGTTTTCTCTGAAAATCTCCCGAAAATCGCCTCTCCCCGAGCTCAAATTTGGTAAACATAGTCCCATTTTTAGAACTCAACATCCTCTCCACGGGTACTGTACACGGATGCTGTTCATAGGTACTGTACATGGTGCTGTACAAGGATATTGTTCACGTAGGTGTGGTTACTCTTCACACGTGCGAAAAATGCAGAAAATGCCCAGAAAATTGTAGCAGCTTTTCTTTTCACTAAAAATGCTCTAACTCCATCATACGAACTCGGAATTCGATGATTCTTGTTCCTATGAGTCACAAATAATAATACGAACATAGCCCTTCAGTCGAAACTCAATTCGGAGCTCATTTGCTCAGTTCAATACCCATTTCGCTCGTTAAACAATTAACTCATGTTTCGTGTCAAAAACTCAATCGCGACTTGATGAAATTAGACCAAACTTTCCAGATCAGTCCTATAATTCATTATCAAAATTCCGGAAGTCTCGAAATCAAATTTCGATCTCTAGAACTAAAAATGGACCTTTGGATCATTACATGCTTATGCTCAAAACGGCAAAATCTTCCAAAAACTCTTCCAAAACATATCCGAGCCTCATGGGACACCAACCAAACATGTCAACACACCCCATAACATAATTCAAACTTGTTCCAACCTTCGGAATGCTCAAAACAAGATCAAAACATCAAATCACCCTCGGATTCAAGCCTAAGAATTCCAAAACTTTCGAAATCCGATTTCGATCAAAACGTCAACAAAATGACGTCCAAATGACCTGAAATTTTGCACACACATCACAAATGACATAACGAAGCTACAGCAACTCTCGAAATTCCATTCCGAACCTCGGATCAAAATCTCACCTATCAACCGGAATTCGCCAAAATATTAACTTTTCCAATTCAAGCCAAATCCTTCCACGGACTTCCAAAATGCATTCTGATCGCGCTCCTAAGTCATAAATCACCCAAAGAAGCTATCCAAATCATAAAATTTCCGATCTGAGCTCATATACAAATAAGTCAACTCTTAGTCAAACCTTTCAAATTCAAAGCTTTCAACTAAGACTGTTCCTTCAAATTCATTCTGATTTTTTCCTGAAAACCAAAACCAACGATCTACATCAATCATAATACGTTACACGGGGAAAGTCATGCCTGGGAACTAGCGATCAAAGTGCAAAAGTTCAAATCGACCAGTCGGGTCGTTACAATAAGAACTCAGAATCAGATGAGTCACAAAAAGAAAAGAGAGTCAGAAACAAAGAACTTAATCGAACAAGTATACATTCAAACAAACAGTTTTAGAACTCGGATAAGACTAAAAGACCTAGGATTTTCAACAACGATCGAGTTTAAATGATGGTAAAAGCTCAGAATCAAATAATTCAAACAAGGACAAAGAACTTAATCGAATGAGTATACACTCCAACAACAAGGACAGTTTCAGAAACCGGATTAGACCAAAAAAAGAATTAGGGTTTTCAACATACTGAATCAAGTAGAAGGAAAGCATAGCCAAGTCGTTTGAACATAGTAAAATCATAAACAACATTAAAATTAGAGAAAAGATCTTTTTAAAAAGATTTAAGAGAAAACCTTAATCATTGAGAAATGAAGAGTCATTTTGAAAGAAAATCGAAGAAACTTCGAGAAAACACTTAAGGAGTTCATAATAAGTACAGATCTAAGATACATCTGGAGAAAATAGAAAGATCTTAAAGGTTAGGGTTTCAGAGAACCCAGAAAAGTGAGAAAGACTTTGAAAAGTTACCAATCTAGCGAAAAGTCAAGGATCTGACTTGAACATGGATGGCTAAAGAAGGGCCATGAACATAAGTTGAGTAAGGTCTAGACCAGATCTCTTTGAATCTGGCCATGAAATCACACAAACGGGCCACTAGAAGATGTAGGAGGCCGGTATACATCTCAAACGTCCATGGGAGACCATGGATTAGGTGGGGATTAAGGTGGATTAGGGTGGAATTGGGTGGCGTTGGCTAGGGTTCATATGAGGCTATAGAGAGAGTTTGAGAGAAAGGGGTTCAAGGGCAGCGGGTGGTGAAAAGTGAATTAGGTTAAGGGGTCATTTGGGTTTAATTATGGAAGAGTGAATGTGGTCGTTGATCTGAATGATCAATGGCCTAGATTAAAAGGGTAGGTGGAGAATCTAGGTTTGGGTCAGTTAGAATTGGGTTGGGGTCAGGCTTAATTGAAACTGAGCTTTGGAAATTGGGTTTGATTTGGGGATAGATTTAGGCTAAAAATTAAATACAAATGGGTTGTTATTTAAATAGCCAATTTTCCCCTTTTTAAATTATAGAAAATAGTAAATAAATTTCTGAAAATAAATTGAAAGCACTGGAATGATTTATAACACATAAATAAAAACTTAAAAATATATAGCTTTATTTTATGAATATAAAACACAATTAAATCTTAAAAAGGCTAATATTGCAATTATATGCAATTAGCTTTAAAAAATACTAAATAAAATTGTAAAATATGTAAAAATTACCTTAGCCATATTGTTTTATAAATATAAAGATCCAATAAATGAATCATCAAAAAATAATAATTTTGGACATAATTATTGGAATTTTATGAATGAAAAAGGGAAATAAATCGATTTAAAAACCTTTAAAAATTATGAAAAAAATAATAAAACATCTGGACATGCTTATGTATGCATTTATATGCTATTTTGAAAGTATTTTGCATATTGAAAATATATAGAGAAAAATTGGGTATCAACAAGAAGTTACCCTTTGCTTTATTAGGGTACCGCACCACGGTTCGCACATCAACCGAGGCAACTCAGTACATGTTGGTTTATGGTACTGAGGCTGTCATCCCAGCCGAGGTAGATATTCCTTCTTTAAGAATCATACAGGAAGTCGAACTCAACGATGCAGAGTGGATAAGGAGTCGCTATGAACAGTTGGCCCTTATCGATGGAAAGAGGATGAACGCACTGTGTCAGGGCCAACTTTATCAGAACAGATGTCCAGAGCTTTCAACAAAAGGGTCAAACCAAGACAGTTCGCACCAGGGAAATTGGTATTGAAGAAGATCTTCCTACATCAAGATGAAGCTAAAGGGAAATTCTCCTGTCACGACCCCCGGTTCGCCCTCCACCATCGTGACGTCACCTAGTCTCTACGACTAGGTAAGCATACAATGGAAGAAGATAGCCAAAACTTGCAGAAGTAAAACAATTTAAAAATAAAAATAAGGTAATAACAATGTTAAATGTGTCGCTCGGCATACACCATATTTATATAGATCTCAAAACCAATATCTAAATCCAAGACCTGGAAACCCAAGAATCACAAGCTAAGATCAATACTATATAGCTCTAACTCCGGAATGTCTAATAAGAACAAGAAAGTACATAAGGGCTAAATACTAAAAGCATGAATAGAAAGGGATTTCTCGGTCTGCGGATGCGGCAGATGTACCTCTAAGTCTCTAGAGCAGTCGCCTCCCTAAAGGATAGTAGGCCTGATCAGTGGTACTTGGATCTGCACATGAAAAACATGCGCATAAGGGGGTAGTGATGAGGAAGGTCAGGGCCTACTGAGGCTAAATAAATATCAAGATCAACAGTATAGAAGAGAACAATATAAATGAATTACGACAGTAAAATAACACAAGATGTACCGGACAACAATAACTATATAAAAACAGGGTAAACATGGAAAGGAAGTACAGATCAGCACCAATAATAAACATAGGGGATCTCCCACGATACCGTCCTATAGTACCATATGTACATATCCAATGGATCTCCCGGTATCCCGTCCTATAGTCCAACTCATAGTGCGCGGGGATCTACCGGAATCCCGTTCCGTAGTCCCAATGTAAATACCCAGTACTGGGGGAATCTACTGAGTGTTTTCCTGTAGTTCCATATAATTGTGCAGGGGGATCTATCGAGAATCTAACCCGTAGTCCCAAGGTAAATGTGTAGGGGGATCTACTGAGAATCTAACCCGTAGTCTCAAAGTAAACAGACAAGGGGGAGCTACCGGAATCCCACATTCGTAGTCCCAAAATAAATACATAGCATCAGCAAGAAGATACACGGAAATGGCAAATTTTCATTTTAAGGAAATAAGTGATTCTAGCCTAGCATGCTGCACAGAATTCAAGTAAGCCAGGTTGAATCAAATAAAGCAATTAAGTCACTTAGACATGCTTTCCTAAGCTAACAATAGGCTTTATAGTGCAAGAAATAGAAGCAGGAAAGGAAACATACTAGTAATTACTTAAAAATGGATTTCCAATAATTAGCCAAGTACGCACTCGTCACCTCACGTACAAGTCATTTCAATTACCAAATATACCAATCCTAAGGGGAAGGTCGCCCACACAAGGTTAGACAAGCCACTTACTTCGAACCAGCTTAAAGCCAACCCGAAACCATGCTCTTGCCACGAGTACTCGATTCCAAATGGCCCAAATCTATTCAATTCAATCGCATAATGTAAATAACACTTCAAGTAACTGATTCTACAATTAAATTCTAAGCTAATACGCGAAATTATGTAAAATGACCAAAATGCCCCATGAGCCCACATCTCAAAATCGGGTGAAATTTACATTTTCAGAAACTGCGTACTCTCACGAGTCTATACATAATAAGAACACTGAAATCGGAGTCCAAATGACCCCTCAAATCCTCATTTAAAGGCCTCTTAAACTCAAGCCCTAATTACTCGTTTTTCACACATTTCTCACCACTAATTAGGTCTTTAATCACATAAAAATGAGTTATGAAGTCAAGGATGTTACCTCCAAGCGATTCCCCTTTGTTTTCCTCAAAAATCTATCTCAAAAGCTTCAAACCCGGATGAAAATGGTGAAAGAATCCCGCTTCTACGGACACAACGTTGCATCTGCAATTTTCATTAAAATGGCAACTTCCGCATCTGCGGACCTCTAACCGCAGGAGCGGTTCCGCTTTTGCGAGCTCTTCACCGCATCTGCGGTTCTTGAGGAATTGACACAAAGCCGCTTTTGGCTTTCAATCAAAAACTCAACCAAAACACATCCTCAGGTCACACACATCCCAAATGACACAACCAAACTACTGCAACTCTCGGAATTCCATTCCGACCCTCGGATCAAAATCTCGCTATCGAACCGGAAACTTCATAAATTCAACCTTCGGCGTTTCAAGCCTAAATTAGCTACGGACCTCCAAAACACAATCCAAACATGCTCCTAACCCCAAAATCACCCAACGGAGCTAACTGAACCATCAGATTTCCATTCTGAGGTTGTCTTCACACTATTTCGACTGCGGTCAACTTTCCAACACTTAGGCTCTCATTTAGGGACTAAGTGTCCCAAAACTCCCCGAAACTCAAAACCGAACATCCCGGCAAATCACATTAACAGAAATAAACTTGGGGAAAGAAGTTAATAGGGGATCAGGGCATTAATTCTTAAGACGACCGACCGGGTCATCACATCCTCCTATACTTAAACATTCGTTCGTCCTCAAACGAGCATAGAGACATACATGTAGTAGTGAAAAGATGAGGGTAATGGATGCGTATATCCTGCTCGATCTCCCAGGTCACCTCCTTGACCGGCCGACCCCACCACTGAACCTTCACTGATGCAATATTCTTTGACCTCAGCTTTCTAACTTTCCTGTCCAATATTGCCACTAGCTCCTCAACATAAGATAGATCCTTGTCCAACTAGACTGAACTGAAATCCAACACGTGCGACGGGTCACCATGATACCTCTGGAGCATCGAAATATAAAATATCGGATGAACTCCTGCCAAGCTAGGAGGTAAGGCAAACTCATAAGCAACCTCCTCAACACGCCTCAATCTCTCCAAAGGTCCAATAAACCTCGGACTCAACTTCCCTTTCTTCCCAAATCTCATAACGCCCTTCATAGGCGAAACCCGAAGCAGAACCCGCTCTCCAACCATATAGGAAACATAATGAACCTTCTGGTCCGCGTAACTCTTCTGTCTAGACTGGGCTGTACGAAGTCTATCCTGAATCACCTTAACCTTCTCTAAAGCATCTTGTACCAAGTCTGTGCCCAATAGTCTAGCCTCAGCCGGTTCAAACCAACCCACCAGGGATCTACACTGCCTCACATATAAAGCCTCATACGGTGTCATCTGAATGTTGGACTGATAGCTGTTGTTATAAGCAAACTCCGCCAATAGCAAGAACGGATCCCAAGACCCTCCAAACTCAATCACACACGCACGGAGCATATCCTCAAGAATCTGAATAGTGCACTCGAATTGTCCGTCTGTCTGAGGGTAAAATGTTGTACTCAACTCCACCCGAGTACCTAACTCATGCTGAACGGCCCTCCAGAACCGTGATATAAACTGAGTACCCCTATCTGAGATGATAGACATTGGAATACCATGCAAACGAGCAATCTCCTAGATATAAATCTCCGCCAACCGCTTCAAAGAATAAGTAGTGCACACAGGAATAAAATGAGCGGACTTGGTCAGCCAATCCACAATCACCCAAACAGCATCGAACTTTCTCAAAGTCCATAGGAGCCCAACTACAAAGTCCATGGTGATCTGCTCCCACTTCCATTCCGGAATCTCTATCTGCTGGAGAAACCCACCCGGTCTCTGGTGCTCATACTTCACCTGCTGACAGTTGAGGCACCAAGCTACAAATCCAACTACATCCTTCTCCATCCGCCTCCACCAGTAGTGCTGCCTCAAATCCTGATACATCTTTGAGGCACCCGGATGAATTGAATACTGCAAGCTATAGGCCTCCTCTAGAATCAACTCCCAAAGCCCCTCAACATTTGTTACACAAATCCGACCCTGCATCCTCAATACCCCATCAATAGTCACATCTCTGGCATCACCATGATGGACCTTGTCCTTGAGGACAAGAAAATGAGGGTCATCATACTGCCGCTCCCTGATACGATCAAATAAGGAAGACCGAGTAACCACGCAAGTTAGAACCCAATTGGGCTCTGAAAGATCCAATCTCACAAACTGGTTGGCTAAGGCCTGAACATTCATCGCCATAGGCCTCTCCGATGATGGTAAATAAGACAAACTCCCCAAACTCTCTGCCCGACGACTCAAAGCATCGGCCACTATATTGGCCTTGCCCGAGTGATACAAAATAGTGAAGTCATAGTCATTCAGCAACTCTAACCACCTCATCTGGCGCAAATTTAGATCCTTTTGCTTGAACAAGTGTTGCAAGCTTCGATGGTCAGTATAAATCTCATAGGGAACCCTGTATAAATAATGGCGCCAAATCTTCAGGGCATGAACAATGGCAGCTAACTCATGGTCATGAACAAGGTAGTTTTTCTCATGCATCTTCAATTGTCTGGACGCATAGGCAATCACCCAACCGTCCTACATCAACACCGCTCTGAGGCCAACCCTCAAGGCATCACAATAGACCATATAAGACCCCGAACCTATAGGCAGTATCAAAATTGGGGAAGTGGTCAAAGCTATCTTGAGCTTCTAAAAGCTCGCCTCACACTCCTCCGTCCACTGAAACGGAGCACCCTTCTGGGTCAACCTGGTCATAGGGGCTGCAATCGATGAAAACACCTCCACAAAATGACGGTAGTAGCCAGCCAAACCAAGGAAACTGCCGATCTCAATAGAAGGATGGTCTGGGCCAACTCTGCATGGCCTCTATCTTCCTCGGATCCACCTGAATACCCTCACTCGATACCATGTTGCCTAATAATGCCACTGAATCCAACCAAATCTCACATTTCAAGAATTTAGCTTATAACATCTTCTCTCTCAAAGTCTGAAGCACAGTCCTCAGGTGTCGCTCATGATCTTCCCAACTCCGGGAATACACTAGAATATCATCAATAAAGATAATGACGAACGAGTTAAGATATGCTCGGAACACACTGTGCATCAAATGCATAAAGGCTGTTGGGGAATTGGTTAGCCCAAATGACATAACAAGGAACTCGTAATGACCATACCGAGTCCTGAAAGTAGTCTTCAGGATATTTGGCTCCCGAATATTCAACTAATGGTAACCTGAGCGCAAATCAATCTTAAAAAACACTTGTGCTCCCTGAAGCTGGTCAAATAGATCATCAATACGAGACAAAGGATAATGGTTCTTCACTATAACCTTGTTCAACTGGCGATAATCAATACACATACACATAGAACCATCCACTTTCTTCAAAACAAGACAGGAGCACCCCAAGGTGATACACTGGGCCAAATAAAACCCTTATCAAGCAATTCCTGTAACTGATCTTTCAACTCCTTCAACTCAGGAGGAGACATACGATACGGAGGAATAGAAATGGGCTGAGTGACTGGCAACAGATCAATGCCAAAATCAATATCTCTATCAGGCGGCATGCCTGGAAGATCAGTTGAAAATACATCGGGAAAATCCCGTACTACTGGAACCGAATCAACTAAAGGGGTATCAATAATGACATCTCTCACATAAGCTAAATACACATCACACCCCTTCTCAACCATATGCTGAGCTTTAAGAAAAGAAATAACTCTACTGGGAGTGTGATCTAAAGTACCCCTCCACTCAACACACAGTACACCTGGCATAGCCAGCGTCACAGTTTTGGCTTGACAATCAAGAATAGCATAATGGGGAGACAACCAATCCATGCCCAAGATAATATCAAAATAAAACAATGTTGAGTAATAATAAATAGGCTCTGGTCTCAAAACCACTAAGAGCAACCAAACACGACCGATAAATACAGTCCACAATAAGAGAATCTCCCACAAGAGTAGAAACATAAATATAGGAACTCAAAGGATCCCTAGGTACACCCAAATGCGGAGCAAAATAAAAAGACACATAAGAGTAAGTAGAGCCTGGATCGAATAGAACCGATGCATCTCTGTGGCAAACCAATATAATACCTGTGATGACAGAATCAGAGGCAACAACCTCAATACGGGCAAGAAGGGCATAGTATCTGGCATGGCCTCCCCCTCTAGGGCGACCTCCACCTCTAGTTGGCTGAGTAGGTGGGGTAGCAACTAGAGCTGTAACCATAGCCTGAGAATTCTGCGGGGCACGTTGTGGCTAAGAAGTCTGTAGAGGTGCACCCCTACCAAGTATAGGGAAATCCCTCACCATATGGCATGTGTCCCCACACTCAAAACAAGCTCTGGGAGGATGTGGTGGATGTGACTGGCTAGGGCCAGGTCTGCTCGACTGACCTATGAAAGCACCTTGCGCAAGAGGTGCGCTAGATACCGGTGGTGCATAATAAGGCTCCTGAGGTCTAGGAAGAGTTGGAGCACTACTGGCTGCTGGAAGAGCTAAATGAACAGGGCGACTTATATAACCCCTACCATAACGACCTGTAGTTGGGGTTCGGTCACCAGAATAATGGCCCGACTCTCGAGACCTCTTGGCCTCCCTCTCCTCTCTCTCCCTTACATGCATACACTCGATCTTCCTAGGAATGCTCACCACTTGCTACTAAGAAATATCCATATCCAAATCACGAGTCATGCTAGATATTATGCTGGGAATAAGGCCCTCAATAAACCGGCGAACCCTCTCGCAGATAGTAGAAACTAAGGGTGGTGCATGCCTAGCCAAACTGGTGTAACGAACAGCATAATCTAAGACCGTCATAATGCCCTAGACCAAATACTCAAACTCTGCATGCCATGTGTCCCTGAGGCTCTGAGGAACATACTCTCTCAAGAATAGATCTAAAAACTAAGTCCAAGTCAGTGAAACAGCCTCATCTGTACTATCTAACTCATAGGTGCGCCACCACTCATAGGCAGCTCCTCGAAGTTGGAAGGTAGTGAAAGAAACCCCGCTCGATCATGAGATACCCATGGTACGGAGAATGCGTTAACACTCATCACGAAATCCCAGATCATCCTTTGACGCTAGACCACTAAATATAGGGTTCTTGTACTTCTTGAACCTCTCAAGCCTCAACTTCTCATCCTCGGAAGCCGCTGCCCTATCCTCGGGCTGAACTAGCACTGCAGGCAGCACAGGAATAATCTCAAGGACCTGCTCAACATGCACTCATTACTCAGGAGTGCGGGCGGTAGGAGTCTGTGCTCCTCCCCCGGCCTGAGACGTAGCTGCAGCAAGGGGAAGCAACCCTGCCTGAGCCAAGGTGGTGTACATGCTCATGAACTGTGTCAAAGTCTCCTGAAGAGCTGGAGTGGTAGTAACAGTAGGCGTGTTAGGTGCCTGGACTTCGGCTGGATCTGCTGGTGGTACCTTGGCGGCAGCTCGCGCAGGTGCTCCGGCTGCACCACATGCGCGTCCTCGGCCTCTAGCCCGGCCCCAGCCTCTAACGGCTGCAGTTGGGGCGTGGGTGCCTAATCATCTCGAGTAGCATGTGTCCTCACCATCTGTGAGAGAATATAAGACAAAAGCGTAGAATTTTGATGTCAAAACATCGCACGACAAGGAAATCAAATGAAGTAGAAAATTTTCTAATAGTTAGATAGCCTCTCATAGATAAGTACAGACGTCTCTGTACCGACCAGCGAGACTCTAATAAACTGGCTTGTGATCCGTGACTCCTATGAACCTAGAGCTCAGATACCAACTTGTCACGACCCCGATTCGCCCTCCATGAACCATCGTGATGGCACCGAGTCTCTACGACTAGGTAAGCCTAAACTTGCGGAAGTTAACCAAAAGTTGCGGAAGTAAAACAATTTAAAAACAAAAATAAGGCAATAACAGTGTTACATGTGCCGCTTGGCATACACCATATTTATATAGATCTCAAACCAGTATCTAAATCCAAAACCCGGAAACCCACGAATCACAAGCTAAGATCAATACTACATAGCTCTAACTCTGGAATGTCTAATAAGAATAGGAAAGTACAAAAGGGCTAAATACTAAAAGCAGGAATAGAAAGGGACTTCTTGGTCTACGTATGCAGCAGATGTACCTCGAAGTCTCCTGAGCAGTCACCTCCCTCAAGTATAGTAGGCCTGATCAGCGGATCCTGGATCTGCACATGAAAAACATACGCAGAAGGGGCATGAGTACACCACAGCGGTACTCAGTAAATGCCCAGCCTAACCTCGGTTGGGTAGTGATGAGGAAGGTCAGGGCCCTAATGAGGCTAAATAAATATCAAGATCAACAGTATAGAATAGAACAATATTAATAAATACGACAGTAAAATAACACAGGATGTGTCGGACAACAATAACTATATAGAAACAACGTAAACATGGAAAGGAAGTACATCTCAACACCAATAGTAACCATCGTAGATCTTCCAAGATACCGTCTTGTAGTCCCATATGTACATATCTAATGGATCTCTCAGGATCTCGTCCCGTAGTCCAACTCATAGTGTGCGGTGATCTATCGAAATCCCGTTCCGTAGTCCCAGTGTAAATACCTAGTAGTGGGGGAATCTACCAGGTGCTTTCCCGTAGTTCCATATAACTGTGTAGGGGGATCTACCAGGAATCTAACCCGTAGTTCCCAAGTAAATGTTCAGGGGGATCTACCGGGAATCTAACCCGTATTCCCAAAGTAAACGGACAAGGGGTAGCTACTGGAATCCCACATCCATAGTCCCAAAATAAATACACAACAGCAGCAGGAAGATATACAGAAATGGAAAATTTTCATATTAAGGAAATAAGTGATTCTAGCCTAGCATGTTGCACAGAATTCAAGTAAGGCAGGTTGAATCAATAAAGCACTTAAGTCACTTAGACAAACTTTCCTAAGCTAACAACATGCTTAATAGTGCAAGAAATAGAAGCAGGAAAGGAAACATACTAGTAATTACTTAAAGAAAATAGGATTTCCAACAATTAGCACAAGTACGCACTCGTCACCTCACGTACAAGGCATTTCAATTACCAAATATACCAATCCTAAAGGGAATGTACCCCACACAAGGTTAGACAAGCCACTTACCTCGAACCGGCTCAAAGTCAACCCAAAACCACGCTCTTGCCATAAGTACTCGACTCCAAATGGCCACCACTTTGTTGTTGATTGCCCGAATTTCCTTAGGGTCGCCATTGTTGGTTTGAAGAGTTGCCCCTATTGCCTTGATATTTGTTGACATATTGTACCTCTTCACTTTGGTCATCATAACCATCATTTTGACATCCATCATATTCATCAACAAATTGCTCAGAATTTCCTTAATTTTGTTGCCTCCTTGCCTTCTCTTGTTGACAAGCATACTAACACCCTCCATGGCATTCACTTGGCGAGGATTCTGAACTTGTTGCAACTGTGCCTTATCCAATTGATTCATCGTGATGGTAATCTCAGCTATCGCTTGCCTGTGATCATGTAATTCCTTGTGCAAATGGATAACCTTAGGGTCACCTTGAGGCACGTTTTCTCTACTCTACCATACTGAAGATGTGTTATCCATTTCATCAAGTACATCACATGACTCCTTATAAGAAAGTTTCATAAAATTTCCCTCGGCCAACTGGTTAACAATGCATTGATTTGTAGTATTTATGCCTCGGTAGAAGGTTTGTTGGATCATGGCATCGGTCATATCATTATTTGGGCACTCATTCACCATCGTTCTATATCGCTCCCAAATCTAATGCAAAGGTTATGTTGGCTCTTGGTTGAAGGATAATATTTCATCTCGAAGTGCCGCCATATGACTAGGAGAGAAAAATTTGAAAATTAACTTATCCACCAACTCATCCCAAGTTGTGATGGAATGTTTGGGGAGTCTCTCGAGCCAATCCAATACCTTTCCTCGAAGTGAGAACGGGAAAAGTCTCAATCTCAACTCATCCTCGGACACATTCGTCTATTTGCTCCCCCAGCATGTATTTACGAACCCCTTGAGATGTTTGTAAGCATTTGGATTTGCAGCGCCCGTAAAGTACCCACGCTGCTCAAGTAAGGTCAACATCACATTGGTTATCTGAAAGTTGCCCATCCGGATTCGGGGTGGGACAATAGCACTTGCGTAGCCCTGGTTCGGTAATACTCTGGGAGCCACTCTTGGGGGAACCGGGGTATGGTCTGGAATATTGTCATTTGGAATAGCATTTGCATTTCGGCCTCTCTGTTGACCTTGAGACGCAAGAGGCACCTCATCTTGTTCAAGATCATCTACCTCCTCCCCCGCTATCACGTTTCCAAGAGGAGGATCATTAGCATTGTTTAAAGCCATGTTGGTACCTGATTAATGACACAAACAAGTAAGTAACAAGGAAGGAAAGAAGAATAATACACAAAACTAACTAAATAGATAGCCAAAACCGTTAGCTCCCCGACAACGACGCCAAAAAGTGATCGCTTCAAACTCCACACTACTAAAAAGTAGGAAGAGATGGTCGCAATAGCTTTTAACCAATATGAGGGTCGGGATCGATTTCCACAGGGAGCTAGGAATGGTGTCGAGTATCTATCTAGACTAGAAGTGTTTATTTGTCCAAATGTCACTTCCATACATTTTTGGGTTTTTAGATTAAAAACTACTATTACCAATCTATTAATTGAAACTAGATTATGCTACGAGATAATTGTTAAGTTGTATCTAATGGGAAGAAGGGCACTAAGGTCGTGACATTACCTAGGTGGCTAATTGACGGATAGAAGTTACTAAAGTTCGATTGACATACTTGGGGCTTATGCTATAACCATTGCACAATTTTTTCCACTCTCACACCTCTCGGTAGAGAGAGTGATTTTGCCCAATTGACTCTCTCAAGACCAAACAGATAGGCAAATTAACTCAAGCAACTAGGGTTCAAGTGGGGTAATTACTCTCTCGAGGTTTAACCCTTTAATTGGACTATCAATTCTCTTGAGTCCATCCCAATTCCTTGTTGGGTCAATTTTAGAGACTTGGGCTCTCTTTCTTAAGAAGAGCCAAGTCAACTTAGCACAAACCAGTGTTTGCAACCACCAATTCATAGATTAAACCATAAAATTGACCCAAATAACAAACACCCATAGGCAATCTAACAATAGATGGCAACACCCATCAATTACCCACACTAGGGTTGAGCCACAACCTTAGCAAATGGGTTTAGCTGCTCATGCTTGAAGAAGAAAATAGAGAAATAGATGAAGAACAAGGCACATTAATTAAATGCTAAATGAAAATACAAGAATCTATCGTTAACTTGAAGCTAAGATGCCAAAAATGGCTACAAATGAAGTTCCCACGAGCGCAGCTAAGTTATGGATATATCTGATAACCTAAAAATGATAAATTGTTCTATTTATACTAGGCTGAAAAAATTGGACAAATATACCCCTGCGGGGTCAGCGCGGGCCACAAAAAATGGACCGCGGTCGCGCTAGGTTCTTGGACTTTAATTCTGGGTTCTCTGACTTGGGCTCCGCGGATCGCGTAAAATGGACTGCGACCGCGGAGGTAGCTATCGCGGTCCGCACAACAATGACTGTAGACCGCGTTAGCATTTTCCATCTCTCTGAATATCTCTTTCGCGGACCGCATAAGAAGGCATTGCGTCCGCGAAACCTTCACCGCGGACCATGCACTGTGTACTACGGTCGCGTTGCCTGAGGCATGGTTTTTGTTATCTCTCTGAATACCTCTTCCGCGGACCGCACAAAAAGGCGGTGCGGCCGCGGAACTTTCACCGCGAGCCGCGCATTGTGGATTGCGGCCGCGTTGCTTGAAGCCTAATCTTTCCATCTCTATGAATCACCTAGTGCGGCCACATTCCATTTTGTAGAGTCCGCACTAGGCTTGTTTTCCCTCAGTTTACTTTGTCTTTGATGCTTGAGTAGGTTTCACTTCATTTGAGCCGATCTTTGACATTTCATCACTTTGTCGATCAAACCTACAATCAAGCACAACTTATGAGCCTTTTGGGATTATTTTGTAACGATTTATAATTATTGCATAAGCAATAAGGAACATAAAACTCGTTAAAATCTCTACTTATCAACTCCCCCAAATTTAATCCTTTTCTTGTCCTCAATCAAACAAAATAAGACTCACCCCTAAAGGAAAATCCAAGTATTTACAGCTATCCTAAAATAACCTCAACAAGCATCAATTGGGACTAACAACTGCCCTCAATACGAATAAATCATTAACAACATTTAAACTTTGAAAAACTATGGATCAAGTGTGACACAAGAGCATCAAGAGTTGACTCATTACATCAAATAACTCTCTCCATTTTATTTGGCCATTGTGGAACCCAAACTCACACATCCTCAACTCTCCCTAAGCAAACCTCACCTTGTAGAGTATTAGCACACAAATCGAGGTTAATGGGAATTCACTAATCTCTCTCAAGGAAAAGTCACAATTCCGGCTCTAAGTACCATGTGCTTGCCCCTCATGTAAGTATCCACTAATGTAAGCGTCCTTCAACTCAAGATCATATTGGGCTTTTGAGGAGTCAATGTGAAGGCTTTTGGTTCAAGGTAGGAAACGTTTGGTCTAAATGGGTTTCATCTTCCCTTAAGCACTTCTTTTGATTCATTTGGCACAATTCTCTTGACTCTTTGAGTATTTCACTTCTTTTTAAGGGGTTAGGGAGACGTAATGTCACTCTTTTTATTGCACTTCAAAGCGTTTCTCCATTTTCAACTCTTTCTACACCTTTTTCTCTTTTGTATTTTTTCTTGAATCCCTTTTTATTCTTTTTCACATTGGGCTTTATTTTTGTCTTTTTCTTTTCTTTTCTTTTTCATTGCCTTCCTTTTCTTCGCTTGAGTACCTATTACCACTTGTTCCTTCCCTCGTCCCCCCCCCCAAACTTAGACTTTTGCTATTTCTCAAGGGAAGATCGGGCGCCGAAAGAAGGTATATTTTAGAATGGATATACACTGATAGTATTGGCTCTTGAAAGAAAAAGGTTTAAGGCTCAAAAGGGTTAACTAGGGAGTATATCATTGGTGGGCTATGGAATTGTTCAACTATCATTTGGATCAAGGAGAGCCTATAATCACTTCTCAAGACAAATTTCACTTAAGATTTTTCCTCAACAGATATTCAGGGCAAGTTCTAGACCATTAGCTCAGAACTTGGACTCACAATTCAATTTCTCACCACACAAGCTCAAGGATTGTTAAAGACATAGAGTCGGGGACCCACAACAACCTTAGACACGATTTGAGCACACAATGGTCCCGAAAGACCACATGATGATTGTTTGGTCAACACACGAGTCTCAAGGTCACGACTTTCACCATCATAAACACAACGACTTGTCTTTGACCGTGGGATCAAAGGAAATTGTGTTAGGCCCAAGTGAAGCTTTGCTTGAGGAAACCTTAACTACAAGCTACAAAAAATAGAAACAAAAACGAACTCAAACCTTTAAGAAGGTTGTCACGCCATCCATCATCGGAAAGAGCCACCCGGTTCACACAATGCTCCACTTTTGGAAAGAACCGTGGCATTAAGAAAACCAAAGGGTTATTGAAAGCGCCAAAAATAAAACAAAAAGCTACGAGCCTATCTAAGGAACTAAAAACGAATTGTTTTTTACGAAAATAGAAAATAGAATGAATGTGTACAATAGTGGATTTGAATATACAACGGGGATGAATATATACAATAATGTAACTTTATATATAGACCAAATAAAAGATAAAAAGTGCAATAAAAGTAACTAAACGTAAAATTATATACAGACCAAAGATGAAAATCAAAAAAACATATAATGTAATAATATATACAGTCATCCAAAATGTTGGGTGCACCCCTTCAAATAAAATCTGGCATTGTCCTCAATGCCAACTAAACAAATAAGCACCAAAAAGTATAAGGAAAGGATATGGGACCTCCCTAAGCTGTGTCCGTCTGCATGGGATCATCAGTGGTCCCTGGGTCCTCTATATGTGTGGGAACCTCAGATTGGTTCCCGGTGTCCTGCTACTCAGCTGCTGGGACTAGGTCCTGGACCTGGATGGGCTGAATATCAGTAACATCCTGTTGCTGACTCGAGGGAGCCTCCGGTGGGTCCGCCAACTGGATGATCGCCTCATCTGCACTAGGGAGGTTCCTCTTCTTCTTTGGAAGCCTCAGTGTCTGCTCCTACTGTGGCTCTGCTGCTGGAGCTAGATCCTCAAATAGAAAGTCTAAAGGCAGCTGGTCTGCCTTTAGTTTGTCCACATCCGCTCTAAGCTCCTTCACAGACTCCTTGGAAGCCCGTGTTTTGCGCAGCTTCTTATGCTCCTTGGCAAGCTCCTTCAGGGCCTTGACATGTGAATCTACTGCCTTAGCAAAGGCCCTTGAGTACTGATGATCTTTTCCTAGTTCTCTAGGATCTTCTTCAATGTATCCTCAATGGCCTGTGGAAGTTGTGCTGGCTATTGTGCCGACTGAGCCACAACGGTAGAAGTCAAGGTGGACAACTTGGATTACACAACTGACATCCAGTTGTTCAAGCTATGAAGTGTTTGGCTCAGCTGGCGGGCAGTGATAGGATGGGCCCGGGAATATGGAATCCCCGGGCCAGCTGAAGTAGAGGGACCAGCAGTAGTGGAAGGTCCGGGAGGCATATCAGCCACCATGGAAAAAGGCTCAGTGAAGGGCTCTACCGCAACCGGCTCTTCAGACTGGCCGGTTAGGGCAGAAGCAGGCAGGTTGTAATTTTTGTCCTTGGGGTTGTCTGACCCCTTCAGACAGTACCATGAAAACAGAGCCACAGGTTTGACCTTGATGTTAAAAGGTCTCTTCTCCACCTCCAGGTCCCTGAAATACATAGTGTGGGTGCTGGGAAAAGGGTAGTTCCGGTCATGCTCAACCCTCACTGCATAAATTATGCGGGACATCACATTGCCCGCGTTGATAGGGTATCCCGCCATAATAGATGCAACAAGAACAGCCCGTGCAAGCAGAATAGTTTGATCATGGGTAGTGGGGTCGAGCTGACTGCTCACAAAAGTCAACCATCCCCTAGCCTCAAAGTTAAAAGTCCTCTGAAGTATTTTGACCCCTTCTTGCAACCACTCTGGAACCGTACCCGAGACTGCCAGGTATGAGGCTAACCACGGACGAACCTCCTCACACATTGTCAACTTTTCATTGTAAAAGGACTCATCTTCTTTGTTGAACCCCAAGTATTCATTTAGTGCCTTTCCGGTTAATACCACATTTTTGTTTCGCACTTTGGTCACTTTAGTGCCCTTCAAGATGTGGGACACATTGCTATAAAATTCCTTGACCATGTGATTATTCTCCTTCACACAATTATCTTTGAAGTTCTCCCAACCCACTCGAGCTCGAAACTGTCTATGTACATTGGGGTATAGGGGTAGTAGGTCTCTGTCAATGAAGCTCCTCTCAAGAATCAACTTTCGTGTCGGCCACCATTCCCTAAACTTGTGGAACGCCACCTGGCTGACGAATCTATCTTCCCAAACAACGGGATTTCCAGTCCGGTCAACACCCCCAAACTGAGGCACACCACCCCCAGGTAACTCCCCATCTCCCTCATCACCTCTAGAACCCTATCCAGATATTGACAATGTGGGAGAGGTAGAGTATTCATCCCCACTACCTGCCGCTGAGCCCTCAGACGACCCAGAAGAAATGTTGATTGAAGCTCGAGCATCGGGGGTAGAGGAGGAGTGTCTCTATGTATGGAGTTCTCCGGACACGGGATGTATATTGGGACTGAATCTGAAGTGATCTTCCAGAAGGGCTCGTACTCACTCCCCGAGTTGTCAATGGATCTGTCAGCCGCTTTGATTGCTTTTCCCATGTCCTTTATGTTTTTTATAGTCTGGGGAGTGAGTTTTACCATCCTTTGCTTCCCTCCCCGGGAGGAATTACCTCGGCCGGGTTGTTTCGAGCCTTTGCCTCTTTGTTTGACCATTGCCTGCAAGCATAAACATCTAGCTTTGTTAGTATCAACACAGACAGTGGAAGAGATGTAGAAAACGAATTGCAGAATAGAAGCCATAAGCTGCAGAACATGATGTAGAAACAGTGCACTGCGGCCCGCACAAAAAGGAGTGTTGCCGCACTGGGGGCACCGCGGACCGCATAAAGGCGACTGCGGTCTGCACTGAGGCAAGGTATATAACACCACCTCTCTGAATCCAACCACTTTGGCCCACACAAGTTAGCACCGCGGCCGCGGTGGGCCATCGTGGACCGCACAAAATGCAATGCGACCGCGCTGGGCAATAACTCAATTCCTGAAAAATCCTCACCGCGGTCCACAGAAAATGGCACCGCGAACCGCGTCAAAGCACCGCGGACCGCATAAAAATGACCACGGTATGCGGTGGGTGCTTGGTCAAGGCACTGAGTTAGGGTTCTCGGTCTTGCATTTTTGTTCAAATTTTCACCTAACTTTGTCCTTAGTCAATTTACCCAGTTAATAATACTCCTCAAGCACGCAAAACTTAACAGTTAAACTAAACTAACATCAAAATTGAAGAATTACGGGGGAAAGAAACCTACACAGTTAATAGAAAATGACATAAAATGAAATTAACTAATTAAAATAACAAGAAGTGGTTGAATTGTTACCAGATATTGAGAAGAAGTGAAGAAACACAATGCAAACAAGCTAGTATAAAGAAGAGGGAAGATGAACAGTGATTTTTAGGTCTATGGGAATCAATTTTTCGAAAAGGGTAACCGGTGACCTCAGAGGTCTATTTATAAAAAAGCATGTGGGACCCAGCCTCACTTACCAGTGCGGCCGCACAAATGGACTGTGGATTGCGCTGGGTTTGTTTAGAAGAAGCTAGAGAAGGCAACCTCCGTGATCCGCACAAAACCGATCGTGGTCGCGGAGGTCCACCGCGGTCCGCACTAAATGGAATGCGGCCGCGGTGGCAATCATCAGAGAGCACCTCACTTGTCCTTCACCAGTGAGGACCGCACAAAGTGCAATGCGGCCACACTGGAAACTTCAGAAATTGTTCAATTTTTCCCAAATTGTTTTGCACTGTATCAACACAGTCCCTGCAACATCTCACAACAAACTAGCTCAAAAATCAATCCTACACTACAAAGAAAATGAAAGAAATCAAGAAGAAAAAGACATAGGTTGCCTCCCAAGAAGCGTCTGATTTAACGTCGCGGCACGACGCATGTTATCATTACATCACTCTAGATGAAGAAGTGTCACCACGTGGCTGTCATCAAATTTTCCAAGATAATGCTAGACCCGGTGCCCATTAACTCTGAAAACTTCACCATTTTTGTTCCTTATATCAAGAGCACCAAATAGGGTCACAAACACAACTTCAAATGGCCCACTCCACTTTGACTTGAGCTTACCCAGAAACAGACGTAACCGAGAATTGAACAAGAGAACCATATCTCCAACCTTAAACTCCTTACCCCGAGCATATTTGTCGTGAAGGTACTTCATTTTGTCATTATACAAGGATGAACTTGAGTAGGCATGGAATCTAAACTCATCGAGCTCATTGTGTTGTTCAACATAAAGATTTACCGCAACATCCCATTCCAAATTCAACTTCCTCAAAGCTCACATGGCCTTTTGCTCTAACTTAACCGGAAGATGACAGCCATTTCCAAACACCAACCGATACGAAGACATACCAATCAGAGTTTTGTAAGCCATTCGATAAGCCCATAGAGCATCATCCAACTTTTTCAACCAAGCGGTCCTATTAGCATTGATAGTTTTTGACAAGATGCTCTTAATTTCTCTGTAGGAGAATTCCACTTGGCCACTAGCTTGAGGATGATAGGGGGTAGAAACCTTATGATTGAAACCGTACTTGGAATGCAACGTGTTGAAAGCCTTGTTGCAAAAGTGAGACCCCCCATCACTAATAATCGCACGAGAAGTGCCAAACCTTGTGAAGATGCTCTTTATAAGAAACACAACAACACTCTGGGCTTCATTATTAGGCAAAGCCATGGATTCAACCCATTGTGAGACATAATCAATCACCACGAGAATGTAAGTATTCCCACAAGAGCTAAAAAATGGACCCATGAAATTGACGCCCCAAACATCAAAGATATCCACTTCAATAATCGTATTGAGAGGCATCTCATCCCTTTTTGAAATTATGCCCGCTCTTTGGCACTTATCACATCTCTTCACCAAATTGCCCGTATCTTTGAACAAGGTGGGCCAATAGAATACACAACTAAGAACTTTTGAGGCGGTCCTAACCCCACCATGATGGCCAACATAGGGTGAAGAATGTCAAGCCTCTAAGATACTCAATTGTTCTTTCTCCGGGACACATCTATGAATCACACCATCCGTGCAAATCTTTAACAAGTATGGCTCATCCCAATAGAAATCCAAACTATCCCGCTTGAGATTTTTCCTTTGGTTAGAAGAGAGCTCACGCGGGATTATTCCGGTCACAAGGTAATTGGAAACATCGGCAAACCATGGCATATCCTTCATTGACACAGCAAGGAGTTGTTCTTCGGGAAACGAATCATTGATCTCAAGGACGTCACAAGGCCTCCCCTCCTCTAAATGGGACAAGAACTTTGCATTTTTCTCTAGCAACTTGCACAAAGGGTGTACCACTTTATAAAATTCCTTTATGAACCTCCGGTAAAAACCTGCGTACCCAAGAAAACTCCTCACCCCTTTGACAGAAATAGGGGGAGGAAGCCTTGAAATCACCTCTATCTTGGCTTTGTCAACCTCAATTCCTTGCTTTGAGATTTTGTGACCCAACACTATACCCTCTTCAACCATGAAATGGCATTTTTCCCAATTGAGTACGAGATTTGTGTCTTCACTCCGGGATAATACTCTATCCAAATTTTTTAGACACTCATCAAAAGAATCCCCAACCATACTGAAATCATCCATGAAAACCTTCAAGATATCCTCTACCATGTCGGTGAAAATAGTCATCATGCAACATTGGAAGGTTTTCGGAGCATTACACAATCCGAATGGCATTCGAGAGAAGACGAATGTGCCATAGGGACATGTAAAAGTTGTCTTCTCTTGGTCCTCCGGGGCAATTAAAAGTTGATTGTACCCCGAGTAACCATCCAAGAAGCAATAGAAAGCACGCCCCGCAAGACGATCTAGCATTTGGTCAAGGAATGGCAATGGGAAATGATCTTTTTGGGTCACCTTGTTTAGCTTCCGGTAGTCCATACATACTCTCCACCTAGTGACCGTGCAAGTAAGAATGAGTTCATTGTTGTCATTGGCCACCACAATCATACCACCCTTCTTCGGCACACATAACACCAGAGAAGTCCAAGAACTATCAGAAATAGGATAAACCACACCGGCGTCCAACCACTTGATAACCTATTTCTTCACCACTTCTTGCATTGCCTCATTTAATCTTCTTTGATGCTCCAAGGAAGGCTTTCCATCCTCCTCCAAGATGATTTTGTGCATGCAAAATGCAGGGATTATTCCCCGAATGTCATCTAGAGTCCATCCAATTGCCCTTATTCGCTTTTGAAGCACCGCCAAAGTGGCCTCAACCTGCATGTTAGTAAGGCAAGAAGAAAGAATAACTGGTAAAGTGGAATTTGAACCCAAGAATTCATACCTGAGGTGTGGAGGAAGTGGCTTCAACTCCAACACCGGTGGCTCCTCAATGGATGGCTTTGTTGGTGGAGTTTTCCGGTTGTCAAGATCCAAAGATAGCTTCCTCGCTCATAAGAATAAGAGCCCATCCCATGTAGGGCATTGACACTTTCCACTCTACTAACATCATCATTGACATCCATGTTCAAGAGCATTGCTTCAAGCAGATCTTCCACGTTGATCATAGCACTGGTATCATCCACAATCACTATTGTGACAAGGTCTACAAATAAGCACACGTCAGTGCTATTGGGCTGCTTCATAGATTTGCAAACGTGGAAAACGACCTTTTCGTCTCCCACTCAGAAAGTGAGCTCACCCGCTTCAACATCAACCAATGCCTTCCCCATTGCAAGGAAAGGTCTGCCCAAGATAATAGAAACCTCATAGTCCACCTCACAATCCAAAATCACAATGTCGGCCAGCAATATGAAGTTGTCCACCCGGACAAGCACATCATCAATAATGCCCAAAGTTCGCTTCATCGATCGATCCGCCATTTGAAGTCTCATTGAAGTTGGCCTAGGTTGCCCAATACCCAAAGTTTTGAAAACCGAGTAGGGCATCAAATTGATACTAGTTCCCAGGTTACAAAGAGCTTTAGCAAAATCTGCACTCCCAATGGTTCAAGGAATGGTGAAAGCACCGGGATCTTCAAGCTTCGGGGCCATTGAATGCACTATATCACTAACCTGGTGAGTCATCTTTATAGTTTCACAATCCATAGAACTTTTCTTTATAACCAATTCTTTCATGAATTTTTCATAGCCTGGCATTTGTTTAAGTGCCTCCACCAGAGGCACATTAATAGATAAGTTCTTCATCATGTCAATGAACTTTTTAAAGTGATTAATAATCTTTTGCTTTGCGAGCCTTTGAGGATAACGTGGAGGTGGCATTGGCAGAGGAACCTTGGCTTTTGGCACCACTGGCTCGAGCATGTCAATCATGTGTTCCCTATACGGGTTCACGGCATCATGGGTTACTACCTCAGCCTCACCAATATCAATCCTTACATCATTGTTCACATTCTCTTCAACCACATCTTCAACAAACAAAGGTACATCAACATCCTGTAACTTAACATCTTCATCCACAACTTGCTTTTGCTTTGAGGCATTCACATCACCGCATCTCCCACTTCTTGTTGTAACTGCCATCACATGATTATTATTTCCACCCTTCGGGTTCACTACGGTATCACTTGGTAGAGCACCCTTCGGGCGAGTATTCAATGACTGGGAGATTTGGCTTAATTGTACCTCCAAGTTTCGGATAGAGGTGTTGTGAGAAGCCAGTTGTACATTGGAATCCGCATTCCTCTTCATCATCCGCTCGAACATCATTTCAATTCTACCCATATCATTACCAAAAAAACTAGGAACCTGAGAAGATAAAGGGGGTGGATTGTTCGGTTGTTGGTACATTGGAGGCCTTTGAAAGCCTTGCCCACTGTTGCCTTGGTTTCCATTATTGTTCTACCCGCCTTGATTGTTGCTGCTGCCCCAGTTGTTGTTATTTCCATTCCAATTGCCTTGGTTGTTGTTTTGATTACCCCAATTGTTGTTTTGGTTGTTGTTCCAAATGCCACGACTGTGTTGTTGATTGCCCCATTTTCCTTAGGGTCACCATTGTTGGTTTGAAGAGTTTCCCCTATTGCCTTGATAGTTGTTGACATATTGTACCTCTTCACTTTGGTCATCATAATCATCATTTTGACACCCATCATATTCATCAAAAAATTGCTAAGAATTTCCTTGATTTTGTTACCTCTTTTGCCTTCTCTTGTTGACAAGCATACTAACACCCTCCATGGAATTCACTTGGCGAGGATTCTGAACTTGTTGCAACTGTGACTTAGCCAATTGATTCATCGTGGTGGTAAGCACAGCTATCGCTTACCCGTGATCATGTAATTCCTTGTGCAAATGGATAACCATAGGGTCACCTTGAGGAAGGTTTGCTCTACTCTGCCATGCCGAAGATGTGTCCGCCATTTCATCAAGTATATCACATGCCTCTTCAAAAGAAAGTTTCATAAAATTTCCCTCGGCCAATTGGTTAACAATGCATTGATTTGTAGTATTTATGCCTCGGTAAAAGGTCTGTTGGATCATGGCCTCGGTCTTATCATTATTTGGGAACTCCTTCACCATCGTTCTATATCGCTCCCAAATCTCATGCAAAGGTTTCGTTGGCCCTTGATTGAAGGCTAATATTTCATCTGGAAGTGCCACCATATGACTAGGAGAGAAGAATTTGGCAATAAACTTATCCGCCAACTCATCCCAAGTTGTGATGGAATGGTTGGGAAGTCTCTCGAGCCAATCCAATGCCTTTCCCCGAAGTGAGAACGGGAAAAGTCTCAATCTCAATGCATCCTCGGACACATTTGTTTGTTTGTTCCCCCAGCATGTACCTACGAACCCCTTGAGATGTTTGTAGGCATTTCGATTTGCAGCGCCCATGAAGTACCCACGCTGCTCAAGTAAGGTCAACATCACATTTGTTATCTGAAAGTTGCCCGCCCGGATTCGGGGTGGGACAATAGCACTTGCGTAGCCCTGGTTCGGTAATACTCTTGGAGCCACTCTTGGGGAAACCAGGGGAGGGTCTAGAATATTGTCATTTGGAATAGCATTAGCATTTCGGCCTCTCCGTTGACTTTGAGGTGCAAGAGGCACCTTATCTTGTTCAAGATCATCTACCTCCTCCCCCGTTATCACGTTTCCAAGAGGATCATTAGCATTGTTTAAAGCCATGTTGGTACCTGAGTAATGACAAAAACAAGTAAGTAACAAGGAAGGAAAGAAGAACAATACACAAAACTAACTAAATAGATAGCCAAAACCGTTAGCTCCCCGGCAACGATGCCAAAAAGTGATATCTTCAAACTCCACACTACTAAAAAGTAGGAAGAGAGGGTCGCAATAGCTTTTACCTGATATGAGGGTTGGTATCGATTTCCACAGGGAGCTAGGAATGGAATCGAGTATCTATCTAGACTAGAAGTGTGTATTTGTTCCAAATGTCACTTCCATACATTTTTGGGTGTTTAGATTATAAACTACTATTACCAAGCTATTTATTGAAACTAGATTATGCTACGAGATAATTGTTAAGTTGTATCTAATGGGAAGAAGGACACTAGGGTCGTGACATTACTGAAGTGGCTAATTGATGGGTAGATATTACTAATGTTTGATTGACATACTTGGGGCCTATGCTATAACCGTTGCATAATTTTATCCACTCTCACACCTCTCGGTAGAGAGAGTGATTTTGCCTAATTGACTCTCGAGAGACCAAATGGGTAGGCAAATTATCTCAAACAACTAGGGTTCAAGTGGGGTAATTACTCTCTCGAGGTTTAACCCTTTAATTGGGACTATCAATTCTCTTGAGTCCATCCCAATTCCTTGTTGGGTCAATTTTGGAGACTTGGGCTCTCTTTCTCAAGAAGAGCCAAGTCAACTTAGCACAAACCAGTGTTTGCAACCACCAATTCATAGATTAAACCATAAAATTGACCCAAATAACAAACACCCATAGTCAATCTAACAATAGATGGCAACACCCATCAATTAATCACACTAGGGTTGAGCCACAACCCTAGCTAATGGGTTTAGTTGTTCATGCTTGAAGAAGAAAATAGAGAAATAGATGAAGAACAAGGCATATTAATTAAATACTAAATGAAAATACAAGAATCTATCGTTAACTTGAAGCTAAGATGCCAAAAATGGCCACAGATGAAGTTCCCACGAGGCAGCTAAGTTCTGGATATATTTGATAACCTAAAAATGATAAATTGTTCTATTTATACTAGGCTAGAAAAACTAGACAAAAATACCCCTGTGGGGTCAGCGCGGGCCGTGTAAAATGGACCGCGGTCGCGCTAGGCTCTTGGACTTTAATTCTAGGTTCTCTAACTTAGGCTCCGCGGATCGCGTAAAATGGACCGCGGCCACGGAGGTAGCTGTCGCGGTCCGCACAACAATGACTGTGGACCGCGTTAAGCATTTTCCATCTCTCTGAATATCTCTTTCGCGGACCGCACAAGAAGGAAGTGCGGCCGCGGAACCTTCACCGCGGACCGTGCACTGTGGACTGCGGTCACGTCGTCTGAGGCCTGGTTTTTGTCATCACTCTGAATACCTCTTCTGCGGACCGCACAAAATGGAAGTGCGGCCACGGAACTTTCATCGTGGGTCGCGTAGTGTAGATTGCGGCCGTGTTTCTTGAAGCCTGATCTTGCCATCTCTCTGAATCACCTAGTGCGGACGCATTCCATTTTGTGCGGGCCGCACTAGGATTGTTTGCCCTCAGTTTTCTTTGTCTTTGATACTTGAGTAGGTTTCACTCCGTTTGAGCCAATCTTTGACATTTCGTCACTTTGTCGATCAAACCTATAATCAAGCACAACTTATGAGCCTTTTGGGACTATTTTGTAACGATTTATAATCAAAGCATAAGCAATAAGGACCATAAAACTCGTTAAAATGCCTACTTATCACTTCTGTGAGCTCTTCACCGCATCTGCGGTTCCTGAGGAATTGACACAAAGCCGTTTCTGCGGCCCTTTAGCCGTTTCTGTGGCACCGTATCTGCGGTCCCTAAACCGCAGATGCGAAATACCAGAAGACCAGCTGTTGCACAACTTCAACTCCAAACTTTCTTCCGTTAACCATCTGAATTCATCCCGAGACCCCCGGGACCTCAACCAAAGGCATCAACATATCAAAACAACCAAAACACATCGGATTCAAGCCTAAGTTTCTAAAATCTTCCGAATTCCGCTTTCGATCAAAACCCCAACCAAAACACGTCTGAATGACCTAAAATTTTGCGCACATATCCCAAGTGACACAACAGAACTACTGCAACTCTCGGAATTCCATTCCGACCCTTGGATCAAAATCTCGCTATCGAACCGGAAACTTCAAAAATTCAACCTTCAGCGTTTCAAGCCTAAATTAGCTACGGACCTCCAAAACACAATCCGAACATGCTCCTAACCCCAAAATCACTCAACGGAGCTAACAGAACCATCAGATTTCCATTCCGAGACCATATTCACATTGTTCCAACTATGGTCAACTTTCCAACACTTAAGCTATCATTTAGGTACTAAGTGTCCCAAAACTCCCCGAACGTCATGGTCCAATGACGTCATGGCCTAGGATGTCATGGTCCAAGGATGTCATCTTTAATCGTCTAAAGATCATGGTCCGAAGGGAATTTGCATCATGTTTAAAATTTCGCAAAAATACGTTTGTAGCATCTTTTATCTGCAGATAACCAACTAGTAACCGCTATCCTAGCGAGAGCAATCTCACTCTGGTTCACTCCAACTGTCCTGATCTTTAACCACTCGCCATAACCGCTTGTGCATCGCGTGTTCGTTCTTGAAGTAATTTCATCGGCATACTCCGCGGATGAATCCAGAACTACACATGACCTAATTCCTGTAAAATCAGGGATATGTAGGCAACTCGAAAATCGGATTCTGGCCTCCGTCTTTCAAAACATCCCATCTGGTCAAAATTGGTCATTATTTCTTTACCCAAAAACTCTTTCATCTTTCCCGAGTAAAGAGGGGCAGTTGTTGATATCCAATTTTTTCCTATATATTTTTATATATGCCTAAATAACTTCCAAATAGCATATACATACATATATAAGCATGCACAGGGTTTTATATTTTTTTCATAATTGTAAGGATTTAAATTGATTTATTTTCTCCCTTTTATTCATAAAATTCCCAATAATTATTTTTCAAATTATTGTTATGATGACTTAGTCATTTAATTCCTATATTTATGCCAAAATATGATTAATATATTTTTTATGTATATTTATAATTGCATTTGGTATTTTTAGGCTAAATTGCATATAATTGCAATATTAGCCTATTTAATGTATAATTACATTTTATATGTGTAAAATTGGTCCCCATATTTTTAAAATTATAAATATATATTTTAAAATCATTTTTTTACATAAATTTATTTTCCAAATTTTTTTTTTATGTATTATAAATTAAATAGGGGAAAAGTGGCTATTTAAATTATAGCCATATTGGCATTTCAATTACAGCCTAAATTTGACCCAACCCCAACCCAATTTCTTATTAAAATACCCGACCCAGATCCTATATACACTTACCCAACCCGGAATCCATTAAATCCTGGCCGTTAATCTCCCAGATCAACGGCTTGTGTTACTTCTTTCCTTTTTTAATTCCTAAGACCCTAACCTTAGACTCTTTTCCAAAAGGGCGCCACCTCTGTATATTATCGTCTCCTCTCTTCTCTTAACCTAACCCTAACCCCCTATTCAACTGCTTCCCTTCTCCGGTCTTCTCCGGTGACCACCCTTCAACCCCAAGCCTCCAATGGCTCCTCCATTGCCTTACTCATCTTCTGTGAGGCCTTTAAGGTCCTTGGGCCATGCCAACTTCTATCTAGGGTTTGCTATTTGACTGTTCATGGTTACTCCAGTGTGAATTCGAGCAAAATCACACTGTATTTGTTACGATCTTTGAGTTTCTAAACAGGTTCTTCCATTTCTACTTAGGTTTCTTCTGAAACCCTAATTTTTGCTTACATCTCCTAGATCTGTACTATTTTTTAACGATTTGAGTCTGTTCTTTTAATGTTTCACACTGTTCTTGAATCTCTTTTACAAAATCATCGATTTCAAGTATTTTTTACCTTCTTCTCAAACTAGGGTTTTCGGAACTTCTTCTACACTTTGTTTAAACCAATTCTTTATGTTTAAAACTTCTATCTCTTGCATATTTCGACTGATTCTATGATTTTACTTCTTTTTCAACTCGCTTATGTTGAAAACCCTATTTTTTTGTTCCAACGTTGGGTTTCTGAGTGTCATTTTGATAATATGTTCAGTTAATATACATGTTTCTATGATTCTGTGATTTTTGTCCCATGTTTGCTTGTTAGGGTTCCTAATTATGGTTATCCTTGCCTATTGTGTGATTTTGCCCTATTCTGTGTTTCTGATTCTTTGCTTCTCCTACCTATATCATGCTTAGCCTACTAATTCCGACTATGCTCTACATTAATCCCTAATTTTATATGTGATTCTTGTCCAACTCGACCTCTTAGGGTTCTGATTTTTGCTTACCATGAGTTGGTTCTTATAGAGTGGTGCTAAATTAATGATATCTCCTATTCTTGCATTCTTGAATCTTTGTGATTGATCTTTCACTGATTACGCATGTTATTTCTGCTGAATTTTTTACCTTGAAGAAGGTTTTCTGACCTTAATCTGTGGTCAATTATGCTATTAATTGATTGCTCAAGTCTTTCCTTGATTAAAGTGTGCTTAACCTGGCCTCTATTAAATATTGTGTACTTGTACTATGCAGAAAATATTTTCTTAATTGCCATGTTCTTCCTTATATGATTTCCTTCCTTATTTGTTATATATCTATTACCATTTGAAGCTAACTCCTCAATTAAAGGGAGTACTTACCTTGATTTCCTGACTGATTGATTTTGAGTTCCTTAATTACTAATGGACTTTGATTTTTACCTTATTTACTACCTGCTTTGAAACTATAAATACTCTAGTCTTTCATTAGCACAACACACGAACACTCTTGGTTCAAAAGTATCTCTCACACTTAAAAATTTCTACTCTCTCTCTTGTGCTACTTGTTACTGCTCTAAGTTAGTCGGCTGCAAGCCAAGGCTAACCATTGTGTTCTCCTGCTCTTTCACTTTGCTTATTGTCCTCTTTACTGGTATGTTCTAGTTTCAATTCAAAGTTCCAACAACAATATGATTCTCTTATTGTTTCAGTTCATCCTGTTTCTAGTTTGCTTCTATTTATAGTTTTGTTGTGGAATTTGTAGTTGATGTTTACATATTATGTACTCCCCTCCCTTAAAAAATTAGTGTATTATCCCTCTATTTGTTTCTGAGCATGTCTACACCAATCATCTCTTACTTGTTTACCACTATGAATCCCCAAATCCCTATCACCTCTGCATGTGAGTTTGTTCTTTATATCTGATTTTGTGACTATGTCTGGTCAGTTGCTTCTGAGCATGGCTATACCAATTCCTAGGTCATTGCTTAATTATGTGTCCTATGTATCCCTAAACCCTTTTGACCCCTGATTTTGGCTATTGAACTTGCTTTGGTTCTATGACTACTGGCTGTGTATGAACTTATCTCAAGGTGTTATGTTTGGACTTTGTTAACTACTCCAACCTCTTTTCCCAAACAGTCTCTGTGTTTTAGTAAATTACTTTCAAACAGGCCTTATTTTATACAGTTTTTCACTAAAATCACTTTCACTCTACTCTTAGTCAATAAGTTCTGCCCTCTCCAGTATGTTTACTGCCTTGGGATCCTCTTGAGAACCCTCTGAACTCTAGCATACTGAGGTTGGCCTTTCCACACTACACGTGTTCAATCTTTGGTTACTAAGTCTAGGTGTAAGCACTGCCCGGGATCCTTGAGATCCTTAGGGAACTTTGATGCACCTAGACTCTAACATTGTCTATGGAATTGAGGTATTTGAGGCCATTGGAGGCTTTGGACATCTGGGTCTAATCGAAGGCTCCCTCTAGAATAGCTTCTTATTTTTGGATTTACTTATGTAATTCATTTATTGGTCTGTAATAACTTGTAAACGAATATTGGGGTATTTAGTAAACAGGGTGGGTAGATACATGTTTTATGGAGTAATACGGGTAGAAATCATGTTTATAGGACTTTACATTTAATATGACTGCTTTATCAAGTAGAAATCATGCTTATAGGGCTTTACATTCTTAGAAACCATGCATATAGGTTCCAAGTAATCTTGCCTTCAATGTCTTAAAATCGGCTTAACTAATAGATGCCATGCCTATAGGATCTAATCCAGATTTTGTTATGGCAAGTGTTTATGTATGTTTGTCTGCATGTCTTAAAATCAGATTAATGAAGTTAGATATCATGCCTATAGGGAACCATATTCGAAATTTTGCATGTTAGTCTAAACTAGTCTAAAACATTCAACCTGGTCCACGCATAGTTCACTTCTGAATTGGTTCAAGCAAGTAGCTTACATTTCTGAAACAAGTCTTTTAAAACCGCCTTAATCTATTATTAGACATCATGCCCATAGGATTTTCAAAAGTCCGTTTTAAAATCTGCCATGTCTTACTATACAGTGCAGTCCTCAGTACTCCGCGTATAGGCAAGCCTTTAGGGCATTTCCAAAACTGCATCTCTGAAACTGTCCCTATTGCTTAATGTTTTCTGATCCTAACAGGCTTTTTTAAATCGATAGGCAACTGCTAAGGTTACCACTTCTGAGTCTAAAAGAAATTGTTTGTCTTCTGCATATTCACCTAGACATTCTGCCTTAAGATATTGTCTAATAAAAGCCATTAATTATGCTCGAGTCTTGTTGTTTGTGTGCTTTTTTGAGGAGGAAACCTTGAGCCTCAATTTGCTCCCCTTTATGTACCGAAAGTCCTAAGTGTTTTGCTTGTCGCCTTAGAATTTTCACCTTTAAAACCTTAGTGGTCCATCTAGAACCACCTATAGGTAGAGGTCCTAACCCCCTCCAGGACCATTAAGAAGGGATGGGTAGCAGCATGCAATAGAAATCGTTGACCAAACACTCGCTTTGCATGACCACTAAGGGGATGGGAAGGGAAAATATGGGATATGATGACTACACGCTAATATCACGTGTAGACCCTCATTGAGGAGTGTTTACCGGACATTGTCTGGGGTGATCATATAGGATAACCAACCTAGGACCCCTCCTTTACCAAAATCCCCTTTTTATTTAAACCTTTGTTTTACAACTTGTCCAAATATTTATCTTATTACTTGAGTTATCCAACGTGCTTTACTTGTAATCTATTTGATTCAACTGTTTGCTTGTAATGGACTAATTTGTGAATAAAAGTTTGGTCGGGACCCACAGTTGTGGACCAAGAGGGGTGCCTAACAAATTACCCTCGAGGTTATTTCGAGCCTTTACCCTAATCTCTGGTAATGTAAACCAACCCAAGAGTTAATCACTCTAAATGACCTAACACACCGTAATCCGTTAGGTGGCGGCTCTTCAAATACCCAATTCCCAAAAGGAATGAGTCATTACATCACATGGAATGTCAAAACCCGGACTTCCCCATCAAAAAGTAAAAAGGGGGCGCGACATCAAGGACCAGGATACAGCTTACAATGCCATCATAGGATAGCCATGGATACACGTCATGAGGGCTATCCCGTCAAGCCTCTATCAAGTGATCAAGTTCCCTACTCCATGGGGAATACTCAGCCTCCAAGGTGAACAACGCACTGCGCAAGAATTCTATCGTATTGCTCAGGACTGCACATACACCCGGCAAATAAAGGGAGCCAACGCGGAATCCTAACAATCAGCGATGTTAAGAACCAAATACGGCATACAGACAGACGTTATCAAAGATCCCGAAATCATGGAAGTCGCTGAGTCGATGATAGAAGATCTCTATCCCGTCCAAATAAACAACGGCGACAACACAAAGAAGGCTTATATCGGGCACAATCTCTCGGAACCAGGTATATTTCATAAATTCTTAACTGACAATGCCGACTTGTTTGCATTCTCCCATTTAGATATGCCAGGCATTCCGAAAGACATCAATACGCATAAGTTGAATGTCGACCCGCTCTATCTACTAGTGCGGCAAATAAGGAGAAAGTTCAATTCCACAAACAACGAGGCCGTCAGCGTTGAAGTTGATAAGCTACTCGCCAACGGTTCTATTCGAGAATCAAAATATCCCCAATGGGTCGCAAATATGGTCAAAATGGGAAATGGCAGATGTGCATAGATTTCACAAATCTGAATAAGGCATGCCTGAAAGACTCTTTTCCCCTGCCTCATATCGACCAACTCATCGATGCAACAGCAGGGCACAAACTGCTAAGCTTTTTGGATGCCTACTCGGAATCGTCATAGAGGAGGATGACCAGGAGAAAACTACTTTCATCACCCATCAGGGAACGTATTGCTACAAAGTCATGTCATTCGGGCTAAAGAATGCAGGGGCCACGTATCAAAGGTTGGTTACCAAAATGTTTAAGGACCAACTCGGCAAACGATGGAGGTTTACATCGACGACATGTTGGTCAAATCCAAAAGGAAAGAGGACCACATAGACCACCTCACAAAGGCCTTCAGCATATTAAGACTGTTGCGCCCCGCTTTTTCTCGCGAAATCGGGTTTAGGACATTTGGGAGGACAACTCGTTCCCTTTGGGAATTGGGTATGAATTGGAGAGTCTCCACCTAATGATTAAACTGCATTAGGACACTAGGAAGGAATTGATCTAGAAAACCAGAGATTGGGTAAGGGCTAGAAATTATCCTGAGGGGAAGGTGTTAGGTACCTCTCAGGATCCACTAGTGTGGTTCCCGGCCATGCTACAATTGTGACTTTAAGTAACGAGTAGGAAAATAGAAGTTTCAAATATAAGGGGTTTTCACGTAATGGTTGCAAATAGATTAAAGTTTAAAGAAAACAAAAGGAAGCTGAATTTTTTAGGAAAACAGTTTGAAAATTCTAAGAAAATAAACAAGTAAAGGGAGAGGGGGGTCCTAGGTTTACAAATAATATGGATCACCCCACACAACATCCAGTAATCACTCCTTAAAGAGGGGTTACATGAGATGTTACCGTGTGGTCATCATATCCATATCTACCCTTTCCCACCCCGTTAAGGTATTAAAGCGCAGAATGGTTTTGTTACTTATTGCATGCTATTACCCCCCCCCCATTCCTATCAGTCCCAGAGGTACTTGGGACTACTAATCCTAAAAGGGAAGGGGTATGAGGTTTTGTAGTTTTAAAGGACAAAATTCTAATGCGACAATCAAAACATATATAGCAAGTACTGGGAAAGCATGTAAACATATACGGCTCAAATAAACATCCTTAAATCAAAGAAAGCATATAGTTTTAGCATGTCTTACACGTACTGATTAGGGTCTGATTAAACTTAAAAGGTTAAAGCAAGTTGATTTATCACATATTTTCAGATAAGAAGTCTGAATTAGACCTGCCCACTGGTTGTAATTATCAAAGACTAGTGCAGTTATAGCTTTTACCCTAAAGCTTGCCTAGGTGTTGGGCGAAACCTATAGGCATGATATCTATTAGTTTCAGAAATAAAACGATAAACAAATTACAAGAAGGTTGCCAGTTTTTTTCCAAGTTCTGCAGATTAAACTTAAAATGAGCGAGGCGATTCAGATTTGGTTGATAGTTCCTATAGGCATATTTTCTAGGCATTGTTAATTTAAAACACTATCATTGGCGTACAGGAATCCTATAGGCAGGTCATCTATATGCAGTCGATTGTCTAAGCCTATAAACTCATTTGCCTAGTGACAGATGCAGGTGCAAAATGCAGGAAGTCCTGTAGGCATATTATCTATATGATAATGCAGAATTGCAGAAACCTAAAGACATAGTCACTATATAATGCAAAAGTGCAGAAGCCTATAGACATGGTCTCTATGTAATTAAAAAGTGCAGAAACCTATAGGCATGGTATCTATATGAAATGCAGAAGCAAAATCTGAAAGCAGGATAAGTGAATGCAGAAGTATAGTAATCCCTTATGAACATGGTATCTACCCCTTTGCATGCACGATTGACCCTTCCTTTTTCACTAACAGCCCCAATAGTTATTACAAATTATTATAGCCCAGAATGAATAAGAAAAGCAAAATTACATCAAAAATTAAAGTACAACCAAGGGGAGCCTAATTCAGACTCCAGGTCTGAAATATGAGATGAACCAACTCCAAAGATCAGGATCCCAAGCCTTTCTCTTATTTGGACGTGTCAGAGTTCCCTAAGAGACTCAAATGGACTTCGGGCAGTGCTCACACCCAAACACAAAAAGGATTAAGAACATAGTGCAATATGGAAGGGTCAGCCCTCAAGAATCCAAGTTCAGAGAGAACTCAAGGTCCCAAGGCAAGGCTTATAGGAGGGGGCAGAGCTTAGAAGATAAGAGTAAGTGTAAGTTTAGAGTTTGAAAAGGGGAAAGGGGATGTGGTAGAGAAACAGGGATAGGCTAGTGGGCATACCTAGCAATGAGAAGTGCTGGCACACCCCACAAGCCTGTTAGAACACATTGTTTTGGGAGTCAGGATCCTCTAAGGGATCAAGTCCAGACATGAACAATAACTTTCATATTGTCATGTCATGAACTACAACTCAAATCACATAGAGGGGAATAGGGGTACAGGGATTCATAGCAGAAACAAGTAAAAGAAATTAGCATGCTAATTAAATATTCAACTCAATATAGATAGTAAAGTAGACATGGATGTAAAGTCTATAAGTGAAAACATTGGGATGATGCTGAAGCTAAAACTAGAACATACCAGTCTCAAAGAAATAAGTGAAAGAAAGCAGTAGTCTTGAAAAGCCAAAGTGCAAGCAGGCAGTCAGAATGCTATGATCTTAGAAAAGAATCATGAGATTGTAAGGGTGAAGTATGAAGTGTAAAAGTGTTGAACTGAAGGTGTGTTAAAGTGCAGAAGGGTCATGCCCTTTTATAGTGTAGAAAGCAAGCAGAAATAGGTAAGAAAATAGTTTGAAAACCAATTACACAAGATTTCCCCCTAATTAAGGGATTCTGATTTCAACGGGCAAAACTAATTAAGGAAATGGATTAATCAAACACTTTTTCAAATCAGCATAAAAGGGGTAAATACATAAAGGTCTATTTAAGGACAGGGTCTTGACAGCACACAGTTTGTGCAAATAAGGAAAGGAAATCAGTTAACAACCAAGAAAAATTGAAAATAGAAGATTTTGTATGAAAGACCCAAGTCCGAAAAATGGGAAAGATTTCAACTTAAGGAAAATCAGTTCCAATCAAATAGACTTATTAAAAGGAATTCTGAATCAATCACAAGTTGGAAAACTATTCTGAAGAAAGATTCCTCATATATAAAATCATACAGACACGTTAAACATGAAGAAATTTGTCATGCTATTCAGAAGAGTCTAGTGTAGGAGAATCAGAATTGTGTGCAAACAAAAGAAGTTCACACTTAGTTCATAAACCCAGAAATAAGTATGAAAGAGTCAAGGGTCCTCAAACAGAACCCTAGTTTGATCATATGACCAAACTCGGAGGAAACCCCCAAATTCTAGGGTTTCTGACTCGAGTCAAATGAGGAGGCAACAGAATCAGAGATTTCCTTTCAGAATCTCATGAGAAGACAAGCATATACAAATAATATTTGAAGCAAAAAAGCATAAGAGCGTAATGAGAGAATAGTCACGAGAGTAGAAGAAACGTGTTTAAGAAAACCTTTTAGAAGGGACTTAAATAGAGTTCAGTAGAAGGAAAACAAAACTTAAGAACTCAGTAGGAAATACATATAGTAGAAGAATACAAAAATACCAGAAAATCATAGCAAAAGATCATATAGGAGGATATAGCAAGATAAACATGCGAGCATGGTACAAAACACAGTAGAAAAACAAAGCACAGAAGAACATGCATGATAAAGGAAAACATAAGAACACAGTAGAAGAACATGTGTGGTAGAAAAGAAAACATCAGAACATAGTATAAACAAATATACACAAAGAAAATAAGAAGAAAAGTCAGAGAAACATTTTAAGCTTTTCAGAAAAAACCCTAAATCGGAAAGAAGTGATTTTTGAAAGAAAAATTAGGAAAAACATTTAAAAACTCAAGTAGAACACAGATATAGAACAGATTTAAGAAAACAAGTAGAGAAAACCTCGAATAGATAGGGTTTCAGAGGAACCCTGAAGCGAGAAAGGCTTAGAAAGGGTCTGATCTGAGTCAGATAAGTCAGAAATAGGCTCATAATGCTTGGATATGCCGGAGCAAGGCCGGAGAGGCCATAGAACCTCGAATTAGAGAGGATCTAAACGGACACCATTGAGGTCAGACCTCGAAACTTCGAACACCAAGTGTTTAAGAGCAGATGGAGATGAGTTAAGCCATCCATGGCCTGAGAAGCCATGGATTCCGGTGAGCTGAAGGTAGAAGATAGTAGAAGATGATTAGGGTTTCATGAACCTTTGAGAGAGTTTGAGAGATGAGAGGATTCAGAGGCGACGGTTGGTGTGAAATGGGATAGGGTTGGGGGTGTTCGAGAATTAAAAAGGAAAGGGGAAATTCTAGTCGTTGATCGAAATGATCAACGACCTGGATCAAAAGGGGAAACCGGGTGGGTTGGATAAGCGGGTTAGGGGCGGGTCATTTTAGGAATTGGGCTGGACCGTTTGAATTTGAAATTGGGGTTAATTGGGGCTGATTTTAGGCTATAATTGAAATGAAATAGGGCTAGTGTTTAAATAACTACTTTTCCCTTTTATTTTATAAAAATAGTAAAATAATTTTTGAAAACAAATTAAAGTACTAAATTAATTAATAATGTATAAATATTAAATTAAAAATACTATAATCAATTTTGTAATTATAAACGTAATAAAATATTAAGATAGGCTAAAATTGCAATCATATGCAATTTAGCTTTCAAATACTAAATAAATTTGTAAAAATGTGTAAAAGTTACGTTAGCTATATTTTGGTATAAATGTGAGAATAAAATAAGTTATTCACCAAAATGATGATTTTGGGAATAACTATTACTTTTTGTACTGAAAATGGGCAATAAATTGATTTAAAAAATCTTTTAAAAATTAGGAAAATACTAAAACACTTGAGCATACTTATATATGTTATTTTGAAAGTATTTTGCATATATAAAATGCATAGAAAAAAATTGGGTATCAACAGCTGCCCCTCTTTATCTAGGAAGGATGAAAGAGTGTCGGGTAAAGATGTGATGGCCAATTTGACCAAACGAAATGGTTTAAAGAGGTTGACCGTGCTCTGGTTCCTGAGCTTCCTACATATCCCTGGTCTTACAGGAATCAAGCCATATGTAGTTCAGGATTCGTCGGCGGAATATGCCGATGGAGATTTCTCAAGAACGGACGAGATATTCGGGTTGGGATGGATGGTAGAGCTGTGGGAACTGGAGCGGGGTTGCTCATGCTGAGACGGTCGTTGCTTGCCGGTTTACCTGCAAATAAGCAATACAAGTGTATATTGTGCATAAATTTAAACATGATGCAAGTTCCTGTTGGACCATGAATGCTGTCTTTGGACGGTTAGGATGACGTCCTTGGACCATGATGTCATGGGTCATTAAGCGTATAATAAAGGATTCGTAGGCCATGAAATGATGCTCTCCGGCTATGAGGATGATGCCTCCGAACCATGATGCCTTTGAATAATGATATGCAAAAGTTTAAAGGGATCCTCGTGCCATGGCATGGTGTTCTCGTGCTATGCAAATGGTGCCTCTGAACGATGATACCCTCGGATAATTTGGCGATCTTTCAGCCCATGAGATGTAGTAGGGTGGCCAACTTTCAACCATGCAAATGTAAATGAGGTGGTGATCTTTCAGCCATGCAAGAAGTAAATGAAGGTGGTGATCTTTCAGCCATGCAAGAAGTAAATGAGGGTGGCGATCTTTCAGCCATGCAAAAAGTAAATGAGGGTGGCGATCTTTCAGCCATGTGAGATGGAGACAGAGCTTAGTCTCGGAAGGCAGATTAGTAGCCTTATGCAATGCATAGAATGCAAATAGAGGTAGAGCTTAACCTCGGAAGGTAGAATGGTAGCCTTATGCAATGTAGAGAATGCAGATGGGGGTAGAGCTTAACCTCGGAAGGCAAAATGGTAGCCTTATACAATGCATAGAATGCAGATAGAGACAGAGCTTAGTCTCGGAAGGCAGAATAGTAGCCTTATGCAATGCATAGAATGCAGATGGAGGTAGATCTTAACCTCGGAAGGCAAAATGGTAGCCTTATGCAATGCAGAGAATGCAGATGGAGATAGAGCTTAGTCTCGGAAGGCAGAATGGTAGTCTTATGTAATGCAGAGAATGCAGATAGAGGTAGAGCTTAACCTCGAAAGGCAGAATGGTAGCCTTATGCAAGAAGTAAAATGGCAAATGGCAATAGAGTTTTCTTAGCTGATAGCGTATTACGACATTGTGACTGTTGGGGATACTGTGCCTACTGGGGACACTGCGTGCGGATAGCAGCTATGAGTAAGTGCAATGGTTCTGAGCGTAGTATTTCCGAGCAATGTGAGTCTCATGAGTGTACAATATCTTTGATGATTTTGCAACTCAAGTGCTTGCATCCAAATAAAATCGTGAGTTTTGTAAAAGGGGGGAGATTAATTCGTATTCCTGCTGGCTCTGTTTGACCTGCTCGGCTTTGTTCTGACGATACTGCGCGTATCATTAGGGTAGCGTTGCTAAACAAAGAAACTTTGGTAACAGACATGGATGATTTAGTAAAAAATATAACATAAATACATAATCGAGAATAGTTTTCCTTAGAAGAACCTACGACTGCGACGTGGTTCAAGACATTACAACTTCTCTTGCTCTGAAATTTTAAGGGTCATCCTCAAAATTCAGCCCCAGTTTACTGGGATGTTGCTTCTAACGGTTGCTTGCGGCGAATGGCTTGAATCAACTTCAGAATTTTTGAGGGTCCCCCTCAAAATTCTACCCCAGTTTCCAATAGCGTAGGAAATGGAAATTTTATTAAATTCTGATCGAACCCATAGGGATACCTACATATCCCCTCTTAAACGGGAATCATTTCAGGCGTAGTTCAAATTACATCATAAAAGAAAGCATAAAGGTTACACATAGTATCGCTTGATTGCGTCTGAATTCATTGGCTTTGGCCAAACTTCTCCGTCCATTTTTGTGAGTATGAGGGCTCCCCCTGTTAGAACCCGGTGAACCATGTACGGACCCTGCCAGTTGGGAGAGAATTTCCCTTTGTCTTCATCTTGATTTGGAAAGATTTTCTTTAACACCAGCTACCCCGGTGAGAACTGTCTCGGCTTGACTCTTTTGTTGAAGGCTCTCAACATCCATTTCTGATAAAGTTGACCATGGAAAACTACATCCATTCTCTTTCCATCTATAAGATCTAGCTGCTCGTAATGATTCTTCACCCATTCTGCATCGTCTAGCTTTACTTCCTGTATAATTCTTAATGAGGGAATTTCAACCTTGGCGGGAATAACAACCTCTGTACCGTAAACCAGCATATAGGGGTTGCCCGGTTGATGTGCAGACTGTGGTGTGATACCCCAATAAATAAAGTGATAACTTCTCGTGCCACTGCTTATGCTTCTCTATCATTTTCCTTAGTATCTTCTTGATATTCTTATTGGTGGCCTCTACGCCTCCGTTCATCTGAGGTCTGTAGGTTGTAGATTCTTGTGTTTGATCCTGAAGGTTTCACACATTGCTTTCATCAAGTCATTGTTGAGATTGGGACCATTATCAGTAATGATTGATTCTGGAATTCCAAACTGACAAACAATACGATTGTGGACAAAGTCTGCTACGACTTTCTTAGTCACTTCCTTGTACGATGCTTCTTCAACCCATTTGGTGAAATAATCAATTACCACTAGGATGAACCTGTGCCCATTTGATGCGGTAGGTTCGATTGGTCTGATAACATCCATTACCCAAGCGGCGAATGGCCATGGTGAGCTTGTTGCATTAAGTTCGTTTGGAGTCACATTTATCATATGTGCATGTATCTGACAGTGGTGGCACTCCCGGACATACTGGATGTAGTCCATTTCCATAGTCATCCAAAAATAACTAGCTCGGAGTATCTTCTTGGCTAAGACAAAGCCATTCATATGTGGCCCGCAGGTTCCAGCATGGATTTCTTCTAGTAATTTAGATGCTTCCTTTGCATCGACACACCTTAGTAATCCCAAATCAGGAGTCCTCTTGTATAGGATTCCTCCGCTGTGAAAGAAATTATTGGATAACCTCTGAAGCGTGTGCTTCTGAATAGCCTTTACGAGCTCTGAGTATTCTCCTTTCACCAAGTATTCCTTGATATCATGAAACCAAGGTTTTCCATCCACTTCTTCTTCGACGTGAGCACAGTAAGCTGGTTGATCGTAGATCTTTACTAGAATAGGGTCAATGAAATTCTTATCTGGATGTTGTATCATGGATGATAAGGTAGCCAATGCATTGGCAAACTCATTTTGGACACTGGAAACATGCTAGAACTCTATCTTTGTGAACCTCTTTCTCAACTCATGTACGTGATGCAGATAAGGGAGTATCTTGGAGTTCTTGGTCCCTCATTCTTCTCGGACCTGATGTATAAGCAAGTCTGAATCCCCGATCACTAGCAACACTTGAATGTTCATGTCAATGGCCATATTGAGTCCCAAGATGTAGGCCTTGTACTCAGCCATGTTGTTGGTGCAAGGGAATCTGAGTTTGGCAGACACCAAATAATGTTGACCGATTTCTGACACTAGGACTGCTCCTATGCAAACTCCTTTGAAATTTGATGCTCCATCGAAAAACATTCTCCAACCGTCATAGGATTCTGCAATGTCTTCTCCTATGAATGATATCTCTTCATCAGGAAAATACTTCTTTAAGGATTCGTATTCTCCGTCCACGGGATTCTCGGCAGGATGATCTGCCAAAGCATGTCCCTTGATTGCTTTCTGAGTTATGTAAACAATGTCGAATTCACTTAGCAGGATTTGCCACTTGGCTAGCTTGCCAGTGGGCATGGGTTTCTGAAATATGTACTTCAATGGATCCATCCTTGATATGAGATATGTGGTATAGGCACAGAAATAGTACCTCAACTTCTTAGCCACCCAAGTCAGAGCACAATAGGTGTGTTCTAACAGAGAATACCGGGCCTCATAAGGGGTGAAATTCTTGATAAGATAGTATATGGCTTGCTCCTTCCTCCTCGTTTCATCATGTTGCCCAAGAACACAACCAAACGCTCCATCTAGCACTGCAAGGTAGTGTAATAGAGGTTTACCCGGCTCGAGCGAGACCAAAACTGGTGGTGTTGACAGGTACTTCTTGATTCTGTCGAAGTCCCTCTAGCAGTCATCAGTCCATTTGGTAGCGTCGTCCTTCTTCAACATCTTAAATATTGACTCACAGATGACAGTAGATTGAGCTATGAATTGGCTTATGTAGTTGAGTCTCCCCAACAAACTCATTACTTCTTTCTTGTTCTTTGGCGGTGGCAATTCTTGAATAGCTTTGACCTTTGATGGATCCAGTTCTATTCCTCGGCGACTCACAATGAACCCAAGTAGTTTTCCGACAGGAACCCCAAATGCACATTTCGCGGGATTCAGCTTCAAGTTGTACCTTCTTAGTCTATTGAAGAACCTCCTCAAATCTTCCATGTGATCAGTGGCTTTCTTGGATTTTATGATGACATCATCTACATACACTTCGATCTCTTTATATATCATATCATGGAAAATGGTAGTCATGGCCCTCATGTAGGTGGCCCCAGCATTCTTTAACCCGAACGGCATCATCTTGTAACAGTACATTCCCCACGGCATAATGAAAGTTGTTTTCTCAACGTCTTCTTCATCCATCCAGATCTGATGATACCCAGCAAAATAATCCACGAATGACTGCAACTCGTGCTTGGCACAATTGTCAATCAGGATGTGTATGTTTGGCAAGGGGAAGCCATCTTTTGGACTAGCCCAGTTGAGATCCCGATAGTCGACACAGACTCTGACCTTCCCGTCCTTCTTCGGCACTGGCACGATGTTGGCTAACCATGTCGGATATTCTACTACCCTGAGAACCTTAGCTTTGACTTGCTTAGTAACTTCTTCCTTGATTTTCAAACTCGTGTCAGTCTTGAACTTTCTGAGCTTATGCTTTACCGGTGGACATGTCGAATCAGTTGGCAGTTTGTGAGCCATAATAGATGTACTTAGACCAGTCATGTCATCATACGACCAAGCGAATATGTCTTCATATTCCCTTCGAAATTCTGTGTATTCCTTCTTCTCTAACGGTGACAAATGAACGTTGATCCGAGTTTCTTTGATATTTTCTGCATCTCCCAGGTTAACAATCTCGGTCTCGTCCAGGTTGGACTTAGGTCTGTTCTCAAAATTCTCGACTTTTTTAACAATATCTTTCGGTATGTCATCTTCCTCTGAATCTGTATCTGTTTGTTGCGTTGCCTCGTTGCATGTCACATCCATTGGTTCATCAAGATAGGTAATAGTAATGTTGTATAAGTAAAGTAATGAGAGAAAATAATAAGAGTAAGATTTGTAAGGAAACCGAAATGCTTTGATAAATTTCATAACTGTTTTGAACATTGGAAGATCTTATTCCGAAAATTCAAAAATGTGAAAGGAAAGTCAACTAGTAAAAATAAAAGATAGTGCATGATGCTTTGTTCAGCCTTGCTACCTTGAGGCTTTCCAGGCTCTGATGGTTCTGATGGTCCAATTGTTGAGGCATGCTCCTCGGCTTACATCTTGTATAGAAGGGCCTTCCTCCACATCCTCCTTGAAAATGACACAGCAATCCATGTCATCATCTTCCACGAATAAATTCCTCATTACTGCCAGTGCTTCCTCTTCTTCCAACCCATATATAACATCGGTTGGCTGGAAAGTCTGTTCTAAATGGGGTATCGGTTGCTCCAGTGGATAGTAAGGGTCGCGCCATGGTGGCGACCAGTTGTTTAATTCCTTCCAAGTATACTCGTATCCCAGACCGAAAGTGGTGCCATATTTCTTCAGTTGATCAGCTTGGCGATTCCTTGGAGGTTCTTGCCAAGTCCCTTGCTAGGTTCATATCTGCTCCAGTTCAATATGCTTTCAATTTTGTTGTCTCACCATTTGTCTTTGTCAATGGAAGTGACTCGCTTGATGTGGTAATAGGTTTCCCCGCCTATCTTTCTCCTTCCTCCAATAGCTGGGATAGTTTGGCGACTGTATATAGGATTGCTACCATCGCTGTGAATGATCACCTCTTGGTGGTTCCACTCAAATTTCACTGCTTGATACATTGTTAATGCTACGGACCCAGCGGCATGAATCCACGGTCGTCCCAACAGCAAGTTGTAAGATATCGGCACATCTATTACTTGAAATTCAACATCAAACCAAGTAGGCCTCATCTGCAAACTCAAGCTAATTTCCCCAATAGTGAACCTTTAGGAACCGTCGAAAGCTTTGACGTTGATGGCCCCGTCCTTGATCTCATGTAGACTCTTTCCCAATGTTTTGAGTGTTACCAACGGACAAATATTGAGGCTGTACCCACCATCAATCAGGATTCTGGTGATGAAATAATCCTCGCATTGCACACTGATGTGTAGCGCCTTGTTATGACTTAACCCTTCTAGTGGCAACTCATCTTCATGAAAAGTGATCTTGTGACTCTCCAATACCTGCCCTACCATATTTGCTATTTCTCCTAAGGTGATGTTGCTCGGTACATATGCCTGACTCAGCACCTTCAACAGGGCATTCCTATGTGCATCGGAGCTTTGTAGCAAAGCTAGGATAGAGATATGTGCCGGTGTTTTGTTCAACTGGTCGATGACTGAGTACTTCTTTGCTCGTATTTTTCTCCAGAGATCATCGGGCCCAGCTTCAGTGATGGTTGGTTGTCCAAAGGCCTGCTTGCTTGATTCACCCAAATGTTTCAGGGAGTATACTCTGCTGGTTCTTGTCATACCCTGTGCCACAACTGCTTCTTCGGATTTGGCTTTCCATTTCCTTCTTGCCTCGGTTGTGTAGTCCCAAGGTAATTCATTTGTATGGAATGGCGTTATAGCCGACATTGCTACTGGAATGGGCACCTTTACTCCAAACGGAGCCTGTATCTTGGAAGGCAAGACCATAACTTCAAATGGTTCAGGTACATTTGTCGGGGACCCAAACTCGTCCTCGATCGGTGTTGGCGTCTTTGCAGAGGATGGTGTTTCAAACTCAAGTGGTATGGACATGTTCACCTCAGCGTCCCCAGAAGGCTGAATCTGGACTACAATCGGATTAAGGGTGACTGTTGGTTTCTTTGGATCATTGCCTTCTGATATCAAACCTATTGACCCCTTGGGGTCCAGTCGTCATCTATTTCAAACATGTGAACGCCTCCATCCATGTGGTCTGGTAGAGGGTTATTGCGGACATTTGGAGCGGGCTCTTTTGCCACAATAATCTTGTTATCAATCAGTGCTTGGATTTTATCTTTCATAGAGCGGCATTCATCAATGGTATGCCTTTTCATGCCGGAATGGTATGCACAGGATTTATTAGGATTGACCCATTGGGAAGGTTTTTTAGGAGTTATAGAGGGGATTGGGGTGACATGACCAACAGCTTTGAGCCTTTCATACAGCTGGTCAATTGGTTCGGCAATGGCGGTATATTGTTTGGGAGGTCTGCGGTCGAAATTTGGTCGGGGTCTAGGAATGTTTTGGCGAGTGGAAGGTGATTAATAGTGAGAGGGTTGAGTATTGTAGGCTTGGTAGATATGTGCGGGTTGGGAATATCTGGGTGAGGTAGGCTGTTATATGGGAGGTAGAGGTGATTGGTAAATAGGTGGTGGAGTTTGGTAAGAGGGCGAGGGCGTTTGGTAATTTGGGGTAGGTTGATATGTGAGTGGCGGCATCGGGTAGGTTTGGTATTTTATAGGGGACTTAGTTCTTTGTGCAACCACCTCGGCACTCACGTTCCTTTTCTTGGTCGAGCCACCAGACTGTAGAGCTTTGTTGGTAGCCTGCAAAGACTCAAAGTTTGTGACCATACCACTTTTGATGCCTTCCTCGATCCTCTCACCTAGCTTGATGATGTTGGAAAATTTTTGGCTTTCAATCAGCATCAACCTTTCATAGTACTGGGGGTTTTGAGCTCGGACGAAAAACTTGTTCATTTGTTCTTCCTCTAGAGCAGGCCTAACTTTTGTAGCTTTTGACCTTCAGCGAGTGGCATACTCGTGGAATGTTTTCGTGCGTTTCTTCTTTAGGTTCTGGGTGTAGAACACATCTAGTGCATTTTCAGTGTTGAACCTAAAACTGTCCATGAAATCAGACGCCATGCTTACCTAGTTCGACCACTTCTTCGGATCTTGGCTAATGTACCAAGACAGAGCATCTTCCTTCAGACTCCTCATGAAGAGTTTCATGCGGATCCTTTCGTCCTTTCCTACTCCGACCAGCTTGTCGCAGTATGTTCTCAAATGAACTCTCGGATCTCCTGTACCATCAAACATCTCGAACTTCGGAGGTTTGTACCCCTCGGGCAGTTCAACATCGAGTTGTTTGCAGAGATCTTCATAGTTTAGCCCTTCAATTCCTTTGCTTCATTTGACGCCCTGAATTCGGCTAGTCAACTTCTTAAGCTCTTCAGCCAGACTCCTAATGAGTGAGTCTTTATCATTAGGCTCGGGTGTGCTTGAAATGGGTTGGGTAGAGTGCGGCATGGTTTCCACATAGAAGGGGGTGCTATAAGAGTGGAAATGGTCATTTGTGGAGTTCACCAGTTCTAGGATGAGCAGTGGAGTATTGTTGGAAGTATGACAGGTGTTGCAGTGGTGGTGAGGAGCGGGATGGTTTTATGGTTTAGGGATGTTTTATGGAGGTGTAGGGTTCTGAGCGTTAGGAAAATTGATATCTGGGGTGGTGAGAGAAAATGATAAGCTCGCCAAGTTCCAGACCTGATCAAGTTCTTCTTGGAATTTCAGCAGCTTTTCTTCAAGCTAGGATGCACTTTCCTTAGGAACTAGAGTCCTATGAGTGACCTCTACCCGTTCAGTTGAGTTTTCCTTTCTGGTGTTGTTCAAATCTTCCATCTTTCCTTTGTTCCTGTTTCTGACGGGGCTAGGAAGAGGAGTGGGTAGAGGGCCCTTGGATCTTGTGGAATATGATGATGATACCAGAGAGCACGAACTAACCTTGGGGAGGGGAATAAATAAAAAATAAAAACGAAAAGGCAACAAGTCAATGAGGATTATGAAAAGAAACGTTGCGATATTTAAACACGTAGTGTAAGAATGTAAGTCATGTCCTAATTTGGGAGCCTCGTTGGGCCTGAGGTAGGCCTAGATACAAGTTGATTTGGAGAACTTATAATTCTAAATGCCTCATTTTATTGATAAAAATAAGACGAATCCCAAAATGACACTAAATAACAGAAGATAAAAATGTCATTAATGGTCATTGGCCTTATTACATTCCTAAAACGAAAAGGTAAATTCCTATCTATTTGGTCCCAGAAGGACCTTCCCCAGACTCGACATCTTTGGCTCCATCGAATAGCTTCACCAGCTCGCAAAGTCCCAGCGGCAGGTTGGCTCTGGCCAGGTGTCCACCTTCGTTTCCTTCATCATTGTGGCATTCCTCGATCCTCTTGAGAAACTTCCTTTCCAACTCCACTAAACCTCATTCCAGGTATCCTATTTGCTTGTTGGCACTGACAGCCATGTCTTTCCACTCTTCAATCAATTTTTGGTGGGCTTCTTGAATCTCACGGTGCTCGCTTTCACATTCCCGAATCCTCTTGCGCAGTTGGTTGTATTTGACCTATGCTTCAGCCCTTTCATCGATGATTTTGTGACCTCGAACAAACCCAGGTTGGCCCAGACCATTGTGATTGTCCTCTAGCCATCCTGAATAGTATGGGGTGCAATCAGCATGGTATCTGTTTGGATCGATAGTATCTCACCCCAGGATAATCTTGCAATGCCACATATGCTGAGCTTGGCACTTATAAGGACTGTCATCAGCTGGGAAGTCGGCCCAGAAGTGACTCATCTTGTCGACCCTTGGTATAACCTGTTTTCTACTAGCCTGTCTCATAATCCGGAGAGGGACATAAGGGTAGGTTCCTATCAAACCGATTAGTATCAGAAATGGTGCGTCCCTGGATCGGGCGATGAACTCTTCAGTAGGGAACCACTCGAACATCCATTGTATTTGATCCTCAGTCAGATTTTCAAACAGCTCCACCCATCCCATGGCATCTTCTGGCTGAGCAAACATGTTGGGCATGTAGTTCATTCACCTTGGTTGATGGAAGGCTATATGATCGTCCCAGTCTCTACGCTGAATCTCTTGCCGATATTCACCCCTTTGGAGATGCTCTATGAGCCAGATTTGGAGTAGCAAATTGCATCCCTCGAAGTGTGGGGATCCTTGTTGACACTTTTCCAAGGCTCGGTATATCTCTGCGATGATCATGGGCACTATGCTAAATAGTTGTCCACCAATTCCCTCCATCAAAGTTTTGGTAACCATGGCTAGCCTAGTATGGATCTTTGCTTTCTTCATTGGAAACACTATCATCCCCAAGAAGCAGAACATGAAGACAAAGACCCTTCTGTGAATATGCCCTAACAATGTAAGGGCGAACTCATCCGGATATGTACGGTAGAATTTGTTGTGACCGTACCTCTAGTACAAATAATCAAAAGGAATGTAGGACTCCTTCAAACATGTCAAGTATGGATTCTTCTTTAGGCCCATCATTTTGAGAAAACCTCTACCCTTGCAATTTTCCGGCATTAACAAACCCGGGGTCTCCCATGGTATACCAGCCAATCCTCCTATTTCCTCTAGCAGGGGTGTCATCTCAATCTCTCCAAAGCAAAACACAGACTTATCACAATCCCAGAACAGAGTAGCAGCTTCTATGATTTTGTTGTTGGGTCAGACCTCCAGGGGGGAAGGTAGATTTCCTAGGTATTTCCAAACAAGAGTCTGATCACTGGAATGAAGATCATCCCCCCAGCTTAGCAACCTTGGGTGGATGTTTGTGACTATGCCGAATCTGGGGACTTCGTGCCTCATGTTTCTACAAGACAAAAAGTTTAGGACCTTACCCCCACCAGACTCGACTATTAAATACCAATAATTGGACGAGACTATCTTAAAGAGTCATTATGCGGACAACATAACTGACTCGGCTATGTTTGACCATGATGCATGCACAATTAAACAGAGTAAGATTTTTATGGGGTATTAGACTGTTACCCTTGAGCGGACAACTCAAGAGGGAAAGGAACGGAACTGCCGACTAGACCGTTGATCGACTGGTTTTACCGTAAATACACCTTTGCCGGATTTAAAAGGGCGATAATATCGGAAGAGCATAACCACTCATTATAAGCGTTGTTATAGTATTTGTTTGGCACGAGTGGAATATGATGTTGAAAACATGCTTATGTAATAATTAAAACAAGTTGTCACGTATGTGAACGTTCATAAAGTAATAATTACAATAATTAAAACAGTAATAAAGGAGTGCGGTAAAGGAAAGCAGTAAAAGAAACAAGGGAAAGAAATAAGAGACAAGTTAGTTTTTGCAGTAGAAGAGGGAATTAAATGCTTAGAGGTATTAAACAAATAAGGCACATAAGAAATGTAAAGTCATAGTAATAGCTTGAAATGGTAAAAGCCTAAAAGATTACCCCAGCAGAGTCGCCATGCTGTCGCACCTCCCTTTTTCTCGCGAAATCAGGTTTAGGACATTTGGGAGGACACCTCGTTCCCCTTTGCGAATTGGGTTTGAATTGGAGAGTCGCCACCTAATGATTAAAGTGCATTAGGATACTAGGAAAGAATTGATCTAGAAAACCAGAGATTGGGTAAGGGCTAGAAATTTTCCCGAGGGGAAGGTGTTAGGCACCCCTCAGGATCCACTAGTGTGGTTCCCGGCCATACTACAATTGTGTATTTAAGTAACGAGTAGGCGAATAGAAGTTTCAAATATAAGGGGTTTTCACGTAATGGTTGCAAATAGATTAAAGTTTAAAGAAAACAAAAGGAAGCTGAATTTTTTAGGAAAACAGTTTGAAAATTTTGAAAAAATAAACAAGTAAAGGGAGAGGGGTCCTAGGTTTACAAATAATATGGATCACCCCACACAACATACGGTAATCGCTCTTCAAAGAGGGGCTACATGAGATGTTATCGTGTGGTCATCATATCTATATCTACCCTTTTCCACCCCGTTAAGGTATTAAAGAGCGGAATGGTTTCGTTACTTATTGCATACTATTACCCGCCCCATTCCTATCAGTCCGGAGGTACTTGGGACTACTAATCCTAAAAGGGAAGGGGTATAAGGTTTTGCAGTTTTAAAGGACAAAATTCTAAAGCGACAATCAAAACATATATAGCAATTACTGGGAAAGCATGTAAACAGATACGGCTCAAATAAACCTCCGTAAATCAATGAAAGAATATAGTTTTAGCATGTCTTACACGTACTGATTAGGGTCTGATTAAACTTAAAAGGTTAAAGCAGGCTGATTTATCACATATTTTCAGATAAGAAGTCTGAATTAGACCTGCCCGCTGGTTGTAATTATCAAAGACTAGCGCAGTTATAGATTTTACCCTAAAGCTTGCCTACGTGTTGGGCGAAACCTATAGGCATGATATCTATTAGTTTCAGAGATAAAGCAGTAAACTGATTACACGAAGGTTGCCAGTTTTTTACCAAGTTCTGCAGATTAAACTTAAAACTTCCGAGGCGATAGATTTGGTTGATAGTTCCTATAGGCATATTTTCTATGTGTTGTTAATTTAAAACACTATCATTGGCGTACAGGAATCCTATAGGCAGGTCATCTATATGTAGTCGATTGTCTAAGCCTATAAACTCATTTGCCTAGTGACAGATGATGGTGAAAAATGCAGGAAGTCCTATAGGCATATTATCTATATGATAATGCAGAAGTGCAGAAACCTATAGACATGGTCTCTATATAATGCAAAAGTGTAGAAGCCTATAGATATGGTCTCTATGTAATGCAGAAGTGCAGAAACCTATAGATATGGTATCTATATGAAATGTATCAGTGGAAAAACCTATAGACATGGTATCTATATGAAATGCAGAAGCGAAAGCTGAAAGCAGGATACGTGAAAGGGGAAGGGGAAGTGCTAGAGAAATAGGGACAGGCTAGTGGGCATACCAAGCAATGGGAAGTGTTGGCACACCCCACAAGCATGTTAGAACACATTGTTTTGGGAGTCAGGATCTTCTAAGGGATCAAGTCCAGACATGAACAATAACTTGCATATTGTCATGTCATGAACTACAACTCAAATCACATAGAGGGGAATAGGGGTACAGGGATTCATAGCAAAAACAAGTAAAAGAAATTAACATGCTAATTAAACATTCAACTCAATATAGATAGTAAAGTAGACATGGATGTAAAGGCTATAAGTGAACACATTGGGATGATGCTGAAGCTAAAAAAAGAAACAAGTGAAAGAAAGCAGTAGTCTTGCAAAGCCAAAGTGCAAACAGGCAGTCAGAATGCTATGACCTTAGAAAAGAATCGTGAGATTGTAAGGGTGAAGTATAAAGTTTAAAAGTGTTGAACTGAAGGTGTGTTAAAGTGCAGAAGGGTCGTGCCCTTTTATAGTGTAGAAAGCAAGCATCAATAGGTAAGAAAATAGTTTGAAAATCAATTACACAAGGTTTCCCCCTAATTAAGGGATTCTGATTTCAAACGGGCAAAACTAATTAAGGAAATGGATTCATCAAACACTTTTTCAAATCAGCATAAAAGGGGTAAATACATAAAGGTCTATTTAAGGACAGGGGCTTGACAACACACGGTTTGTGCAAATAAGGAAAGGAAATCAGTTAATAGCCAAGAAAAATTGAAAATAGAAGATTTTGTATGAATGACCCAAGTCAGAAAGATGGGAAAGATTTCAACTTAAGGAAAATCAGTGCCAATCAATTAGACTTATTAAAAGGAATTTGGAATCAATCACAAGTTGGAAAACTATTCTGACGAAAGATTCCTCATATATAAAATCATACAGACACGTTAAAGATGAAGAAATTTGTCATGCTATTCAGAAGAGTCTAGTTTAGGAGAATCAAAATTATGTGCAAACAAAAGAAGTTCACACTTAGTTCATATATCCAGAAATAAATCTAAAAGAGTCAAGGTTCCTCAAACAGAACCCTAGTTTGATCATATGACCAAACTCGGAGGAAACCCCCAAATTCTAGGGTTTCTGACTCGAGTCAAATGAGGAGGCAATAGGCTCAGAGATTTCCTTTGAGAATCTCATGAGAATACAAGCATATACAAATAATATTCGAAGCTACAGAGCGTAGGAGCGTAATGAGAGAATAGTCACGACAGTAGAAGAAACGTGTTTAAGAAAACCTTTTAGAAGGGACTTAAACAGAGTTTAGTAGAAGGCAAACAAAACTTAAGAACTCTGTAGGAAATACATACAGTAGAAGAACACAAAAATACCGAAAAAGCATAGAAAAAGATCATATAGGAGGATACAGCAAGATAAACATGCGAGCATGGTACAAAAGACAGTAGAAAAACAAAGCACAGAAGAACATGCATGATAAAGGAAAACATAAGAACACAGTAGAAGAACATGTGTGGTAGAAAAGAAAACATTGGAACATAGTATAGACAAATACACACAAAGAAAAGAAGAAGAAAAGTCAGAGAAACATTTTAAGTTTTTCAGAAAACCCCTAAATCGGAAAGAAGTGATTTTTGAAAGAAAAATTAGGAAAAACGTTTAAAAACTCAAGTAGAGCACAGATATAGAACAGATTTAAGAAAACAATCAGAGAAAACCTCGAATAGCTAGGGTTTCAGAGGAACCCTGAAGTGAGAAAGGCTTGGAAAAGGTCTGATCTGAGTCGGTTAAGTCAGAAATAAGCTTATAATGCTTGGATATGCCGGAGCAAGGCCGGAGAGGCCATAGAACCTCGAATCGGAGAGGATCTGAACATACACCATTGAGGTCAGACCTCGAAACTTCTAACACCAAGTGTTTAAGAGCATAAGGAGATGAGTTTAAGCCATCCATGGCCTGAGAGGCCATAGATTCTAGTGAGCTGAAGGTAGAAGACAGTAGGAGATAATTAGGGTTTCATGAACCTTCAAGAGAGTTTGAGAGATGAGAGAATTCAGAGGCAGTTGTTGGTGAGAAATGGGATAGGGTTGAGGGGTGTTCGGGAATTAAAAAGGAAAGGGGAAATTCTGGTCGTTGATCGAAATGATTAACGGCCTGGATCAAAAGGGAAAACCGGGCGGGTTGGATAAGCGGGTTAGGGGCGGGTCATTTTAGGAATTGGGTTGGCCCGTTTGAATTTGAAATTGGGGTTAATTGGGGCTGATTTTAGGCTATAATTGAAATAAAATAGGGCTAGTATTTAAATAACCACTTTTCCCTTTTATTTTTACAAAAATAGTAAAATGATTTCTGAAAACAAATTAAAAGTACTAAATTAATTAATAATGTATAAATATTAAATTAAAAATACTAGAATAAATTTTGTAATTATAAACGTAATTAAATCTTAAGATAGGCTAAAATTGCAATCATATGCAATTTAGCTTTAAAACACTAAATAAATTTGTAAAAATGTGTAAAAATTACCTTAGCTATATTTTGGTATAAATATGTGAATAAAATAAGTTACTCACCAAAATGATGATTTTGGAAATAACTATTAGTTTTTGTACTGCTAAAATGGGCAATAAATTGATTTAAAAAATCTTTTAAAAATTAGGAAAAATACTAAAACACTTGGGCATACTTATATATGCATATATATATTCTATTTTAAAAGTATTTTGCATATATAAAATGCATAGAAAAAAATTGGGTATCAACAAAGACGATATGGAATGAAGCTAAATCTCGAAAAATGTGCCTTTGACGTAACCTCGATCAAATTCCTCGGTTTCATGGTATCACAAAGAGGCATCAAGGTCAATCCAGACCAGATCAAGGTCGTCAATGGAATACCCGAAATATTAACCAGCAAAAAATAGGTACAAAAATTGACTGGTCGGATAGCCGCTCTGTCGAGGTTCATCTCACGGTCATCCGACAGATGCCATAAATTTTTAATGTGCTAAAGAAAGACAACGGGCTCTAGTGGAATTCAGATTGCATCAAGGCCCTGAGAAAACTAAAAGCATACTTGTCCTCGCCGCCCACTACTCGCTAAGGCAGATCCCGTCAAACGCCTCCTAATCTACCTAGCCGTCTCAGAGGTCGTGGTAAGCGTAGTTTTGGTCCGCGAAAATAAAGGTATGCAATCTCCAATTTATTATATCATAAAAACCTTGGTTAACGTCGAAACAAGGTATCCCCACCTCGAAAAATTGGCTCTAGCATTGGTCATAGCTTCGCGAATGCTTAGACCATAATTTCAATATCACCCCATATCAGTGGTGACGACTTTCCCCCCCTCAGGAGCATCCTGCATAAACCCAAATTGTCGGGAAGATTGGCCAAATAGGGCATAGAATTGAGCGAGCACGATATAACATAGCAGCCGCAAACAGCGATAAAGTCGTAGGTACTCACTGACTTCATCGCTGACTTTAGTGCAGAAATATTGTCCGAGGTCGAGCAGGAAGCACTTCGCACCTCCCCTGGGCAACCCGACATCTGGGTCCTCTACGCCGACGGCGCATCTAATGCATTGGGTTTTGGACTGGGACTCTTACTTGAAGTCCCAATAGGCAATATGATTCGCCAATCCATACGGTGCGACAAAATGACTAACAATGTGGCTGAATATGAGGCCGTAATTGAAAGATTGAAACTGGCCCTCAAATATGGTGCACGACGAGTCGTCCTCAGATGTGACTCACAACTCATCGTTAACCAAGTTACTAGGACTTTCCAAATCAAGGACCAAAGGCTACAGAAATATCGAGCAAAATTCGATGAATGTCGACTCGACCAGACACCCTGGGTGCAAAATATCGAAGCAGATGTCCTCACCAAACTGGCATCAGCAACCAAAAATATCACCAAGGAGAATGTGGTCACCCTCCTACACTCATCGATAGACCAAACTGAGGACATTCTATAAACTTGACTTGGGATTGGCACAACCGCATCATGACATATTTGCAGAAGGGAACACTCCCACAAGACAAAAAGGAAGCCAAAAAGCTTTGAATGCAGGCGTCCAGGTACAGCCTCATAAATCACGACCTTTACAAAAGAACATTCGGCGGCCTCTTGGCAAAGTGCATAGGGCCAAACCAAACAAGGCCCGTGCTCGAAAAAGTACACGAGGGACACTACGATGCATATATAGGAAACCGAGCCCTCTTCAGATGCCTCATTCGGGCAGGGTATTATTGGCCTACTATGAAAAGGGAAGCCGTGGATTACGTCAAAAGATGCGAGCAGTGCCAGAAGCAAGCACCTATGATACACCAAGCGGGCGAACTCCTTCACTTCATTATGGTCGTTCATCAAATGAGGAATGGATATCGCCGGACCCCACCCAACAGGGCAAGGTAAGACACGTTTTCTTTTAGTTTTAACTAACTACTTTTCCAAATGGGTGGAAACAGGTGCGTTCACCCAAATATACGATCAGGAAGTCATCATATTCATATGGAAAAATAGCATATGCTGCTTCAGCATCCCCAAAGAAATCAGCTGCGATAATGGACCTCAGTTCACCGAAAAAAAGACGGCAGAGTTCTTCAAAAAATGGCGCATCAAGCGAATACTCTCCATCCCATACCATCCCGCTGGTAACGGTCAAGCCGAATCCTCCAACAAAACAATATTGAATATCCTAAGAAAAAGCTTGGGATGCCAAAGGGATATGGCCAGAACTGCTACCAGAGGTATTATGGGCTACCGCACCACGCCAAAAACAAGCACAGGCAAAACGCCATATTCATTAGTCTACGGGACTGACGCCATTATACATGTTGAGGTCGGAGAACCTAGCCTGAGATACTCCAATGACAGCGGACCAAACAACGACGAGAACAGAAAACAAAACCTTGACAAAGTAAAATAATGAAGAGACATGGCTCATGTAAGGATGGCAGCCCAAAAACAACAAGCGGAAAGGTACTACAACAAGAAAACCAAAATACGACCACTCAAAGTCGAGGACTATGTCCTCAAGGCCAAAACACAAGCGACCAAAGACCCAAAAGAAGGAAAACTGAGAACCAATTGGGACGGGCCATACAAAATCACAGCGGCAGCAAGCAAAGGGGAATTCCAATTAGAAACAATGGAAGTAAAACTACTGCAAAACAACTGGAACGTCGCCCATCTCAAACACTTCAACTTCTAAAAAATGACGCCCCTCAAGTCGTACTCTTTTTCCGTCACCCGGGTTTTGTCCAAATCGGGTTTTCTCGAGGAGGTTTTTAACGAGGTGATGAGGGGGATGTCTCGAAGTTCAAAGTATAATTCATCGCCCCGCCTGCCGATGAGCTCTCTAGGCCGAACGATGAAGGGACTAGATACACGGAAACTCCAATATATGTATGAAACCGACATGTAGAATACTCCAGCAAATGAAATAAAGCAACATTTTACTCTCCACCGGTCTTCTTTGGCAATCTAACCTTCGACCTCGCTTGAATTACAACGGGTTAGCTCGAAATAACACCCCTACGGCCAAAGGACATCGCCAAATGAAAATTTTGACCTCGCTCGAATCATTTAATATTCGACCTTGCTCGAATTACAATGGGTTAACATTTCGACCAACTCAAAATAACATCCCTACGGCCAAAGGCCATCGCCAAATGAAAAATTCGACCTCGCTCGAATCATTTAATATTCGAGCTCGCTTGAATTACAATGGGTTACATTTTGACCAACTCAAAATAACACCCCTACGGCCAAAGGCTATCGCCAAATGAAAAATTTGACCTCGCTCGATTACAACGGGTTAACATTTCGACCAACTCAGAATAACACCCCTATGGCTAAAGGCCATCGCCAAATGAAAAATTCGACCTCGCTCGAATCATTTAATATTCGACCTCGCTCGAATTACAACGGGTTAACATTTCGATCAACTCGAAATAACACCTCTACGGCCAAAGTCCATCGCCAAATGAAAAATTCGACCTTGCTCGAATCATTTAATATTCGACCTCGCTCAAATTACAATGGGTTAACATTTTGAGCAACTTGAAATAACACCCTTGCGACCGAAGACCATCGCCAAAAGAAAAAATTTTGGACCTCGGTCTAATCGTTTAATCTTCAATGTCGTTCGAATTACTTGACATCTGACGTCGCCCAAATAACTTTATACAATTTTGTTCGAGTTACTAAGATCTACGGTCGTCTATGATAAAACATCACACGAGGCTGAAGAACCAGGAATAGCCTTGCAACAACAAAAATAATAATTCATAGGTACACAGCAAAAAAGTAATCAGTCCATTACAACTGGATATATTACAAAAGTTTTTCTTACAATGGGCTCAAGGACACCCTCACAAAAATAGCAAAGCAAAAAATGAATACAACAAAGTCCTACGCCACGTCATCCCCCATGGCATACTCCTTATTATACCAAGAATCGAAGGCGAGCCTGTCTGCATCATCATCATCAACATCGTCCCCGCCGGGCGTACCGGGTCGTAACCACAAGCCTCACAAGTTAGATGTGCTTTAACATGCACAACCCGAAGTTCTGCCTCAGAAACCTTCCCATTGGCTTGCAGGGACTTGTATACATCAAGTTGAGCCTCGGTGTGGACCCACATATCATATAATTCCTGCGGTACGACGGGATCAGCCGAAGCATGAGATCTAGAGGGTTGTGATTGCCATCGCACTTCCTCCGCCTTCAAAGCAGTAACTTTTTCGTTCAACACGGACAACTCCGCCTCCAAATCTTGGATACGTTCCTCAAACCTTGCTACACTGAGCGCGGATGTCTCTATCTCATATTCCCATTTAGATCTATAAATGCGAAGGGCGTCTTCCAAAGCCTCTACCTCAGATATGGTAGTAACCCTACCCCTTTAAAGCACGAGCCAATCTATCAGCCTTAACACTCAGCTCGCCCCTCATATCAACAGCCTCTACCTCCCTTCGATCAAGCTCAGCAGTTAAGGTGGCCATCCGCGCTTGAAGGTCGGCGTTCTCGGCCATCACCCTCTTGCTCACCTCAAACTCATCCTCCTTGGCCTTAAGAGCCGCCTCAAGTTCACTACATCGGGCAATGGCTTTCATCAGATCTTCGTCCTGCTCTTTCAGCTCTTCGACCTTTTGAGCCAACTCTTCCTCCTTCTGCTTAAGCCAGTCATGGAATAGCTAAAAATTGTTGTCCTGAGTGAAGACATAGGCCAATGCACAATGCTTAGTGCGGTATTCCTTGTATTTAGAGTCCACTTTCCAAAAAATGCCCGTCCTCCGCTTATCCCTCCGATCGCGCTCGATTTCCATGATAAGAGTCTAACATGTAGAGGAAAAAAACAAGTTTAAGTAGATTACGTATACAAAACAAATTCAAAAACAAAAAGAAGAGAGAAAAACACTTACCCGCAAAGCCATGCCGGAAATACTCCACGATAGCTCTGTATCACTCATCGCCTTATGCGTCGTACTCTCGGAAGCAGCACACAAATGGGAAAATGTCGACACTGCCTGCTCGGAATTCGGCAACAAGTCATAATCTATGGGGATGACTATGTGTCAATCAGGACCATCCATCCTCACTTCCACGCGAGTATGCCTCTCCAAGAAAGCTCGCACATCTTCGGGATCGACGTCCGAACCTGAACCGTCGTCCTCGGCATATGCCACTCCACCCCCTCTGACAGCAGACGACGCACCACCCTCAACAGATCGTACAGATCCCCCGCCTTGACATACCCCTTCGTCCCTAGGGGACCTCCCCGCCAAAAATGGTGTCCGTCATAAAAATGGACCTTATGCCTGACCTACGCGAGGACGCCACTCCTGAAGCAACAACTCTTTTCTTCTCAAGATCAGTGGGGATGGCCTCCCCGAGCTCCACCCTCCTCCTTTTCCTCGACGGTGATTCATCCCCATTGGAAGGCTCATCCACGAGGTGGTAGATAGGCCGAGAAGAGATCTCATCTCGTATAACGACGTCATGAGGAGAGTCCCTTGTTAGTACAGTTTGAGTACGATCTCCTCAAACGGACTCAGCTAAGGTAAATTGCATTCCCACCGATGCGACAGCCTGCCAAAATGCCGGGACCAGAGCCCTTTTCTTGGAAGTCCTACAACTTATCACCACAAAGAGGTCATATGAATAAACGACGGCAAACAACCAATGGTTAGAGCAAACAAAAGGAACACTTACCGGTTGAAACTTTCGGCCCAAAGCATTTGAGGAAGCGGGTCAATCTCGAGTCCCCACCATGTGAGGTAACACGCAAGCTACCCAATCCTCAACGTTAGCGATGGGAAAGGGTGCACGTCTCTCACCTGCACAGAAAAATCACAGGTAAATAAAAATTAGAAAGAACGAAAGTAAACAACAGGCGTACTCCACCAACACCTACGGTTATGATTACACTACTCTGGAAATCCAGTGGGGTCCGATACCAAGTGCTCCGTTTTGATGAAGAAATATTTATGCCAAAACTTTCGGCTTGCCCTGTCGTCCGTTCTAACCATCAACCCCCAGGTCCCACGATATCGCAGATGTATCACGGTACCCCTATGAAAACTCAAGGGAAATAGATGTAAAAGGTGATGAATGCCAACCTCACACCCAGCCAACTCCGCATACTTCGTCAGCACCAGAAAGATCTTATACGCATATGGAGACAACCGTGCCGAGTAGATTTCGTAGAATCGACAGAACTCCTTCGCCAGTGAAAGAAGAGGGAGGATATGATCGATCACAAAAGGATACACGTAAAAAGCACAATATCCCGGTCTGTGGACCTCCACGAGGTCCCTCCCAGCTGGAACCATCTCGACACGAGGAGGAATATTGTATGTAGATCGGAGTTCATTTATGTGAGTGGGCCCGGTCTCAGAGATCACCGTAACGGGGGAAGGAGCGGGCTTCTTATGGAAATCGTTCCTGGACATAGGGTTTCTGGGGAGTATCTCTTCTACGGTGGGGAAACAATCACCCTCCTCAACCGCTACATCCTCGCTACCGGAAGGAGGGGTCATAGACAACGGAGTGGCGTCAGAAACCTCATCATCTGCACGGTGGGTTCGGGGCAACTTGGTAATAAAGGGTGTGCTGGTAAACCTAAAATGAAAAATGGTGACTGAACAAAAAGACGAGAAGCAGAGCTACATGAACTGAGCTAAAGAACTTAGGAAGATAACCAAGGGGGCAATGTATACACAAAGAACTAAATGGCCAAAAAATTCTGAAAAAATAAAACCTTCACCTATTTATAAGGTTGGATGACGTGAGAATCGAAGCAAAAGACTGTCAATGGCACTAAAATCAAAGCAACAAGAAATCACACATTGTCTCGGGAAGGTGCGCAATAATGACGTGTGTGGGAGTGACGTCACACCTTGATAACTACATCAATCAGGGTTCCGTGGAACGTGTCGCTCTCTCGGCCTTTGCCAAACCGGCGCAATTCAACAACCAAATTCTCCAACGAAAAAGGATAATGTCCGCTTATCAAGGATGTGTAGGGCCACGACCTCAACAAGCAGGGGGACTAACTGTATGGGTCCAAATTTGGCAACCACTGTAACGCATAAGCAAGAGATGGGACGGGTCACCACAACACAACAACTTATGGTTGTTGTGACAAAGGACGACGACCAAAAGTGGACAGCTGAAATAAAATAGTAACGGTAGTTTAAACTTAGAAAGAGACAGGAAGAATATGCCTTTTGGATATTCTTTATGTTGTACTTTTTAAGGTTTTTTGGAAAATGTCCCTTATAAATAGGAGGAGTTAGTAAACATGAAGGGAGGCTGTCATTTCAAAGAAGAGAGAACACATTGTAAAAAGGAGAGAGGAATATACGAAAGAATGTCTTACTCGCTTTACTCAAGCACATCTTGTTTAACTTTCATTCATAAATCTCAAGATTTCACATTCATACCGGCTGCATATCTTTTCTCGTCATCAGAAAGAGGAGGCGCCCAATCACACAATCATTGGGTGAAAGTCCTTTTATACTATAACCATTGTCATTTCTTGCATTCATTGCATTTTTAGGATATTTTATATTTTGTCAATCATAACGCGTTGAACATATCATTTAACGCTCCTAAACTGTTCTCATTATATTAGAATCTCGTTCCATTTGATCTAGAAATTATTAAGTTCAACTGAAATTCACTCCATTAATTCATTATTAATTAGTTTAGCATTTATTTGCTCAAACAAAGGTGATAGGAGCAATTTCCAAATCCACAATAATCACCAAAACAGAGATGGTTTTCATCTATCTAAACTTTATGACGATCTTGCAAGTATCTCCATATATTCACATCTTAGAAAATTTTAGACAATAGCGGGGGCGACCCTTCCATACAGCAAGTAAAGCAACTGCTTTAGGCCCCACATTTTTTGGGTTTCATTTTTTGTTACACCTAATAGGATGTGTATAAGTTTTAAAAAATATAGAGAAGAAAGATTTGCAACTGCTATAATTTCTGTCAAGAATATTGCACTTGAAATGAATATTGAACCCGAATTCTGCATGAAACATGTGATATATAGGAAATAACAATTTGATGAGGATGTTGATAATAAAATTTCAAAATCTTTCGAAGAGTACTTTGGAGTTGATTATTTTATACATAGTAGACAAGGCTATATTTTCACTTCAAAATAGATTTGAATAATTCGAAGCATATGAAAATATTTTTGGTTTTCTATTTAGCGGTAAAAATTAAGATCACTGGATGATGAAAATTTAAAAAAATATTGCCTTAATGTTGAATGTTCCTTAAAGCAAAATAATCAATTCGATGTTGATGGTTTAGATTTATTTTCTAAGTTAAAAATATTTAAAAAAATAGTATAATTAGAAGATAACAGTTTAATTGATACACTTGGTCAAATAAAAAAATTGATTCTTTTTCCAATGTCTATAATACTTATGAAATAATGGTAATAATTCTTGTTTCCGTCGTTTCAGTAAAAAAAAATCGAGATTAAAATTGATAAAATATCACCTAAGATCAACAATGTCTCAATAAGGTTAAACAGATTAGCTATATTGTCAACTAAAAAAGACTTATTAGAAGTTATTGGTTATAAGAAAATTATTAATAATTTTGTATCTAAGAAACGCTAGAAAAATAGACTTTAAATAAATAAATAAATAAATAATTTTTTTAAAAAAGGTTAAGACCCCTTATAAAATTTGGCTTTAGGCCACAAAACTCGTTGGGCTGCCCTTAGACAATAGCAGTAGAAAATAGAAATATTAAAACTTCTATCCTTTCAGTTACTTAGAGGGGATTTCCCTATAAACCTACCCTGAAGACGAACTAATGTGTTACGATATATATTCCTACAATTCTTTGTAGTTTGAAAAAAATATCAACCATCATCAGTACTGTTCTATTGATAATTAGTTTTGCTTGACATTCTCTTTGTTCTAATTTAATATTCATTTCAGTCTTCTGTAAGTAAATATAGATATTTTCTTAGAAATTCTAAAGTTCTATGCAGTGCCGGCTTTTGGGTAAAGCCATTGAAGCCTAAGTTTTAGGTCCCAACTTTAGAGGGCCCACTTTTTACCCTATATATATTTAAAAAATTAAGTATTTTGACTTTTATTACATATTTTGGTAAAAACCGAAAAAGAAAAATATTTATGTTCCTTAAAATTAGGCCCCTAACATGTAAATGTAAAATTTATGAAAGGAATCAAGTGATTATGTCTTTTCCTCATTAAATATTATGTAAATCTTTCCACTTTTTTCTTGGTTTCCATAATATTCAAAAAAAAAATTATGTTTTTTCATTCTCACCAAACGTTACTATTGTTATATTTTTTCTTTTATGTCTCCAAGAAATACTATTGTTCTGCATTTTTCGTCTATCAAGCTAAAACCTACGCGAAGTATATTATAAAAGCAACAAGTATTTATTTTTCACATCAAGTGAATGAATTAGGTTCTTCTATTCCAACTTTTTAGTATTAGTTTTCATCTAAAAATTGGTTTTCTTGATATTTAATACGTAAGTATATATTATATCCTTGTAGTATTTATCAAAATTTAAAAATATCAAATAGAAAGTATGAATCCGGTTATTCAAAACCAAAGGGGTAAAAAAGTTGAATCATTGATAAAATCCCAAAAGAGAAGAGATGATAGTATTCTAGTCGCTATACTCAATCAGATAAAAAGACTTGATTCTTTTCAAATACTTATATTGCGCATAGAATAATAATACTAGTTCCTGTAACATGCCTCTGGCCGCCCTCGACCACAATTTACTAGAATAATAATACTAGTTCCTCTTATGCTAATTTGGCTTTAGGCCTCCAATAGTGTTGAGCCGCCCCGGTTCTATGAGACAATTTACTTTCCTCTAAACAATCTTTTATTATCTTTTATGATCGAAATGTCAATATGTTGCTCCACGTACTCCCTTAGTTAATGTCGTTTCAAATTCTTTTCAATAACCTTGAAAAGCTTGAGATGAACGAGATCATTGATACGTTATAACTCAAATACTAAACTTGCGAAACGAAACAGTTTCTACCGAAATGCTTGGAAAAGGAACTACTAGTATATAAATCAAATAGATATTTGCTATATCCTAATGTTCCTAATAAAATAATTAAATAGTTAGAGTAAGTATCTAATCTAGTGGTGGCAAAATGGTTAAAAAGAAACAGTTAACTACCCATATTATCCATTAAAAAATAGGTTGGATAATGAACTTTTTAAAAACGGGTCAAACATGGATAAGAACCATACTATCCATTTAGAAAATAGTTAACCGATGGGTAACTAATGAGTTTAACTTTTACATTTATAAAGTCTCAAATTGGGAGTTTCTCAAGTTTGGGAGACTAGGAATTCTCCCAAAAGTGATCATATTCAAGAAGTTATGGATAATATGGTTACTCATATTATCCGCCGGTTAACCCATTTTTTATTCGTATTAAATATGGGTCGGGTCAGAAAATTTATTCGTTTTTTCATTATCCATTTTCGACCCGAACCATATCCGACACGACCCGCCCGTTTTACACTCCTGTTCTAACCGAAAGAATAAACTTTGAGAGCACCTTATTAATATACTAGTTAATAGTATTAATACTTAAAAACAATTAATTTAGGATTTAAAGCTGTCACCCGAATTAATAGTCATAAGAAACATAATTAATTTGAGAGATTAAGCTTGTTTCTCTCTTTTTGTTGGACGTTTGTGAAAATGTTTTGTTTATGCATAGGTTGCAAAACGCCTAATTAATGGTAGTAATAATAAATAGAATTAATTTGAGATGTTGAGCTGGCCGTGTAATCATTAATAGTGTAGTATAGTAATATACGACCAACAATGTGGAAAAGCCAACGGTGAATCTTTGATGGCCATTCGATATATTTTTCCCTCCGTCTTATGACATCAGCAAAGTCAATTTATGTTTTAAAAGTCCAAGTCGAAGAAACTTCCCATCGCCAATATTAACTACTGGATTTTTATGGAAATACAAATCTTGCCAACTGAAAACCCAGATTTAGATATTGTATTTTAAATATGCTTTGGGTCAAAGTCCAACTGTTGAATAAATTCAGAAATTAATATGCATTCAAATACATTAAACTTCTTTTTTCCGTAATTCAAATACACCAAATCCATCTCTATAAATGTGGATTATTTGAAACGGTACTCATAAGCAAATTCATCTTCTTTCCCCTCAAAGCATGATATAGCTCATTCTTTGTCATTCTCGCATTAGAAAATCCTCTAAATCTTGGAGATAGTAATCTCTTGCATGAAATGGGCAGACTTCAATTTCTCTCTCTTTTAATTTTTTCATTATTTTTGGCAAAATGTTCCTCCCAACAAGACTTTCTCCACTGTGTTTCCAAATACTCTAAAAACAATATTACCAAAAACATTTACACCCCAAACACTACAACTTATTCATCTATCCTGGAATACGCTCAAAAGAATCCCAGATGGTTGAATTCTTCACATCCCCTCTTCATTGTCTCTCCTAGGAAAGAATCAGAAGTCAAGCCTGTTATCCTTTGTGGTAAAAAACTAGGCTTGCAAATTAAAATAAAAAGTGGTGGCCATGACTATGAAGGCATTTCTTATCGTTCTGAATCCCCATTTGTTATGCTTGATTTAAGCAATCTCAAAAAAATCAAGATTAATCTCAAGGACGAAACAGTTTGGGTTCAAGCAGGGGCGACCCTTGGCCAGCTTTACTATGCAATTGCCAAGAAAAGTAAAGTGCATGGATTTCCAGGAGGAGTTTGCTTTAGTATTGGCACTGGTGGAATCATCAGTGGTGGTGGCCTCGGCGCTCTGATGAGAAAGTTTGGCCTAGCAGCCGATAATGTTGTAGACGCTCGTGTAGTGGATGTCCATGGAAAAGTCCTTGACAGGGAGAAAATGGACGAAGATTTGTTTTGGGCAATAAGAGGAGGTGGAGGAGCAAGTTTTGGTGTCATTCTTGCATGGAAACTCAAATTGGTTCGTGTTCCTGAAAAGATTACTGTTTTCACAATTCGTAGGAAGTTAGAGGGTAACAAAAATCTTCTCCAAAAATGGCAAAATATATCACATCAGCTACCTGAAGATTTGTTCATCAGAGCTATTATTCAAAATGGTAGAGCTGAAAATAATGATGAAAAGTTTTTGGAATTCTATTTTCAAGCACTATATGTTGGACCAATTGATGAGTTAATTCCATTACTTAAAGAAAAATTCCCTGAGTTTGATTTGGAGAAAAAGGATTGCGTCCAAGATCCTGTTAATGCAGAGAAAGAATGCTATGAAGTTCCCTGGATCGGGTCAGTCCTGTATTTCTTTTTCAGGAAACCAAATGAATCACTTGAAGTTTTGTTAGATAAGACAATTCCAACACAGAAAAACTATAACAAAGGGACATCTGATTTTGTGAAGAGTCCAATTCCTGAAAATGGTTGGGAAATAATTGAAAGACTGTTTTTGGAAGAAGAAAAACCCCAGATAATTTTGAAGCCATTAGGTGGAAAATTAGATGAAATTTCAGAATCTGAAATTCCATTCCCACATAGAAAGGGTAATTTGTATAATATTCAGTACTTGGTCAACTGGGGTGATAATAGTGAGAGTGTATCCAGCAAGAAGATAGCATGGATTAGGAAACTTTACAAGGAAATGGAGCCATATGTTGCAAAATCTCCAAGAACTGCTTATTTGAATTACAGGGACCTTGATTTTGGAACTAATGAAGAGGACTACAGCTATTCAAAGGCCAAAATCTGGGGTGAAAAGTATTTCAATGGCAACTTTGAGAGGTTGGCCAAAATAAAGAGTAAGGTGGATCCCAGCAATTTTTTCAGAAATGAACAAAGTATCCCACCTTATCGGACTTATTATAGCTGAAGAGGACCAGAGTGCATGCATGGTTTTATGTGTGTGTTAATCAACTGAAAAATAATAATCCAAGCTGGTGTTTGAACTTTGAAGTTTTACAAAGACTACTATTCTAGAATAAAAAATCTTGGTGACAGTTTTGGTATATGTTCTATAAATGTATCATTTGTCAACTTTATTATAGCTTTGCAGAACAAATATTGAATGCTCTTTTCTGGATTAAAATATTTCTTGAATTTATGTTGCTTTATTATTCTTTTAATTTTGCTTAGACCTTGTATATGTATTAAGAAATCTATTAAGTATATTTAAATATTTAACGGCGAATCTAGTAACTAAAAAGAGCTATGTGTTCGATTGTAAATTCAAAACTTATAAATTTCAAATGTTCGATATTTTTTACAGAAGTCTAGAACCAAAGTAACGTGTGAAATTTTTAAAAGAATAAGATTAATATGCAAAAAGAGAAAGAAAAAAAATGCAATAGAAGTACATAGTTTGGGCTACCGACCGTCAGCCAATATTTTTTGCACATTAGTCCTAGCTCCGCCTCTGATCTTTGGCAGAAGTTTTTGATGCATGTACTTACTGACTCGTATTCTTTATCAGAAGGTATGTAAGCACGTTTGAGATTTTTAGTGAAACGAAAGTATTATGCAAACTTGGAAAAAACATATAGTGAGAGAAACTCTCCCTTCTCACAAAAAAATATCAATCCCTACATCAATAAAACAATCCTAACAATTAAATATTCAAGCTATGCAACATTCAAAGACCTCCAACCTAATCCATCCAAAACCATTTGATATTGATTCCATACAACTCATCATTGATCCTACTCCGTCCACCCTTAGTTTCAAGGATAAACTACTAGATGGAATACAAGATGGTCAGATTAGCATGATCATCGACCCAAATATCCAATTTCATGTAAATTACACCAATGATAGGGGGAATTCCATCTCTCACTCAAATGGTGAACAACTAATTCATTTATCACCAGAAGACCTCCAAAGAATTTACGTCACCCGGAGATTCTCAATAATCATTAAACTTCAAGGAATGAGGATTCAACATCAATTACTTAAAAGGAAGATTCAAGACTTGTGGAAATTAAAATAAAACTTCTCATTTATTGATCTAGGATCCAATTATTATATTACAAAATTTAGCAATGAAGATAGCATGCTCAAAGTTCTCCACAATGGCCCTTGGTTTATTTTTGGTCACTTCTTATCCATCCAAAAATGGGTCCCCAATTTTATTGTTTCGAAGGCAAAAATAACACAAGCTGCTATTTGGATACGTTTACCACAATTGCTAACGGAATTTTATGATGGATTAATACTTAAGAAAGTTGAAAACAAAATTGGTAAATTACTGAAGATTGATGCATGCACATCCTCAACCCTTAGAGGTCGTTATGCAAGACTTTGTATTGAAGTTCCGTTAGAAGTATCAGTTACCACCTTTATTTTCATTGGCCAACACAAGCAAGAAAAATATTATGAAGGGGATTACTTTCTTTGCAAAAATTGCGGCAGACTAGGGCATTCAATGGCCACATGCAATTATACAAGGTCAAAGAACAAGATTGCCAATCCAGAAGGAGATCATCCTACTAGTCAATCCAAGGACATGGATACTTCTCAAGTCAGCATGCAAATTGGATCACAACAGCCCAAGGAGGATGCCCGGCAAACAGTAGCATTCCTCAAAAAGAAAAGAATCAACCATAAGCCAAAGGTGATAAACTTCACATCTCGTAAGACTTATGATCCAATCACGTCCATCCCAGGTAATTCTAAAACCCCTCTATTCAATGAAAATCTAGTTGGGAAAAGTATAGTTAGTAAAATTAACACTAATACTTCTCCCTCTAAAAGTTTAGGAAAAATCAACCCTACTAAGTCATACATTGCCACTAAAAACAAATTTGTCACTTTGGACTCTCCGCCCAAATTCCCTAAGTTGGACAAAATTACCTTAGAAAATAACGACATTTCCTGCATGGTTGTCGACATGGCAGATACTCAACCAATGGACATCCATTTGGCAACCCCTAAATCTAGCCAATTAAATTACATACAAATTAATGATTCCACTACTAAGATTAATGATAACCTAAGTGAGCCTAATAAAAAATGTATCTCTCACTCAAATACTGATTAACAATATAATAGTAACCAATCTCACACTAAGGATAAATTAACTATCTGCATGGATAGTAATCCTCTCCTTCTAACAAATCAACACGTGGTCACCCAAAACCACAATAACTCCCAAATGGCCAAGGAATCCAACTACGTTTCTCACACCAAATCCATCCCAAATCTTTTTAATGTCATTCCGCCAAGCAACTTCAAAGATTTGCCTATAGACACAATCATTGATAGCCACCCTACTCCGGCTCATCAAAACCCATCCCTAGACATTCCTCTAAATTGTCTTAATATAAGCTCCATATCTCCACTTAACAATGCCAAGGATCCCCATTTCTCAGAGAAGCAGATATCGTCTAGTACAAATCTTGAGACACCAACGTGCCCTAAATATGTCGAACCCACCACTTCCAGAAAGCTCATTAACGGGCAACCAAATCTTCTTCATCCAACCCCCACTACCACAAGATCACCAACTCCTCTCATAGGTAGAAGAAGCTCTCATGGGCCACGTAATAACATTCAGCATAGTACTGAACGACCAGGAAATAGTCATTGTGCTCCAAAACTCCCACTTCCTAGCCCAACTAGTATTAGAAGGCATGCACATAGCGATGAACAATTATCTCAAACATGTGTAGATGAACAACATCCTCCACCCTCTAGCCCCATCAATGAACGTGAGTCAAGCCCAAGCAATGAGGAACCAATGGAGTCTACCACCTTATTTCAATCCAATCCAGTCTCAACAAGCACCAGTCGATCTTCCCTTCTTCCCACTAGGGGAGATCACCAATATGAACTCAATATTCATCCCTTGGTCAGTCCCAACTGACAATGTAGCACATCAAACCAACTCCAACATGTAAACACCCCCCCATGCAAGCACAATATACCCAAAACATTACCCTGCTCTACCACAGATTCCACAAGCCATTCCTCAGGCACAGGCCCCTCCCAATGCACAAGAATGAGAAAATATCTAAATGGAGGAGGAAGAAGAAATAAATCAGCTGGGGTCAGGACCAGTCCTAGAATTTTCAAGACTCAACGAAGTAAAAGTGTATCTATTCAGGGACCAACGAGAGAGAGGTATGTACTCAATTGCCCACCTGCACTCTACAAATGCTCAATGGATGTGAGGCCTCCTCAGGACCCGACAATGGGAAACCATGCAATGATCTTAGTCCCATCGTTAAGGAGAAATCCAGTGCTTCAAGACCAGAGGGAGAATGGGCCAACAAACAACAATGCAACAATGTTTAGGCCTACAAACATTATTATATGGAATATTCATGGAGGTAAAAATGATAATTTCAGGATTAACTTTTGCGAAATATTAGATACTCATAGGCCTTGCATGGTTACACTCTTAGAAATAAGAATGGAAAGCCACATGTCCCCCCTAAGTGATTTTGATTTTTCCCAAATGATCGAGGTTCCAAGTGAGGGCCAATCTGGTGGTATAGTGCTCCTATGGGATCCCAGTGTTGTCAAGGTCCACGACTTCGTTAAAATTCATGCCACAATTGAGGTACTCCCCTCTAAAACTACTTGGATTTTTTCTTTCATTTATGCTAGTACCAAACTGGATAAACGACATGAAATATGGAACAACATAGAAAATATTAATAATAGTTTTAAAGGCCCTTGGTTGCTAGGGGGATTTTAACGACATCCTCACTTCAAATGACAAATTTGGAGATAACCCCATTAACCGTAGATGTAGCAATTCGATTTGGAACAGTATTAATCGTCGTAACCTATTAGATCCAGGCTACAAGAGTGTAAATATACTTGGTCTAACCATATGAAAAAATCAAAGGGCTTAATTATGGAACAACTGGACAGAATCTTTGTTAACAAAGTTTGGCTTTCTTTATATCCTAAGGTTGTGGTGATCCATCTACCTAAAACCCATTCGGATCACAATCCTTTATTAATTAACCTAATCCCTAGGAATGTAAACCATAGTAATAAACCATTTCGGTTGAAAATAATTTGGTGTAGGCATCCGGATTTTATTAATGTAGTCAAACACTGTTGGTTTGATAATGACTTTGTTGATGCACAAAACCTTTTTAGAGATGAGGTTATCAAATGGAAAAATACTGCGTTTAGGGATATTTTTAAAAAGAAGAAAAGAATTTTGGCTAAATTAAATGGGATCCAATCTTTTCCACACTATCAAAAGAGTCATTTCTTACAAGATCTTAAATCAAACCTCCAACTTGAATATAACAATATTCTTCATATGGAATATGATTTCTGGAAATTAAGATCTAGAATTAATTGGCTCAATAAAGGTGATGCCAATACCAAATATTACCACATTATGGCATCCAATCATAAACATCGTAATGCCATTATGTATTTCACCAAAGAAAATGGAGAATGGATCTTTGAACCTAAACAAATTCTAGATCACACCCTCTATTTCTTCATGGAAACATTTAGGACAGCCAAAATTTCATCCCCTAATAATAATTCAATCATGGATCCCTCGAGTGCTAAAAAGATTGACCTAAGCAGCCTGGACAACCCCCTTACTAACATGGAAATCAATAAGACAATATTTTTCCTTTAATCCATTCAAAGCTCCAGGCTCGGACGGCATTCATCTTTTTTTTACCAAAACTATTGGCATATAATAGGGAACTCCATTACTAGCTATTGTCACAAAGTATTAACTACTCAATCCTTACCTAGTGGCATCAATGATACCTTTATTTGTCTCATTCCTAAATTCCCTAATGCTAACAACCTCAAGAACTTCAGACCTATTAGTCTTTGCAACACCTCTTATAAAATTATCACTAAGATAATTGTTAATAGGACAAAGCCTTTCCTGTCCTACCTTATTAGTCCTATGCAATTCAGCTTCATTAAAAATAGAAGAGCTAGCGATAATGCCATCATAATTCAAGAGATTATGAATAACCTTAGATTATTAAAAAATCTAACTTTGATATGATAATTAAACTGGATTTGGAAAGAGTTTTTGATAGGCTAGAATGGTCTTTTGTATACAAGACTCTTAAATACTTCAAGTCCCCCCCCCAAAGTTATCTCGTCTAATTATGCATTGCACAACTACTAGCTCAATGGAGATTTTAGTGAATGGGGCAAGAACTAACTTCATCCAACCTAGTCGGGGTATTCGTCAAAGGAGACCAACTCTCGCCTTATATATTCATTTTATGTATTGAGCTCTTATCTAGATTAATCAATTACCAAGTTGATATACTAAATTGGGATCCTATTCATATTAGTCATAAGGGACCATCCCTCTCCCACATTCTTTTTGCGTATGTCATAACCCTAATGGGGAAAGCAAACAAAAAGACAAGTCTTTGCATCAAATATTGCATGGAATCCGATCTTGCCATCAACACTTCTAAATCAAGAATTGTCCTCCCTAAAAAATGCCCCAAATATCACTCAAACTTTCTAACATCCCTTTTTGGCATAAAGTTCACAAATGAATTTGGGAAATACCTAAGATTTCCAATACTTAACCACTCGCCAAAGGCCAAAGATTTTCAGCTTATCACAGATAAATTGCATTCCAAATTATCTCATTGGAAATGCCCTTTTCTTAATATGGCTGGACGAACCACTCTAGCATCGAGTACTTTAGGTGCAATTCCTTCTCATTCAATGCAGTACATCTTCTTCCCCCCAAAACCCTAAAAACAATAGACAAAATTCAAAGAGATTTTATCTAGGGAACCTCTAGTGTTGCAAAAAAAATTCATCTAATCAACTGACAAATAGTAACTAGGGAGGTTAGTGAAGGAGGTCCGGGTTTCGTCAAGCAAAAGATAAAAATTTGGTACTTCTTTCTAGCCTAGCTTGGAGACTCTTAAAAAACCATAGCACCCCTTGGTGCCATCTCATTATGGCCAAATATGCTAGGTCCAAATCCATCACTAATACTTCCTTCATGTGGAAATCCATCCTCAAAGGATAGAAAGTGTGAAACAATGGTATTCTTTGGCTCCATCCATTAATTCCAATATGAATATTTGGTTTAACAAGGGGATATACAATTCCAACTCTCTAAGTGTAATGACTCGACCGGTCGTTTTGAAAATTTGCACTTCGCTCGTAGTTTGGGGGAACGAGTAGCTTTGTATGATGCATTAGGAGTTCTGTACAAAATTTGGGTTCATTCGAGTTAATTTGATATGTTTCGGCGTGGGTGGGTTTTTGGAAGTCGAAAGTTCGAAAGCTCAATAAGTTTGATTTGAGGTGCATTTTGTCGTTTCGATATTGTTATGTGTGTTTTGAGGCCTCGAGTAGGTTTGTATTATGATATGAAACTTTTTGGTATGTTTATACGGGGTCCTGAGGGGCTCAGGTGAGTTTCGAATAGGTTTGGGTTGTGTTGCGCTCGTTTTTCTTATGTTTCGACGTCGTTTCTTCAAGCATAAATGGTACCACAATGAACAAATTAGCTCTGGTTTCTGTGTTGATTGACGCATTAGATCTGTATCGTAATTACAGAGCCATAGCAAAAAGAATCGTTAAATTTGGACATCGTATGAGGATTTTATGATCCTTTTACTAAGAATTTGGTTGCCATATTTTTCAGATTAATTACGAAATCGTCACTGTTGCATACTTAAAAATCTGCAGTATTTTCAAATATTGAAACCAACATATCTCCTTCAATATAAGGTCAAATGGAGTGATTCAATAGCAAAAGGAATCCATTAGAGGTATCAAAAATGAGTTTCGAGATCTTTTAGCACAAGAAACGAGGCAGAACAGTGTTAAAACGAGGGTTTTATGCATTTAACATATTTTGAGTTAGGGAGCTCGGAATTGGGCAATATTTTAAGGCGTTTTTCAGCATATGAATTGGGATAAGTATTCTCTATTCAGTTTTGATTATATTTCATGAATCTATCTTTGATTTGAGCTTTTGGTTGATAAATTTTAAAGAAGAAATTGGGGGGTTTGACTTAAAGTTTCATAATATGAATTTTTGAGTTTTAAACACCGATTCGGAGTCAGATTTGAGTGAAACTAGCTGGTTGAACCCATAATTGAATGAGTTGACCGATTTTATGAGTTTTGTCGGGTTCCAAGGTGTGGGCTCGGGTTGGGCTTTTTGGCCGATTTTGGGCTTTTGATTAAAGATTCGACCTTTTTCTATTGGGATTGGTTCCTTTACCATTGTTTGATGTATTTGACTTGTTTTTTATAGTTTCGATCCATTCGGAGGTTGAAACGCGCGTGATGGGATTCTTGGATCATCGCTTGGCTTGCTCGGTGTCGGAATTGGCTTATTTAAGATAAGTAACTCTTCTAAGCTTAGTGTTGAGGGTATGAAACCCCGAACTACATGTTATGTGATTGGTATTGAGGTGACGCACATGCTAGGTGATAGGTGTGTGGGCGTGAACCCTGTAAAATGGGACTCTGTTGTTCCCATGGCCCTGTATATTGGCCCTATTTTATTGATATTTGTGTTTTCATCATGTGATAAAATAATTGAGCTGTCAATCATACTAAATATCATATTTAGGCTTTACGTTGATATTGTTTGTACCCATAGTGGTTATTTCTTGTTGTCATCTCACTGATTTCCATTGATATTTTGTAACCAGTCTTATTCATGCATTCATATTGTATCTCAGTCTCAGTTGTTGTTGTCGATGCATCATATCATTGTTGTCGAGCTAGTTTCATGATATTTTGAGCCCGGTGAGCGAGATTGGAGAGAGTGCTGACTGAGTGAGGCTGAGGGCTTAATTGTGAAGATATAAATATATATATGGATGGGGTTGCACGCCGCATCGATATATGGATCGGGTTGTACGCCGTAGCGATATATGGATTGGGCTGCACGCGGCAGCGATATAAGGTCGGGCTGCACCCCACAGCAATATAGCGTTTGGGCTGTACGCCGCAGCGATATAGGGTCGGGTTGCACCCCACAGCGATATAGCGTTTGGGCTGTAGGAGCCCCTCCAAAGTCTTCACACCCCTAGTGAGCGCAGTCGACTATATATATATGGATCGGGTTGCACGCCGCAGCAGTTATTATACAGTGCTGAGTGATTTAATGTGCTAAGTATTTGAGTTTAGTAAGAGAGGATGCAAGGTAATAAGATTGAGTACTCTGAGAATGTGAGTACATGTTTCATCTCTGAGATACATGGCATTCACATACATACATACATGACATACAGGCATAGAGATGCATTCTTCCTCATGCTATATAGTATCACGTCATTCATGACTTATTATATACATTGATATGTGGGTATGGAGAGGCACTTTATACTTATTATTTGTAAAGAAAATGAAATATTTTATTTATTGTGGAAAGGATATTTGGAAAATTACAGTTTTCAAACTTACTCGTACTTTTGACATTTTCGGTAAGAGATCTGGGATTTTCTTTCACTGAGATATTTGAAAAGCATTACCATTTTCTAGAACTGTGAACGAGCTGAGTATTTTACATTTGAGATATCTCTTTTATACTTGCATTTATATTGTTATAAGCTGTTGTGGAAATATTGGCTTTGGATCCGACCCTGTGTTAACACGTCACTACTTTCTACCTAAGGTTAGGTCTGTTACTTTTGAGTACATGAAATCGGTTGTACTCATAGTGCACTTCCTACACAGTGCATATGGATCCCGTATGTCGATGTTGCTACGTTCGATGGTTGCTAGATTTGAAGGCGTACTCGCGTTCTTGTTGTAGCTGTCTCTTGTTCACGGTAGCCTTAGATTATAAAATTCTGTTTATGTACTTTTCAAAAAGACTATGCAATTGTCCCATTGCTTTGTAAACTCTATTCGTAGAAGCTCATGATTTGTACTACCAGTTCTTAGAAAATGTATAAGATTTAGATAATTCTCTTGTTTAATTATTTTATTAAGTTAAATGAAATTGGATAATGATTAATTGGCTTACCTAGCGGGTTGGGTTAGGTGCCATTACGACTGGTGGTTTTTGAGTCGTGACAAGTTGGTATCAGAGCTCTAGGTTCATAGGTTCTACAAGTCATGAGCAAGTGTCTAGTACAGCCTCGAGAATTGGTATGATGACGTCCATATCTATCTTCAAGAGGCTACAGGACATTTAGGATATACTTCTCATCTTTCTTTCCTTATCGTGTGACATTGATTCAGCTTGAAGCATAACTCTTTGAATTCCTTCCACGTATTCGTATGCACATGTGAGCGCTCGGTATCAGTTGTACATTGATGACTTGTGATTCCATGGAAGAGGTGCAAGATGTAATTTTGGTATATTGATGATGGGCCAGTCTTTAGGACTTGAGGCCAGGTTTGACTGTGACTTGAGCACAGAGGTGTTGATTGTGTGAGCATGTGCTTTTGGATTTATATGTCCGGTAGTATCCCTAATCGTAGAATTTATGGATAGATAGCTACGTGATGAGTATGATGTGATTGTGAGATGTGTTCATATGGTTGAATGTGATGAAAAGAGTCTGTTTGGAGTGTAGAAAGAACTATTTGGTGCTTGATTTTCATCTTGATTTAATGTATAGTCCCGAGTTATGGGTGTGTTGAAGGGTTTTTTCATGTTGATTAGTTGAGGAGTGAAGTAGATTTCATGTCGTGATATGATTTCAGACTCAGGAAGATTAAGTTATTACGTAATGTTTATGACCGTGGAAGGGTATAGAGAGAAGTCAGTTTAAGGCAAAGCAGGTGGGCTATCTCTTGCGGTGTCTCCTGAGGTTTGTGTGATCCCTATGATTATTTGTTGAGAGTTCTCTTTTACCAGTGAAATATGTGTTGTAGTTTGAATTTAGATCGCTTATGAGAGTGGGCTTGACTATTACGAGGATGAATACGAGATTTGCAAATGATTTGAGGTATTATATTGTTTTTGTTGCGTGAACTTATGAAGGATTTAGTTGAATATCACTACGATATTGTGGTTGTAATAAAGTATGGGAATTGGGAGTTATGGTGTGTTTTGATCTATGGCTTTGAGCCAAGTGGGGGAGTCCGCTATTGATAAGTTGATTTCACGGTTATGTGTTGTATTCGTTTCGGTTTGAGGTATACTTGTGAATGAGTTATGTTCTATAGAGGGTGAGATCAAGGATGACTTGAGTAAAGGAAATTCTGGGTAAGCTTTATGAGTATATGAGAATTACGGAACGATTTGAGTTGTTATTGGTGAAGGATGTAATGTGTATGGAGTAGGAATATATTTGGTTGCATTAAGGTGAATTTACTTCCTTGTGTGTTGGAGTGCTAATAGGGTACCGGTCGTTCGATCTATTTGGTCAGTCTAATTGATATTTGAGCAGAGCGGAAGACTCTCGAGAATGGTTCAAATGAATTCAAGATTTGAGCGTGGCAATTGGGAATCTTCAGAATGTGTATTTGGCTAGAAACTGAGATTCATATTGGAGGATGTCAGGACTTGTGGCATTTCTATATCATTATCGGTATCAAGAAGGCAAAGGTAATGGCTTTAGATTCACAGAAGGTCTCTTCAGAGTGGGTATCTCGGTTGTGGTACTTTTGGGGTGATTAAGAGAGCATTCAACGGCTTATGAGCCTTAGGGCGGTGTAGTTTATTCTAGGGTCTCGTGTGGTGAGTCTTGGTTGAGGATTGTGGTATTATGGCAAGGAGAAGTATCAATTTGAAGGCAATTCAGAAGGAACTAGGATAAATAGGACAGTTTGGTAGTATGTTGGATTGGCATGGTAATGGATGTGAATGGCTCGTTTGGTCCTTATGAGGTAGTGAATTTCTACGGGTATTTTGTGGCGGTACTCTTGGGTTTTGGTAGCCTATATGACTTTGTTGAGTTAGAGAGATTCAGTTCTGATTGTTTGGTTATATGCAAATGGGCTTCAGAGAGTTCTCGATAGTTTCTACCACGGTTTGAGATGTATATTTTCTACTGGCATAAGCAGCATGTGATGTATAGTGATTTTCTCCGGATGGAATCAAATGGAAAGTTCTTGGCTAATTGAGTGAGTAGTTGTTTATGACTCGGAGTGGATTATGAAGTTCTCGTATTTTTCTATGATAGCATAGTATATGCGGTATGTTGTGTAGGATTGAGATTTGTATATGTAAGATCACGGTTCAGTTTTGAAGGGGAAGTCATGAGTCCTTTGGCAACATGGACAGTTTCAGATGACTAGGTAAATAACATTACTATTTGGTATGGCTTGATGAGAGTATACATTTCAGAAGGGGGAGTGTGTTTTGATTTATGGATACTTCATTGGTATTGCGGCACTCTCCTAGTTGATCGATTGCTAGTGTTCAAATTTTATTTTGTGGCACAGAAAAATTATAGAAGTATTTCTTGTGGGATGATTGTGTATGAGAGATGTGTTAGACATTCAGCTGGCAGTGGAGTTGGGATAAGATATGGTGATTCATGTGTTCTATGGATTTTGAGACTATGAGCTCTCAGGAGCCGATTATTGCATGGTTGTGGACTGTGAAGTGTGGTCGAAGCTAGCCATGTGATAATATATGTTATGCTTCAGTCATTGTGGACTTTTGGGGGATTATTTATCTATTTGTGGGTGACCAGAGTTGATTTGGGGGTCCATTGTTAGGCCCAATTAGGATGTGTATTCTACACCGAGTCGGATTGGTTGGCTCCATACTGTTATTGCTGAGGGATATGTCATTTGGTTGTTGTTGAGCTTATTCGTATTCTGAAATGATCTACGAGTTACTCTTCTATGCCACTAGGAATGGTGATTCGTTGGTTATATGCACATATGGTGCGGTTCTATTTGAGCTTATAGCAGAATTTGAGTGAGATGAGTATTTGGGTATTGCATGATTGATTGCGCGTTGGCTATATTCTTTCCTGATTATGGTATTGTGTTATTTCTCTCCGTGGTTATGGTAATGCACTTTGGGTACTTGATGTCAAATTTTGTGTGGTTATTGATTTTGAGCAGGGTGGCTCGAGATACATAATATGGACCAGTGTTTGGATGGGTCACGTATTGTAGCGGAGTTATGTTGAGACATGATCCTTTGTGTTAGATTCGTATGTTTTGGTTATATGGTGTGTGATAGGTTCTTAGCATTGCTTTGTGGTGGTACCTATTGAGCTCGCGAGACAATTCCCTCGCCTGAATCATTTTTCATGATTGAGTACATTTGGAATGTTGTTTATTGGTGCATGGATTGCACGAGTTGCGGCTTTAGACTGTATTAATATGTCATGTCACTAGAGTGATTATGTTAGATGGAATGAGGTCATCGTACCTAGAATAGGTGTTATCGGATCAGATTGCGGTATATATAGAAGGATATTAATGCTGATCGGCTTAGAAATTTGCTCTAGTTCCTATCAAAGGAGAGGGAGTTCCACAACTTGTTGGTATGACAAATGGTTATGAGTTTATGCATGTTTCTTTCATCGTTAGCAGTATATGAAGGTGTTAGAACGAGGCTTTGTTTGATAAGAGGTTTATTACCGGTGTTGAGTTATTTTGACCAACTACTATGATTAGAAGTTATTGCTATGAGTGTTTTAGTTATATGGTATATCATGTGATTTTATCTTGGGTTACGGATATGGCTTGATACAGCTTGTTCAGATTTATACAGTGTGTAGATGCGAGATTCTAATTTTATGAAAAGTTTCAGTGAAAATTTGGTTCTAAGGCTTATGGGATAGGTTGGATTAAGAAATTTCAGTCATGTTGTGTTATCAGACCCATATGGGATAGGGTGACGTGGGATCACCCCAGGGTATGTGCATAGTTAGGTTACATAGCGATTTGATGGCTTTTGGAACAACTCTGGGCACGTTTGAGGACGAACGTATGTTTAAGTGGGGGAGAATGTAACGACCCGCCCGATCATTTTGAGCATTTGCACTTTGCTCGGTAGTTTGGGGGTACGAGTAGCCCTGTATGATGTATTAGGACTTGTGTGCAAATTTTGGGTTCATTCTGAGTTGGTTTGATATGTTTCGGCGTGGGTTTTTGGAAGTCAAAAGTTCGAAAGTTCATTAAGTTTGATTTGAGGTGCATTTCGTCATTTCGATATTGTTATGTGTGTTTTGAGGCCTCGAATAGGTTCGTATTATGATATGAAACTTTTTGGTATGTTTAGACGGGGTCCTGGGGGCTCAGGTGAGTTTCGAATATGTTTGGGTTGTGTTGCGCTCGTTTTTCTTATGTTTCGACGTCGTTTCTTCAAGCATAAATGGTACTACATTTAACAAATGAGCTCTGATTTCTATTTTGATTAACGCATTAGATCTGTATCGTAATTACGGAGCCATAGCAAAAAGAATTGTCAACTTTGGACATCGTATGAGGATTTTATAATCATTTTACTAAGAATTGGGTTGCCAGATTTTTTAGATTAATTACGAAATTGTCACTGTGGCGTATTTAAAAATCTGCAGTATTTCCAAATATTGAAACCAACATATCTCCTTCAATATAAGGTCAAATGGAGTGATTCAAGAGCCTGTCTTGACTACAATTTCACAAGGAATCTATTGGAGGTATCAAAAATGAGTTTTAAGATCTTTTGGTATAAGAAACGAGGCAGAACAGTGTTAAAACGTGGGTTTTATGCATTTAACATATTTTGAGTTGGGGAGCATAGAATTGGGCAATTTTTTGAGGCACTTTTTAGCATATGAATTGGGGTAAATGTTTTCTACTCAGTTTTGCTTATATTTCATGAATCTATCTTCGAATTTAGCTTTTGGTTGATAATTTTAGAGAAGAAATTGGGGGTTTTGGCTTAAAGTTTCATAATATGAATTTTTGAGTTTTGAACACTGATTTGGAGTCGGATTTGAGTGAAACTAGTATGGTTGAACTTGTAATTAAATGATTTGACGGATTTTATGAGTTTGTCGGGTTCCAAGGTGCGGGCCCGGGTTGGGCTTTTTGGCCGATTTTGGTATGAAACCCCGAACTATGTGTTATGAAACCCCGAACTATGTGTTATGTGATTGGTATTGAGGTGACGCACATTCTAGGTGACGGGTGTGTGGGCGTGCACCCTGTGAAATGGGACTCTGTTGTTCCCATGGCTCTATTTTGTTGATATTTGTGTTTTTATCATGTGATAAAATAATTGAGCTATTAATCATGTTAAATATCATATTTAGGCTTTACGTTGATATTGTTTGTACCCATAGTGGTTATTTTTTGTTGTCATCTCACTAATTTCATTGATATTTTGTACTCAGTCATATTCATGCATTCATATCGTATCTCAATCTCAGCCGTTGTTGTCGATGCATCATTGTCACACCTCTTTTTTCCGCCCCCGCGAGGGGTGAATGAGTTTTTCCAATTAAAGGATAATCGAAATGGGATTTGTTTATTTGTTTCAGAGTCACCACTTGGGAGATTTAGGGCGTCCCAAGTCACCAATTTAATCCTGAATCGAGGAAAAGAATGACTCTGTATTACAGTCTGCGAACCAGAAATCCGGATAAGAAATTATGTTAACCCGGGAGAAGGTGTTAGGCATTCCCAAGTCCCGTGGTTCTAGCACGGTCGCTCAACTGTCATATTCGGCTTGTTTATCTGATTTTACACAATTATGAGCTCATGCACAAGTTTTAACTTTTAACCGCTTTTGTCATTATTATTATTTTTTTATCAAGAATTGCAACATCATGGAAATACATCTCGAACCACGTCACATCAATGCACCCGTGGTTGTTGGCACATTTCCACTCTGTTGAGATTTGGATTTGGGTCACATAAATGAGCACCCGAGTTTAAGAAAATTAATTATTAAAGGCGCGCCTAAAGCAACTAGCATATCATTTACTTTGGGTAGGACCGTGAAATTTTGTTAAACGGTCCATCCCGAAGTCTAAGCAATTTTAAAGCAAATATTTACTGAGGGCCCCGCAATTTTGTATTTTTATTCGGCGAGGCTCATCTCATTTTTATTTTTTAAAAGGAATTTGCAACGTCATGGACACGCATCTCGAACCACGTCACAATCAATGTACCCGTGATTAGAGACACATTTCGACTCCGCTGAGATTTGGATTTGGGTCACATAAATGTGCACCCGAGTTTAAGAAAGTAATATTAATTAAGACGCGTCCTAAAGAAACTAGTGTGTTGTTATTTTGGGTAAGGCCGTGGAGTTTGCTAAGCGGCCTATCCCGAGTTCTAAGTAATTAACACATACATTTTTCTGAGGGCCCCGCAATTTGTGTGTTTAGCGAGGCTCGTCTCATTTTTATTTAAAAGGATAAACCTACAGTGACTACATTTTTCTATTAAGTTCGTCTATAAAATAAAAGAAACTCTCAATTAATTACATGCTAAAAAAGACGTAGCTTATTAGTTATTAGTTTACGGCTAATGCAAATGGCACATTGCAATCGAGTTTGTACAAAGAGAGATTGTTTTCGTTCTATATTCTATTATTTAATAACACTAGAACATGGGATTGACACACAATAATATCAAAACAAATTAACTATTCTTTGATTAATTTAAACTAACATTATTAGATGAAGGAGTTATTATACATATGCAACCCCATTACTCATTAATCAATCAACTACATTTTTATACAAAGAAAGAAAAATTCTATTCAAACACAAGTCTAAACAGGAGGAATTCAACAGGAACAAAGCCTGGTCAATATTTCATTTTTTGCCTCAAGCCAAGAGTGTACAAATGTGTACCTGGAAATGACAATACAAGAAGAAGAGAAGTAGGAGTTAGCAACAGTAATAACACAGCAACGCAACAGCAACCCCACAGTAGCAATCCGAACCAGATTCAAGACCCAGAAAACTTTGAAGAAATTCAAGCAAGTTTGTTTTTGTTTTCTCTTTTTCAATTCTACCACACTCTCTTCAGATTTTCAGAATGTATTCGTCTCTCAAAATAATCCTCAAAAATCTTTCAAGTTCAAGTCTAAGTTCTCTAAGTTCAAGTTTCAAGTTTTTTCTCTCTCAAGTCTTAAAGCTCTCTTTTTTTCTCTATCTTCTTTTCTTCCCCTTCCTCTAAAATCTGATCAAGTCCCCTCTTTTTATCTCACATCCCAAACCCTTTAATCAATTAATAAAACAACCATTTTCTCCTACCAAACCCACTACTATATAAAAATACAATTATTATTTATTTAAACAACTTTTCGTGAGCCCCGCAATCTCACTATGTCTTGTTCCTCATGCTTACATTAAACAAATACATTATTCCCCCCATTATGTCTTGTCCCCCATTATTGATTATTTTAATATTATTTTAATCCTAATTAACAGAGCACTCAAAATAAATAATTGTTCAGAATTTTAATTCCAAAATACCCCTCTAACCTTACTGAAATTACCATTTTACCCCTGAACGTACTGCAAATTATCAAACTACCCCCCATCAGCTATAACCAATTCACCTAATCAATTTCAACCAAAATACAGCAAATATGACCAATTTCTAAACAATTTTCAACAACAAATTCAAACTAAATGATGAACAACAAAGAAACAACTAAAATTATTTTGATTGAACAATATTTTTTAACAACAAACAAACCTACTTTCAGATTCAACAACAACAACAACAAACAAGTATATTCAGATTTCTAAATTCAATAATCATTTGAACTTAAAATTAAATCTAACAACATTACAACCAACAATTTCTATATTAAACTAAACAAGATCATGAAACAAACTGAAGAAATAATCATAAATGATAAACAACAAACAAGAAAATCAAACTTATACTAATTTCGGATTCAAGAACAATCAAACAAAGTATGGACATAAATGAAAAGATTCAACAACAATAACAAGCAAGTTTTATTCAAATTCGAATTAAACTCGAATTAAGCTTAAACAAAACAAATAAACATATTCAAATCACTAAACTTCAAATAATCAATTGATCTTTTTAAATTAAATCCAACAAAATACAACAAAGATACATGATTCAAACTAAATAAAAAAATTAAAAACCAAAACATAAACTCACATTAAATCACTGAATTAAAAACAAATTTTAAACAAAATGAACATGAATTAAACAACAAAACATGACGGATCCAAATGATTAAACCAACATATTTCCATATTACAACTAAATTCTTTTAAACAAATAAAAACAAACCGAAGAAGAAACAACATTAAAATTAAACTAACAACATTAATTAAATTTCAATTTGAATCTAACAACATTAAAATTAAACTAACAATTTTCACATGAACAAACTGAAAATTTAACAAAACGATGAACAACGAACAAAACAAGAATCAAACATTTACCGATTTTAGATTCGAGAAATATCAAAACAAAATACGGACAAAAACGAAACTTAAACCAACTAACCGGATCGGAACGACGATGAACTCGAATGAAAACAAATCTGCCCGGAAACAAATATCGCACCAAAACCATTTGACGCCGAAGACGATCACGAACGGACAAACGAAGAACTTGAATGTTTGGTGTCGTTTGAAGACGAAGCAGTGGCGGTGAGGATGAGGCGAAGCAGTAGCAGCTGCTACTGCTGAACATGGAGCTCGACGAGGCAGCTGGAGGTCGACTGGGTATTGTCATGGTAGAGCTTGGTGTTGAAGGCGATGAATGTGAAGACGCAGCAACGCCGCAGCTCAGCTGGACGTGAAGCAGAAGACACAACAACCAGCAGCCATGGGAGCTTAGGCTCGAGCTCGACGGAGACGAAGAAGACGACGCAACAGTGATGGGGTCTGTTTGGACGCAGCAGAAGCAACAATGGTGAAGTATAAGAAGTAGGAGTCGCAGCGGCGAGCTGGGATTGTTTGTGGTTGCTCGTTGATGATGGGTTGTTCGACGACTAGCGAAGGGTGGTCGATGGAAGGGTTGTGCGCGTGTGTGAAGGTGAGCAGCCATGGTTGGCTATGGCAACCATTGGAGGGGTCTTGGGGAAGCTTTTGGAGAGGAAGAAGAAGGAGAGGGGGGCGGGTAGTTTTAGGGTTTCTTATGTTTGGGCTTCAACAAGAAAATGAAAAATGGGAGGGGGTTGGGCGGATAGTTTAGTTATAAGGCGGACCGGGTCGACCCATGTTGAAATGGACCGGGTCATAGGGAAGGTTGGGTATTTTTTGGGCCTGTGGTTTGAAATTTGGAGAAGAGGCCCAATTCCGATTTTCTTTATATTTTTTGCTCTATTTTCTTCTACTTTCTAATTAATAAAACTAAAATTCTAAATTAAGTTATAAACTAAATTAACTTATCAAAAAATACTAATTAATTCCAAATAACTATTATCGCATATTTAAATAGCAATTAACGATAAAATCGCACAATTTAGACGTTATATGCTAAAATGCAACGTTCATTATTATTATATTTTTTTATGATTTTCTCATTTTTGTAAAACAAACTTAAATAAATACTAAACGAAAATGCGACATATTTTATTTTTTATATTTTTTAAACAAATAAACATACACAGACAAAAATACAAATAATTATACAAAAATACCACAAAAATTCAAAAATTGCACACCAAGGAAAAATCATTTTATTTTGAATTTTTTGGGAGTAATTCTTTCATAGGGCAAAAATCACGTGCTTACAATCATATCATTGTTGTCGGGCTAGTTTCATGATATTTTGAGCCCGTGAGCGAGACTGGAGGGAGTGATGACTGAGTAAGGTTGAGGGCCTAATTGTGAGGATATAAATATATATATATGGATGGGGTTGCACGCCGCATCGATATATGGATCGGGCTGTACGCCGCATCGATATATGGATCGGGCTATACGCCGCAGCGATATATGGATCGGGCTGCACGCCGCAACGATATATGGATCGGGTTGCACGCCATAGCGATATATGGATTGGGCTACACGCCGCAGTTATATTGGGTCGGGCTGCACGCCGCAGCGATATATGGATCGGGCTGAACGCTGCATCGATATATGGATCAGGCTACACGACGCAACGATATTGGGTCGGGCTGCACGCCACAACGATATAGCGTTTGGGCTGTAAGAACCCCTTCAGAGTCCGTATACCCTCAGTGAGCGTAGTCACTATATATATATATGGATCGGGCTGCATGCTGTAGCAGTTATTATACAGTGCTAAATGATTTAGTATGCTGAGTATTGAGCTTAGTAAGAGAGGATGTAAGGTAGTGAGATTTAGTACTGTGAGAGTGTGAGTACATGTTTTATCTCTGATATACATGGCATACACATGCATACATGACATACAGGCATAGAGATGCATTCTTCCTCATGCTATATAGTATCACGTCATTCATAATTTATTACTCCCTCTGTTCCAGTTTATGTGAACCTATTTCCTTTTTGGTCCGTTCCAAAAAGAATGAACCCTTTCTAAATTTGGTAACAATTTAGCTTAAAGTTACAACTCTACCCTTAATGAGAAGCTTTTATAACCACACAAATACTCTGGGCCCCATTTAGACTTGTTTAGGACCACAAATTCCAAAAGTCTTCATTTTTTTCTTAAACTCCGTGCCCAGTCAAACAGGTTCACATAAATTGGAACGGAGGGAGTATATACATTGATATGTGGGTATAGAGAGGCACTTTATACTTATTATTTTGGAAAGAAAATGAAATATTTTATTTATTGTGGAAAGGATATTTGGAAAATTACAGTTTTCAAACTTACTCGTACTTTTGGCATTTTTGGTAAGAGATCTAGGATTTTCTTTCACTGAGATATTTGAAAAGCATGACCATTTTCTGGAACTGTGAACGAGATGAGTATTTTACTTTTGAGATATCTCTTTTATACTTGCATTTATATTATTAGAAACTATTGTGGAAATATTGGCTTTGGACCCGACCCTGTGTTAGCACGTCACTGCTTTCAACCTGAGGTTAGGTCTGTTACTTTTGAGTACATGGGATCGGTTGTACTCATAGTGCACTCCCTACACAGTGCGTACGGATCCCGGATGTCGATGTTGCTATGTTCGATGGTTGCTGGATTTGAAGGCGTACCCGCATTCTTGTTGTAGCTACCTCTTGTTCACGGTAGTCTTAGACTATAAAATTTTGTTTATGTACTTTTCAAACAGGCTGTGTAATTGTTCTATTGTTGCTTTGTAAACTCCATTCGTAGAAGCTCATGATTTGTACTACCAGTTCTTGGGAAATGTATAAGATTTAGATAATTCTCTTGTTTAATTATTTTAATAAGTTAAATGAAACTTGATAATTGTTAATTGGCTTACCTAACGGGCTTGGTTAGGTACCATCACGACTGGTGAATTTTGGGTCATGACACTAAGATGCTCCATCGAAGGCCCTCTTAATAAGAATGACCTTAACCTATTAATAGGTAGCCTAATAAAGAACAAGGAATGGAATACTAAGACCCTTTCTTTTGAATTACCTTCTAAGGTAATCAAGAAACTAAACCTAACACCCATCCCTTGTATAGAATCTAAAATTGATAGAATTAGCTGGAGCCTTAATTCAAATGGTATCTTCGCAACTAAATCTTGCTATAATCTTCTCATTAATTTCAATCATAGGTCCAACTCCTTTAAATGGATCTAGAACCTTCGTTGCCCAAAAAAATAAATTCTTTATGTGGAAATGCTTGTATAATCGAATTCCTTTTCGAGCCTACCTAGCCAAAATAGGTATAAACATTGACGCAACTTGTACTATTTGTAGAATTGGAGTGGAAGATATCCATCACATTTTTATGCATTGCCCAATCTCTTGTCGTTTTGGGGGGAACATGGGCCTCTCATTCTTAAACATAGTAGGTGATGAAAACTGGCTAGTGAAACTAAGGGATACTTTCATCTACCATAATTCAAACAAGATTAGTTGGGAAATCCTATTCCCTTCTTCATCTAGGAGATATGGAGAAACAGAAATCTCAACAACATGAACAATCTCAATTGCAATTTGGATACTAACAAGACTATCCATCTAGCATGGGAATTTATTTTCTTCATAGAGAAAAATTCATTCACTTACAAAAAAGTCAAAACTGAGATCAAGTGGGACAAACCACCAAAAGACATGATTAAATTAAATTGTGATGGTATTTTTTCTAGTAATAACAGTGCAGCAGGACTTGGTGGCGCATTCCGAAATAGCAACGGAGATTGGATCATGGGATTCCACAACGCAATCCAAGCACTTTCCCCTACACATGCAGAATTGATGGCTTTACTAGAGGGACTAAAAATTGCCAAAGAAATGAACTTCGTAAATCTGGAAATTGAAACTGACTGCCCGGATATCATTAAGCTTATGTATGAAGATAGTAATAACTTCTCTAACATTGTCTCTGAATGCAGATGGTTAATGCACCAACTGAAACTCTCACTCCTGAAGCATAATTTCAGGGAAGGTAATGAAGTGGCGCACCTGATGGCCAAGGAAGCAATCAAGTATCCCTCCTCTACCTAGTGTTTCTACCATACTCGTCCCCCTTATTTTGTTGAACAAGAAATGTTGAAGAACAAGCATGATATTTGTAACAGTGTTAAGAATATCTCTATCAGTGTCTGTATCTATTTAGTAAGTATGGGCAATAGTAATGCCATAAAAACTACTTCCATATTTTTGTAATTTTATTTAAGTAATATAAGTTTGCGCGTTTTATGTTAAAAAAAAAAGAAAGTATTATGCAAACTAAGGTGTCCACCAAAAAAGGCAAAAATATCAGGTCATGCTAGGTTTTAGTGAATTCACCTGTATAATACAAAGAAGCATAATATATGATTGACTATGTTAACTCCGAAATTATCCTGTTGAAGGGAATAGTGGACAAGAGTATATGTGACTGCAACTCCTAGGAAAAGATGACGCAAAGGTTCTTATAATTTTTATTTTTATTTTTTGGTTGGACTCTTAGATTAACTTACAACAACATTATACGTTCTTTGTGCCCTTGTACATTAAGCTAGCCAATAACCACCACTCCAGTAATAAATTTATTAGTTTTAAGCAAGATATTAATACCTAATTCCTTAGTTTCCCTTTGGTAGCTAATAATCAGCTTTCTGATCATTTTTTATTATAATATTATTGATCTCATGTTTGATTCATTTCATCATTTGGCACAATTCCAACAGTCAAGTAACTCCGTACGTAGACCGTAGTTGTGCAATAGTAGACGCATCAATATTTATATATATATGCTTAAAACGAAAAGTCTTCTTTGAGTAATTAAGAACTAGATCATCTTTCCGAATATTGTAATTTTAGGATTCTTAATCTCGTCTTTGATTCCTGGGCTGACTTACAACTGTCAGGCATCTTTATAGTTGACTATCCCTATAATTTTTATTTTATTTGAGTAATTAAGAATTAAATCATCTTAGCTTTCCGAATAATTTGCGTCTAGTATTGTTAATCTACTCCTGCAGTAATTGATTACACAATAATAGTTTCAATCACAGTATTATTCTACACATGAGAACCATGAAAACTAGCAAAATCCATCTGTAAACTTATTTAGCCGCCATGTGAGAGAAATTACTAGAACACAAATATTAATCAAGATACCTCACAAATTAAAGTATATGTTTATGGATTGCACAAGTCTTGCCAGCTGAATACTCAGATTTAGTGAAAAGGGATATATGCATAATTTCCAAGTGGGAGAAAATTTCTGCCTCCTCAGTATTAATTGGATAACTCACAAAACCACGTCTGTGAATAGTACAAATATTGTCAGCTGAACTGGATTCATAGACATCTTTTTCTCTAGATTCATTTAAGACAGTCCTTTCCCGAACCCTATATGAATGTCAGATACTTTTTGCACCGGGCTGCCTGTCTTACTGTGGAGATTCCTTCATGTTCTCTAACATTGCAATTTCTTGCATGAAATCTTCTGTGCTTCAGTTCAATCATATGGCCAGAATAGGTTCACTTTATTTTGTTTTTTGTTTTTATTTTTCTTTTTAGTTGACATGGATGGAGTATAGTAGATTAACATAACAGCACCGGTCCTCTTTCAGTTACAATTACCTATCTTCCATTTAACTAAATTCTAACACCTCTTACGATTGAACATATTTCTAAAATCAACATCATAATTTTTTTGTTGAAGTTTTTAGATTAAGTTGCAATAACATTATTATACATACATTCTTTGTGCCCATATACACTAAGGTAGTTAATGACTACAATTCCGATAATTACAAATTTCAGATCATGTGATTTTACTATTATTAGTTAATCTCATGTCTGATTCCTTAATTAGTCTCAATTCCAATTGTCAAGTACTATATCCATACGTAGTTGTGCAAAAGAAGACACATCAATGTTTATACTTAAACGGAAAGTTTCCTTTTGAGTAATTAATAACTACACTTGAGATTAGATATATATAACATGCTAAATCCTAGGTTTGACCTATAGTTTCCTTTAACAAGTGAATAACCATTCTTCCACGAAATCTTAAGTGAACTATTTAATGGACTAAAATATTGATATAATGTGTATTCCTTACAAGTAATATCTCATTGTTACAAAAGAAGTCTATATATTAGGGTGCTTGATGCACTTGAAGGCCGCTCAAAAGAAGTTAGGTTTCAAATATTTTTCTGCAATTTCTTCTCTACAAGTTATCCAAAACTTGCAATGATCGTCATTCAGACATTATATTTGAATGATGAAAAAAATAATAACTACTATTAACAAGAAAGACAAGCAGTAATGCCAAATCTCTTAAATATTTTTCTACAATATCTGGTAAGACAGCCAAACACTCCTAGTCTCCTATAAAGATATAATGTAACAAGCCAACAAAAATAAGCTTGCACGTCTAATATCATAATCAAAACAAAAATTCGGTATTATGGAATGCTTGGTTATTCCTTTTACTGACAATATATCAAAAATCATATGGCCAATGAATATATATACAACTACTCAAACTTATTTGGAATTAAAGGAGTTAATTTTCTTAAAACAAATAATTTCCTGTTTTATGATCTCACGTAGTGTTACCTACCGAGTCACGTATCCATTAGTACATACTTTTATTAGTTCTATTTTAACCATGAAAAACTTGTGATGGACGAATTAAGCAAGATTCTTGACACGTTATTAACTCAAAGATTAAACTTAAGAAACGAAGCAGCTACTACCGAAATACTCGGAAATGGAACAACTAAGATAAAGACTTAATAGTTTAAATTAATTATCTCTATTACTATAAATTAATATATTATTCTCACAAAATGAGACGTTACAATTTGTTTATAAAATTTAGTTGTCTAGCAGATAATCTGCAAGTTAAAAACTGGAAATACGCGACTAATTATGTGAGAAAAAGTCAAATATGACGTAGCTTCTTGCAAGTTGCCAGCCACTGTTTTAAAATGTCAATAATAATTTCAATCATGTTATAAAATAAAAGCAATGCAGTAAAATGTAAACAAGAAGAGATAGAGAGAATGGAGAAGTGTTTTCTTCTTTCACTTTTGGTGTAATTTTTCATTGCAATACATGGCCTTTTATAGGCACAAAAAGTAAAGATGATGGACATGAAATAGGAAATTTAATTTTTAAGTTATTCACAACATGGGCATCCAATGTAGTATCCAATGTAGTATCCAAAGTAGTATCCAAGGTACAAACTATTCATAACACTTCCCCTTGGATGTCCATGTAAGATAATGTGCCTTATTAAAAACTTACAAAAAAAAATATTGGGATGTACATAGTTATTTATAATATGCATTGGTTGCTGCCTCATTAAAAACCTTACCTGGAAAATCCAGTGGAACAAAACCTTGGTTAAGGAAAAGAGTGCAGCGTGTAGTTACTCCCCCTGATGAAAAATCACTTAATGTCTCGAAGACGACGCATTCCAATCTTATATATCAGCTTTTCAAATATTGAGGTTGGTAATGCCTTAGTGAACAGATCAGCCAAATTATCACTTGAACGAACTTGTTGTACATCTATTTCACCATTCTTCTGAAGATCATGAGTGAAAAAGAATTTCGGTGAAATGTGTTTTGTTCTATCTCCTTTGATATATCCTCCTTTCAATTGAGCTATGCATGCAGCATTGTCTTCATACAATATTGTTGGAATATTCTCTTTCGAAGAAAGACCACATGTTTGCTGAATGTGTTGAGTTATAGATCTTAACCAAACGCATTCTCGACTTGCTTCGTGAATGGCTATTATCTCTGCATGATTTGAAGAAGTAGCAACCATAGTTTGTTTTGTCGAACGTCATGATATGGTTGTACCTCCACTTGTAAATAAATAGCCTGTCTGAGATAGACCTTTGTGTGGATCAGACAAATATCCTGCATCTGCATAACCAATCAATGATGGCTTGGATTCATTTGAATAAAATAAACCCATATCAATGGTCCCTTGGAGGTATCTGAATATATGTTTAATACCATTCCAGTGTCTTTGTGTTGGCGAAGTACTAAATCTTGCCAATAAGCTTACTGAGAAAGCTATATCTGGTCGGGAATTATTGGCAAGATACATTAATGCCCCAATTGCACTAAGATATGGTACTTCGGCACCAAGAAGCTCTTCATCATTTTCATGAGGTCGGAATGGATCTTTCTTTATATCAAGTGATCTCACAACCATCGGGGTACTCAATGGATGTGCTTTATCCATATAGAATCGCTTTAAAATCTTTTCGGTGTATGTCGATTGATGGACAAATATTCCATCTTTCATATACTCAATTTGTAGACCAAGACAAAATTTTGTCTTTCCAAGATCTTTCATTTCAAATTCTTTCTTCAAACAGTCTACTGTTTTTGGAAGCTCCCCAGGAGTTCCAATGATATTTAAATCATCAACATACACGGCGATTATAACAAATTCAGATCCAGACCTTTTTATAAAGACACAGGGACAAATTGGATCATTCTTGTACCCTTCTTTCAACAGGTATTCACTCAGGCGATTGTACCACATACGTCCTGATTGTTTCAATCCGTATAAAGATTTCTGAAGCTTTATTGAACAAGTTTCTCGAAAATTTTTATATGCTTCTGGCACTTTAAATCCCTCAGGTACTTTCATAAAAATTTTGTTGTCTAATGATCCATACAAATAGGTTGTAACAACATCCATTAGATGCATATCAAGTTTTTCTTGTACTGCCCTATTTATGAGATACCTGAAGGTGATAGCATCCACTATAGGAGAATATGTCTCCATATAATCAATTCCAGGCCTTTGGGAAAACCCTTGTGCCACAAGTCGTGCTTTATATCTAACGACTTCATTTTTATCATTTCGTTTTCGCACAAAAACCCATTTATACCCTACTGGCTTTATGCTTTTAGGTGTTCGAACTATGGGTCCGAAGACTTCACGTTTTCCAAGTGAAGTTAACCCTGTCTGGATAGCGTCTTTCCATTTTGGCCAATCATTTCTCTGTCTACATTCATTGACAGATTTTGGTTCAAGATCTTCATCTTGTTGCATTATTTCAATAGCAACATTATAAGCAAAAATGTTATCGATAACAATATTATTTCGGTTCCATCTTTTCCCGGTTGAGACGTAACTTATTGATATCTCTTCATTTTCATTATTTTTAGGTACCTGGACCTCCCCTAAGGTCTTATCATTTGTTACGTCTTGGGGCTCTTCTTGAGCCACTACCTCTGTGTTATGTTCACTTTGATCACTTGCTCCTTTTCTTCTTCGAGGATTTTTATCTTTAGAACCGATTGGTCTACCACGTTTCAAGCATGGCTTAGACTCATTTGCTTTAATTAATTGTTCTGTCGGGATATCAACTCGAATTGGAGCATTAGCAGCTGGAATATGTGACTTAGTCACCCTTGGTAGGTTAGTGAATGCATCTGGCAATTGATTTGCAATATTTTGTAAATGAATAATCTTTTGAACCTCTTGTTCACATTGATTTGTTCGAGGATCTAAATGAGACAGTGATAATGCATTCCAATCTTTCGTCTTTTTCAGCTACTTATTTTCTCCCCCTAATGTTGGATATACTGATTCATTAAAATGGCAATCAGAAAATCTTGCCGTAAATAAATCTTCAGTCATCGGCTCTAGATATTTTATAATAGAAGGAGATGCATATCCAACATATATCCCCAACCTTCTTTGAGGACCCATCTTTGTGCGTTGTGGTGGAGCAATTGGAACATATATTGCACAACCAAAGATCCTAAGATGGAAATATTTGACTCATAACCAAAAGCCAATTGCAATGGGGAGACTTTATGATAACTTGTGGGCCTTATCCGCACAAGTGTTGCTGCGTGCAAAATAGCATGACCCCATACTGAAATGGGAAGTTTTGTTCTCATAAGCATTGGTTTAGAAATTAATTGGAGGCGTTTGATCAATGATTTTGCTAGACCATTTTATGTATGAACATGAGCAACCGGATGCTCAATTGTTATCCCAGTTGAAATACAATAATCGTTAAAGGCTTGGGATGTAAACTCACTGGCATTATCAAGACGAATTGTCTTAATTGCATAATCTGGAAATTGTGCTTTTAGTTTTATTATTTGAGCCAACAATCTTGCAAATGCCATATTGCGAGTTGATAGTAAGCACACATGTGACCATCTTGTAGATGCATCTACCAAAACCATATAATATTTAAATGGTCCACATGGAGGGTGAATGGGCCCACATATATCACCATGTATACGTTCCAGAAATGCAGGGGATTCCATCCTAACTTTAATAGTTGATGGTCTAATAATTAATTTTCCTTGAGAACACACAGCACAAGAAAATTCCTTAAATTAAAGAATCTTATGATTCTTCATTGCATGTCCATGTGAATTCTCAATTATTTTACGCATCATATTAGAACTAGGATGGCCCAACTGGTCATGCCAAATAATAAAATTATCTTGATTAGTAAACTTCTCATTTACTACGGCATGTGTTTCAATCCTGCTAATACTTGTGTAGTATAAGCCGGAGGAAAGAGCAGGTAACATTTCAAGCACATATTTCTTACCGGACATTATTGTAGTAATATAAAGATATTCAATCTTTTCATCATTTGTAGTCTCAATATGATAGCCATTTTGGCGAATATCTTTGAAACTTAATAAGTTTCTTTGAGATTTACTACAATATAGTGCTTCATCAATAGCCAAATTTGTTCCTCCTGGTAGTAATAAATTGGCTCTTCCAGAACCTTCAATTAATCTTGTACTACCGGATATTGTATTAACATTCGCTTCTTTCATTACCAAATAAGAGAAATATCTCTTATCTTTTAAAATAGTGTGTGTTGTAGCACTATCCAGAAGACATATATCATCTTTATTAATCTTGAGTCCAACTGAAGACTGGGGAATTTTCATATTCTTCATAAAAAAGACAAATAATACATCATAAGAAATATGAAAGACAAGCAGGAAAAAAACATTAAGAAATACATTAGAAATGTAGAAACTAGCAACACATGATGCATTAGGAAAATACACTCAAGAAAAATAAACTAGTTGCAAACATAAACATAACAACTTTTATAGCTTCATTCCCCAGTAAGATGATTAGTTCTTCAGTCAATATCCTCAAAGAAGTCCCCAACTTCTAAATGAGTAATATTTGTTAGGCCTTCAAAATCATCATCTTTATATGCAAGATGTGCCTTAGAATCATATTTATTTGAGGGACCTGCTTCATCATCATTATTTTGAAAGGTCAAGTGTGCCTCCACATTATTTTCTTTTTTCTTGAGGGAGGCTTGATAAAGTTTGACAAAATATTCTGGCGTACGACAAATGCGTACCCAATGACCTCTTATACCACATCGGTGACATATGTGCCCAATGACCTCTCATACCTCTCATACGACAAATGCGTGCCCATAAAGTTTACCTTTTGAATGATTAATTTGAGTACCCTTATTGTTCTCCAATTTATTTCCACCATAATGACGATAATTGTTTCTCTCCCTGCCACGTCCACGTTTACGATCATGTCCACGACCACGGTAATTATTTTATTTTCTTTCAAACTTATCATATGTTGCTACAGCATTCACTTCCGGAAATGGAGCTGACTCAGTGGTACGGGCTTCATGATTTTTCATTAATAGAGTAGTATTCTGCTCAGCCACAAGTAGGCATGTGATTAACTCAGAATATTTCTTAAAACCTTTTTCACGGTATTGTTGTTGTAGCACCACATTTGAAGCGTGAAAAGTAGAAAATGTTTTTTCCAATAAGTCCTCATCTGTGATAGTGTCTCCACATAATTTTAATAGAGAACTTACTTTAAAGATAGCAGAATTATACTCACTTACAGTTTTAAAGTCTTGCAACCTTAAATGTATCCACTCATACCGAGCTTTCGGTAATACCGTAAGTTTTAGGTGGTCATATCGATCCTTCAAATTAATCCATAATTCAAGTGGATCTTTTACGGTTAAATATTCAGTTTTTAACCCTTCATGTAGATGATGACGAAGGAAAATCATGGCCTTCGCTTTATCCTGATTTGATGCTTCATTTCCTTGTATAATAGTATTTCCAAGACCTTTAGCGTCAAGGTGAATTTCAGCATCAAGGACCCATGATAAATAGTTCTTCCCGGTGATGTCAAGTGCCACAAATTCAAGTTTTGATAAATTTGACATAGTGAAAACTATCATAAAAGATGAATAAGTTAGAGAAATAATTATAATAATAAACAATTAATGAAAACAAAACGATTAAGGTAAAAGAAATGAAAATAGAGCTATATCATGTTAACAATCTACTATTTCATTTTATTCTTGCCATAAAGTAGAAATTACATACTTGTTTCATTTCACTTTATATTATTGATATATATGTGTTAATAGAACTGAACGTGACTAACATTATTTATATGTTCCAATAAATATAAAGTAATTAAACTATAAAATTATTGCTTGTCAATTTATTTCTCACAGTTCTTCAAAATGCCTTAAAGATATGTTTTGATCTAGGGAGTCCATGAATATTATAAGTATGACATTAGTGCATAGCTAGTTTGATGACTTTGAGGTCCTCTAAGAGTTAAGCACAGAAGGAAATAGTTATTTTATCACCGCAATGTACTTAAACTATTTAAGATGCTCAAGCGCACAAGTAATCTGCAAACAATGAGCATATGATATGTACTGCCATAAATAAAATGATTATAATGATACATACCTTAATAAAATATGGCTCAACTTAGCGGGAGTTAAGAATAAAATTAGAGCTTCGTGCTGATAACGTGTTATAAAATAAAAGCAATGCAGTAAAATGTAAACAAGAAGAGAGAGAGAATGGAGAAGTGTTTTCTTCTTTCACTTTTGGTGTAATTTTTCATTGCAATTACATGGCCTTTTATAGGCATAAAAAGTAAAGATGATGGACATAAAATAGAAAATTTAATCTTTAAGTTATTCACAACATGGGCATCCAATGTAGTATCCAATGTAGTATCCAAAGTAGTATCCAATGTACAAACTATTCATAAAAAATCCACATTAATATTTCAGCATCATGGGAACCCTCGCAACGAGTAAAGTCCATTCACAAATTTATAAAGTCAAGTGGGAGAAATTTCCTTGCTCTCATATAATTAATTTTGGTATGTCAAAAGCATCTGTATAAAATAAAAATACAAATTTTGCCAGCTAAAAACTCGGATTTTAAGTCTGTACTTTCATGTGCCTATAGTCAAAGTCAAGCTGTTGAATAAATCTTTTTTTTTCTTAAACTTTTGAATAAATCCAGATAAGTAGATTTACACTATAAGAAATTCTATAAATATGGATCATTTGAAAGGATATAGTCATGAGCAAATTCTTCTTTCCTCTCATAGCATGATAGCTCATTCTTTCTCATTCTCGTTATAGAAAGTCCATTCTAATCTCTTAAATTTGCATGATACCTCTTATTCTTCTTTTTTCATCCAAAGAAATGCGTAGCCTTCAAATTCTCTCTCTTTTACTCTTTTCATTATTTTTGGCAAAATGTTACTCCCAAGAAGATTTTCTCCACTGTCTTTCCAAATACTCTAAAAACAATACCAAAAATATTTACACCCCAAACTCTCCAACTTATTCATCTATCCTTGAATTTGCTCAAAAGAACCCCAGATGGTTGAATTCTTCACACCCCCTCTTCATTGTCTCCCCTAGGAAAGAATCAGAAATCAAGCCTGTTATTCTTTGTGGTAAAAAACTAGGGTTGCAAATCAAAATAAAAAGTGGTGGCCACGACTATGAAGGAATCTCCTTTAGGTCTAAAACCCCATATGTCATGCTTGATTTAAGCAATCTTGATGATATCAAGATTGATTTAAAAGAAGAGACAGTTTGGGTACAAGCAGGAGCAACCCTTGGCCAACTTTACTATGCAATTGCCAAAAAAAGTAAAGTGCATGGTTTTGCAGGAGGTGTTTGTTTCAGTATTGGCACTGGAGGGATTATTAGTGGTGGAGGGATTGGTACTATGATGAGAAAATTTGGCTTAGCAGCAGATAATGTTATCGACGCTCGTGTAATGGATATCAATGGAAAAATCCTTGATAGAAAGAAAATGAAAGAAGATTTGTTTTGGGCAATAAGAGGAGGTGGAGGAGCAAGTTTTGGTGTCATTCTTGCATGGAAACTCAAACTTGTTCGTGTTCCAGAAAAGGTTACTAGTTTCACAGTTTACAAGAGGCTAGAGGGCAACCAAAATCTCCTCCAAAAATGGGAAAAAATCGGACATCAATTACCTGATGATTTGCTCGTCAGAGTAGTTATACAAAATGATGGAGCAGGGAATGAGAAGTATGTTGAAATCTTTTTTCAAGCACTATATCTTGGACCAGTTGATGAATTAATTCCATTGCTCAAAGAGAAGTTCCCTGAATTTGATTTGCAGAAAAAAGATTGTTTTCAAGAGCCTGTTGTGGACTGTAGTAACAGACCTTGCATTAAAAAAGAATGTCGTGAATCTTCATGGATTGGATCAGTCTTGTATTTCTATGGTAGGAGAACAAATGAGTCACTAGAAGTTTTGCTAGAAAAGAGTATTCCAACACAGAAGAATTATTTTAAAGCTACATCTGATTTTGTGAAGACTCCAGTTCCAGAAAAAGGTTGGAAAATGGTAGAAAAACTGTTCTTGGAAGAAGAAAGACCTCAGATGATAATGGAGCCATTTGGTGGAAAATTAGATGAAATTTCAGAATCTGAAATTCCATTCCCACATAGAAAGGGCAATTTGTATAATATTCAGTATTTGGTGAATTGGGGTGATAATAGTGAGAGTGTATCAAGTCAGAAGATAGCATGGATGAGGAAACTTTATAAGGAAATGGAACCATATGTTGCAAAATCTCCAAGAACTGCTTATCTGAATTATAGGGATCTAAATTTTGGAACTAATCAAGAAGACTACAGCTATTCTAAGGCCAAAATCTGGGGTGAAAAGTATTTCAATGGTAATTTTGAGAGGTTGGCTAAAGTGAAGAGTAAGGTGGATCCCAGTAATTTTTTCAGAAATGAACAAAGTATTCCACCTTATCATATTTGATAGCTGAAGAAGGTTGGATTACATGCAAGGGCAAAAAAAAAGTCCAAGTTGTTTGAATTTATCAATAAATGTATCACTATGTCCACTTTATCACCTCTTAATCTACAATAAAATAAAACTTGGATGTTTATTGCATCCAAAAACGTTATAGAATCACCTTTTATTCTGAGAGTTACCCTTATTATGTTACTTTATAGTATATATTTATGAAGGGAACTCCAACCTGCGTGCTTGTTGGATTTTAAAATCTAACATTGTCAATTGGTTAACAATTTTTAATCCTGGGTTTGGCTCTCCTTTCCCTTATTTAGGTTTCCAGCACTTTTTTCGACTTTTTTATTACCAACTATTAGAACTTTATGGGCGAACAACTTCTCCCCAGTCCCCGGCTCCCGCCCTCTTTTTATTTTTGGATCCTTACCCAAATAGCCAGTTGGATTTACGGTTTACTTTTTTTAATCTATATATACATTAATTATATACGATTGTACATATATATAATAAATTATACATATAGTATACACCTATCAGTAATTTTGAGTTTAAACTGTTGTATGATCGGCTAGTTAGGTTAATTCTTCTTTTATTTATTTTGGGCTCTTTACATAACTAAGCAATATTAAAAAACATAACACATCTTGGTAGCAGCAAACTTAATATATCAATAGTAACAGCAAAAATATTTCCTCTATAGTATATTCTAACCAAAACCGAAACCCCAACAATATGCCTAAAATTTCGCACCTTTGTAACATAAGGATTTGTTCCTTATTTAACTCCTAAACTTCCTTAATCCCCCAACACTACCGATTTCATCTCTTTTTGCTTTTTGGATAATATATATATTATTTAACATGTATTTTGACTAATTTTATATTATTTGATTTTTGATTCTTTCATGTGTGTATATTTTTAATCTTAATGATATGTAAAAAGTATATTAATTGACATTGTAAATATTTTTAAAATATATAAAATACATATAGTGTATATTTAGAGTGATTAAGTATTATACTGCAAATATTCTACAAATATACTAGTATATGCATAGGTTTTTTCTTGAAGATTTTCACATTTATGGTATATTTCTAGCATAGAATATTCATATTTTATACATACCATGAACATCCCATAAGAAAAATTTCCAGCTAATCACATTATTAATATTATTATACAAAATATAAACAAAAAAATGTATTCATATTTTAGTTGAAAATATATAAGGTATATTTGTCGTATAATCATTATGAACAATTTAAATTTAATATATATATATATACTTGTATAAATATAAGTAAAAAATATTTAAATTTATTTTTTTATATGTAAGAATGGACATAGAACGTAGTAACAAATAAAGGGGAGGCGTCGTTACAAAAGAGTGTACAAAAAAAGGTTTTATTATAATGATGAGAGAGAAATGATATCAATATTAATAGAATAAAACTAATATAAGGATCAGTTTATTTTTAAAATGTGCTAGAATTGTAAAAGAAATTTTCATTTATGGAATAAATGAAGAATAATATTATTAATAAAAATAATACTAAATAAAGGATTAGGCATGTAAAAATCTCATTTATGTTTCTATAGTGAAATCGATGTGATCAGAATCAGTTCTTATTGTATTTAAAAGTGTGGACCAGATCAACCCAACCCGCTAGTTGGATAAAGTTACACTTGGATGTTTTCAGTGATTCAGTCCATTTAAAATTGAAGTTTTTCTGCCAAGACCTAATCCGCCCACTGGCCTCATGAAGTTGTGGCCCGTGAGACCTAACATTTTAAAAGAAGAATTAACACAAATAGCCGCTCATCCAACTGCTTAAACTAAAAAAATAGTCAGTTAAGGCATAATATATGAATAATTTATGTATTATCTATGTATAATTGTATATGATCAATGTACAATCTATGTATATGACTAGAACAAATAAACTGTAAATATAACCGGCTATTTATGTAAAGATTTCACATTAAAAATCTTCATGGAAAGTTCAGTTAACGACAGACACAGACGCAAAAAAAAAAAAAAAAAAAAAAAAAAGTAAAAAACAGAAACCTATACTAAAGTAAAGGAACACAAAAGAAATTGATTGTTTTTCCTTTGGAATAACCCGAGTTTCTGTTTGTGATTAGTGAAGATTAAGTAAAAAGTAGATGTACACTAATCTCTCCCGAGCTTATTCATTCACTTTTTGTTTTAGAGGTTCAAAGACTAAATCAAACTTATAAACATGACATTTTGAAGTAAAGAGCTGAATAATAAAACTGTGTGCTACATAAAGTTGGAATGGACCATGTGATACTTGTGGGCCTTGTAGTTTGTTTGGTTTGACAAATAGCCTTCAGTCTACACTATTTCAGAGAAGTGTGCAAAGCACCAGGCCTAAAGTTGAGAGTACATGGCAACTGGCCAACTTGATTCATGGGCCAATAAATGGTGGCTGCCACATCGAATACAGATATCTACACGAACACCTTCGAGAGCAAAACCAAGTGGCAGACGAAGCTGACCACAAAGGTTTTCAGTTTACAAGTCTTTCAGATAAGAGTTTGATTCTCACTAGCTATTTCTTTTCTCTTTCCTTTTTCCTTTCCATGTGTAATAGAATAACAAGAATTTAAAAATTGGCGATGATGGAGATGGAGATGGAGATGGTTTACACCAAATTAAAAATTTATATGACATATATCTTTTAGATACATTTTATTATTTACTCATAATTAATTAATATATATTTTCACCTCAATTTATTAATTAATTATGCATCATAACGTAATATAATTTGATGTAAATATCGAGAGTAATTTTTTTTTTTTTTTGAAATGACATCCCACCAAAAGACATCATTCCAAATCAAAACAAAAATATTCGCATCGAGAAATCATCTAATATTTGGTGTATTATGTAGAGAATGAAAGAAACATTTGAAATTAGGTTGGGACATTAAAAAACCATATATGTAGACAAAATTAGGAACATGATTATCCATGGACCTAACCTTACACTTGAGCATGGAGGCTACGCATTATTATTATTTCTTTGGGTGATATAAAGTTTGTTCTAGAAAAGCATGGGCCTCAGCATTCCCCAGCCACAACTATAGATGCGTGGGTCATGTTTTCTATATGTTATCCTTATTTTAGATTTAGCCGAATTTTCCTCTGTAGCTTGCTCCTTCATGTCTCTCCTTTTATTGGATAAGAATATTGTTGGTTGCTATCTTCTTATTTACTGTATTTGTAAATAATAATTCTGAAGAAAAAAACGTTAGAGTATAAATGTAAATAAATATGAAACAATAATTAATTCGAGCTCACTGAATTCACAGTGTTTCATTAAGGAATTTAATTCCCTCCTAGTATCCAAGGTTATGGATTATTTCCTCCCAGGATAGAACGAATTACACAATGGTATAGCGGTACTTCAAACCCCAGTGTTTCAGAGAACACAAAGTTTGGCAGCAAATCACACTTACGATTGCTTTGTTTGTAGTTTAAAACAATGCACAACAAAGGAGGAGAACTCAGAAGTCGAATAGAAATTCTGAGAGGAAGGTATGCAATTTATAGTCGATGTTGAGTTCTTACTGAAGAGGATATCAACGACAGTCAAGCTCTCAAATTTGTTTCTGCATGTGCCTTCTTCTAACAGCTCTTATTCTGTTTTTCTATTTTTGTGTTGTGTGTCCTTGCTCTAACAGCTACTGCACATATTTATAGTGCAGTCAACTATTAACAGAATGACCAGCCACCACTCATGGTGGAGCAATCACTAGGTTGTTACGGAGGAAGCACTTAGCTTATGGAGCACTAGGCTGCCAATGGACAATGAAGCATGCACTTAGCCGAACTGGTGGGACACTTGGATTCTATCCACGGATTGGAAAACATCCGTTACAAACACGGATAATATTACGTTAATATTCGCTATTAACAAATAAATTTGGTCCAAAAAATTAATCAATCAATCGATCATTTGACCAAATCCGAACCCGAACCCGAAACCGTAGCCGTAGTTGAAGCCGAGCCAAGCGAGCGACGACGACGACGGCGCGAGGCTTGCCTTCTTCTTAACTCTTTAAGAGCTACAAGAAGAGCAATTGTATATATACCCACCAAAATCATTTTCCTTTTCCACTATGGGACAATGTTTCAAGAGAGGGAAACTTAAAATTTTACTCAAAATTTCATTTTCCCTCCATTTCTCATTCACCCTCTTTTTAAGACTTTTCCATCTTAAAATCCTCAACAATCCCCCACATGAATGGGGAATGACTATATCACGGAAGTATGCATGAAAAACTTGTGTGATTTGCAAGCAAGGATTAATTGCATCTGGATAAGTAGGTTTCCTTTTGAACTTTCCGTAGTGAACTTATGTCGGAAATACTCGGTCAACCGGTAGATTTGATATCTTTGAACCGTTGAACTTTAGTGTATACCTAGACAATCATAAGTCACACAATCAACTCTTAACCGTCTTTGGTTCTCATTGTTGTGTTCGTTTCAGCCATGAACACCGCCTGATTTCATAAGTGCGTAGATAATTGGCCTTGCAAACTTCTCCTTGAAGCGGCTAACACTTCACACTTACATAGGTGATTCCTAAACGTGTCATCCCGTAGATACACTATTTGATATACTCCGTATCAAATTTAAAAATCATTAAAAAGCCTTAATGTTTTATCCTTGGTACTGAACATTGTCTCATTACGAGAATGGACCAAAATTTTTGTTGACAATGTTGAACCGTCATTAATGACTTTGTTTGATCTCCTTGAACCTAGATCTTGGGATCTCCAGTCTTCTAGGTAGAGTTACCTCCACAATGACTTGTTCTCGGCCATAGTCCCATTCCCCTCGATGATTTCTCAACTACCTCTATAGTTAGGCATTTTGTAAGTGGATCCGACACATTATCACTTGACTTTACATAGTCAATCATGATAATTCCTCTAGAGAGTAGTTGCCTAACGGTTTTATGTCTTCGTCGTATATGACGAGATTTACTGTTATACATAATGCTCCCAGACCTTCCAATTGCCTCTTGGTTATCGCAATATATGCATATTGGTGCCAACGGTTTAGGCCAAAATGGAATATCTTCCAAGAAATTCCGGAGTCATTCAGCTTCTTCACCGGCTTTATCTAAGGCTATGAACTCAGCCTCCATTGTAGAGCGGGCAATACAAGTTTGTTTGGACGACTTCCAAGATACCGTTCCTCCACCAATAGTGAATATATATCCACTTGTGGACTTCGAATCAGTTGAACCGATGATCCAATTTGCATCACAATATCCTTCAATCACTGCAGGATATTTACTATAGTGCAAATCAAAGTTTTGGGTATGTTCTAAATATCCCAAAACTCGTTTCATTGCCATCCAATGAGATTGACCTGGATTGCTCGTGTATCGACTCAGTTTACTTATAGCACAAGCTATATCTGGTCGTGTACAATTCATAATGTACATTAAGCATCCCAACACACGAGCATAATCCAATTGTGATATGATTTGGCCTTTGTTCTTTGCTAATGCAAAATTCACGTCAATTGGAGTCTTTGCAGCTTTAAACCCTAAGTGCTTGAATTTTTCAAGTATTGTCTTAATATAATGAGATTGTGACAATGTCAGACCTTGAAGAGTCTTTTGGATCTTAATCCCCAGAATTAAATCCGCAACTCCCAAGTCCTTCATATCAAACTTTCTAGTTAGCATATGCTTAGTCGCATTTATGTTGGCAATTTCAATACTCATTATCAGCATATCATCCACATATAGGCAAACAATGACTATGTGATTTGGAACATTTTTAATGTACACACATTTATCATATTCATTTATCTTAAAATCATTTGACAACATTGTTTGGTCAAATTTCGCATGCCATTGTTTGGGTGCTTGTTTTAGTCCGTAGAGGGACTTAACAAGTCTACATACCTTCTTTTATTTACCTGGAACCACAAACCCTTCAGGTTGTTCCATACAGATTTCTTCCTCCAATTCTCCATTTAAGAAGGCTGTCTTTACGTCCATTTGATGAATTTCAAGACCATAAACTGCAACTATAGCTACTAACATCCGTATGGACGTAATCCTTGTAACTGGGGAGTATGTATCAAAGTAGTCAAGACCTTCTCGTTGTCTATACCCTTTGACAACAAGTCTTGCCTTGAATTTATCAATAGTGCCATCATCTTTCATTTTTCTCTTAAAAATCCATTTAGAACCCAAAGGTTTATTTCCAGGAGGAAGATCAACCAATTCTCATGTATGGTTGTTCAATATGGATTCTATTTCACTATTGACTGCCTCTTTCCAGAACAATGATTCCGAAGAAGACATAGCTTCTTTAAATGTTCGAGGCTCATTTTTCAATAAGAAAGTCATAAAGTCTGGTCCAAACGAAGTAGACGTTCTTTGACGTTTACTACGTCTTGGATCCCCCTAATTAAATGTACTTTCTTTTGTTTCTTCCCGAGGTCATTTATATCCTTCACCAATCGACTCGCATTCCTTTTTATACGGATATATATTTTCAAAAAACTCAGCATTATCTGATTCTATAATCGTATTATTATGAATGTTGGGATTTTCTGATTTATGAACCAGAAATCGATATGCTTTACTATTGGTCGCATATCCTATGAAAATACAATCAATTATTTTCGGTCTTATTTTTACCTTTTTGGGTTTATGAACTTGCACTTTTGCCAAACACCTCCGCACTTTCAAATAATTCAAGTTGGACTTCCTTCCTTTTCATTTTTCATATGGAATGGATTGTGTTTTGATATGGGGTACTCGATTTAGTATCCGGTTAGCCGTAAAAATGGCTTCCCCCCACAAGTTCGGTGGCAAACCAGAACTTATCAACAATGCGTTCATCATCTCCTTTAATGAACGATTCTTTCTTTCCGCAATCCCATTGAATTGGGGCGTGTAAGGGGCTGTTGTTTGATGAATAATTTCATATTCTAGACATATTTCTCCAAAAGGAGATTCATATTCACCACCCCTATCACTTCTTATCATTTTGATTTTCTTTTTAAGTTGTGTTTCAACTTCATTTTTATATTGCCTGAATGCGTCTATTACTTCATCTTTACTACTAAGTAAGTAGACATAGCAATATTGAGTATTGCCGTCAATAAAAGTTATGAAATACTTCTTTCCACCGCGAGATGGTATTGACTTCATGTCACAAATATCTATGTGAATTAAGTCTAAAGGATTTGAATTCCTTTCAACCGACTTATAAGGATGTTTAACATACTTAAATTCCACACATATTTGACATTTTGATTTTTCACATTCAAACTTAGGCAATACTTCCAAGTTAATCTTTTTCCGCAAGGTTTTATAATTGACATGACCCAAACGTACATGCCATAAATCATTTGACTCAAGTAAGTAAGAAGAAGCTGAAGCTTTATTATTATTTTCGACAACTATTACATTCAGCTTGAAAAGGCCCTCAGTAAGGTAACCTTTTCCTACAAACATTTCATTCTTACTTATCACCTCCTTGTCGGATACAAAAACACACTTGAAACAGTGTTTTACAAGAAGTCCAGTAGAGACTAAGTTCTTCCTAATTTCGGGAACATGAAGGACGTTGTTCAAAGTCATGACCTTGCCAGAAGTCATCTTGAGAAATATTTTCCCATATCCTTCAATTTTTGTTGTAGCAGCATTTCCCATAGAAAATGTCTCTTCCGGTCCAGCAGAAGCATATGTAGAAAATGCTTCCCTCACAGCACAAACATGGCGAGTGGCTCTAGAATCAATCCACCACTCCTTAGGATTTCCTACCAAGTTGCATTCAGAAAGCATAGCATACAAGTCATTAATATCTTCGTGCTTTTCAACCATATTTGCTTGACCCTTCTTCTTGTCTTTATTTGGAGCACGACACTCTACAGATCTGTGTCCAGTTTTTCCACAGTTGTAGCAATTTTCATTGAACCGCTTCTTGCTTGGGTTATTTCTTGGCCTAGAAGCTTGCTTCCTCTTTCTCTTAATTTGAGAAGTAGCCTCAACAATATTTGCTCCCATTATTGTTGAGTTTCCACGGCCTTTCTTTTCAGCTGCTCTGTTGTCCTCTTCGGTTCTCAACCGAACAATGAGATTTTCAAGGGACATCTCCTTTCGTTTGTGTTTCAAGTAGTTCTTGAAATCCTTCCACAAAGGAGGCAGCTTCTCAATAATTGCTACAACTTGGAATGCTTTATTGATGACAAGACCTTCAATGAAAATTCCGTTAGTAAAAATACTAAAATTTTTACTTTCAACATCAGTATTTATTTTATATATACCTTCAATAAGTAGATCATGAATAATCACTTGCAATTCCTGGACTTGGGTAATAACAGACTTGCTATCTATCATTTTGTAGTTCAAAAATTTTGCGGCAACGAATTTCTTCATCCCGGCATCTTTAGTTTTGTATTTTCTTTCAAGCGCAATCCACAGTTCTTTTGATGTCTCTACATTACTGTAGACGTTATACAGATTATCCTCCAGTCCGCTAAGAATATATTTCTTGCACAAAAAGTCAGAATGCTTTCACGCCTCAATCACGAGAAAGCGTTCATTCTCTGGAGTTTCATCGGGCAGATCAGGAACATCTTCCTTGATGAACTTCTATAGACATAACGTAGTCAAGTAGAAGAACGTCTTCTACTTCCAGCACTTGAAATCAATCTCGGAAAATTTTCCGGGTTTTTCTGTCGGTGCCAATGCCGGTGTTCGGTTTGTCGATGCATTGGCAGTCATCATCGGAATAGCTCGGTTTCCATTGTCATTTGCCATTTTTTTCTGTAAAAGAATGACACAAACAAACGTTTAAACTTGGAGGGAAATAAATCACGTAGATTTTAATCTCCAATAAACCGCCACAAAGGCTATCACGTAGATTTTAATCTCCAATAAACCGCCATAAAGGCTTTAATCTCCAAAATGGGAGTAGACAAAACCGCAAAGGTTTTAGTCTTCAGAACTGTAAGTTCTCCAACAAAACGCCACGAAGGCTTTAATCTCCAAAACAGTAAGTATACCACAAATACAGAAATAAAGATATTAAATTCCTTAAGCTTGTTGGTTGCTATCTTCTTACTTGATGTATTTGTAAATAATAATTCTGGAGAAAAGAACGTTAGCGTATAAACATAAATATAAATGAAAGAGTAATTAATTCGAGTTCACTGAATTCACAGTATTTCCTTAACGAATTTAATCCTCTCCTAGTACCCAAGGTTATGGATTATTTCCTCCCATGATAGAATGAATTACACATTGGTGTAGCTGTACTTCAAACCCCAGTGTTTCAGTGAACACAAAGTTCGGCAGCAAATCACACTTACGGTTGCTTTGTTTGTAGTTTAAAACAATGCACAACAAAGGAGGAGAACTCAGAAGTCGAATGGAAATTCTGAGAGGAAGGTATTCAATTTATAGCCGATGTTGAGTTCTTACTGAAGAGGATATCAACGACAGTCAAGCTCTCAAATTCGTTTCTGCCTGTGCCTTCTCCTAACAGCTCTTATTCCGTTTTTCTATTTTTGTGTTGTGTGTCCTTGCTCTAACAACTACTGCACATATTTATAGTGCAGTCAACTATTAAGAGAATGACCAGCCACCACTCATGGTGGAGCAATCACTAGGCTGTTATGGAGGAAGCACTTGACATGGTGGAATGAGCACTTACTCCTGGAGCACTAGGCTGCCAATGGACAATGGAGCATGCACTTGGATGAACTGGTGGGACACTTGGATTCTATCCACGGATTGGAAAACATCCGCTACAAACACGGATAATATTACGTTAATATTCACTATTAACAAATAAATTTGGTCCAAAACATTAATCAACAATCGATCATCGAAGCCGAAGCCGAAGCCGAGCCGAGCGGTGACGACGACGGCGCGAGGCTTGCCTTCTTCTTAACTCTTTAAGAGCTATAAGAAGAGCAATTGTATATATACCCACCAAAATCTTTTTCCTCTTCCAATATGGGACAATGTTTCAAGAGAGGAAAACTTAAAATTGTACTCAAAAAATTTATTTTCCCTCCATTTCCCATTTGCCCTCTTTTTAAAACTTTTCCATCTTAAAATCCTCAACAAATATAACCTTAATTAATATACAGATAAGTCTCAATCTATGGATCAATTTAGATGAAGCATGTGATAGCAGCAAGCCGCACTTCCTTTTTCACATTTGTTCTTCTTTTTGTATAAAAATATGAGGAGGTCACAGGCTCGAGCCGTGTAAACAACCTCTTGCAGAAATATAGGGTAACGCTGCGTACAATAAACCCTTGCGATCCGGTCCTTCCCCGGACCCCGCGTAAAACGGGAACTTAGTACACCAGACTGCCCTTTTTGTATACGTGTATCGAATAAGTTGACTGTGATTGTAAAAGAGTTAATAAGATTTCAGTAGGGAAAAAACAATAACTCACATATGAAATCTTGTTCAATCAAATAAAAATATGAATAGAGTAACTAGTAAAAAATGTAGTATAAATTTATGAAATCCAAAACTTCATATACGTGTTCAACTCATTTCTAAGCATAATTAATGATTATTTACACAAAAATCAGCGTTAGATCATCCCTTTGCTATATTGGCTTGACAAACAAAATATATATAAAGACAGACTTGTAAATGCTATTGTAAAACGAATAACATGTATCGTGTATTTTTTTTATTAAATACTGAGATTCCAAAATCGATATTCTAAGAAACCAACGATTGTGTAATAAATGGCGATGTGTTAATTTCTCCCACGTTAATGTGGTGGTATAACAAAGCATCTACTCGTCAATTCATCAAAAGTTTATGATGTCCATTAACGTTTTATGAGTGAATATTTTTTTTTTTAAACTTTTGTATGGACGTTTTAGCGATACTCTACGACATTATTATTCTGTTTGGACCCCCAAAGTTACATCATCGTCACTATGCTGGGCCATAACTCATCCTTGTCCGTCGAAAAAAGCAGGCAAACAAACCTATTTATGATGCCATTTGGATTCGGTTTTCGTTTATTTTCTTTTAAAAAAGTTTACGCTGCAGAAAATATATTTGGGAAAAAACTTATTTGTTTGGATAACTTTTCAGAAAATAATACTGGAAAAGGTTAGGGTTACTTATTCTCTATAGTTCCATAACATTTTGGATAGATTTCCGAAACCCAAAGTTGCTAAGCATTCAATTTACAACACAGACTCGGTTAATTTCAACAGAGCTTTCACAAAGAACTTTTCAATCCAAGCAGGTTATGTTCTGCAGTTATTCACGTTGACATCGTTCCTAAAATTAAAAAAATAAAATATGAATTATAGTTAGAGGGTGTTTGGCTAAGCTTATAAGCTGGTCAAACTGGTTTATAAATACTTTTTGGTTTATCTACGCGTTTGGTAAAATTAAAAGTGCATATAATTTAAGTGCTTATATGCCAAAAATAAGTCAAAAGCCATAAGTTGGTCTCCCCCAACTTATCAAATTTCAGCTTATAAGCAGTTTAGGTTGGACCAAAATATTTACTATTCTATCCCAAAAATACTTCTTTTTAAAACAAAACTCTCCGTATACCCAGTTCTTCAACTGCTTATTATTAATTTCAGCACTTTTATCCAAACATGTAACTGCTTATTTTTTAAATTAGCTTCAGCATTTAAAAGTGCTTTTTAGCACTTAATGCTTATCAGCTACTCTAAATCAGTTAAGCCAAACGGGCTCTTAATCTCTTTTTTTACACATGAGAAATTTATTTTTACATATAATTTCTCAATTTCAACATTGTAAATGATCATGAAAGCCAATATGTAATAAATTGTTAGCGAATACTTATTCAAAAATTGCCAAAAATACGGCAAAAAAATCTAATCAAAGTTTACAACATTAAAAAATTATACAGTAAATATGTAATAAATAGTTATCTTTCTAATTGACGGTCTAAACTAGAAACAGTATTTCATGAAGCATATTAATTCTGTGCAAGTAGCCTCATTAGAAAGGTTCCATGAATCTTCATTCATGGGTTCCATAGGCAATGTTTCATCTTTAATAAAATAAGTATAGATTTTGCTTCTACGACAACCAATAACAACATCCCAATTTTTATAAATTCAATTAATACGTAGAAGAACTTAAAGTTTTATTCGCTAGCTATATGAAAAGTATATATACACAATCACGTCAGCTCTACAGTTAACTATTGTAAAAGATGTTCACTGGCATTAGGAATGTGTTTGAGCTATTATAGCTTGTCAAATTACATTAAACATGTAACATTATTGCGTAAATAGTAATATACGGCGCAAATGTAAAGAAAAAAACTACAATACCAATATAATTTAACTTGTTATAATAGATAACTACTCTAATTTCAGTTTACCATATTGGACTTGCTATAATTGCATAATAGTATAGGTCAACTTAATTAAATGGTATAAAAACACTGAGAGTGCACAAAATTTAGACTCTGTTATGAAATAAAAGCAATTTAGTAAAGCATGAACAAGAAATAAAAGCAACTTAGTAAAACATGAACAAGACTAGAGATAGAGAGAAGGAGAGATTTTCTTCTTCAATTGTGTGTATTTTCCTATCTATTACAAGGCTTTTATATAAGCATGAAAAATGAAGAAAATATGTCATGAAATATGTCATTGAACATAGAAAATATGTCATTGAATATGTCATTAACCATTTGAGAGAAAGATCATGGAGGAAGAGTAGACATCCACCATATTTTGATTTTTATCATAACACTCCCCCTTGGATGTCCATAAATAATGTGCCTCGTTAAAACCTTATTAGGAAAAAACCCTATGGGAAAAAAATCCTAATGATGGAAAAAGAGTACACATATTTAGAAATACGCCTTTTGGTTGCCTCGTTAAAAACCTTGCAAGGAAAACCCAATGGGACAAAACCTTGTAAGGGAAAAAGAGTACAACGCGTATTAACTCCCCCTGATGAGATCATCAGTTCACATCGTTGAGCCTTCGTATCCCAATCTTGTACACTAGTTTCTTGAAGGTTGACGCCGGTAGATATTTGGTGAACAAATCAGCCATATTATCACTTGAACGGATCCGTTGCACATTAATATCACCATTCTTTTGAAGATCATGTGTGAACAATAATTTAGGTGAAATGTGCTTTGTCCTAACTCCTTTATGAATCCTCCCTTTAATTGGGCTATGCATGTTGTATTTTTTTCATACAAAACTGTGGGTAATTTATCACACTTCAAACCACATTTGTCTCGAATAAGATGTATAGTAGACCTCAATCATACACATTCTCGACTTGCTTCATGAATAGCAATTATCTCAGCATGATTAGAAGAAGTAGCCACGATTGATTGCTTAGTCGATCGCCAAGATATGATAGTGCCACACATGTAAACACATAACATGTTTGAGATCAAGACTTGTGTGTGTCAGATAAATACTCCACATCGACATAACCAACAAGATCGGTATTGCAATCATTGCCATAAAATAAGCCCACATCGGTAATCCCCCTTAGATAACGCAATATGTGTTTGATTTTATTCTAATTTCTCCTTGAGCGGAGCTATATCTTGTTAAGACATTAACTGAAAAAGTTATGTCATGCCTTGTAGTGTTAGTAAGATATATTAATGCACCAATTGCATTAAGATATGGTACTTTAGGACCAAGAAGCTCTTCATTATTTTCATGAGGTCGGAGTGGATCTTTATTTATATCGAGTAATCTCACAACCATCGGGGTACTTAATGGATGTGCTTTATCCACATAGAAGCTCTTTAAAATCTTTTTAGTGTATGCTGATTGAAGGACAAAAATTCTATCTTTCATATATTCAATTTGTAGACCAAGACAAAATTTTGTCTTTCCAAGATCTTTCATTTCAAATTCTTTCTTTAAACAGTCTACTGCTTTAGAAAGCTCTCCGGGAGTTCTAATGATATTTGAATCATCAACATACATGGAGATTATAACAAATTCAAATCCATATCCTTTTATAAGGACACAAGGACAAATTGAATTATTCTTATACCCTTCTTTCAACAAGTACTCTCTCGGGCGATTATACCACATGCGCCCTGATTGTTTCAATCCGTATAAGGATTTTTGAAGCTTTATTTAATAAATTTCTTGGAAACCTTAATATGCTCCAAGACAATTTAAATCTTTCAATGATATCCACTATACGCATATCAAGTTTTTCATATATTGCCAGATTAAAACCTGAAGTGACTATATCCACTATAAGAGAACATGTCTCCATATAATCAATGTGAGGATATTTACTAATTTTCTTGTGCCACAAGTCGTCTTTATGTCTATCGACTTGAACCTTTCGCACAAGAACACATTTATACCTCAATTGACTTTATACTTTCAGGTGTTGGACTATCCGTCCGACTTCACATTTTTCAAGTGAAGTCAATTTCGTTGCGTATTTTTATTTGGCCAATCTTCTATCCGTCCATATTTCATGACAGATTTGATCTCAAGATCCTCGTCAATATTAATCATATTGAGCACTACATTATATTAACAACATCGTCGACAATCATATTATGTCGGTTCCATTATTACCCAATAAAGACATAACTTATTGAAATCTCTTTATTTCATTATTTTCAGGTACCTGAGCCTCTCCCATGAGGTCTTATGAAGTGTTATGTCGTGGTGCTCTTCTAGGGCACTTGCCTCCTTATTATGACCATTTTGAATATTTGCCCCTCTCCTTCTTCAAGGAGTTTTATCTTTGGAACCGATTGGTCTGTTACACTTCATGCGTGCCATAGACTCTGTCCCTCATGGACTTTATTCTATTTGGAGCATTAGCAGCTGAAATATGACATTTAGCTTTGGGTCAGCAAATGCGTCTGGCAATAATTTGTAAATGAATTATCACTTGAACTTCAAGTTTATATTTTCTTGTACGAGGATCTATATGTATTCATAATAATTCATTTCACGTATCACTTTCTCAGCTGCCCATTTTCTCCCCCTAATGTTGGGATCACCAACACATTTCCCAACCATCTTTGGGAACTCATCTTTGTGCATTTTGGTGGCATAATTAAATCATATAGCACATCCATATTTCTATATAGAAATTATTTGGTTCCTGACCCTGAACCGATTGTGATAGGGAGAAATTTTTATAACTTGGCTAGATGCGTACAAGTGTTGTTGTATATTAGATAATAAATCTCACACCAAATTTCGTTTTTGGGAGTTTTGTTCTCATAACCAATGATTTAGCTATAATTGGAGGCATACAATTTCTGCTAAACCAACTTGGATTTAAACCAGTATTATTAAGATAAATCATCATAATTTATATTCTGGAATTGTGCTCTAATAATTTGAGCAAGCAATCTTGCAAAAACCAAACTGCAAGTTGATAACAAATGCACATGTGACCATAAAATAGATGCATCTATTAAAATCATATAATAGTAAACGGTCCACATGGCATGTGACTGGGCCCATATATATATCACCTTTTATTCCTTCCAGAAATCAAAGGATTCAATCTCAACCTTTAGCTGGTATATCATGAGAATAAGCAGCACAAGAGAATTCTTGAACAATCTTCTATTCTTCAATATGTGTCAATGTAATTCTTAATTAATTTTTCGCATCATAATTGAACCGATATGGTCAACCGGTCATGCCAATTAATATTTATTTTAGTAAATCTCTAGTTTACTTGTGGCATATGATTCCAGCATCATGCTTATATTTGTGTAGTACAAATAGAAAGAAGATCGGGTAACCTTTCATATTTACCCGGTATGATTATAGAAATATGAAGATATTCAATCTTCCTTTCATTTATAGTCTCAATATGCCAATCACTTTGACTTATATATTTGAAACTCAAAAAGTTTCTTTTGAGACTTTACAATATCAATGTCATGAATAAGTTTATTCATCCGGGTAGTAACAAATTAGTTTTTCCGCGCCCGTGGGGCGCAAGGGAGTTTTTTCCAATTAAAGGACAATCGAAACGGGATTTATTTGTTTATTTCAGAGTCGCCACTTGGGAGATTTAGGGTGTCCCAAGTCACCAATTTTAATCCCGAATCGAGGAAAATAATGACTCTATATTACAGTCTGCGTACCAGAAATCTAGATAAGGAATTCTGTTAACCCGGGAGAAGGTGTTAGGCATTCCCGAGTTCCGTGGTTCTAGCACGGTCGCTCAACTGTTATATTTGGCTTATTTATCTGATTTTTAATACACTATGAACTTATGTGCAAATTTATCTTTTAACCGCTTTATTATTATTGTTTTTACAAGAATGTGAACATCGCTTAAAATATATCTTTGGACTGTGTCACATGAAATGCACCCACAATCCGAAACATATTTTATTTGATGTTTTAGGATTTGGATTTGGGTCGCATGAAATGCACACCCGAGTTTAAGAAAATTAGATTATTAAAGGTGCGCCTAAAGCGACTAGCACATTATTATTTTTGGGTAGGGCCGTGAAATTTGCTAAACGACCCATCCCGGGATCTGAATATTTAATACATATATTTTGTGAGGGCCCCGCAATTTGTCCCTTTTATTTGGCGAGGCTCGTCTCATTTTATTTTTTATTATTATTATTTACTATTTATTTATTTTTTATATTTTTAAAGGGATGCCATTTTTACGTTTTTAACCATACTAAACCTTACAGCTTCTTTACAACTAAAATCTCATAACTTGTTAGAAGTTTAATAAAAAGAGTTTTAGCAAATGAGTATTTCGGTAGTAGTAACAGCATGCACTAATACTATTTTTTCGAATGAACTAACCGAAGGAAAAGACGAACAGATTAATGTCAAACTTGTGTCATAGTACGACTAGTCCAACTTAATTAAAACGACATCAAATAAACAAGAATAGCATAACATGAAAATGAACAAAAATGCAGACAATGAAACATAGGCGGAAAATTTCCATACCAATTTTTATATTGCATCTCAAACATTCAACGTAAAGTTTATTTATCTAATACGTCGAGGTTTACTAACCTTTGCACCTCGACAAACTCAGAACGACAAACAGTGCCTCCTACGGAACTTGAACCGGACTTCACCGAACAAGGAACAACAACGAAACCCCGGAACAAACTCGACGAACCGGACCTCGACTCAACTTTGGACTTTGGACTGGAACTCGACTCAGCTTTTTGGGCTTTGGACTGGAACTCAACCTCAACTCGACCTCACTGACGGATTGTTTGGTCGACGACTGTGGAGCTCGCAACGGCAACAATGGCGGATTCAAGGAGGAGGAAGGCGATGGTTATGGCGGTGTTTGGACAGTGTCCAGGAGCTGGTCGTTGCTATATTTTTCCGGCGCGACGTCTTTGTACGTGAAGCTGCAGTTGGAGAGGTCGTTTGGGCAGTTGGCGACGGGGGGTGGTTGGACGACGCAGTTTGGGCAGTGGTCGACGACGGAGTGTTTGGTGGGGGTGACGACGCTGAGGAGGTTGGTGGCGACGTGAGGAGGTGGTGGTCGACGCGGGTCATGGCGTTTGGACAGTGGTAGGCGATGGAGGAGTTGGGTGGTCGTTCATGGAGGCGGGCTGGTTGGTCGGAGGTTGACGACGGGAGGGGTGGTCGTGGTCAGTAGGGTCGTTTGTGGTGTTTGGACGTGGAGATCGGTGGGGGAAGGTGATGGGTTGAGGAGGGTGGTCTCGTTTCGTTTTTTCCTCCCCCTTCGTTCTTTCTGCTTCTTCTTCTTAAGAAGAAGATAAACAGTACATGTTTTCTCTTTTTTTTTTTTTTTTTTCAAATTTTCAAAATCCCTCCCTTTGTCAAATGTGTAGTCCGTGTATTTGACATGGTTTGCCCCGAAAAATGAGCCCACGCGTGGTGGGGTTCAAGGCATATGTCCCTCACGCGTGGTGGGGTTCCCCACGTGTCCTGGACACGGTTTATTATGGGCTAGGTCCGAAAATTAGGCCTAAAACCGGGTAGTTTGAACCCGAATATTATTCTTTTGCCCGGACCCGAGAAATAGGAACACGTTGCTTAACTAGTCCTATGTAAGCAAAATAACTACCAAAAATAAGACTAGTATTTAAACAAAACTATATATTTTTAAATATTTTTCAAGATTTTAAAATAGCTACAAAAATATTAATAAAACTATTTTTTTGTAATTTTCGTAAATATTAAGATAAAATATGAAGTACTATTTTTGTATTTTTTCAAAGTTAAAACGACTATAAAATATTAATAAAACCATTTTTGTAATTTTCGTAAATATTAAGATAAAATATGAAGTAATATTTTTTGTATTTTTCAAAGTTAAAATAACTATAACATATTAATAAAACTATTTTTTGTAATTTTCGTTTTTTTTAATAAAGACAAAAATATGAAATAATATTTTTGTATTAAAATGACTTCAAAACATTAATAGAATTATATATATATTTTTTGTTAATTTTCGAATTTATATAAAGTACCAAAATAAAGTGCAATTTTTGATTTTTTTTTCAAGTTTATGAGGGATACATAAACTAAAATTTATATATATACTTTTTTTTGTAATTTTTCTTTTTGAAATGAAATAAAGTAAAAATAGTTAAAATAGCTATACTAGACCCAATTTCACATATTCACACTAAAAATGTGAAAATTCTCGGGGAGGGTCAAAAATCACGTGCTTACAGCTGCCCCTCTTTGACTGGAAACACGAAGAGTTTTCCGACAAAGAACGACTAGCCGTGTTTTTGACCCGACCATTACTTGGACGGACTACACTTCAGGAAAGGGAGGGAATGTGACCGAGCCCTGGTATCCGAGCTGCCTACATATCCTTGGTTATACAGGAATCAGGCCACGTGTAGTTCGGAAATGAGAGAGATAGTGAAGTGTACCGAGGTGAAGAGCCGATCGAGGTGCCGTTCCGTTGAGGTTCCGGTCCGCGGTCCTGTCGTTACAACAAAAATGAAAACTGAAAAAGACTAACTAAGCCTATCAGCTACTAGTTACAAGGATTCCTATCTCTTAAGTCTTCTGAAACTTGGTCTTGAGTCTTGAATGGTGCTTCATACAGACTTTGGATTTGAACCTTGATACTTGCTAGTTGTAGGCGCTAGTTCTTGAGCAGATCACATCCGTTCTCCACTTCCGTGCTTCGGATTCATTCATTTTTTCTTTTTCTTTTTCTTTTTTTCTCTTTTTTTTTCTTTTTGTGACTAGCTTTTGTTGACCATCCCAGACTGTTGACTTGCGTTCTTGGGGCGAGCTTCTTGTTGCTTCTATCTTGGATTGAGTGCTGGGATTTTTGTTGTGACTTCCTGCCTTCCAATGGGTTACGGCTTGACTTTGAACGATCCCGCTGTTCTACAGGCGGACCCCTAACTTCTTCAATCTTTGACATATAACAATCTTCTGCTCTACAGGCAGGCCCCTGACAATCAAAACAAACAAAACAAACAAAATTTCCTAACCCAGTTTGCACTGGGAAGGTTTGTGAGTCGTTAGCAAAATCGTAGCCCACTGATACTACTGGTGCAGTGCTGAGAGTGAACTAAACACTAGATTAGGATGTATTCCCTTGTTATGCAGGTAGGTGCCTGGTTTTAGGAAAATGACTCTTTTTCAAAATGTTTTTTTTTTGGTATCTTAGGAGAAAGATTCATCTGACTAAGATTTTGATCCTAGGAGAAGGTTCATCAGACTAGGTCATTTTGTTTTTTGGTTATCTTAGGAGAAAGATTCATCAGACTGAGATTTTGATCCTAGGAGAAGGTTCGTCAGACTAGGTCTCTATCTTAGGAGAAAAATTCGTCAGACTAAGATTTTGATCCTAGGAGAAGGTTCATCAGACTAGGTCATTTTTGTTTTTAGGTTATCTTAGGAGAAAGATTCATCAGACTAAGATTTTGATCCTAGGAGAAGGTTCGTCAGACTAGGTCTCTATCTTAGGAGACAAATTCGTCAGACTAAGATTTTGATCCTAGGAGAAGGTTCATCAGACTAGGTCATTTTTGTTTTTTGGTTATCTTAGGAGAAAGATTCATCAGACTAAGATTTTGATCCTAGGAGAAGGTTCGTCAGACTAGGTCTCTATCTTAGGAGAAAAATTCGTCAGACTAAGATTTTGATCCTAGGAGAAGGTTCATCAGACTAGGTCATCATTTTTTTTTATTTTTGGTTATCTTAGGAGAAGGATTCATCAGACTAAGATTTTGATCCTAGGAGAAGGTTCATCAGACTAGGTCATTTTTTTTTTTTTTTTTTCAAAACAACTTAGGAGGAAATGCATCTCCTATGGGTAAAACTTAACTTTGAGGAAGTGCGTTTCCTGTGGGTATAATAAACTTAGGAAGTGCGTCTCCTATGGGTACAATAAACTTAGGAAGCGCGTCTCCTATTGGTGAAATGAACTTAGGAAGTGCGTCTCCTATGGTGAAACTCACTTAGGAAGTGCGTCTCCTATTGGTGAAACTTGCTTTAGGAAGTGCGTTTCCTATGGTGAAACTGAACTTTAGGAAGTGCGTCTCCTATGGTGAAACTGACTTAGGAAGTGCGTCTCCTATGGTGAAACTGACTTAGGAAGTGCGTCTCCTATTGGTGAAACTTGCTTTAGGAAGTGCGTCTCCTATGGTGAAACTGAACTTTAGGAAGTGCGTCTCCTATGGTGAAACATATCTTAGGAAGTGCGTCTCCTATTGGTGAAACTTGCTTTAGGAAGTGCGTTTCCTATGGTGAAACTGAACTTTAGGAAGTGCGTCTCCTATGGTGAAACTGACTTAGGAAGTGCGTCTCCTATGGTGAAACTGACTTAGGAAGTGCGTCTCCTATTGGTGAAACTTGCTTTAGGAAGTGCGTCTCCTATGGTGAAACTGAACTTTAGGAAGTGCGTCTCCTATGGTGAAACATATCTTAGGAAGTGCGTCTCCTATTGGTGAAACTTGCTTTAGGAAGTGCGTCTCCTATGGTGAAACTGAACTTTAGGAAGTGCGTCTCCTATGGTGAAACATATCTTAGGAAGTGCGTCTCCTATTGGTGAAACTGAAACAAACCTAGGAGGAAATGCATCTCCTATGGGTAAAACTAAAATTTAGGAGGAAATGCATCTCCTATGGGTAAGACGTGGAATGTATGCCTCTATTATCTGGGCGGGCTCCCAATTTCAACACTTGAAATAAAAAGACTGAATGTATGCCTCTGTTATCTGGGCGGGCTCCCAACTTCAACACTTAAAATAAAAGACTGAAACCAACATATCCTATTTGAGGGCGGATGAACCCAACATATCCTATTTGAGGGCGGATTAACCCAATTTCAACACTTAAAATAAAAGACTGAATGTATGCCTCTATTATCTGGGCGGGCTCCCAACTTCGACACTTGAAAAAATAAAAAGACTGAATTTATGCCTTTGTTATCTGGGCGGGCTCCCAACTTTAACACTTAAAATAAAAGACTGAAACCAACATATCCTATTTGAGGGCGGATGAACCCAACATATACTATTTGAGGGCGGATGAACCCAACAGATCCTATTTGAGGGCGGACTAACCCAACAGATCCTATTTGAGGGCGGATTAACCCAATTTCAACACTTAAAATAAAAGACTGAATGTATGCCTCTATTATCTGGGCGGGCTCCCAATTTCAACACTTAAAAGTAAAGACTGAAACCAACATATCCTATTTGAGGGCGGATGAACCCAACATATCCTATTTGAGGGCGGATGAACCCAACAGATCCTATTTGAGGGCGGATGAACCCGACAGATCCTATTTGAGGGTGGATGAACCCGACAGATCCTATTTGAGGGCGGATGAACCCGACAGATCCTATTTGAGGGTGGATGAACCCGACAGATCCTATTTGAGGGCGGATGAACCCAACAGACTGAATGTATGCCTCTGTTATCTGGGCGGGCTCCCAATTTCAACACTTAAAATAAAAGACTGAATGTATGCCTCTATTATCTGGGCGGGCTCCCAATTTCAACACTTAAAAGTAAAGACTGAAACCAACATATCCTATTTGAGGGCGGATGAACCCAACATATCCTATTTGAGGGCGGATGAACCCGACAGATCCTATTTGAGGGCGGATGAACCCAACAGATCCTATTTGAGGGCGGATTAACCCAACATATCCTATTTGAGGGCGGATGAACCCAACAGATCCTATTTGAGGGCGGATTAACCCAACATATCCTATTTGAGGGCGGACGAACCCAACATATCCTATTTGAGGGCGGATGAACCCGACAGATCCTATTTGAGGGCGGATGAACCCCGCATATCCTATTTGAGGGCGGATTAACCCGACAGATCCTATTTGAGGGCAGATTAACCCGACAGATCCTATTTGAGGGCGGATTAACCCAAAATATCTTTAAGACTTGAAAATGTCTTACCTCGAATACTTGCTGGGGATTGGGATGAACTTTCCTTTTCTACCTTCCCCACTTTGTTTTTGCATAGCTTCTTCCTTCGAAGACTACCTCCCTTGATTTACTTACCTGTTGGGGGTAAAATGTTATCAGCTGAGGGTACCTGACTTCCAGAAAATTTTCTAAATGAAAGGAAAATTTTCTGCCCCAGTTTGATAATATCCCTTGTGGCATGCGTTTCTGCATCAATGCCATTTCCTTTACCTGTTTCAAATCAAACAAAAATTGTTAGTTTAAAACATGGTGGTTGATTGTGATACTCCTGCTGGGATGGTTTTCCCTTTCTCCCTCCTTGCTTTGTGTTCCACAACTTGTTGGGGATGATATTATGTGCTGGGGATAGTCCCTTCCTGCTGGGGGATATCCCTCTTCTTTTGTGGCATAGCTTGGAAACTGGCATTTTCCCCGACCTTTTAGTCTAGTATGGATTCCGCCAAATCATGCTCACTGCTTTCCTTGCTTTGTTCATGGGCCTTGGCCTTGAGGCTTATAACTTTGATTAAGGCAATGGTATCCCTCTTGACGCTTGTCAATCCTTCTGTCAATTCCCTTTTGCTGGGGATACCTTTTTGACACTGGCTTCGCGTTTGTTCCCTGCTGACTATACCACTTGGATGTACTAGTCAGATCTCATTTTGGAAAGCTGATGGCCTATTCGAAGTCATTTCATACTTGTTCTGACCAGACAGACTCTATTGGGGGTTTTTCCATGAAAGGAAAAAGATAAAAAGGGAACAGGATAAAAAGACAAAGGAAAAAAACATGACTCTTTAACAAAAGAAACTATAAATAAAAACCCTATCAAATGCAGATACCGACTCTAATGGCCATGACATGCGTATGTGGCCTATCCTTTACCGTCAATCCTCTTTCAAGATCTTCAATTGGCGATTCCCCATCTGATTCTCACTCTTATTCGACTTGTAGTGCCCGAAGGGTTTTCACTATCAAGCCTCTCTCATTTTGGTTTTCTCTCAGCTTTCATCGCCTTATGGTGCCTGTGAAGGTTTTCACCAATAAGACTCTCTCATTTGTATCACTTTCCAGCTGGGAATTTGGAGTGTTGCCGGCATGACTCTTTTTGTTGGAGATTAGAGTCCTTTCTGTTGTGGAAACAGAATGTTATGTTCGCCGGTAAGAATCTTATTTGTCTGACTTGGCATCTTTTGAAGACTGGTCAGAAGGTCTTTCTTTGGACCGTAATGTGGGTTTTGGATAGGGCTAGAAAGAAAGGGTATTAAAGGCTCAAAAATGCATTAATTTTGGGTTATTAATTACAACCTTCGGAATTAGATTTATTTGCATCAAACACAACTTTTTGCCCCAGTTTCTTACTTGGGGATATTTTAATTGATTTTTTTTTCATTTTTCAAAACTATGACCGAGCCGTGAAGCGCCTACGTATCCTCTTTGAGGAATCAGGTCAAACGTAGTTCCCAATTCCTCTTTTTCTTGTGGCTTTCTTTTTGTTTTTGTTATCAGTGTAGTCCGTCCAAGTAATGGTCGGGTCAAAAACACGTCTAGTCGTTCTTTGTCGGAAAACTCTTCGTGTTTCCAGTCAAAGAGGGGCAGCTGTAAGCACGTGATTTTTGACCCTCCCCGAGAATTTTCACATTTTTAGTGTGAATATGTGAAATTGGGTCTAGTATAGCTATTTTAACTATTTTTACTTTATTTCGTTGCAAAAAGAAAATTTCAAAAAATATATATATAAATTTTAGTTTATGTATTTCTCATAAACTTGAAAAATACAAAAAATTGCACTTTATTTTTGTACCTTATATAATTTCGAAAAAATACAAAAATAATAATTCTATTAAAGTTTTATAGGCATTTTTAACTTTGAAAAAATACAAAAATATTACCTCATATTTTATCTTAATATTTAAAAACGAAAATTGCAAAAAAAAATATAGTTTTATTAATATTTTGTAGCTATTTTAAACCTTGAAAAATATTTAAAAATATATAGTTTTGTTTAAATACTAGTCTTATTTTTGGTAGTTATTTTGCTCACATAGGACTAGTTAAGTAACGTGTTCCTATTTCTCGGGTCCTGGCAAAAGAATAATATTCGGGTTTAAACTACCCGGTTTTAGGCCTAATTTTCGGACCGAGCCCATAATAAACCGTGTCCAGGACACGTGGGGAACCCCACCACGCGTGGGGGACATATGCCTTGAACCCCACCACGCGTGGGGCTCATTTTTTGAGGGAAAAACATTACAAATACACGGACAAAACATGAAAGGAGAGGACGGATTTTTGAATTTTTTTGGAGAGGATACCACTGTTCACGCTTCTTCTTCATAAAAGAAGAAGAAGCAAAAACCCTAGACCTCCGGGACTCCCCATCGTCAAAAAAAACCAACAGACCCCCTCCTCAACCCAACACCACCCGTCCCCTCCAACTCCGTCGATTGCCCGACGACCAAACCGACCCGTCGTCACCCCGCCAAACACTCCATCGTCGACCCTCCGTCAAACCCAACCAGCCCGCCTCCATGAACGACCACCCAACTCCTCCATCGCCTACCACTGTCCAAACGCCATGACCCGCGTCGACCACCACCTCCTCACGTCGCCACCAACCTCCTCAGCGTCGTCACCCCCACCAAACACTCCGTCGTCGACCACTGCCCAAACTGCGTCGCCCAACCACCCCCCGTCACCAACTGCCCAAACGACCTCTCCAACTGCTGCTTCAAATACACAGAGGTCGCGCCGGAAAAATATAGCAACGACCAGCTCCTGGACACTGTCCAAACACCGCCATAACCATCTCCTTCCTCCTCCTTGAATCCGCCATTGTTGCCGTTGCGAGCTCCACAGTCGTCGACCAAACAAGCCGTCAGTGAGGTCGAGTCGAGGTCGAGTTCCAGTCCAAAGCCCAAAAAGCTGAGTCGAGTTCCAGTCCAAAGTCCAAAGTTGAGTCGAGGTCCGGTTCGTCGAGTTTGTTCCGGGGTTTTCGTTGTTGTTCCTTGTTCGGTGAAGTCCGGTTCGAGTTCCGTAGAAAGCACTGTTTGTCGTTCTAGGATTGTCGAGGTTCGAAGGTTGGTGTTCTTCGTCCTTTGCTTCATTTCATTCATTTTGCATATTATTGTTCAAGGCAATAAATGAAAATATTCTATATTTATAAATGTCAACGATGCAATTTTTGTTGTTGTGTTAAGAATGGTATTTTTATGTTTAGTTACTGCATGCTTAAAGTAAATATGAGCATACGAACGAGGTTATTCTATTTTTTCATTTTTACCATGAATATTATTACCTGTTAGAATCGTTTTGTTCGTTTAATCTTGGATGGCTTCACTAGTAGGAAATCGTAGTTGTTTTAAGTTTGCCCTTAAATAGTAAAAATGAGACGAGCCTTGCAAAAAATAAAAAAAAATAAAAAAAAAATAATAAAAAGAAAAAATGCACAAGCCGTGGGGCCCTCTAAATGCATATATCGAATACTTAGATTCCGGGACGGGCCGTTTAGCAAGTTTCACGGCCCTACCCAAAAATAATAATGCGCTAGTTGCTTTAGGCGCGCCTTTAATAATGTTATCTCCCTAAACTCGGGTGCACATTTATGTGACCCAAATCCAAATCTCAACGGAGTCGAAATATGTCTCTAGTCACGGGCGCATTGATTGTGGCGCGGCCCGAGATGCATTTCCATGACGTTGCAAATTCTTAAAAAAAAAATAAGAATGAGATGAGCCTCGCCGAATAAAAATACAGATTGCGGGGCCCTCAGTAAATACTTGTTTAAAATTACTTAGAATTCAGGAGGGTTGTTTAGCGAATTTCACGGCCTCCGCAAAATAATAACGCTATAGTCTCTTTAGGCGCACCTTTAATAATCTAATTTTCTTAAACTCGGGTGTGCATTTCATGCGACCCAAATCCAAATCCTAAAACATCAAATAAAATATGTTTCGGATTGTGGGTGCATTTCATGTGACACAGTCCAAAGATATATTTTAAGCGATGTTCACATTCTTGTAAAAACAATAATAATAAAGCGGTTAAAAGATAAATTTGCACATAAGTTCATAGTGTATTAAAAATCAGATAAATAAGCCAAATATAACAGTTGAGCGACCGTGCTAGAACCACGGAACTCGGGAATGCCTAACACCTTCTCCCGGGTTAACAGAATTCCTTATCTAGATTTCTGGTACGCAGACTGTAATATAGAGTCATTATTTTCCTCGATTCGGGATTAAAATTGGTGACTTGGGACACCCTAAATCTCCCAAGTGGCGACTCTGAAATAAACAAATAAATCCCGTTTCGATTGTCCTTTAATTGGAAAAAACTCCCCTTGCGCCCCTCGGGCGCGGAAAAAGGAGGTGTGACAGCTCTGGCGACTCTGCTGGGGACTTTTCCAGAACCACTGGTTCAGGGTTAAGAATTCGAGCTTAGATAAATTGTTATATTTGGCTTTATCTGATTTTTACATGTTTTGAGCCTAATGTGCTAAATGCTGCTTTTACCGCTTTGATATTACTTGAACTGTACATATAAATTGTGCTGAAACCTTTCTCTCCTTACCTCCGGGGAGAAGCTCGCTGGACGAGACTCCCTATTCTGTTAGTGTCAATACCTGAAATAAGAAAGAGGTCGGACAAGTTACAAAGCCGGACGATCTCGCGGGTCCCCGGTACGTAGCCCCCTCCTCGGCTCGAGTTGTCCGCTCGGGTACACAGTCTAGAACGTATACTCAGGTTATAAACCCAGTATGACAAAACCGCTGCCGGAAATTAAACCCAGAACCACTAGTTTAGGGCTCAAGGATCCAAGCTTAGAATAATTGTTATATTTGGCTTTATTATCTGATATATATTACATGTTTTGACATAACATACTAAATGTTGTCTTTTAGCTTTGATATTATTTGAACTGTATATAAACTGTGCCGAAACCTTTCTCTTCTTGCCTCCGGGGATGTGCTCACTGGTTGAGACTCCCTATTCTGTTAGTGTCATACCCTAAATAAAAGAGGCTCGGAAAGTTTCTAAGCCGGCTGGCCTTTTGGTTCCCGGAAAGGAGCTCCTTCCTCAACTCGAGTTGTCCGCTCGGGTACACTGTCTAGAACACCGACCCAGGTTTTGAACATAGAATAACGTGACTTCATGCCGGATCCCCTAGTAGGAACGTTTATTTGCATCATGTGCATTTGACTTAGGGGACTCAACATAGGGGTTGGGTCCGTCTAGGACAAGCAACCTGAAAATAATAGACAATCTTTCGGCATCCTATGTGCTACATGTTGTATTTAGTCAAGGGCGTATGGGTCATTTGGTCATTTCCAGCATGATGTTATTTTAATCAAAGCATGGGGAACATTTGTGGAATCCAAGAAGCCTTGGAATTCCCTATGTCCCCCACGCTTGCTTTTTGGGAAAGCACATGGGGAACATTTGTGGAATCCAAGAAGTCTTGGAATTCCCATATGTCCCCCACGCTTCATATGTTGGGAAAAGCGCATGGGGAGCATTTGCGGAGTCCAAGAAGTCTTGGAAATCATTATGTCTCCCATGCCACATTTTTGAAAGAAATAATAAATATAAAAAATAAAAATACAAATAAAAAACAAAGCATGAAAATTCAAAAAAGATTTTGTATGTTGTCATCATTTTCCGCATATAAGAAAATCGTGAAAAAAGGAGAAAATAACAGCATAGAAGTCCGAGTAGAGTCGAAACTCTGCCGAAATTTTGAAAATGAAAAAATGTCTTGTTAGTTTGTTATATTTAAAGAAAAGGAAAAAAGACCATCATTGTTCTGTCTGGTTTTTGAAAATATTAAAGAAAATAGTTTGTTTTGCCATTAAATGAAAATGAAAAAGAGTTTGGTTCTTTTTTTTAAATGTTTTATTTTATTTTATTTTGCTTGTCTATGAAAATGCCAGAAATAAAAATGAAAAGAGTCCGGCGTTGAATGTGATTTTATTATTTGTTCCAAAAATAAGTATATATATAATCCAAAAAAAAATTTCAAAAGAAAGTTCAAAATTCAAAAAGATAAAATAGATAAATATAAAATCCGAAAATATTTTGATTCTTCTTTAGAAAATTCAAAATTCAAAAAAAAAACATTTTAGAAGCATTTCTTATATTGAAGGTAAAATTCAAAAATATTTTCTTCTTTTCTTTAGAATAAAAAAAAACGAAAATTCAAAAAATATTAGTCTTTCTTTTAAAAAGAAAATCAATCAAAAATAATATTTCCTTGCTTCTTTTAAAGTAGTTCTTTTAAACGAAAATTCAAAAAAAAAAGTTAGTTCATCTACTTATCCTTATTGGACCGAACTACGCGGGTTTGATTCTCACCGGATGTGAGATACGTAGGCAACCCTCATCGGGTCCAACCCCCACCTTCTCAAAAAGAAGGAATGTTTTATGTTTTTCGTTAATTCGTTTGTTTGTTATAAATGAAAAATAATAGAGTAATAGTCTATTTGATTGTTGTGAAAATAATAATAATAAAAAAAAAAAGAATAGAAAATGGAAAAGGGTCCTTTCAAAAACAGTTTGTTTGACCGAACTACGCGGGTTTGATTCTCACCGGATGTGAGATACGTAGGCAACCCTCATCGGGTCCAACCCCCACCTTCTCAAAAAGAAGGAATGTTTTATGTTTTTCGTTAATTCGTTTGTTTGTTATAAATGAAAAATAATAGAGTAATAGTCTATTTGATTGTTGTGAAAATAATAATAAAAAAAAAAGAATAGAAAATGGAAAAGGGTCCTTTCAAAAACAGTTTGTTTGCCCGAACTACGCGGGTTTGATTCTCACCGGATGTGAGATACGTAGGCAACCCTCATCGGGTCCAACCCCCATTTTGCAAAAAATGTCCTAAATAAATCGGGTGATGTCCAACCCCACCTTTTTCTAAAATAACAAATAATAAAAACATGTCAAAATTTTAATTTTGTCATAAGTAAGTCGGGTGGTGCTGTTTGTCATAAATAGCCGAATGCTTACGAAAGGGACGCCGGAAGGCTGACTTTGCGTAAACAGCCACCTTTTGGGTCATGTCTAGGAGTTTGGTCTAGTTGACCCACACAGCCTTAAAAAGCTTCGTCCCCGAGACGTCGAAAGGTCGTGTTTGCAGCACAAGGTTTTTATCGTAATTTGAAAAAAAAACAAAGAGTAAACGGTCAGGTGAATGCCGTTTGGATGTTTAGTCAAAAAAATGAAAAACAAAATAAGCCGAGCCAGCTTCGGCCGCGTCTTAAACCGTTCTTGCCGAAATAGCCTTAGAGTATCTTTCAGTTGTCGAAAGGTTATTTTCGTAAAAGAATGGACAAGTTTCAAAGTGTCAAAATAATCCTCCCCGGCCTCAAAATTCATGAGAAAATTGGAAGGGGCCACATTTGCAAAAAATAACCATTTGGTTGCATTTTTCGAACAGAGAAAGGGAGCTGGAATTTTGTTTTAAGTCTACCAATCTTTTGATTAGAACATGCGGGTTGTTTAATTTTCAAGCTGGTGGGTATTCTTTAAATCCTTGAAACCCAATTTGTTTTAAATTTTTTTAAAAAAATGTGTGTTTAGTGTTGTTTATCTTTTATTGGTCCGAACTACGCAAGGTCTGATTCATGCGGGGTCATGATACGTAGGCAATCTCCATAAGATTCGACCACAACAAAAGAAAAACAAAAAAAAAGCAATGAAAAAAAAAGAAGAAAGAAAAATCGGAAAAAAAAGAAAAAAAAAAGAAAGAAAAAAAAACGAAAAAAAGATGTTGTCACCTGTTTTGTTTTGAAGCATAAACTTAAGGTGGTTGGTTTGTGGTAATCCGGACAATGACGCCCAGAATCCTTTGCTTGCACCTCATGATATACAGTCTGCGGGGATCAGGCCTAATAACAGAAGCACTTGAATCCTATTGGAAACTTGTTGACGGAGGTTGCTGATATTGAAGCTGGCAATGGTCTTCACAATACTAATGCAAAGCTCAGTGGCTAAAATGCCAATTTTGATAAAGTGGGAGGACGTTTCGTTCCTTGGTCAGCAAGAGAGAAGCTTGTGGTGGCTCATTTTGTTGTCATTTCTGTTGTTCGGATTATTAGGGTTATAAGTCGGATGTTGTCTTGTCCAGTTTGTTTTAGGATTTTGTTCTGGATTGTTTTGTTTGTTTTGTTATTTAAACCATTTCACCGGTAGTCTAATACAAAATCCGGTCTTTTATTATTTCCAGTCATCTTTTTGTTTAGTCCTTTTATCATTTTTGTTCAATGCCGATTCTAGGGACATGACATGCGCACCCAGTTTGGGCCTAGTCTTAAAAGTTAATCATAAAACCCTGGGAAGGTGATCAAAGCATTTAAAGGAAATAAGAACGGTTTGAGATTATTTGGAGCCCGAGTCATGTGGAACTGGGGCAAGTTAAACACAAAGAAAACCGTTAAAGAAAGATTCGCCTAAATTGGCATGAGGGTCGTTCATAATAATGAGAATGAGAGTGTCGCCCAACGGTGCTTTAGAAGTGACAAATGAACAAACATATGTTGAATATAATTGTCAAGTCCAGCACCATCGGAAGAGACTATAAATCTATTGTTTAATTGTGTTGTTTGCACTTGGCATGTTTTGAAGACTGGAATGACGAAGGCATTTTATTCTGCTACCCAAACACTTTATCCTTCGTTAACCCCTTTTGAGCCTTATTTATTTTCCTTTCATACCCCTCGTTCGGAATTAGTAGCAACGAATAGAATACGCAAGCGCGGCAGGTAAACAAAAGAAAAAAAAGAGAGAAAGAAAGAAAACAACAAAACGAAAAAAAAAGTCAAATGAAAAAGAGGAATCGGGAACTACGTTTGACCTGATTCCTCAAAGAGGATACGTAGGCGCTTCACGGCTCGGTCATAGTTTTGAAAAATGAAAAAATCAATTAAAATATCCCCAAGCAAGAAACTGGGGCAAATGTTGCGTTTATTGTGAATAAATCTAATTCCGAAGGTTGTAACTAATAACCCAAAATTAATGCATTTTTGAGCCTTTTATACCCTTTCTTTCTAGCCCTATCCAAAACCCACATTACGGTCCAAAGAAAGACCTTCTGACCAGTCTTCAAAAGATGCCAAGTCAGACAAATGAAGAGTCTTACCGGCGCACATAACATTCTGTTCCACAGCAGAAAGGACTCTAATCTCCAACAGAAAGAGTCATGCCGGCAACACTCCAAATCCCCAGCTGGAGAGAGACATAAAACGAGAGAGTCTTATTGGTGAAAACCTTCACAGGCACCATAAGGCAATGAAAGCTGAGAGAAGAACCCAAAAATGAGAGAGACTTGATAGTGAAAACCCTTCGGGCACTACAAGTCGAATAAGATTGAGAATCAGATGGGGAATCGCCAATTGAAGATCTTGAAAGATGATTGACGGCAGAGGATAGGCCACATATGCATGTCATGGCCATTAGAGTCGGTATCTGCGTTTGATAGGTTTTTTTTTTTACAGTTTCTTTTGTAAAAGAGTCATCGTTTCCTTTGTCTTTTATTTTGTTTCTGTTATCTTTCTCCTTTCATAAAATTTTTTTTTAGAGTCTGTCCGGTCAGAACAAGTATGAAATGACTTCGAATAGGCCATCAGCTTTCCAAAATGAGATCTGACTAGTACATCCAAGTGGTATAGTCAGCGAGGAACAAGCGCGAGGCTGGTGTCAAAATATATATCCCCAGCAAAAGGCCCATGAACGGAGCAAGGAGAGCAGTGAGCATGATTTGGCAAAATCCATACTAGATTAAGAGGTCGGGGAAATGCTAGTTTCCAAGCTATGCCACAAAAGAAGAGGGATATCCCCCAGGAGAAAGGGATTATCCCCAGCACATAATATCATCCCCCAACAAGTTGTGCAACGCAAAGCAAGGAAGGAAAAAGGAAAAGTCATCCCAGCAGGAGTATCACAACCAACCACCATGTTTTAAACTAACAATTTTGTTTGATTTGAAACAGGTAAGGGAAATGGCATTGAGGCAGAAACGCATGCCGCAAGGGATATTATCAAACTGGGGCAGAAAATTTTCCTTCCATTTAGAAAATTTTCTGGAAGTCAGGTACCCCCAGCTGATAACATTTTACCGCCAACAGGTAAGTAAATAATTCCTCAACAGTGTTATCCCTAGCAGTTGCGAGGGGTCCAACACAAGGTTGGAAAGTCGGTAGCCTCAGCGGTCAGACTTCAAAGGAGGAAGCTAATAATAATAATAATAATAATAAATAAATAAATAAACAAATAAAAAAAAGAATAATAATAAAAATGGGGAAGGTAGAAAAGGAAAAGTTCATCCCAATCCCCAGCAAGTATTCGAGGTAAGACATTTTCAAGTCTTAAAGATCTGTTGGGTTCATCCGCCCTCAAATAGGATCTGTCGGGTTCATCCGCCCTCAAATAGGATCTGTTGGGTTCATCCGCCCTCAAATAGGATCTGTCGGGTTCATCCGCCCTCAAATAGGATATGTTGGGCTCATCCGCCCTCAAATAGGATCTGTCGGGTTCATCCGCCCTCAAATAGGATATTTTGGGTTCATCCGCCCTCAAACAGGATATGTCGGGTTCATCCACCCTCAAATAGGATCTTATTTTCAAAGTTATTGTTGAAGACAGGCGCCCACCTGAATAACGAGAGGAATACATTTCTGTCTTTTCATTTTTTGTTCTGGGTCACCCACCAGTATAACGAGAGGAATACATTTTGTCTTTTCATTTCTGTTCTGGGTCACCCACCAGTATAATGCGGGAATACATTTCTGTCTTTTCATTTCTGTTCTAGGTCACCCACCAGTATAATACGGGCATATCATTTTTCATATCTTTACAACCAGGCGCCCACCTGAATAACGAGAGGAATACATTTCTGTCTTTTCATTTTTTGTTCTGGGTCACCCACCAGTATAATGCGGGAATACAATTCAGTCTTTACTTTCAAGTGTTGAAATTGGGAGCCCGCCCAGATAACAGAGGCATACATTCAGTTTTTTTACTTTTAAGTGTTGAAGTTGGGAGCCCGCCCATAATAACAGAGGAATACATTCAGTCTTTACTTTTAAGTATTGAAATTGGGAGCCCGCCCAGATAACAGAGGCATACATTCCACGTCTTTACCCATAGGAGATGCATTTCCTCCTAAGTTTTAGTTTTACCCATAGGAGATGCATTTCCTCCTAAGTTCAGTTTTACCATAGGAGACGCACTTCCTAAATTCAGTTCTACCAATAGGAGACGCACTTCCTAAATCCATTCACCAGTAGGAGACGCACTTCCTAAGTTCAGTTTTACCAATAGGAGACGCACTTCCTAAGTCCATTGTACCAATAGGAGACGCACTTCCTAAAAAGTTTCACAAGTAGGAGACGCACTTCCTAAAAAGTTTCACAAGTAGGAGACGCACTTCCTAAAATGTTTCACAAGTAGGAGACGCACTTCCTAAGCAAGTTTTATCAGTAGGAGACGCACTTCCTAAAATAAGTTTCACCAGTAGGAGACGCACTTCCTAAGTTCAGTTTCACCATAGGAGACGCACTTCCTAAAATTATTTCACCAGTAGGAGACGCACTTCCTAAGCAAGTTTCACCAATAGGAGACGCACTTCCTAAGTTAATTTCACCGATAGGAGACGCACTTCCTAAGTTTAATTCACCAATAGGAGACGCACTTCCTAAGCAAGTTTCACCAATAGGAGACGCACTTCCTAAGTTAATTTCACCGATAGGAGACGCACTTCCTAAGTTTAATTCACCAATAGGAGACGCACTTCCTAAGCAAGTTTCACCAATAGGAGACGCACTTCCTAAGCAAGTTTCACCAATAGGAGACGCACTTCCTAAGTTTATTTCACCAATAGGAGACGCACTTCCTAAGTTTCAGTTTCACCAATAGGAGACGCACTTCCTAAGGTTCAGTTTCACCAATAGGAGACGCACTTCCTAAGTGTTTCACCAATAGGAGACGCACTTCCTAAGCAAGTTTCACCAATAGGAGACGCACTTCCTAAGTTAATTTCACCGATAGGAGACGCACTTCCTAAGTTTCAGTTTCACCAATAGGAGACGCACTTCCTAAGCAAGTTTCACCAATAGGAGACGCACTTCCTAAGTTTATTTCACCAATAGGAGACGCACTTCCTAAGTTTCAGTTTCACCAATAGGAGACGCACTTCCTAAGTTTCAGTTTCACCAATAGGAGACGCACTTCCTAAGCAAGTTTCACCAATAGGAGACGCACTTCCTAAGCAAGTTTCACCAATAGGAGACGCACTTCCTAAACAAGTTTCACCAATAGGAGACACACTTCCTAAGTTTATTTCACCAATAGGAGACGCACTTCCTAGTTTCAGTTTCACCAATAGGAGACGCACTTCCTAAGCAAGTTTCACCAATAGGAGACGCACTTCCTAAGCAAGTTTCACCAATAGGAGACGCACTTCCTAAACAAGTTTCACCAATAGGAGACGCACTTCCTAAGTTTATTTCACCAATAGGAGACGCACTTCCTAGTTTCAGTTTCACCAATAGGAGACGCACTTCCTAAGTTTCAGTTTCACCAATAGGAGACGCACTTCCTAAGCAAGTTTCACCAATAGGAGACGCACTTCCTAAGCAAGTTTCACCAATAGGAGACGCACTTCCTAAGCAAGTTTCACCAATAGGAGACGCACTTCCTAAGTTAATTTCACCGATAGGAGACGCACTTCCTAAGTTTATTTCACCAATAGGAGACGCACTTCCTGAGCAAGTTTCACCAGTAGGAGACGCACTTCCTAATTTGATTCATTTTAAGTTCGACCATAGGAGACGCACTTCCTAATCGAGATTTTATTCATAGGAGACGCACTTCCTAGTTCTAGTCACTGAAGTTTTCACCCTTAGGAGACGCACTTCCTAGTTTAGCTCATTCCGATTTAACCATAGAAGACACACTTTCTAGTTTGAGTCATTGAGGTTTTTATTTTAGCAGACACATTTGCTAGCAAGAGTTTTGGTTTTACTCCTAGGAGATGCACATCCTAGCCTAGTCTTTAGTTTACTCTCATCATTGCATCAGTAGTGTAAGTGAGTTACAATTTTGCTAACGACTCACAAACCTTCCCAGTACAAACTGGGTTAGGAAATTTTGTTTGTTTTGTTTGTTTTGATTGTCAGGGACCCGCCTGTAGAACGGAGAAAACATTTTTCAAAATCAAGCAGTGACCCACTGGAGAGCAGAAGGATTACAACAAAAATCCCCAGCACTCAATCCAAGATAGAAGCAACAAGAATCTCGCCCCAAGAATGCGAGTCAACAGTCTGAGAGGGTCAACAAAAGCTAGTCACAAAAAAACAAAAAGAAAAAAAAAGAAGAAAAAAAAAAGAAAAAGAGAAAAATGAATGAATCCGAAGCACGGATGTGGAGAACAAATGTGATCTGCTCAAGAACTAGCGCCTACAACTAGCAAGTATCAAGGTTCAAGTCCAAAAGTCTGTATGAAGCACCATTCAAGACTCAAGACCAAGTTTCAGAAGACTTAAGAGATAGGAATCCTTGTAACTAGTAGCTGATAGGCTTAGTTAGTCTTTTTCAGTTTTCATTTTTGTTGTAATGACAGGACCGCGGACCGGAACCTCAACGGAACGGCACCTCGATCGGCTCTTCACCTCGGTACACTTCACTATCTCTCTCATTTCCGAACTACACGTGGCCTGATTCCTGTATAACCAAGGATATGTAGGCAGCTCGGATACCAGGGCTCGGTCACATTCCCTCCCTTTCCTCAAGTGTAGTCCGTCCAAGTAATGGTCGGGTCAAAAACACGTCTAGTCGTTCTTTGTCGGAAAACTCTTCGTGTTTCCAGTCAAAGAGGGGCAGCTGTAAGCACGTGATTTTTGACCCTCCCCGAGAATTTTCACATTTTTAGTGTGAATATGTGAAATTGGGTCTAGTATAGCTATTTTAACTATTTTTACTTTATTTCGTTGCAAAAAGAAAATTTCAAAAAATATATATATAAATTTTAGTTTATGTATTTCTCATAAACTTGAAAAATACAAAAAATTGCACTTTATTTTTGTACCTTATATAATTTCGAAAAAATACAAAAATAATAATTCTATTAAAGTTTTATAGGCATTTTTAACTTTGAAAAAATACAAAAATATTACCTCATATTTTATCTTAATATTTAAAAACGAAAATTGCAAAAAAAAATATAGTTTTATTAATATTTTGTAGCTATTTTAAACCTTGAAAAATATTTAAAAATATATAGTTTTGTTTAAATACTAGTCTTATTTTTGGTAGTTATTTTGCTCACATAGGACTAGTTAAGTAACGTGTTCCTATTTCTCGGGTCCTGGCAAAAGAATAATATTCGGGTTTAAACTACCCGGTTTTAGGCCTAATTTTCGGACCGAGCCCATAATAAACCGTGTCCAGGACACGTGGGGAACCCCACCACGCGTGGGGGACATATGCCTTGAACCCCACCACGCGTGGGGCTCATTTTTTGAGGGAAAAACATTACAAATACACAGACAAAACATGAAAGGAGAGGACGGATTTTTGAATTTTTTTGGAGAGGATACCACTGTTCACGCTTCTTCTTCATAAAAGAAGAAGAAGCAAAAACCCTAGACCCCCGGGACTCCCCATCGTCAAAAAAAACCAACAGACCCCCTCCTCAACCCAACACCACCCGTCCCCTCCAACTCCGTCGATTGCCCGACGACCAAACCGACCCGTCGTCACCCCGCCAAACACTCCATCGTCGACCCTCCGTCAAACCCAACCAGCCCGCCTCCATGAACGACCACCCAACTCCTCCATCGCCTACCACTGTCCAAACGCCATGACCCGCGTCGACCACCACCTCCTCACGTCGCCACCAACCTCCTCAGCGTCGTCACCCCCACCAAACACTCCGTCGTCGACCACTGCCCAAACTGCGTCGCCCAACCACCCCCCGTCGCCAACTGCCCAAACGACCTCTCCAACTGCTGCTTCAAATACACAGAGGTCGCGCCGGAAAAATATAGCAACGACCAGCTCCTGGACACTGTCCAAACACCGCCATAACCATCTCCTTCCTCCTCCTTGAATCCGCCATTGTTGCCGTTGCGAGCTCCACAGTCGTCGACCAAACAAGCCGTCAGTGAGGTCGAGTCGAGGTCGAGTTCCAGTCCAAAGCCCAAAAAGCTGAGTCGAGTTCCAGTCCAAAGTCCAAAGTTGAGTCGAGGTCCGGTTCGTCGAGTTTGTTCCGGGGTTTTCATTGTTGTTCCTTGTTCGGTGAAGTCCGGTTCGAGTTCCGTAGAAAGCACTGTTTGTCGTTCTAGGATTGTCGAGGTTCGAAGGTTGGTGTTCTTCGTCCTTTGCTTCATTTCATTCATTTTGCATATTATTGTTCAAGGCAATAAATGAAAATATTCTATATTTATAAATGTCAACGATGCAATTTTTGTTGTTGTGTTAAGAATGGTATTTTTATGTTTAGTTACTGCATGCTTAAAGTAAATATGAGCATACGAACGAGGTTATTCTATTTTTTCATTTTTACCATGAATATTATTACCTGTTAGAATCGTTTTGTTCGTTTAATCTTGGATGGCTTCACTAGTAGGAAATCGTAGTTGTTTTAAGTTTGCCCTTAAATAGTAAAAATGAGACGAGCCTTGCAAAAAATAAAAAAAAATAAAAAAAAAAAAGAAAAAGAAAAAATGCACAAGCCGTGGGGCCCTCTAAATGCATATATCGAATACTTAGATTCCGGGACGGGCCGTTTAGCAAGTTTCACGGCCCTACCCAAAAATAATAATGCGCTAGTTGCTTTAGGCGCGCCTTTAATAATGTTATCTCCCTAAACTCGGGTGCACATTTATGTGACCCAAATCCAAATCTCAACGGAGTCGAAATATGTCTCTAGTCACGGGCGCATTGATTGTGGCGCGGCCCGAGATGCATTTCCATGACGTTGCAAATTCTTAAAAAAAAAATAAGAATGAGATGAGCCTCGCCGAATAAAAATACAGATTGCGGGGCCCTCAGTAAATACTTGTTTAAAATTACTTAGAATTCAGGAGGGTTGTTTAGCGAATTTCACGGCCTCCGCAAAATAATAACGCTATAGTCTCTTTAGGCGCACCTTTAATAATCTAATTTTCTTAAACTCGGGTGTGCATTTCATGCGACCCAAATCCAAATCCTAAAACATCAAATAAAATATGTTTCGGATTGTGGGTGCATTTCATGTGACACAGTCCAAAGATATATTTTAAGCGATGTTCACATTCTTGTAAAAACAATAATAATAAAGCGGTTAAAAGATAAATTTGCACATAAGTTCATAGTGTATTAAAAATCAGATAAATAAGCCAAATATAACAGTTGAGCGACCGTGCTAGAACCACGGAACTCGGGAATGCCTAACACCTTCTCCCGGGTTAACAGAATTCCTTATCTAGATTTCTGGTACGCAGACTGTAATATAGAGTCATTATTTTCCTCGATTCGGGATTAAAATTGGTGACTTGGGACACCCTAAATCTCCCAAGTGGCGACTCTGAAATAAACAAATAAATCCCGTTTCGATTGTCCTTTAATTGGAAAAAACTCCCCTTGCGCCCCCTCGGGCGCGGAAAAAGGAGGTGTGACAGCCGCGCTTGCGTATTCTATTCATTGCTACTAATTCCGAACGAGGGGTATGAAAGAAAAATAAATAAGGCTCAAAAGGGGTAACGAAGGATAAAGTGTTTAGGTAGCAGAACAAAATGCCTTCGTCATTTCAGTCTTCAAAACATGCCAAGTGCAAACAACACACTTTAAATTTGTAGTCTCTTCTGATGGTGCTGGACTTGACAATTATGTTAAACATTTTATTTTTCCTTTGTCATTTCTAAGCACCGTTGGGCGACACTCTCATTATCATGACTGACCCTCATGCCAATTTGGCGAATCTTGCTTTTAACGGTTTTCTTTGTGTTCAACTTGCCCCAGTTCCACATGACTCGAGCTCTGAATAATCTCAACCGTCCTTATTTCCATTAAATGGTCTGAATCGCCTTTCCAGGGTTTTATGATTAACTTTTAAGACTAGGCCCAGACTGGGTGCGCATGTCATGTCCCTAGAATCGGCATTGAACAAAATGGTAAAAAGGACTAAACAAAAGATGACTGGAAATAATAAAAGACCGGACTTTGTATTAGACTACCGGCGAAATGGTTTAAATAACAAAGCAAACAAAACAATCCAGAACAAAATCCTAAAAACAAACTGGATAAGACAACATCCGACTCATAACCCTAATAATCCGAACAACAGAAATGACAACAAAATGAGCCACCACAAGCTTCTCTCTTGCTGACCAAGGAACAAAACGTCCTCCCACTTTATCAAAATTGGCAATTTAGCCACTGAGCTTTGCATCAATATTACCAGCTTCCACCTCATCAACCTCCGTAGGCAAGTTCTCGAGGAGGTTCGAGTGCTCCATGTCACTGTTATTAATCGCAACCCGCCCTTCTCGGATCATTTTCTCTACTTCCTTTCTCCAGCTATGACAGCTCTCAATGTTGTGCCCTACGACATTGGAGTGGTAGGCGCATCGTGCTGCCGGATCAAAGCTCCTTGCAAGCGGATTTATAGTACATGCGGGGAGTGGCTCAATCGAACCAGCATGCCTTAGCCTTTCAAACAGACTGGCATAAGATACCCCGATGGGGGTGAGAGCCTTTCCTCGTTTCAGCAACCTCTTCATTCTTGCATGTTGACAGGGCCGGAAACCTGATCCAGGTGGCTTTTGGTAGGCTTGTGTCGGTGGGTAGGCATTTTGTGGAGCCGGGTGCCTGGAAAGTGAAGTATGGCGGGGAAAGAATTGGTGTTGGGGAGTGGAGAAGCATTGAGGAGTGATGGAGCTACTCGGGTAGCTGGGAAAACTGTCATAAGCGGGTCGGGATGGTGAGTATGGGGGATCTTCCGCTATGGTGTTGGGTGCTTGAGAAGCGACAGAGTTCAAGAAGCTTGGCGGTGGAGGGGGTGGTGCTTTTCCTGTTATCCATGCCTGGTACATGTCTGCCACATGCTGTCTCAGCATTTTCACTTCTTCTACCAACCCGTTGTTCCGTTCGACCAATTGTTGTCGGTCATCAGTACCGACCCACTCGGTTCTGCGGTTCTGAGCCATTGTCCTTTGATTTTGCTTTGCAAGGAGGAGTTACCACAACCAACCACTCTCTATATATGGACACATCAAAGGGAAGTCATCACGTTAGTGTTAGGGCATTGGACAGACAATCATATATCAGAGATACAATGTACCTAAGCATTTAGACAATTGTGCCCCCTGAAAATCTTCCACACTCTCTTTTATTTATTTATTATTATATTTTTTTTATATTTTTTTTATTTTGTTTATTTTATTATTTTTTTCATTTTAGTGGTGGTCGAATCTTATGGAGATTGCCTACGTATCATGACCCCGCATGAATCAGACCTTGCGTAGTTCGGACCAATAAAAGATAAACAATACTAAACACACATATTTTTATTTTTTTTAAAAAAAAAATTTAAAACAAACTGAGTTTCAAGGAGTTAAAGATTACCCACAAACTTGAAAATTAAACAAACCGCATATTCTAGACAAAAGATTTATAAACTTCGAAACAAATGGCCAACTTCCCTCCTCTGTTTGCTAATTTTAACCAAATGGTTATTTTTTGCAAATGTGGCCCCTTCCAATTTTCACATGAATTTTGAGGCCGGGGAGGATTATTTCGACACTTTACAAACTCGTCCATTCTTTTACGAAAATAACCTTTCGACAACTGAAAGATACTCTAAGGCTATTTCGGCAAGAACGGTTTAAGATGCGACCGAAGCTGGCTCGGCTTATTATGACAAAAGACGGTATTCACATGACCGCTGACTCTTTGATTTTTTTTCAAATTACAATAAAAGACTTGGCGTTGTAAACACGACCCTTTAGCGCCTCGGGGACGAAGATTTATAAGGCTGTGTGGGTCAACTAAACCAACAATCCTAAACATGACCCAAAGGTGGCTATTTATGCAAAGTCAGCCTTCTGGCGTCCCTTTCGGGAACATTCGGCTATTTATGACAAAGCAGAATCACCTGGCTTATTTATGACTCTTTTTATCGTTTTTTGAATTTAGAAAAGTCAATATTGCAAACACGGCCTTTTGACGTCTCGGGGACGAAGATTTTTAAGGCTGTGTGGGTCAATTGGACCAAGTCTTAAAAAATGACCCAAAAGGTGGCTGTTTATGCAAAGTCAGCCTTCCGGCGTCCCTTTCGGGAACATTCGGCTATTTATGACAAAACAGCATCACCTGACTTATTTATAACAAAATTAAAATTTGACATATTATTTGTTATTTGTTTTTTCATTATTATTTATTTGTTTTTGGCTTTTTTTGGCTATTTTAGCAAAAGGTGGGTTGGACATCACCCGACTTATTTATGACAAGATTAAAATTTTTGATTTTTAGCTATTTTAGCAAAAGGTGGGGTTGGACCCGATGAGGGTTGCCTACGTATCTCACATCCGGTGAGAATCAAACCCGCGTAGTTCGGGCAAATAAACTGTTTTTGAGAGGACCCTTTTCCATTTTCTATATTTTTTTTTATTATTATTTTCACAACAATCAAATAGACTATTATTCTATTATTTTCATTTATAACAAACAAACGAATTAACGAAAAACATAAAACATTCCTTCTTTTTTGAGAAGGTGGGGTTGGACCCGATGAGGGTTGCCTACGTATCTCACATCCGGTGAGAATCAAACCCGCGTAGTTCGGTCCAGATCATGAATAAGTGAATGAACTAACATTTTTTTTAATTGGAATTTGTGAAAGAACTGCTTCAAAAGAAGAAAAGAAGTATTTTTTTTATTTTTGATTGATTTTCTTTTAAAAGAAAGACTAATATATTTTTTTGAATTTTCGTTTTTTTTTATTCTAAAGAAAAGAAGAAAATATTTTCGGAATTTTACCTTTAATATAAGAAATGCTTCTAAAAATGTTTTTTTTTTGAGTTTTGAATTTTCTAAAGAAGAATCAAAATATTTTCGGATTTTTTTATTTATTTATCTATTTTATCCTTTTGAATTTTGAACTTTCTTTTGAATTTTTTTTTTTTGGATTATATATATACTTATTTTGGAACAAATAATAAAATCACATTCAACGCCGAACTCTTTTTATTTTTATTTCTGGTATTTGCATAGACAAACAAAATAAAATAAATAAAACATTTTTTAAAAAAAGCAAACTCTTTTTCATTTTCATTTAATGGCAAAACAAACTATTTTCTTTAATATTTTAAAAAAAAACAGACAGAACAATGATGATTTTTTTTATTTTTCTTTTGCTTTTAATATAACAAACTAACAAGACATTTTTTCATTTTCAAAATTTCGGCAGAGTTTCAACTCTACTCGGACTTCTATGCTGTTATTTTCTCCTTTTTTTCACGATTTTCTTATATGTGGAAAATGATGACAACATACAAAATCTTTTTGAATTTTCAAGCTTTGTTTTTATTTGTATTTTTATTTTTTATATTTATTATTTCTTTCAAAAATGTGGCATGGGAGACATAACGATTTCCAAGACTTCTTGGATTCCGCAAATGCTCCCCATGCGCTTTTCCCAACATATGAAGCGTGGGGGACATATGGGAATTCCAAGACTTCTTGGATTCCACAAATGTTCCCCATGTGCTTTCCCAAAAAGCAAGCGTGGGGGACATAGGGAATTCCAAGAATTCTTGGATTCCACAAATGTTCCCCATGCTTTGATTAAAATAAACCATGCTGGAAATGACCAAATGACTCATTCGCCCTTGACTAAATACAACAGGTTGCACATAGGATGCCGAAAGATGGTCTATTATTTTCAGGTTGCTTGTCCTAGACGGACCCAACCCCTGTGTTGAGTCCCCTAAGTCAAATACACATGATGCAAATAAGCGTTCCTACTAGGGATCCGGCATGTGGCTTTGTTATACTAGGTTCAAAAACCTGGGTCGGTGTTCTAGACAGTGTACCCGAGCGGACAACTCGAGCCGAGGAGGGGGCTACGTACCGGGGACCCGCGAGATCGTCCGGCTTTGTAACTTGTCCGACCTCTTTCTTATTTCAGGTATTGACACTAACAGAATAGGGAGTCTCGACCAGCGAGCTTCTCCCCGGAGGTAAGAAGAGAAAGGTTTCGGCACAGTTGATATGTACAGTTCAAATAATATCAAAGCGGTAAAAGCAGCATTTAGCACATTAGGCTCAAAACATGTAATAAAATCAGATAATAAATAAAGCCAAATAATAACAATTATTCTAAGCTCGAATTCTTAACCCTGAACCAGTGGTTCTGGGTTTTTATCCCCAGCAGAGTCGCCAGAGCTGTCACACCTCCTTTTTCCGCGCCCGTGGGGCGCAAGGGAGTTTTTTCCAATTAAAGGACAATCGAAACGGGATTTATTTGTTTATTTCAGAGTCGCCACTTGGGAGATTTAGGGTGTCCCAAGTCACCAATTTTAATCCCGAATCGAGGAAAATAATGACTCTATATTACAGTCTGCGTACCAGAAATCTAGATAAGGAATTCTGTTAACCCGGGAGAAGGTGTTAGGCATTCCCGAGTTCCGTGGTTCTAGCACGGTCGCTCAACTGTTATATTTGGCTTATTTATCTGATTTTTAATACACTATGAACTTATGTGCAAATTTATCTTTTAACCGCTTTATTATTATTGTTTTTACAAGAATGTGAACATCGCTTAAAATATATCTTTGGACTGTGTCACATGAAATGCACCCACAATCCGAAACATATTTTATTTGATGTTTTAGGATTTGGATTTGGGTCGCATGAAATGCACACCCGAGTTTAAGAAAATTAGATTATTAAAGGTGCGCCTAAAGCGACTAGCACATTATTATTTTTGGGTAGGGCCGTGAAATTTGCTAAACGACCCATCCCGGGATCTGAATATTTAATACATATATTTTGTGAGGGCCCCGCAATTTGTCCCTTTTATTTGGCGAGGCTCGTCTCATTTTATTTTTTATTATTATTATTTACTATTTATTTATTTTTTATATTTTTAAAGGGATGCCATTTTTACGTTTTTAACCATACTAAACCTTACAGCTTCTTTACAACTAAAATCTCATAACTTGTTAGAAGTTTAATAAAAAGAGTTTTAGCAAATGAGTATTTCGGTAGTAGTAACAGCATGCACTAATACTATTTTTTCGAATGAACTAACCGAAGGAAAAGACGAACAGATTAATGTCAAACTTGTGTCATAGTACGACTAGTCCAACTTAATTAAAACGACATCAAATAAACAAGAATAGCATAACATGAAAATGAACAAAAATGCAGACAATGAAACATAGGCGGAAAATTTCCATACCAATTTTTATATTGCATCTCAAACATTCAACGTAAAGTTTATTTATCTAATACGTCGAGGTTTACTAACCTTTGCACCTCGACAAACTCAGAACGACAAACAGTGCCTCCTACGGAACTTGAACCGGACTTCACCGAACAAGGAACAACAACGAAACCCCGGAACAAACTCGACGAACCGGACCTCGACTCAACTTTGGACTTTGGACTGGAACTCGACTCAGCTTTTTGGGCTTTGGACTGGAACTCAACCTCAACTCGACCTCACTGACGGATTGTTTGGTCGACGACTGTGGAGCTCGCAACGGCAACAATGGCGGATTCAAGGAGGAGGAAGGCGATGGTTATGGCGGTGTTTGGACAGTGTCCAGGAGCTGGTCGTTGCTATATTTTTCCGGCGCGACGTCTGTGTACGTGAAGCTGCAGTTGGAGAGGTCGTTTGGGCAGTTGGCGACGGGGGGTGGTTGGACGACGCAGTTTGGGCAGTGGTCGACGACGGAGTGTTTGGTGGGGGTGACGACGCTGAGGAGGTTGGTGGCGACGTGAGGAGGTGGTGGTCGACGCGGGTCATGGCGTTTGGACAGTGGTAGGCGATGGAGGAGTTGGGTGGTCGTTCATGGAGGCGGGCTGGTTGGTCGGAGGTTGACGACGGGAGGGGTGGTCGTGGTCAGTAGGGTCGTTTGTGGTGTTTGGACGTGGAGATCGGTGGGGGAAGGTGATGGGTTGAGGAGGGTGGTCTCGTTTCGTTTTTTCCTCCCCCTTCGTTCTTTCTGCTTCTTCTTCTTAAGAAGAAGATAAACAGTACATGTTTTCTCTTTTTTTTTTTTTTTTTTTCAAAAATCCAAAAGTCCCCCCTTTCAAAGTTTTGTCCGTGTATTTGTATAGTCTCTGCCCAGAAAAATGAGCCCCACGCGTGGTGGGGTTCGAGGCATATGTCCCCCACGCGTGGTGGGGTTCCCCACGTGTCCTGGACACGGTTTATTATGGGCTAGGTCCGAAAATTAGGCCTAAAACCGGGTAGTTTGAACCCGAATATTATTCTTTTGCCCGGACCCGAGAAATAGGAACACGTTGCTTAACTAGTCCTATGTAAGCAAAATAACTACCAAAAATAAGACTAGTATTTAAACAAAACTATATATTTTTAAATATTTTTCAAGATTTTAAAATAGCTACAAAAATATTAATAAAACTATTTTTTTGTAATTTTCGTAAATATTAAGATAAAATATGAAGTACTATTTTTGTATTTTTTCAAAGTTAAAACGACTATAAAATATTAATAAAACCATTTTTGTAATTTTCGTAAATATTAAGATAAAATATGAAGTAATATTTTTTGTATTTTTCAAAGTTAAAATAACTATAACATATTAATAAAACTATTTTTTGTAATTTTCGTTTTTTTTAATAAAGACAAAAATATGAAATAATATTTTTTGTATTAAAATGACTTCAAAACATTAATAGAATTATATATATATTTTTTGTTAATTTTCGAATTTATATAAAGTACCAAAATAAAGTGCAATTTTTGATTTTTTTTTCAAGTTTATGAGGGATACATAAACTAAAATTTATATATATACTTTTTTTTGTAATTTTTCTTTTTGAAATGAAATAAAGTAAAAATACTTATATAGTTGAAACTCAAAAAGTTTCTTTTGAGACTTTACAATATCAATGTCATGAATAAGTTTATTCATCCGGGTAGTAACAAATTAGTTTTTCCGGAGTTCTTAACAACTTTTGTACTACAAGATCTTTTATCATACCATTCATATGGTAAATGTCTCCTTCACGGAGAAAATTATATCATAATAAATTGTCATGGTCAAAATCATCATAAGCAAAATCATTTCTTGCTTTAATTTTGCCTTTAATAACTTTTATAAGGCATGGCAAAATAATATTTGGCATATCACATGTACGCGACCAATGACATATTCATGTAACCACACAATAATATTTATTCTCTTTATTTTACTCAAACCTCCCTTAGAGGTGAGTTGTGTGGTATTCATATAATCATGAATTGCATGTCTTTATTCATTGCTTTTATCACATATTGCCACATTCAACTTTAGGAATGGATTTGCATTCTCAATGCTTATCATAAGTCACATTCTCTTCAAGAAATGGATCATAATCAACGACGTGCTTTATTATTTTCATACCAATTTGATGGTAAACATTGTCATCACATTTTGAAGGACTATTTTGAGAACTCTTATTGTTCTCCATTTATAATCATAGTGATGATTATTATTATTTTGGTATTTGGAACGCCCACGTTCATTGTTCAACCACTTGTCTTCATTGAAATTTATTATGCATTGTTATCATATTCACTTCAAGAATGGAGCAAATCAAGTGGGACAATTTTCATACTTTTTCATGAAAAATATATTATTTTTCTTTAGTCATCATTATATCATCAATATGGTACATTGGGACTCAAACCCAATGTCTTACCAATATAAAAGCATGTTAGGCCATAATAAATTGGGACTCAAACCCAACTCTTCTCATTATGGAGCATAAGGACTTGATCCCGATGTCTATTCCTCAATTAATGGCATAATAGGCTAAACAATATTGAGATTCATTCTCAAGCCTTAATTTCAATCACATGCCAAAAAAGTTATACACAACTAATTTGTAACTTAGCAAATCAAATTTGCTTTCTTAAATAAGTGTACAAATCTCAAATCAGCGTAAAGCTTTATTAATTATTTGTAGCATCTATATGAAATACAATCGTTTGTAGTCAGAATATTTTTTCTAAATTCTATTAGAGTTTAGAAGGATCATAAAATCATTGTCATAATATTTATTGAGTCTCTCTCAAAAATATTGTTGTTTTCGGGGTATACCCTACCTATTGGATTTGATTTAACGCCATGACTTTCCTTCACTCAATTCAACCAAGCAATTAGTGAATAAATTTATCAAAAGTACACCATATAGGTAACAACACATATATAGTACTAATACATAAATTCAGCATTTATATTACCTGAAAAGTGACATTATAGGTAACAACTTACCAGTTGTAGCTTGTGCATCATTCATATAAAATACTTAAAAATGGTAAGTCAGTAGCAAACATCAAGTAGGTCATGGATACTCAAAAATACCTCTTCTAGTAGTCATACTAATCATTGTTTGCTTTCAAATGATACGACCATAAATTATGAAGTATACTTTCTCAATAGCTGGTTTGTTTTCCAAACTTCAAAGAAGTAATTAATCAACCTAGATAAAGATCTGAAGTATTTCTTGTTTTCTTCAAGATGATTTATGCTTTTAATCAGTACGATCAATTTTATTTTATTTTTTATTTCTTTTTTTTTGGTACTATATGCAAGTGTAAAAATCCAAAAGAAAAAAATATTCATCCAAGTAAAAGAAAATGTTAAAAGCGGCAGGACAGATTGAAGATAGTTAACACATTAATATGCATAAGACAATTTATATAAAATATCCTTGGTTACCATGACATGCATTATATCAACAATTAACTGCTACTATGATTTTAACATATAGAACTTCGAAAATTTTATTCCATTCATGTGATATAAAAGATGTAATATTAATATGTGCTTATGCAATACAGGTGTAGTACAAAGTTGTGTGCATATGAGATTTTAAAGGAATGACAAGTATAAGATAATCATACCTTCTTACATTTCATTACTTACCATTGTAGTTTCTCTTTACATTTAACCATGTGATGATATGTATGGCTTCTAATTGTAATCTTTCTGGATATAGGAAATTTTTTGTAGATATATATATACAATTGGTTAGAGACTCGTGTTGATAACGTGTTATGAAATAAAATGAATTTAGTAAAGCATGAACAAGAAATAAAAGCAACTTAGTAAAACATGAACAAGAATAGAGATAGAGAGAAGGAAGCGATTTTCTTCTTCAATTGTGTGTATTTTCCTATCTATTACAAGGCTTTTATATAGGCATGAAAAGTGAAGAAAATATGTCATTGAACATAAAAAATATGTCATTAATATGTCATTAACCATTTGAGAGAAAGATCGTGGAGAAAGAGTAGACATCCAACATATTTTGATTTTTATCGTAAGAGACTCAAAAATATTTGAACCAGTGGTCCTCGTTTGTGCTGCTTACGCCATTAACCGTATGGGAGACAAGGCCTGTCCTATCCATAAGTAAACCACAATACCACACCCAAAACTAGTCCAGATTTTTTCTTGGCTCAAGAATTAGCTTAAAACTTAGAGAAAATCTATTTTTAGTAATTGGACAGTTGTTAGACACTAACAAAACTTAAAAAAGGAAAAAGGGTGTGGTTGATGGCCTGGGGTTGCGGGGGGGGGGTTAGTGATGTGACAGTGTGACTGCTGAGTTTTTTTACCTTTTCTATATAAGGGCCACTCAGGGTTGTAGCCTTGTACACATTTATATTTTTGTAACATCATATTTTAACTCCAGAGACTTAGGATTGACTCCAAAATTCAGATAGCAAAATTAAAAATCTTTTCTTTCTTTTGTGTATATTTTATATGTGTGATATAGCAGTGAAGTGTTTCTGCAGATAAAGAGAGCAATGAAGAAATGTGAGTTATGCAATAGTATAGCAAGAGTTTACTGTGAATCAGATCAAGCCAGTCTTTGTTGGGATTGTGATGCCAGAGTTCACGCAGCTAATTTCCTTGTGGCTAAGCATTCAAGAAATCTTCTCTGCAATTCTTGCCAATCACTTACCCCATGGACTGGCTCTGGCTCTAAACTTGGTCCTACTGTTTCTGTTTGCCAGACATGTTTTCACAAAAATAATGATGGGGCAGATCATGATCTTGATCATAATGATACAGATGAAGAAGAAGATGATGATGAAGATGATGACGGAAGCAGTGACGAAGATGATGGTGATAATCAAGTGGTTCCTTTGTCTTTTTCAACTACTGATCAGCCTCGTCCTCCGTCATTGGCGTCAAGTTCTTCTTCAAGTAGTGAAGAGTCTACTAGCAGATTTTATAGGAGAAGAGTAGTTGGTGTCTCCAATTCAAGTATTGGGTTTTCACCAAACAGAACAGATGAAAATGTTCGATCCCATTTTCGTGTATGTCTTTAATTTTCTTCATCATACTTTTCTTCCCATTGATTAATGAAGCCAGGATTTTTAACAAGCAGATTCGAAATATTAAAAGTACATACACGAATATGTCAAGGGGATTCAACATTTACAATTTATGTATAAAAAATAATTTTGACCTTATATTACAGTGTAATTCTTTGGCGACGAACCCCTTCCGCCGCCTTATCTCCGCCCCTGCCAATAATATTATCTAAAACTATAGTGTGCACTGTTTCTTTTGCATTTTCAGGGAATTTCAAGACCTGAAGAGAAGGTAAAGAAGAGTTCATGGACATGGAGATAAAGTAGGGAAATTTTCAGATCAAAAGCTTCTCTGTTATATGATAGATGAAGGGAAAGAATATTGGCAGTGATAGATCGTTGGTATGAATAAATCTTGAAGAGTTGTAAATGACACATATAAGGTAGCTAGTTTTTTATGTTTCCATCTGCTGTTGACATCAATCCTGGAGTTCTTACTTGGAAATTTATAATAATTGATTATTTCTTACTTGGAAGTTTGCTAAGTTACAAGTATTACTGCATAGACTAAAGATTCTTTATTTGTCCTTATTTTCTAGATGTGAATCTGTTTTACTTTTTTCATTTACAGCGTCTTTATTTTTATTTTTGCTTAGTTGAAAATAATGAATGCCAGATGTGGCCGAAATCAAGATGAGGGAAAAAGATGATTGGACAGGACAACTCTCAGTTATAGGTGATGATAAATAAGTCATGGTTTTACTCATTGGCAAGCAAGAAAGGTTTTTGCACCAAATACAATAAAAGAATGCATGACATGTTGCTCATTCCTACAACAAAATAAGATAGAGGCTTATTAATCACATTTTCTTTGATTTCATCTTAATGTTACATACGTTTTCTTTGAAAAGAGTGTGATACCACCACCTATTAAGTCAGACGAGCGGTCCACTGAGCTCTGTAAAAAATGTTTTTTAGCGGAACAATGCAAATATTTTTGTTGTAGAAGGTTGACTTCTAGCAAAATAGCTCTTGCCGGAACGAAAGTCTTTTTTTTTTCTTCATAGATTTTATGTAAGGGTATCAGAAAAAATCTTTCTACCTTCGTAAGATAGTAGTAAAGTCTACGTACACTCTACTCCTCCCAGACCCCACTTTATGAGATTATACTGAAGTTATTATTATTCGTTGTTAATCTCGAGAAAAAGCGATTCAGTCCTAAACTATATCAAGATAACATTATTTACCTACTCACATAATTGCCGAGTTAGCCATGGTCCCAAAACCAAGTTCTTACCAATTAAAGTAAGATATTCTTGATTTTCTTCTTAGTGGCACGACGTTAAGGAAAGGAAATATAATCTATTCCCTATGTAAGAACTACTACTTGAGTAGCCTTTTATAGCTAACCAAATAATGTCAAAAGAAGACCCAAATTTATTGACCAATATTACTAGCTACCAGCCAACACAACCAAACTTTGAATAATTGAATCTTCTTACCGTGTGTTTGTGACTCTCAAGTTTCCTTGTCATTGTTTCTATCTTGACATATATGGTCCAATTTCAAACCAAACGGTCCACTTGTTGACTCAACAAACTCTACAACAACTCTCCTTAATTTCCCCCCTCCCCCAAACAAAACCCAACAACGTATGGAGGGTCCAAAAATTCTAAAAATATACCAATTGTTTCTGTTGTGGTATAAAGTGGGACCTCTTTGAGATAGACAAAAATGTGGAGAGTTTGGCATATTCTATTTTTGATTGCTTCAATGGCTATCAATGGACCCTTGGACTCAAATGTCACAACGCAAATTGTTCACTTTAGAAGGATTGTGCATGAACCTGAGACACTTGTCGTTTTTATTGAAAGCTTTGCTCTTTAGCTGAAGCTTTGCCTGCTCCACAAGTTTTCTGCACCTCCCTTCCCATAGCTTTTAAAGAGAAATAATGTAGCAATGAATTATTATATATACATTGCTCAAACTTTTTTTTTCTTCCTCCATATTTCATTGACTTGTTTCTAAAGTATGCATTATATCATTAAAAATTTAAGTTATTAGCACAAAAAAAGAGACGCTTTATTTTAGGTCTATACATGTTCAATCGAGTACATAGAAATATATTTGCTTATGAGTTATGGTAGGACTAGGTGCCAAGATCTCTTGTTAAAGTATAAGATTTTTTTGGCTTTTTATAATAATAGTGTTGGACCAATCGTAATTTTCTTTCTCTTTGCTAGGGATCAAATATGATCCTATGATCTTCATTTCTACTTCAGCAACTATTATGTCAATTATTGGGTGCCCGTTAAAAGAGACAATATTAATTACTAAAGGTTAAAGGGTACATAGCCAAGAATCTAGGGATGTAAAAATTGAAGTTAGTACAAATAAAATTAAGTCGAATATAAAAAGTGGAAGCACATGTGCTGAGTTATTAAAGTTTCATTAGATTATACATGTCAGAGTGGAAGATTTAGGGAGAAGCTGACAGCTAAACATAATTTGTTAAGGTTAATGAACATATAATCAAGAATCTTAGGATTGTAATCTTTTGATTAGCATGCGAAGGACCTTAATCATGACGCTTTTATTAATCTATACCGTTAAAATATGTGAGCAGGTGAAGAAGAGTATAAAAATGAGATTAACAGACTCGGACATATTAGACGCAAAGTTTTCGACATGGCCACGTGCACAACACATCCCTGTTAATAAAATTAATTGCAATTTGATATCAAATTCACGACATCCCCACGTGCCCTGTAAACACTAGTAGTAATTTAATTGCAATCCGTCAAATTGTCTAATGTTGATGTTAGTATTTAGGATTTAGCCTATCTATATTTATATCGATGGCGTAAAGAATTTTTATATCAGTACATTATAACCAATTAAAGATGACCATTTATCTTATTTTTTAGGTAACTAGTTCACACGTACTATAAAAGGTTACTTGTAATTTCTCTTATTTGACCTGATAGTGTAGAAGGTTACTTTTACACTATTAGTATATAAAAAATTAAACTATAGTATTATAATACTTTGGAAGTTGTTAACGTTGAAGAGAATCAGGGAATCTAGAGAAATAAAGAACTATGTGTGGTCGTAACACATTGCGTAAACAAGAAAATTGAACTCTTTTGATATGTGTGGATATGATGTCATTATTTTCAAAATTGTAGCCACTATGATAAAACTAATCGAATTTACACAGTAATGCAATATGCAAGTGAATTTGTGATGAATCTAGAGAGGAAATGAGATGAAGAAGAAAACACTGTTGTATTGATCTAAGAAGAAGAAGAAGAAATACACGTGTGGGCTCTTATATAAACACCCACTTCTAACCGCCTATAACAACCTTTCCACATTAGGACAAAGCTTTCTAAAGTTGTACACTTAGGCCCCTTAGCTGATCCTATATACAATTGATATGTATCTCAATACTCCCCTTCAAGCTGGTGGGTGAAACACATCAAGCACACCAAGCTTGGACAATAGGAAGTGATCTTGTGCTGATCCTAAACCCTTGGTCATAAGGTCAGCCTGCTGTAAACTAGTAGAGATATATCGTGGTGCTAATTGTCCAGCTTTGATTTTTTTCTCGAACAAAATGACAATATATTTCTATGTGTATGGTCCTCTCATGAAAGATGGGATTGGCAGCTATTTACAAGGCTGCCTTACTGTCACAATGCAGGGGAACTGGTTGATGAACATGAACCTGAAGTTCCTTTAACAGTCCCAGAAACCAAGTAATTTATGTTGCTGCTAGACTTCTGTATTCAGCCTCTGCAGAACTTCGACTCACAATCTGCTGCTTCTTGGACTTCCAGGAAAGTAGTGAATTCTCCAATTTGATGATGTATCCTGTGATTGATCTTATGGTATTTGGGCAGGAGGCCTAGTTAGAATCACAATAAGCTGATATGTTTTCGATAGGACCAGCACTTAACAAAATTCCAAGCCAGGAGCTGATTTCACATATCTGACTACACGTAATGCTGCATTCCAATGGGATTGTTTGGGGTGTTGCATGAATTGGCTAAGCACTTGAACTGCAAAGCTGAGGTCTGGTCTAGTGATGGTTAAGTAGAGTAGCTTCCCAATAAGTCTTTGATAGCTTCCAATGTCCGCCAGTTCCCCTTCCCCTTTGACACCTACATGCTTGTCATAGTCAATTGTAGTCAATTTCTGATTAAGTTCAATGGGAGTAGAGATTGGTTTGGCTGCTGCAAGGCCAGCTTCTGAGATCAATTGCAAAGCATACTTTCTTTGTGTGAGCAGTATCCCTTCCTTTGATCTCAGAACTTCTATTCCAAGGAAATAACGAAGTTCTCCTAAGTCCTTCACCTTGAAAGAGCTGTGTAAAGTCTGTTTAGCCTCCCCTATCAACTCTGCATTGCTTCCAGTTATAAGCAAATCATCCATATATACTAGGATTATAACAATGTCAGAAACTGTCTTCTTGGTGAATAGAGAGTGATCATGAGCACTTTAAGAGTATCCAGCTTCCAATAAAGTATCAGTAAGTTTAATGTTCCATTGCCTTGAGGCCTGTTTGAGGCCATATAGAGATTTCAGCAGCTTGCACACCTTGTTCTCCCCTTGTTTCTGGAAAACCTGTGGCAAATCCATATAGACTTCCTCATATAGGTCTCCTTATAAAAAGGCATTGTTCACATCTATTTGGAACAAGTTCCAACCTCTGGATGCTGCAATGCTGATCACTATCCTCACAGTTATCATCTTTCCTATAGGGGAGAAAGTTTCATGATAATCCAAACCTTCTTGTTGAGTATATCCCTTAGCCACCAATCTAGATTTGTATCTCTCTATTTCCCCAGTTGCCTTGTGTTTTATTTTAAACACCCATTTAGATCCTATAGCACGTTTACCTATTGGCAAGTCAACTATCTCCCAAGTAGCATTGTCCTCAAGAGCATTAATTTCCTAGGACATTGCTTTTATCCAGTTCTTGTTCTTGCATGCCTGGCTGAAGGATTTAGGCTAATCTTCAGCTGCAAACACTCCTAAATAAGCCTGGTAGGTGTTAGACAAATGAGTGTAGGATATAGAGTTTGAGATACAATGTGGATTCGACTGTGGCTTGCATGTGGTAATGTAGTCCTTTAGCCAGATAGATGGTCTAGAAGCTCTGTTGGATTTTCTAGTATGCAACTCAGTATCAGATGATTGGCTTGTGTCTGCTGGATTCTCAACATCTTCAATCTCTGCAGCTGGATCCTCAACATCATCAATCCCTGTTGCTAGACTCATGGCTGGTTCAGAATCAATCTATTGTCTGTTCACTAATGATTGTCTGTTCAGGATCAGTTGCTGTTGGATCTATTGTAGTCACTCCCTCAGTAGAAAGTTGTCCTTCAATAGTTGAATGAAGAGTAGGTTGGGAAGACATGGTATCAGTTGGAGCAACTGATGGTGTAGTATTTGGAAAGAGGTCTTCTTCTTCAATTTGCATATTTTCCTTGAAAGGAAATACATGCTCTCTGAATGTAACATTTCTGCTGACAAATATTCTTTTACTGTCTAGATCATACAATCTGTAACCCTTTTGTGTTTCTGAATAGCCAATAAGAATAGACTTCCTTGCTCTTGGTGCAAATTTATCTCCTCCAGGTAAATTGCTTGCAAAACAAAGACATCCAAATACTCTTAGATGATCTATCCTTGCTGGTTTCCCATGTAATACTTCATATGGACATTTCCCTTGTAATATTCTTATGGGCAGCTTGTTTATCAGATAAATAACTGTTCTTGCACAATCTCCCCAAAACCTTATTGGTACTGAGCTTTGAAACTTCAGTGCCCTTGCTATCTCCAATATATGCCTATGCTTTCTCTCAACTGTGCCATTCTGTTGAGGGGTATATAGGCAGCTACTCTGATGTACTATTCCCAATGTGGCTAACAATTCATTGTAGTGTGAATTAAAAAACTCAGTGTCGTTATCTGAACTCAACACCTTTACAATCATACCAAATTGATTTTGAATCATTGCAACAAAGTTTTTTTATTACAACTAGTACTTCAACCTTTGACTGAATCAAACATACCCAAGTGTACCTACTATAGTCATCAACAATAATAACAAAGAAATATTTTCTATCATATATAGGTACTCTGCGTGGTCCCCAAACATCTAAGTGAACAAGTTGAAAATTTCAGTAGAACTAGTACTACTAACAGGAAATTTTAGCCTACATTGTTTATCTATTGGACATACTTGACAGTCCTCTTGTGCCTTCACATCCACTTTATTCTGTAACTCTGGAATATGTTGCATTGCCTTTATTGAAGCATGTCCCAGCCTTAAATGCCAAAGTTCAGTTTCCTTTTCCTTTCTCAGAGATACTCCTGCAGCTACCACTGTAATGTTTTCCTTAAGAAGATACAAATCATTATTCTCTCTACCAATCCCCATCACCCTGCCACTGTAGAGATCCTATAATATACAGCATCAGGGAAGAATGTGGCTGAGCAACATAAATCCTTTGTTAGTTTAGACACTGATAATAGGTTAAATTTAAAGTCTGGCATATATAGGACATTTTTTACTGTCTTATTGCCTAATATGGAGGCCTCTCCTGTGTGAGTTATTTGAGACTTCTTTCCAGTAGGAAGTTGCACTTCATGTTTCCTTTGGTCATCTTCTTTTCTAACATTGTTAAGGATATCCTTACAGTGTGTAATATGATGTGTTGCCCCTGTATCTATTACCTAATCGCACATACCTGCATCAGATAATAGAGAGACTATACCTGCAAAATTATCAGAACTTTCTGCAGTTGTTGGCTTTGACAGCAATCTCACCAATTGTCGATATTGTTCTTCTGTGAAGAACTACCCTGCTCCTTGTATCTGCACATTCATTTGTTTCCCTTCCTCACTGTTTGCATTCATATTCACATTGTTAGTATACACCTTTCCACCTGTAGGTTGATTCTTCCTTTTACTCTTAAAATCAGCTGGATATCCAATTATTTTGAAGCAATTCTCCTTAAGATGTCTTTTATACCCACAATATTCACAAACCATTCTAGGTTTCCTTACTTTAAAGTCTTGTCCTCTCCCTGCTAGCATAGTGAGTGGTTCTCTATGAGTATCAATGACACCTAAAGACCTCTGACTTTCCTCTTGAGTCATATAGGCTTCATTAACAGTCACAACATGCCTCTTCGCCAACACATTACTCCTTATATTGCTATAACTTTCATTTAGTCCCATAAGGAACTGCAGCAAACGTTGAGATCTTAGGTGTTCTACTGAAGGTCGAGCTTCTTCACAGTCACATGAAAACAGTGGTACTAACACATCCAATTCATCCCACAAGTCCTTTATTTTTTAAAAATAGCTAGTGACAGAGTCAGTACCTTGTCTTAAGGTTGCGATGGCTGTCCAGAGGTGATAGATCCTTGTCAAATCTGATTGATCAAATCTCTCCTAGAAATCATTCCACACTTTTCTGGCATTTGAGGCATAAACAATGCTTAGCATCAATTCGCTTGACACGGTGCTCCCAATCCAAGACAACACGATTGCATTACATTTTTCCTATTATTCGGCCAATTCTCCTTTGTATATTCTTTTTACACAAGTCTCGTCCACAAACCCTAGCTTGCTTTTTCCCCGGAGTGCCAATGAAATTGCTCTACTCCACAGGGCATAGTTATCTGGTCCTGTGAGTTTGAGCGGTATTAAGACAAGTCCTGGAGCATCTGACGGTTGTAAAAACAACGGATGATTGCGATCTAAAGATGCAACTTCATTTCCGCCATTGCTGTCTGAAAATCAGCTTCTCGGAGCTACGATCTACTGTATTTTGCTTGAATCTCGACGGAATTACGATCGCCGCTCTGATACCATGATAAAACTAATCGAATCTACACAGTAATGCAACATGCAAATGAATTTGTGATGAATCTGGAGAGGAAATGAGATGAAGAAGAAAACACTGTTGTATTGATCTAAGAAGAAGAAGAAGAAATACACGTGTGAGCTCTTATATAAACACCCACTTCTAACCGCCTATAACAGCCTTTCCACATTAGGACAAAACTTTCTAAAGTTGTACACTTAGGCCCCTTAGCTTATCCTATATGCAATTGATATGTATCTCAATACACTATAACCATACGATAAAGTGATCTATTTTTTTCTCGTCTATTGCTTTTCTTAGGTACGGTCTAGCTAGGCCCTTTAAACTGAAAATATCTTTGGATTCTATTTCACTTGATCAGATATTTGATTTGTGTGTTTCAGTTTCACAACCATAAAGACAATGATTCCTGAAAATTTTGCTCTGGTTCGTTGAATCATAGCCACTGAAATCCACATTGACTTGGCCTAATCATTTAACAGTACCGAACTTACCTCAATTTTTTACTTTCTTTTTTCCTTTTCGTTGCTTTTAACTACGGACTCAACTTCAAAACTAGATGATAAGATGTAGACAGCCTAAAGTTATATAAGTAGACAATAACTTATTTTTCAGTATTTTAGAAACTCTAACTTCCTTAGTTTACACGTACGTCTATATATAACTGATAGTTTAATTTGGAGCATAAATAATATAACATGGGCCCAGTGTTGGATTAACTATTGAATATTAAGTAATTCGATAAGTGCTTGGCTATGCAAATATTTAATTTGTATTTTGTTTGTATAAATATGCCAATGTTTATGTTTGTGATATCCAAGTAATTTAAAAGAGAATAGATGGTTAAGAGGTAGAAGAACAAACGAATTTCTATCTCAATGTGGAACGTCCAGAGAGGGAAAAGAGCTGTCTAATTTTTGGACCAAGGAAGGATAAGACGAAAAGATGTTAGACACTTGTTCCCTCTATTGATCATCAGAACTCAGAAGTAAACAAGATTTTGTCACATATTAAGAGTAGATGATGACACAGAGATATTCCTTTCTCTAGTATAGAGTGTTAAATGTAATAAAGAAGGGCGTATTGTTGTTCAAGCTTAAGTATGCCTATATACCAAATCTGAATACACTTTAGTCTAAGTTAAAAAAATTGCCAACTTGCTCTCTTTGGCCACCAGAAATGAATAGAAGATGCTTCTCATTCACTAAAAGCAGCACTCGAATTTTTGAGCTGTAATCTGAAGTGACTGTTGATGGACATATATGGTTCTGGAACATATCCCCAAATTGACCTTTTTCTTTGCTCTTTTGGTTCTTAACCACTCTATTTCTTCCAATTTCTGACAAATTTCGAGTACATACTTTGAGGTCTCCATCTTTTTTTGTTGGGAATAAGTTCCCCTATCACTTCTTTCTTCCTTTCAAAACAACACCTGCAAAGCATTAACATTTCGCAATTCTGGTCTTAGAAATACGAGATTTAGGGCGAGTTCTATTAGTTCGTCTACTTTTAATTGAAATTGTGTGTATATGTGAAAAATTAAAGTTTAGACATAAAATTAAAGATGCACTTACCTTGCTCAGCTTGTATACTTCCCAAAATATCACTGAAGATATTTCCTTAGAAATTCCATGTACTGTTGGGGGTCGTTTGGTTACAATACGGCTTATGCTGGGATAAGTTATGTTATGATTAATTATGCTAGGATTATTTTTTATCCACTGTTTGGTATGTTATATTAAAAATGACAATTACATCATTTCTAAGAAGAAGGTATAAGTTATCCCGACACTAATTACTCCAACCATACAAGGTATACATTATCCTAGTACTAATTTTAATCTCGGGATAACTTGTACCAGATTTGCTAACCAAACAAAGTATTAAGATGGTATTAAATTTTTATATCAAACACTATATCTACTTATACCTCATACCAAATGACCCTTAATGTAGGACTTGAGTTGATAGTTGCAACCCCACCAGGGTCCACCCCATTAAATTCTTCTTTGAAATTTACTTTTAATGCTAAAACACCACTTAACAAACATGTAGTAATTGCAAACTTCACATAGATTGTTTCCCATGATTATGCCCCCAATGCCATGCCATGTCCTCAGGATATGAAGCAAGACGTGGGTTTGGACCATTTGGTATGACAAAAAGTAGCTACCGGGTTTTCCAGTATTTGGTTACTTAAGTTATAGTAAATATTTTTTTCAAAGAATATTTGCCACTAAAATAAGAAAAATGAATTCAGTGACTTGTGCTGGCAAAAGTTATTGTCTTTGATAAAAATCCCAACTCCAACTCCATATCATTATTTAATCAAGTTGCTGTCAAACCTTTATACTTGAAAAGATGGTCAAAACATTATCCTCATACACTATCCTACGCCTAATACAGAATCATACCTAACTGAATATTAGAAAATAATCCAAGAAATGATATCCAAAATGATAAGAAAAACATTTTCTCCAAGCTAAACCAACTCCATTATGTAAACTACATTAAAAGAAAATAAAACAGAAGGCCATATTGCTATTTGTGGGGTGTAGGAACAGGGAACCAGTTCAGCTATCTATATCTAGAAACTGCGAGTTTCAGATAAATCTAAGGCTCAATTTGTGATACAATTACTGTAATATGCCTTAAAAAAATAGGAAAAGTGTCCCTTCAACAATTAAAGGATTCTTTCTAGCTTGGGGACACTATACCTATGAATCTTTATTATCTGAGACACATAGGATTGTAGCAATTGAATCTCAAAAAAAAAAAAAAAAGTTGAATAGAAAGAAAAGAAGAAGCAACTATCCAGAATAAGAGAAAAAGTTCAGGCAAAGTAGCAAGCACATGCAATCAACATGGAAAGTTGAACAAAGCAGCTTCAAAAGATAGTTATTCCACATAAAAAGCAGGCAGCCACTTTTAAAACCTAAAACAAAGAGAAGAAGCTCATGAACAATAACAAGCATTTCAAACTTCATAAACTCGAAACACAGAAGACAACCATAAGCAGAAAGAAAGCACTGAAAACCACCAAAACCAACTCCGTCTCACTAGAGTACTCGAACATCTCTGCACCTTCAACTTACTCAAGAAGCCTTCTCCAAATCTGCATAACGAGGAGAGCTTAGGTATCAGCAATCTCATCCAGAACAGCCAGTAAACATGATTTGAATTTAATCGAATGACAGAGTATTGTTTAGATGGAAGCAATTCTAAGTGCAGAAAGAAAGGCTTGTTTTTTCAATGGATTTTTCCTTTTGGTACCGGTAGAAGACAGCAATTTGAAAGGAATTTACTCACAAATTAAAAAAGGTACCAAAAACTAACAAAATCAAACAGACAGAAAAGAGAACAAACACCTCATACCACTCTATTTTAAGCTTTAAGAAGCCATTTGATAACATTTCCATATTATCTTATCTCAGCTTTCAAGATTGGTTTTGGAACAGTTTAGAGGGGCAGGTGTCCAGTGACTATCAGTACATTAAAGGAAGGGTGGTTAGAAGCAGCCATTTAGAAATTGCAAATACTCAATAATATTTCAATCTTTTATTGCCTATTGAGTCATAAATTTCCATGGAATTCTCCTCCCACTGATTGATCAGAATCCAGGTTTAAATTGTACATACACATACAGTTAATAAGCTTAAAACTATTTATGCATGAAAATTATTAAATAGCACTTCCAAAAAACATTCCCCTTTTAAAGTTGGCCCCCTTGGCACACTACAACAAAGATCCGACACTACCCAAATTCTTGCTTCATTGACCTTGCTGCTTAAAATTTATACACCAATTGTTCCATCTTTAATTCAAAGAAAATAATAATATCGTCCAATCAATCTGCATGGTGAAAATGCAGAATGCCACTTAGTGGTGTGCTGAAAAGTCATGGCGTGTCAAACCAACTATAGCTCTCACTTGTCAGAAAAGGGAAAGATGCAAGAAGTACAAATTAGGGAGCTGGAAAACTAACATAATTCAGTGAGATCACAAGATGCAAGGTTGGTACCAGACGGGGGTCAAAAATCTAGTTTTCAACTGGAGAACATTCGACGCTGATGTTAGATGTCAGTGCTGAAGAAGCAATGTGTTCAAGTTGAATGTTCCCAACTTCCTTCACCCTGCACTACTAAGTACCATGCCCTGAAATCTGAATGATAGGGCCAGCATTTTCTCTTTCCACTTGTATCAATCGCCACCCACCTCCTCTGAACATCACCCTCCCTCTCTCCTCGTTGCCACCATTTTTACCAGCAACCATCCACATGCCTAATTCAAAACGCCGCCTCCCTACCTCCGTCTCCTCAACCTGTATTTGTCAACACCAATTCAGACCTAGATCACCGTAACCCTGCTTTTGAAACACTGTTCATTCCTTGTCTATCTCTATTGTTACCTTTCCTACATACCAGCAGTTGCACCTATCTCCTCCACAGTGAAATCTTTTTATGTTGCTTACCTTTCTTTCTCCCCCTTCTCCCATCTAAAAATAACCTAGGTGAAAAAGCTTCTTTTAATAGGTGACTTAAGAGAACAAACTATCCAATTGATGGTACTTGATGATAAAAGCCCCACAACAACATCTCTAGAAATGTAGCTGACTGTCAAATAGTACTATATCAACAACTTAAACAGGTCAATCTTTTTTTCCACAAAGAACTAAAATAGCACGATTAGACAGTTATTTCTCAACCATACTAGTAGTTGATTCATTGTTGAATTGAATACGCGAAGATACACAACAATTATTGCTCTCTACTAATCGATTATCCAACAGACGGACAGTTCTTTTGCAAAAATTAATAATTGGTGAGTATCAAAGACGTTAGGTGCTGAAACACAACACAGCTGGTTCCAAAATATTTTGTTAATTATGAGATAGAGAGAAAACTGTTAAATTATATAAGGAGAACAACATATTGAAGATAGTGGAAACTAGATTATAATTATTAGTCCAAGAAAATTATTTGCAAATATCTCAGATTAGGAAAGTTAGGGTAGAAAAGATCCAAATACATTACTAATAGGAAAAAGAGATCAGTCTTTTATGACACCAAATACTCCATGAAAACATGAGGGAAAGGTTGACTTCTCAATGGCTCTTTCAAATAAAGGAATTTTAAGCAATTATTCTGAAAAAAATGTGAATAAGATTGCAGAGTAATGGACCTTTAGTGGTGAAAAGGGACTTCATACTCACAAGACTAGCTTCCATAGTCATCACGAAAACAAGACATACTCAATTTTCAGCTACATTTTGTCGGTAACCACAGTGTAAGAATAAGGCAGTCTACAAATGACATGTACAAATTCTGAGAGAAAACTTGCATATTAGAACAACTGGACATGCACTTTAAAGCAAGAATTACTTGCTTAATACATGATGCAACTTCCATAAAGTAGCAGTAGAAGAGTTCCATTACTACTAGGAGGAGTGAATGCTTAAAGCAAAGCTTAGCTTTAAAATCCATGCTTATTAGGAAAAACCACATATTGACTTCTTTATTAACCCATATCTTCTAAAAAAATTCAGAATTACGTTTAAGCGGGAAGGCCGAACCTGAAGAATAAAACAATCCCCTCAAACAAACCAACTATCGAGATAGTTCACAATCAGCTTTGATTTTGAAAAATAAAAGCCATGTCATCAGAGAACTCAAGTGAGAAGCAACAGAATAAAACAGACAGACAAGAGAAAACTAAATTGTCAAGTGAGAACTTGCTTTGCAACTTTCAGTTGATACTCTTGATAAGTTCGAGTGTCAGTAATGGTTTTGTTCTCGGGAAGAAGAGGGTTTAGCAGTAACCAAAAACATGGTCACGTGGAATAAATCAAATTCGTCACCGGAAAAGGGAAGAGGGTTCAAGAACATACCTACAAGGTAGCACAACTTTAGGGAACATTACAAGGTAAGCAGATAAACTAGCTAAATGTGGAAGCAATATGCAACTGACTAATAGTATTGGCATAGTTCATTCCTCGTTTTTGCCTTAAAGGTACTACAGGCAGACAAATCAGAAACCACTTATGCTAGAAGCAAAACCATATGAATGATGCTAAAATATGTAATGTTTATCTTTATTATATAAACATTATCTTTTGCAGCCAAAAAGAATAGCACAAGGTGGAGGCTGGAACTAACATTCCCTTTCTTTTCTTTCACAATATGCCATATTATTCGTGGCTATGTATTTTCTGAATTTTCTTGTACCAAAGATGCATTTGCATATGTGAACAGCATAAAAAATGCCCAAACTAAAATGCAGATGTTCTAGCATTGAAAAGGCATAAGCATGATATTCCAAGGAAAGATAGGATAGCTTAGGTTGTTGAATGTGCAGAACTAATAGAGTTCAAGGGAGGGAGGAGGAAAAAGAGACGTTTTTTTTTTTTTTACAAAATTTAAATTATCTCTACTAGATTAACCATGACATTATTTATTCTCCTACATTTTACCCCAGCAATCCAAATGCAGTTAATGGTGCATCATCTACTGGTCAGAAGCACATGCTTACATATGTATCCCAGCTCAGAATATGACACGAGAACACGGCTAAAAAGGGGAACATAAGACAGAAAACCAAAATAAATTATCAAAGTGAAATAGTCAAACCCTGCTCGCAGACTACAACCCCATAAAATTCTCCTGTAATAAATCATCCAATGGTAAAGAAACAAAATAAAATTTGATAAGGCATTACTTACAACTAGCTTAGCTGATTGCAACATAAAACCACATCAGCTCATTTCCTAGCTGATAATCAAACTCCTTGATGGAGTAATTACAACAGACCACTTTCACATACCTAAAGGTACACAAAAAGATTCAAAGACAAAGGTGCAAATGCATAAACCATCATACAAAGTTACGACCTTTGAGGTAGTAATCAACATCCAATCATTCAAACAAAACTTATATCACTACACAAAAAACATACAGAATGCCTACTTGCAAAGATATTACTGATCAATAAGATATACCTGCAGCTTTATCCTCGGCATCATGGTATATTGGTTCATCCTCGGGCACAGGGTGAAGAACCCCATCTGTCTCTTTTATAACTGAACCTTCATTTGCATCAGCAGCAGCAACCCCATCTTTATCATCAGGATATCTAACAACAACAACAGGGCAAACACAATGATGCACACAATAATCGCTCACACTACCGAGCCTCCCTCCTTTTATGCTACGCCTCGAAGCACCAAACCCTCTACTCCCCATTATCACTGCACTCAAACCCAACCTCTCTACTTCAAGACACAGCCTTTCTTTCATATCATGATCCTTCACTATATGAATCTTGAACGGTATATTCCCTTCAACGAGTGGCTGTGCTAAATCATTAGCTTTTGTAGTTGTGAAGTTATCAAAATCATCTTCTAATTTCTGCTGTGATTCTTCATTTGTAGTGTCGACGGAGACATCTATAGCACCCCAATCAGCGCCGTAGAGGACGGAAGTAGGACGGACGTGGAGGAGAATGACGGCGTCACCTGGTCGGAGGTAATTTTGGACGGCCCATTTGACGGCGTAAGCGCTTTCGTCGCTAAGATCGACGGCGATAGCGATCTTCCGATTGGCGCGTGAAGTGGGTATTCCGGAAGGGAAACGTGGGGATGCAGGTTGGTGCATGATCGCCGTCGGTGGTCGGTCGGATTCTGCCGGTGGCTTTTTTGGTGATGCCATAAATGGAGAACTGGAAATGGGTATTGGAGAATTTGGAAAGTTATTGAGTTTTTTGTGATCTCCGATGTGTGTGTGTGTGTTTCTTCTTGGGACGGAAGAGAATGATAATAGAAGATGTTTGGGAGAAGAAAGGTTACAGGAATTAGCTGGATCGAGTGTATTAGATGTTCTTTGCACCTCTTTTCTAGAGTATTTTCTAATTAATGTGAAATGGCCAATATTTTGACTTTTGGCTAATCCTATCCAGTACAATACAGTACACTTTGATTATACCGTATTTAATTTCAGATTTTTTTTAATAAAATTGGATCTAATACTACTAGTACTAGTATTTTACCACCTTTCTTTTCCTTATCTCATTTTTTTGCACCTCTGGCTTTTTTGTTTTTTTTCTTCTTTACTTCTCCCCCTCCCCTCTCCCTCGTTGCGCCATTATTTGTCGAGAATTAAGCTAGCTAATGTTGTAATTAGTGGCAAGTCCTAAGTTTAGTACTATTTTTAATTCAGTCCATTTTAATTTTTGTAGTTATATTAGAGACACGTGGCTAGTATGTTGTTAGAATAGAGAATCCTAGGTTGGCTTCGTTACATGCTCACAGTGTACTCATTTTCAGAATCATCAGAAATATTATCTAATTTTTCTCTATCTTCTTCTTCCTCTATTCTCTTCTCTCAAATTATGTTTCTTCATGACTGAGCTCTTTCATAGCTCAGCTCGTGACAATAGTATCAGAGCAGCACGATTCTGCAGAAAGCTCGGTAATAGCGGAAACTCAGAAATTCAAAGGACTTGAAGATGGTACGAAAAAGCTCGAAACTCAGCTTCAAGCTATGGCAACTGATAACGCCCAACGATTTGAGAGGCTCGAATCCAACCAGAATCATTTCTCCTTGGAGCTGCGCGAGATCCAAGAGACTAATAGGAAGCTCGAACTAATCATATCTCAACTTGACGCAGTGAAGATGGCAGGAGTTTCTGCTCAACCTCCATCTCCAAGATTTACGATGTCGAAAGCTCCAGGACCAATAGTTATATGTGAATCTGGACATGCATCAAACTCTCGTGCTCAAGTAACTCCATTTTCGGCTCCTACGAGTTACCCTATAGGAAGGGGCTTCACTTTTTCTCCTGTTTTGCCTAATCGGAGCTCACTGACCACAATCTTCACATCCTTGTCTTTTCCAGCCTCCCCCTGTTACTCCTACCATTACAAGTACTATTCTATTGCCCACTACTATTTTAACCACCTGGAATCCTCATTTACTTCCCTTATATGCAATTGCTACAGCTACTCCCACTCCAGAATCATCTGCAAAACTTTTTAAAGCAAAAATCAATTTTTCGGAGTTCACAGGATTCAATCCCAGAGGTTTGATAAGGAAGTGTGAGCAGTTTTTTGATATCTATCAAATTCTGGAATAGAGTAAAATGAGTTATGTATCAATACACATGAAGGATAAAGCAAATATATGGTTTGATAGTTATATCTTGGAGAAAAAGGGTACCAACTGGCCTCTGTTTTGTGCTGAGGTGTGTAGCAGATTTGGAAATGTCAGACCCATTGAAATTGTTGATGAGTTCAATAATAAAAAACAAACTGGATGAGTGGATAGCTATCAAGAAAGGTCTGATGAACTCAAATCCTACATGTTACTGGTAAACCCTCTTCTGAATATAACTCATTTTATTGTTAGTTACATTAGTGGATTAAAACATGAGTTGAAGCCCTTAGTAAGTTTAGCCAATCATGCATCTCTAATGGATGCATACGAAATAGCTAAATCCTATGAAGCATCTTTCAGAGCCTTGACCAGAAACACTACTCCTAGAATTTCCCATTACCCAAATCACCCTCTAACCAATTCTAGAGCCATTGTGTCTTACCAGGGAACCTATAACCAACCTCTAAACCTCCAACAATAAGGTCCTTGTTCCCAGACCAATAGTTTTCTTCAAACCAAACAGTCTTTTTGATGCCACTAGAGATAAAAGTTTTTGTTATAGATGTCATGAGAAGTATTTTCCTGGCCACCAACGTAAGCTCAAAATACTTAATACCATCACTTGGGAAGGTGAGATTCCAGAGGCCCAGATGCAAGTTATGGAACAAGTGTAGGCTCTGCAAGAAGAGGGTAAAGCTAGTGAAAACAAGAATGATGCAGGAGAGGAAGTTCAGGAGGAAGTGTAAGCTAAAATATCTCTTTGAATGGCGTTGGGGATGCCCAGTTCTCCCTCTATAATAAAAATTTTAGGTTATGCAAAGAAAATACCCTTATCTATTTTGATTGACTCCGGGTCTACTCACAGTTTTGTAGATCCCAAGTTGTTAAGAGTCTCAAATTAGAGGTGATTCCCTGTGCCATGAAACTAAATATAGCAAATGCGCAAGTAATGAATTGTGATAAAGTTTGTTCTCGATTCTGGTGGCAAATGCGAGATGAATTTTTTTTGTTTTGATATGGGAGTACTGAGGGTAGGAGGTTGTGACTTGGTTCTTGGGATGAACTGGCTGGATATGTTTTCACCCCTTGTCCTAAATACCAGCCCCCTAGTTTGTTCTTCTATTTGGAAGATAGATTAGTCACCTTGATGGGACACCAGGAAAGTTCTTCTCTTGTTCATAATGAGGGAGATAAATAAGGAAAACTTATTAGTAAAAACTTCTGTGAAAATGTGGCTGTAATCTGTATCTTGAAGTCCAATCATGAAATGGAAACTAAGATTGAGTTGCCTAAGGAGGTGGAATCATTATTGCAGAAGTACCAGGGTGTGTTTGATGTACCTAAGGAGCTACCTCCACTAAGAACTCATGATCTTTCAATGCCATTAGTCCCAGGAGCACAACCCTTCAATCTGAGGCCATATATATACTCATTTGATCAAAAGAATACCATTAAAAACACCGTTGAAGAGATGCTGAAATCCTAAATTGTTGTTCCTAGTCATTCATGCTTTGCTTCTCCTGCCTTACTAGTAAAGAAGAAAGACAATACCTAGAGGCTATGTGTGGATTACAGGAGACTCAATTCATTGATAGTTAATAACAAATACCGTATTCTAATGGTAGAAGATCTATTGGATGAGCTAAATAAGTCCAAAATATTTTCTAAGGTGGATTTGAGATCAGGATACCACCAAGTTCGGATGAAGACAGAAAATTAGCACAAAACTGCTTTCCGAACTTACCATGGCTTATATTAGTTCATGGTGATGTCTTTTGGGCTTACTAATGCACCTGCGAATTTTCAGTCACTGATGCACCAAGTTTTTGGTCCTTATCTCAGAAAGTTTTATACTTGTATTCTTTGATGCCATACTTATTTACAGTGTGTCTTTGAAGGATCATTTGAATCATTTGCAAATTATTCTACAATTATTGAGGGAGAATCAATTATTTGCTAAGAGATCTAAATGTGACTTTACTCAGAATAAGATGGAGTACTTGGGGCATGTTATATCTGGAGAAAGGGTGGGGACAGACCCTAGCAAGGCGACTGCAGTATTGGACTGGCCTCAGCCAAAAACCATCAAGGATCTGAGAGGATTTCTAGGTCTCACCGACTATTACAGGAAGTTTGTTAAGGGTTATGCTCAGCTTAGTAAACCTTTGATATTTCTGTTAAAAATGGTTCTTTTGAATAGGGTGAAGAAGAAAATAAGGCATTTCAACAGTTGAAAAGGGCATTGACTTCTACTCCTTTGTTGGCATTGCCAAATTTTAATAAAACTTTTATTGTGGAAATGCATGTGGTACATGTATTGGTGCTGTGTTGTTACAAGATAAGCAACCTATACCTTATTTGAGCCTAGTGTTGAGCCTGAAACACCAAGGTTTATCAACGTATAAAAAAAAGTTGATGGCTTTATTGATGGCAATTGATAAATGGAGACATTATCTACACCCTAATCACTTCATCAGTAAAACTGATCATTTTAGTCTTAAGTTCCTCAAGGACTAGAGGATCTCTACTACTCTGCAACATAAAGGCTTGACTAAAATGATGGGCCTCAATTACGATATACAATATAACAAGGGTATTGACAATATTATAGCTGATGCACACTCTAGAATTCATGAGACCCGTGTTGATTGTAATATCCTTTCTAAAGTACAACCTATGAGGAGATAATTAGCAACTATGAAGGAGATCCATAAGTAACTCATAATTTTACTCAAATCCTTTTTGACCCCGTAGTTGTAGAGAATGTGGCCTTGCAAAATGAGATGTTGAAATACAAAGGTAAGGTTTGGGTTGGAAGTGGTACTCAGTTGACTATTACAACAAATTTACTCCACAAGTTTGGGAGGTCACTCTGGAGTCACTGTGAGCACGTGATTTTTGCCTCATACGAATTACTCCAAAATAATTCCCAAAATTAGATCTTGACTTTAATTATGTGTTATTTTAGGAATTATTGTGTGATTTTCCTGATTGTTTGCATGTATTTGTGTGCATGTTTGATTTTATTAATGCATCAAAAATACAAAAAAATATAGCATTTGAATTTAAGATTTGATTTTTACATTTTTTAGAATTAATTAATAATGAGGTGTTTTACAAAAATGAAAATTCACAAAAAAAATAACATATTTTTGTATTTTGGTCAAATTGTGTGATTTTCTTTTAATTTAAGTGTTTAATTATTTGTGATAGGTGTTATTTAAAGTTAATTAATATTTTAAGCTAATTTAGGTCTTTTATAATTTAATTAGGATTTTGATTCCAAATTTTCGAAAGAAAAATGAAGAAAAGAAAAGGAAAAGAATTAAATAAAAGAGAATAAGAAATCCATTTGGGGCCACATTTAATTAAAAATTCCAGGCCCAAGGCGTTTTACCCCAGTCCAGCCCAAAACCTAGCCAAACCCAGCCAAAAACCAGCTTAGACCAGTCCCAACCCGGTCCGCCCCCTTTACAATTCAAACGACGTCGTTGTACCACCCATTCATCTGAGCCGTTGATTTGATTTCATCCAACGACTAAGATTTTACCCCTTACCCGCCTTACCTGAATCTGACCCGTTTCATCTGAGACCGATCCGGTCTCTAAACGACGTCGTTCCTATTAAGTGATTGATCCAAGCCATTGATCTCATTTGATCAAACAGTTTGGATATAATTCCACCCCAGTATATATATATCCAAACAAACCCCGCCTCCTCAGAACCCCCCCATCTCGTCTATTGTCTCCCTCACCCCAAACCCTAGAGACCAGCCGCCAACATTCCCCACCACCTTCCAGTGGCGGCGCAGGCTCCAATCCACCTGAAAACTATACCCCATGAACATCACAAGCCCTTCATACCAAATCCCTGTTCCAGTTCCCTCGAACATCCCTAGAACTGTTCGAATCTAGATTTAAAGGGACGGACCCTAGCAACCGCCACCATTCACTACAGCCTTCCGGTGGCGGCGCCGGCTCCAATCCTTCCCAAATTAACACCCTGAAGCCCCCTCCCTCTCCTCTTCCTCAATCCACGACTCATTACCCTCAAATTAAACCAGAACATGTCGAATAGTGAATCTAAGTTTTAAACCTAAAACTACAGAGTCAAGATTCGTTGTTACTTTAAGCTAATCTTGACTTTATCTGTGTGTTCTTGATAAGAACACACAGTTAAAGTCAAGATCTGGTTTAAATAATTTAAAGATTCGAAGGTTCTCTTCAGTTACTACTGACCGGTGAGTTCTTCTGTCCTATTTTCTATATTTATAGCTTAATTGGTATTATTCTGATGTTCGTCTTTCCTCATCTCTTTTTCTTTTCTCTAGTCGATTTCAATAGAAAACTCGACCAATCTTCTGGAATAAACTATTTTTCTGTTCGTTGTTTGATTTTTCAGAATGTTGGTGAATTTGTTCTTGGTTTCATAGGTTTGTGTGGTCAGTTTGTTTAGAATCTGGAAATCATATCTCGTCTAATAACTTAGTCGGTTAAATTAAAAATTATCTTTAGTTTGGTTAAATGTGTATAATAATTGACTGATTTATGCAAGTGGTCACTCATTGAGAAACTTCTAATAGTGGTAGGGTAGAAATTGCATTACTGAATTAATTAAAAGCACTGAATTAGTGGACAATTAAGAAATGAAAAGGTGAATTGGTAGTGGAGAAGGCACTAAGCTAATTGTCTATTTAAAAGAGCTGAAAATCAGGATACAAAAGACATTCTAAGAGGGACATTCTAAGAGGGACATTCTAAGAGGGAGAGCTTAAGAAATAGAAGAAGAAAACATTCTAAAAATACTGGGATTGACGAGATTCGGAGAGGAGAGGAGATAGGAAAAAAGGAAAACATTCTGAGAGAGGAGGAGATAGGAAATAGATACAGAAAGAGAGCTTAAGAGATTTATTATGAGAAAGAGATTTAAATTCTAAGAATTCTGAAAATTGAGGGCTAAGACATACACGGATATACACATATAGGAATAAAATTCTACTGTTCCATTGAAGTTTTCACTGATTGAGAATTATTTTTTAAACTTCTAAAACAATTTCAACTCACTTGAGTGAGAAAGGTTTAGAATTGGTCTTTAAATTTGGTTTAAAGTTGTATGAGATATTGCTTGATTGGGCTTGTTGTTGCTGCTGGTGATTGTTGTTGTTATTACTGTTGATCCTACCTCCTTTGACCTTCATTTCCAGGTATGCTTCAACATTTGAAGTAGCATATGAGATGTAAAGGGAAGCTATGTAGTTGATTTAGATAGTGAATAAATGGCCTCTGTTTTTAAATGATTTATTCATGTGTTTTCTTGTCTAAATTGGCTTGATTACCTGAACATTATTGTATTCAGTCATGACTTATGCTGTATATTTTAGGAAGATGCTTGAACTCTGGTTTTGTTATTTTAATTCTAGATTAGATGAACTCCTTCTCAAATACTTGTGTGTTAGGACTGTTATGAATGGGATTTAGTGAGTGTTGTTGTTATTCGAGCTAATAGTTTGAGTCTTGCATCTTTCATTTATGTTTAGTATTGATCACATGAATTGCTCGTTGGAATTGTTGCTGGAAACTCTGTGGTTCAGTATTAAAATTAAGTAATGTTTGGTTGATTGTGAAAATGCATCTGGTTTTATCATCAGTAGGATGGGTTGTTAATGCCAAATTTAGCATGGGTTAAAGAATAGTTTGGGACCTTTGTAGTCAGGCATAAGGCTTTGGGTTCTCAATATGTTAGTGTTGAATAATGGATAAAGTTCCCTGGCTAATACATATAATGTGTTAATACTGATTAATTCAGGTTTTAATTGTAGTTTATCTTGAATTGTTATTCATTTTAGCAAAAATATGTGTTGTCAAAAATTGGCCTTAATTCAATGTTGGTCGTGCCTGCGTTAGTTCGATCCGCGATCCCAGTATAGGCGTGATTTCATTAAGTCCGGGACTCCTCCCATGAGCTTGAGTCTGAAGAGACTTGTAAAAATCAAAATAACATATTCTGGGCCTGCTGAGTCTCGCTGGCCCAATTCCCTTGTTTGTTTGGTTGTTAATAGCAAATTCAGTTCGGGCTTTAACATTGAGTATATGTTGAACTCCTGGGGTTTCTTTTCTTTCGTAATTAATTAAGTTCATTAAATGAATTGGAGGCAAGCCACATTAGACGAATCATAATTTGTGGCCCTCACGGGTTATTTCTTAAACTTTTGGTTAAAATAAATCGAGGTGCGCCGTGTCGAACAAAAATCTCAATTGCATGGACCTCGTTTAATTAATCTTGTTTATCCTTAGAAATTGAGGCATGCCACCAGCGATTTAACCATACCTAGCCCATGTATTCATTTAGACATAAAAATGACAAATGTTCGTAGTTTGCTTTAGGCACGTTTAATATACTATCGTGGTTGTGGACACGTTCGTGTGACATAATTACGATTTCTAAAAACAAAACCGGAGTATGTGTTCGCGCAATTACGGCCAATGTTTTAAATAATAATAAAGCATTGTTAATCATGGACGAAATAATTATATAGTCATAAATAGGTTAAATTTTTCATTCTTGTGAATAGACCATAAACTAACAAATTTTCTTTTATAAGATTATAGTAAGTTTCTTTTACATAAAGAAAAGTTTTCCTCTCTGAGTATACAATTTTTAAACTGTTTATCCATGAAAGTTGAAAATTTCTAAGTGTTAGTGTGGTAGGAATACTTTTTTAAAAAAAAAGGAGAAGAAAGATTATGTGCTTAAGATATATAATCCATAAAGTGCGTTAGGTAGCTTGTTTGAAGTTTTGTTTTAATATAAAAAGACTATAAAGTTTCATTTTTTATGTTGCTCAGTTTTCTATGTTAGCAAAATTTGTTGCTTTGTGTGGTAATATTTTTGTTTTCTGTTAACATAGTTCTTAAGAATGCAAGTATTTAATTTTTTTTTGAAATTTTAATCCTAAAATGCGAGAATGAGGAAGGCTCACTGTTGATCCATGAAAATCTTGCTTTCACCTATTTACATCAAAACCAAATCGATAGTATGCTTTTAGATATGATCTTAATAAATTAGTCATCGTGATTGTGTACATGTTCGCGTGACATAATTACGACTTTTTCAAAATAAATTAAGGTACACGTCCGCGCGACTTTGACTAAGTTTTTTAAATAAATTAAGTGTTGTGAATTGTGTACACGTACACGTGACATGACTCTTGACATGCCAAACCACACGAGTATACGTATGCGTAACTCGATAATTCTTTAAGTACGAGTAAATCACGTAATTAAAAGCGGTAAAATGCATGTAGTTTCTAAACACATACTTAAATAATTTAAGCCAAGTATAAATTGTTAAGCGACCGTGCTAGAACTACGGAATTCGGGAGTGCCTAACACCTTCTCCCGGGTTAACAGAATTCCTTACCCGGATTTCTGGTTCGCAGGATACAATACAAAGTCAATCTTTTCCTCGATTTGGGATTCGAACCGGTGACTTGGGACACTATAAATTATCCCAAGTGGCGACTCTGAATCTTTAAATAAATGAATCCCATTTCGATTGTCCCTTAATTGGAAAAAATCCCTTATACACTCCTTCCCGGGGGTGTAGGTAAAAAAGGAGGTGTGACAGCTCTGGCGACTCTACTGGGGACCTAACCCAGAATCTCTCGTTCAGGGTTCAAGAATTCGAGCTTAGAATAATTGTTATATTTGGCTTTATTTATTATCTGATTTTTACATGTTTGTGACTAATGTGCTAAATGTTGCTTTTTACCGCTTTGATATTATCTGAATTGTATATATAAAATGTGATGAAACCCTTTTTCTTTCTGAGTCTTCTGAATTTATGGTGCACACGTGCGCGTGGCTCACCTTTTTGTTAGAAGTCATACCAAAGAGAACGAAGTTGGGACAAGTAACTAGGCCGGGTAGACTTTTGTGCTCCCGGTACGTTGCCCCCACTTCGGCTCAAGCTGTCCGCTTGGGTAAGCCAGGTCTAGAACAGTATACCCCAGGTTTTACACTTAGAATAACTCAGCTTCATGACGGATCCCTATTAGGAACGTTTGTTTGCATCATGTGCATTTGACTTTGGAGACTCAACACAGGTGTTGGGTCTGTCTAGGAAAGGTGTACCTGAAATGAAAAGACCATCCTGATGCATCCTACTTACTACTTGTGCATTCATTTGTTTCGGATTTGCATGTTGACTAGCTTATAGGGAAAAGTTAGAAAAGGAAAATCAATGTGAGAGACGAGAAAGAAAATTGGTTGTTTTCGAAAAAAATAATTTCCAAAATATTTTGAAATTTTGAGAAGAAAAGGAAATGTCGTGTTTCTTTTAAAAATGGTTTTATTATTACGAACTACGTAAGTTTGATTTTCGCCGGATGTGAGATGCGTATGCAACCCACATCGGGCCCAACTATTTAAAAACAAAAAGATAATAAATAATTAAAAATGTGGGTACATAAATGTCATTGTGTTGTCATAAGTAAGGCGATGCCATCCTTGTCCAAAATATGCCGAATGTCCCCAAAAGGGCGCCGGAAGGCTATTTTTGCAAGAACAGCCGCCTTTTGTCGTTTTTTTCTTCAAAAAAAAAAATTGCCGGTTAGCAAACACAGCCTTTAAATCTTCTTCATCGAAGTGTTTTTTTAATGAATTTTTTTAGAAATATTAATGATTTATTTTCAAAATGAGTCTTGATTTTGTTTTTTTTTAAAATTAAAATCACTCATAGGTACAAAATGAGCACCGTCGAAAACCCACCGATCACAGATACAGATGAGTTTCTATTTCGGCTTCAGGTGTGGTGGCATGAGTTAGGAGGAGATGGTCAGAAATGGGTCATTAAGTATTTGGGAGCTCTCACAGATATTATGGAAGTTAAACCGCGCAATGATTTGATTACGGCACTAGTGACTTTTTGGGACCCTGTTCACAATGTCTTTCACTTATCTAATTTCGAGCTTACTTCCACATTAGAAGAAATAGCTAGATATTCCGGTTTTGACGGATATTTGAGAAACCAGAATCTTATATTCCCAAAGGTTCCCTCAGTACACTGATTCTTTAATCTTCTGAATATCAGTAATCAAATAAGAAAAAAACAATGTTGTCAAAGGGTGTTGTTCTTTCAACTTCCTATATTCAAGGTTTAGAAAGCCGGATGGATTTGAAATTCATGAAAATGACCTTACCAACAAACAAAACAAGGACACCTGGCAGATTCACCGACGCTTCGCTTTCATGGTAGCTTTTCTAGGAATCATGGTCTTCCCAAACAAAGAGCGGATGATTGATATTCGCATAGCCAAAGTCGTGCAAGTCCTCACTACCAAAGAACATCACACTCTTTCCCCGATCATTCTCTCAGAAATTTATCAGGCGTTGACTTTGTGTAAATCCGGTGCAAAATTCTTCGAAGGTTGCAATATTTTGTTGCAAATGTGGTTGACTAAACATCTTCGACATCACCCCAAGTTCATGCAGTATGGTCCAAGCAAGGACAATTTCATCGAGAGTTATGAAGAAAGAATAAAAGATTATAAATCTCCAGAAGGGGTGGAAGCCTGGATATCCCACTTAAGATCTTTAATGGCGAGTCAAATTGAGTGGACTTTGGGGTGGCTCCCGGTAAGAGAGGTGATACACATGTCAACCTTAAAGAGTTATTTGTTGTTGTTGGGTTTAAGAAGTGTCCAGTCGTATGCACCACAGAGAGTTCTAAGACAGCTAGGAAGATACCAAGTGGTGCCTGATGATGAAGATTTGAGTGTGCAAGTGATCGAACTACACCCCGAAGTCACTCTCCCTGAGGCTTTAATCCAGCAGATTTGGAATGGTTGTCGATACTTGAAAGATGATACCCAAGTTCCAGATCCTGCGAAAGGTGAGATAAATTCGGGTTATGCTAGGTGGTTTGAGAAAAGATCCCGTGTGGATGATGCACCAAAACCTGATCCTAGAAGGCCCATAAAAAGACCGCATGTTCAAGCCTTTGATGACAAAATCCAAGAACGGTTGGCTTGGGGAGAAAAGGAAAGGGGGTACAAAGCAACTATTCATGCCTTAGAAGAAAGCCTGAGGAACCTCAATTTGGATAAAGACTTACAAGCACAAGAAACAGAAGGTGAAAAGAAGAGTCTGATTAGCGAGAATAAAACTCTTCGCGCTCAGTTTCAACAGATGAAGAAAGCCTCTGAAGCGCCAGTGAGAAGTTGGAAAGATCAGAAAATCATTGCTAATCTGATGGAAAAAATGCAAGATTATGACTCCATCTTGACAAAGACTAAAAAGGCGTTAGACAAAGCTAAGGAAAAAATCATACAGTTAAATGAGGAGGCCAAATCTAGTAAGGAACGCCAACTAATGAGATATTAAGAAGAAATGGCTCAATTCAAGAGAGAGAAGGACCATTGGATACATTCAGAAGCTCAACTCCATGCACAGTTGGAAGAAATGAGAAGGTACAATAGAGAATATCAACACGCATATATTGATAGGGAGAGAGCACAGGCAAGACTCGATCAGGCCAGACTTCGGGCTCAATTGGAGTTGGCTTTAGATCGCGAAGGCCACATAAGAGATATAGCCACCACTCGCCAACAGCAGTTACAAAACCAAGACCAGAATCTCCAGGACTTCAGAGCACAAATCCATGATTTGGCTGTTTACACCTCTCAAAGTTATGTGAACTGCCAAGGGATGGATTATGAGAAGTTTCTAGAGCATGCATCTACTTTTGCCCGTCATCTTGCAATGGAGTTAGAGAGGATGTACCGTATACTAGGAGGTCAACCGGGTCAAGCCCTACCGTGAGCAGATGTTCCAGTGGGAAAAGAGTTCGTAAGGAAACTTTTCACACAAACAGACACATATTAATTACATATTTTGTGTGTATGCGTGATTCTTTTAGTCAAATATATATTAGATACATGCTTATATGTACCTGAACTTTTTTTATTAAATAGTAAAACTTTCTAAATAATAGAATTTTCTTTTAGCCAAATAAATGAAACATGAAATAAAAAAAATAGAAAAGAAAATTAGAAAGTGAAAAAACTACAGATAGAAAGAGAGAGAAAAAACAAATAAATGGCAACGCAAGTTGCTCTATCTGTTCATTACCGGTTCTTATTTCTTTTCTATCAAGTAGTATTATTTTTTCTATAATAATCTTTTTCATTATTCTCCTGCTCTTTCCTTTTCAGTTGTTCTTTCCTTCAATTCTTCGTGCCTTGAAGTAGCTCAAATTTTGATGTCTTGCCGCTTCATCTTTTAGAAAGATTTTGATGTCTTTCTGCTTCTTTCGTTGTTATATGTAATATTTTTATTACAATGTTTCATCTACCTTGTAAATGTCGTTTCTTTCCATTTCCCCTATTGCAAACACAAACCAATAATACGATTGTGCCAAGTCGTTATGTTGAAAAGTTTTAATTCTGAGTTTCTTATATTTAGATAAATTAGCTTACCTTGGAGAATGAGATAAGTGTAGTCATAGCTGTTGGAACTTTTCATATAATAGTCATGTTTTAGTTTAAGTCCATGTTGAGTCTTTTAAATCATTTTCTTAAAGTGTTGTCCAAATGTAATGTCATTTCTATCTTTGTACTATTTCGTTTGTTAAAAATAATAATAATTGTTTCCACCAGAACTACGCTCGGTCTGATTCATGCAGGGTCATGATACGTAGGCAATCTTCATAAGATTCGACCACAACCAAAGGAAAAGAATAAAAGGGAAGGGAAATAAAAGATAGGCGTGAGTGACAATAAAAGGGAAAAGTCAGGAAAATCTGGGATGACAAAAGCAACCGAGCAAATACATGATAGAAAATGGTTAATTACCTAGGTGCATTGCATCCCAACGTGTAATTGCATATATGTTAAACTCTAAAAACTAACAAGTTTGTTGTTTTCCAGAGAATTCAAGCAGTTAGTTTATCTAGAGTATACTGGCACATTATCATTACCAAACCAGATCAAAAGGACCAATACCAGAAATCATGTCTATCCCGGATGTCGACACAAGTGTTGAGGTAGAGGAGTTGGACGTCAGTAAAATGAAAAAGGAGATGCTCAAACTTAAGCAACAGATGGCCGAGATGTATCAGGCCTGGTCTAAAGGACAATCACCCCCAGCTTACCCTGCTAACCTTGCTTCCACCCCACCACCGGCTCAAACTCAAGATTATCCTACCACCGATCTATCCCCGAGATTTCCCATTTACCAGCACTACCGGGGCACCACTTCTCATACACCACAATCTCCACCCCCTAAACCAATTCCATACCCTCCTCCACTAGTAACTCCTGTCCTCGTAACACCTCTGCCAACTACACTCCACAAATCTCCTAGAGAGCCTATGTTCCAGGCCCAGGACAACCAATACTATCCCTCGGAGCCCACTTTCAAAGCTCCAAAAACCCATTCATATACTCCTCGCTTGACTTCCCGATAGAAGCTGATAAACCAGTCAAAAATACCGAACATGAGGAGATGTTCAGGAAAGTTAAAAGCTTAGAAAAATCATTTAGAGACATGCGGGGGTTAGGAAGACAAGTCAGCGTGGCCTACAAGGACCTATGTCTGTTCCCAAATGTGCAATTATCGGTAGGTTTCAAGATGCCCAAGTTTGATCTGTACAACGGGCACGGCGATCCAGTAGCCCACTTGAGGGGTTTTTGTAGCAAGATGAGGGGATCTGGAGGAAAAGATGAATTGTTAATGGCTTACTTCAGTCAGATTTTGAGTGGACCAACATTGGAATGGTATACCCGCCAAGACCATGGGAGATGGTACACATGGGATGATCTGGTGCAAGCATTTGCTTGTCACTTCCAATACAATCTTGAGATCATTCCAGATCGACTATCCTTGACTAAACTTGAGAATAAACACAGTGAAAGCTTCAGAGAATATGGTTTCCGATGGAGGGAGCAAGCAGCAAGAGTAGATCCCCCAATGAAGGAAAGTGAGATGGTAGATTACTTCCTACAGGCTTTGGAACCTACTTACTATGGCCATTTGGTCTCAGCTGTGGGAAAGTCATTCAACGAAGTAGTAAAAATGGGGCGCATGGTAGAAGAAGGCCTCAAGTCGAATAAAATCATGAGCTATTCGGCTATCAAAGCGACTACTCAGGCTATTCAGGGCGGCATAGGAGGGATTGGGAAGAAGAAGAGAGAAGAAGCAGCAATGGTTGATTCAGGAACTTGGTCCGGATCCAGAGGTTCACCTTACCACTACAATCAACCTCGACCCCACCAACAAACTTATCACTACAATCCACCCCAACACTACTATCCCCCACTAGAACCTCATTTTTCCATCCACCATGCACAAGCATACAACCAACCTCCTTCCCACGCTCAATGGCATGCTCCTATCCTACCAAATACTTATCCACATCCACGAGCCTACCAAAACACTCCCGGACCAAGTTTCAGGCCTAGTCAAGCACTCAAGGGTGAAAGGTTGCAGAAAAAGAAAACTTTTACTCCATTGGGAGAATCATACACCAGTCTGTTCCACAGGCTAAAACAGCTAGATATGCTAAGGCCGATACAGCCCAAACTGCCAAATCCTCCTCCAAAGAATCTTGACTATACTGTCAGCTGTGAGTATTGTTCTGGTACTCCGGGTCATGATACAGAAAAGTGCTGGCACTTGAAAAGTGCGATACAAGAGCTTATTGATACCAATAGAATTGAAGTTCAAGCTCCCGAAGCACCCAATATCAACAGGAATTCGATGCCAGCCCATCAGGAGGCAAATATAATCGAAATAGTGCATGCGGAGGGGGAACCCAAGAAGCCATCACAGACCATCATGATGATTCAGTCCAGTGGAACCAAGACAGATGAACAATCAACAGATGAGAAGTTGGTGCTCAAGCAGAGCAAAAAGAGTGTTGAGCCATCTATGGCAGTAGAGAAGGGGTCTTTAAGCAGAGTTGCAACGAAACAGGAAGGGGTAAAGGTGATTGTACCAGGAGCGGCCAGTAAACCCATCATAATCGTGGAAGGAACCCGCGCAGATCGGGTTATTATCAAGCCAGTAACCCAATTACCAATAATCAACAGCAAGACTATTCCATGGAATTACGAGCGGTTAACGGTGATGTACAAAGGGAAGGAAGTCAAAGAAGAAATCTGTGAAGTACAGGGTTTAACTCGCTCGGGAAGGTGTTTTACTCCAGAAGAGTTAAAAAGAGCTAAAAATAATCCAGCACTAATAAATAAAGCCGTAACTGAAGAAGAAGCAAAAGAATTCTTGAGGAAAATGAAGCTGCATGACTACTCTATCGTGGAACAATTAAGAAAGACGCCCGCTCAAATTTCCCTATTGTCATTATTGATCCATTCGTATGAGCACCGTCAAGATTTAATGAAGATATTAAATGAGGCACATGTTCCCGATAAGATCTCCGTGAATCACTTGGAAAAAATAGCCAACAAAATCTTCGAAGCAAACAGAGTCACGTTTTCTGATGATGAATTGCCTGTAGAAGGTACTGAGCACAACAGAGCTCTTTACCTCATATTAAAATGTGAAAACTTTGTGGTGACCCGGGTATTGGTTGACAACGGGTCAAGCGCAACCATCTGTCCTCTCTCCACTCTAAGCAAGTCGAAAATAGAAGATGAGAGGATCCATAAGAACAGTATTTGCGTACGGGGATTTATCGGCGGAGGTAAAGATTCAGTTGGGGACATAGTGCTGGAGCTGACGATAGGGCCAGTCGAGTTCACAATGGAATTTCAGGTGCTGGATATAGCTGTTTCCTATAACTTACTGTTGGGTCGACCCTGGATCCATGCCGCTAAAGCGGTCCTATCAATACTACACCAGGTAGTCAAATTTGAATGGGATAGACAAGAAATAGTTGTGCATGGGGAAGACAGTTTATGTGCTCGCAACAATGCCATCATACCAGTCATTGAGGTAGAAGATGACCAGGGACCATAGGTCTACCAGGTTTCTGACACGATATTGGTAGAGAAAGTTCCGGAGGGGAAATATATTCCAAATCCAAAGATAACCGCCGCATCAGTCATGGTAGCCTATGAGATGTTGAAGAATGGTTTTGTACTCGGTAAAGGTTTGGGCTCATTTTTGCAAGGCATCATACAGCCGGTGTCTCTTCCCGAAAACTTGGGAACATTTGGTTTGGGATTCAAGCCCACTGCCGCAGACATAAGAAAGGCCAGAAAGCTAAAACAGAAGGCATGGGTCCTTCCAAAGCCAGTCCCACGTCTTTCCAAATCATTTGTCAAGTCCGGTACCAGAAGTCGCCCAGTAACAACAATTCCTAATTCTATGATTAATCCTAACGAGGAGTTAATTGAAAGATTTGAAAAGTTGTTTGACGGTGTGAACATGGTGGAAAGTGGTGAAGGTCCTACCAATGCAGAAATTCAATTCGTTGGGCCAGAAAAAACCTTAATAATTGGAAAGCCACTCCTCTCCCCATTCGAAAGGAGTCTTGGTAGTTTATTTTGATTTTCCTTCAGTTTGTCTGGATCATTCCAGGGTTGTAATCAAGATTTTTATCTTTCAGTATGCTTGAAGTATGCAAACCTTGTTTCATTCAATGAAATGCAGTTTCCCTTTCTTTATCATTCCTGATAATTTTTCTTTTATTTTTCTTTTCTGTATAGTTCTTTTTACGCTGGCTTTAGTGATATGGCATGCATAAGGAATCCTCAGCCCAATCTTAAAAATCAATCTGATTCCGAAATAATAGTTCAAGAAGTAGGTTGTGATTATGAATCAGAATACGATGAGGATGAGGCCTTCGAAGAGATTAGTAAGGAGTTAATTCACTTCGAAGAAAAACCCAAACCCAACCTGAATGATACAGAAGCCGTCAATTTAGGAGACACAGATAATATCTGAGAGACTAAAATAAGTGTCCACCTCGAGCCAAAGATCCGGGAAGAGTTAATCAAAGCACTCATCGAATTCAAAGATGTTTTTGCATAGTTATATGACGACATGCCGAGCTTGAGCACTGATTTAGTGGTCCACAAATTGCCCATCGATCTAGTGTTTCCTCCCGTCAAGCAAAAGTTGAGGAAATTCAAAACTGATTGAGTGTGAAAATTAAAGAAGAAATCACCAAACAGTTGGATGCAAAGGTCATTCGGGTCACTCGATATCTTGTTTGGTTGGCTAATATCATGCCTGTGCCAAAGAAAGACGGCAAGATCAGAGTATGCGTTGATTACCGCAATCTCAACAAAGCAAGTCCGAAGGATAACTTCCCATTACCCAATATCCATATTTTGATCGATAATTGTGCCAAGCATGAGATAGGATCTTTTGTGGATTGCTATGCCGGGTATCATCAGATTCTAATGGATGAAGAAGATGCAGAAAAGACGACATTCATCACGCCGTGGGGAACTTATTGCTACCGGATAATGCTATTTGGTTTGAAGAATGCCGGGGCAACTAACATGAGAGCAATGACTACGGTGTTTCATGATATGATACATAAGGAGATTGAGGTATACGTGGATGATGTGATCATAAAATCAAAGCATAAGGCCGACCACGTTGGGGATTTGAGGAAATTCTTCTTGAGACTTCGCAGGTACAACCTCAAGCTTAACCCTGCCAAGTGAGCATTTGGTGTTCCATCCGGAAAGCTGTTGGGATTCATAGTCCGCTAGCGAGGCATCGAGTTGGACCCATCAAAGATCAAAGCCATCCAAGAATTGCCACCTCCGAGGAACAAGACTAAAGTGATAAGTCTGTTAGGGAGGTTGAACTACATCAGCAGGTTTATTGCTCAGCTCACGACAACTTGTGAGACTATTTTCAAATTGTTGAAGAAGGATGTTGCGGTCAAGTGGACTGATGAGTGTCAAGAAGCATTCGATAAGATAAAAGGATACTTGTCAAACCCAACCGTACTGGTTGCGCCAGAACCAGGAAGACCTTTGATTCTTTACTTGACAGTATTGGAAAATTCATTTGGTTGTGTACTGGGGCAGCATGACATCACCGGCAGAAAGGAACAGGCCATCTACTATCTTAGCAAGAAGTTCACGGCTTATGAGGTTAAGTACACTCATCTGGAAAGGACATGTTGCGCCCTAACTTGGGTGGCTCAGAAATTGAAACATTATTTGTCATCCTACACTACTTACCTCATTTCGCGTTTGGATCCGTTGAAGTATATCTTTCAAAAGCCTATGCCGACAGGGAGACTTGCAAAGTGGCAGATACTGCTCACAGAGTTTGACATCATCTATGTAACTCGGACTGCGATGAAAGCCCAAGTATTGGCCGATCATTTGGCCGAAAACCTGGTCGATGAAGATTACGAGCCATTGAGAACTTATTTTCCCGATGAAGAAGTGATGCATATCGATGAACTAGAGCAAATTGAAAAAAACAGGCTGGAAACTCTTCTTTGATGGGGCCGCCAACATGAAAGGAGTCGGAATAGGAGCTGTGCTTATTTCTGAAACAGGGCATCACTATTCTGTTACGGCTCAGCTTCGGTTTTATTGCACCACAAATATAATTGAGTATGAAGCCTGTATTTTGGGTCTAAGGCTAGCTGCAGACATGGATATCCAGGAAGTCTTGGTCTTTTGAGACTCGGATCTTCTGGTACATTAGATTCAAGGAGAATGGGAAACGGGAGATTTGAAACTCATACCGTACCGACAATGTTTGCATAATCTTTGTCAACGGTTTCGATCAGTGGAATTCAGGCATATTCCAAGGGTCCATAATGAGGTCGCTGATGCTTTGGCTACCCTGGCATCAATGTTGCACCATCCGGACAAAGCTTATGTCGATCCTATGCATATTCAAGTCCGAGAACATCATGCTTACTATAACATGATTGAAGAAGAATTTGATGGCGAACCATGGTTCCACGATATCAAGGAGTACATTAGAATGAGGATATATCCAGTGCAAGCCACGGGGGATCAAAAGAGAACAATTCGATGGTTGGCAAATGGATTCTTCTTAAGCGGAGGAGTTTTGTATAAGAGAACACCAGACCTTGGATTATTAAGATGCATAGATGCTAGACAAGCTATGGCTGTCATGTCCGAAGTACATTCAGGAGTCTGCGGACCACATATGAGCGGATATGTGCTGGTAAAGAAAATTATCCGAGCAGGTTATTATTGGCTTACCATGGAGCGAGATTGTATCAATTTTGTGCACAAATGTCATCATTGCCAGATACACGGAGATTTGATTCATTCTCCACCATCGGAATTGCACACAATGTCTGCACCATGGCCTTTCGTTGCTTGGGGCATGGATGTCATTGGACCAATTGAGCCAGCAGCATCCAACGGGCACAGGTTCATTCTGGTAGCCATTGATTATTTCACCAAATGGGTTGAGGCCAAAACTTTCAAATCGGTGACCAAGAAAGCAGTGGTCGATTTTGTTCACTCAAATATCATCTGTCGATTCGGAATCCCAAAGGTGATCATCACAGATAATGGTGCTAATCTTAACAGTAACTTGATGGAAGAGGTATGTCAACAGTTTAAGATTACACATCGCAATTCTACCCCATATCGTCCCAAGGCGAATGGAGCAGTCGAGGCAGCCAACAAAAACATAAAGAAGATACTTCGGAAAATGGTAGAAGGTTCGAGGCAATGGCACGAAAAATTACCATTTGCGTTGTTGGGATATCGTACTACTGTTCGTACTTCGGTAGGTGCAACTCCTTATTTGTTGGTATATGGCACTGAAGCAGTAATGCCTGCAGAAGTTGAAATCCCTTCCCTTCGGATTATCGCTGAGGCTAAGATTGATGATGATGAGTGGGTCAAAACCCGTTTGGAGTAATTGAACTTGATTGATGAAAAAAGATTGGTAGTAGTATGTCATGGCCAGTTATATCAAAAGAGAATGGCAAGAGCGTACAACAAAAGGGTGCATCCCCGAAAGTTTGAAGTGGGCCAGCAAGTGCTGAAACGTATCCTTCCACATCAGGTTGAAGCAAAAGGCAAGTTCGCCCCGAATTGGCAAGGGTCGATCATTGTGACCAGAGTATTGTCCAATGGTTCTTTATGTTTAACAGATATTGAAGGAAAATGCATAGACATGGCTATCAATTCTGATGCAGTAAAGAGATATTATGCATGATTTTCTTTGGTATAATTGTTGATTGTTTGTATTTGGCATTGTTTCGAAGATTGAAATGACGAAGGCAATTTATTCTGCTATCTAAACACTCTACCCTTTGTTCCCCCTTTTGAGCCGCATTTGTTTCTTTCATACCCCTCTTTTGGAATCAATAACAAAAAGAAAAGAAAAGAAAGAAAAAGAGAAAAGAGAAAAGAGAAGAAGTGAAAAGAGAAAGTATAACAACAAGGAAATTCAGGTGTGAACTACGTTTGACCTGATTCCTGTTAAGGATACGTAGGCAGCCTCATGGCTCGCTCATAGTAAAATAAAATATTAAAAGATCTCCAAGCAAGAAACTGGGGCAAAAGTTGTACTTATAATAAGAAATGTGATTCCAAGAGTTGTAATTTTAAACCCATGTCAAATTGTTTTGAGCCTTTGATACCCTTTCTTTCCGACCCCATCCAAAAGCCCACATTACGGTCCAAAGAAAGACCTTCCGACCAGTCTTCGAGAGATGTCAAGTTGAGCAAATAGAGATGATTCATATCAGGATAACACTCTTGTCCAAGCAGGAAAAGCAATGAAAATGAGAAAATCTTATTGGTGAAAACCCTCATGGGCACCATGAGGCGACGAAAGCTGAGAGAAAGTAAAAATGAGAGAGTCTTATCGGTGAAAACCTTCGCAGGCACCATAAGGCGACAAGGAATTGAGGAACAAACAAATGAGAGAGGTTTGTAAGTGAAAACCCTTTAGGGCACTGCAAGTCGAACAAGGTCCGTAAGTTGGCGGAAAGTAAAATTGGGTTGTGGAAATCTTGGAGAACAAAGTAAAACAATTGGAAAAGAGATTGGTTAAATAGACTGGGCTGATGAATCCAAAATGCATACCATGATCAGTGGTGCCAGTGACTCCACTCAGATAAGTTCCTTTTTCCTATCTCCAACAGTCGTCCAAATTTGGATTTTCTTCTTTATTCTTAATTCTCAAAATCGTCGCATTTCATTGCTGTTAATTTTTACTCCCCTAAAGCTCTTCCAAGGTTAGCCTTGTTCCAACAAATAAGATGGAATGTCAAAGTATACTACCAAGATTCAAAATTGCACAAAGCAAAATACGGCTAAGACATACTAGAGATAATATGATGAAAAATGAGACTAGGGTGTAAGCAAAGGGAATCGGTGGAATGGTTCAGTAATGTCATGGGATATATACGAGTTCAGACAGAAGGATCAGAAGTGAAAACAACAGTTCGGGATCCTGTAGTTAAGGATCAGTCATGAGGTCAAAACAATTCCTTCGACCGGTTCAAGGCAGTCTGTTGAAGCAAAGCATGGCAAAGAGAAAACCATCCCCAACAAGAATGCCACAACTAACCACCACGTTTTTAAACTGACAAGATTTTCTTTGATTTGAAATAGGGGCAAAGATGACATTTATTTCAGGAAGCACTCTGTGAGGAAAGAAAGTACCATGCAAGTTTGATCGTATGAATTCTCAGGACCCTCCTGGAAAATGGGACTTAGTTTAAAATTTAAAACAACCATGAGTAGCAAGATCTAGTGTAGATGTACCCCAAAAGAATATAAGTTGGCTTTAAAGATTTTATTGCTAAGATAGGATTTAATTTGAAGTTTTCAAGATCTCCTGGATAATGGGACCTAGGTTAAACCCCAAAATAATCATAAGTAGTAAATATAGGACAAATGTGCACCAAAAAGAATATAAGTTGGTTTCAAAGTTCGCATAAGAGTTTTAGGACCCTCATGGATAATGAGACATAGTTTAAAACTGGTTTAGATAGCAAGATTTAGCAGAAGTCATGCCTTTAAAAGATATAGCTTAGATTTAAAATTGTCGTTTAGTTAAGAGTTGTCAGGACCTCCCTTGGGTAATGGGACCTAGATTTCAAATTCTTATTAATATTTGGTAATATGCTTTAGTTTAACACTCACAGATGCGCCCAGCTACCAAACTGGGGCAGAAAATTTTCTTTTATTTTGTCTATTTTTGTTGAATACAGGCGTCCACCTGGAGAACAAGGAAGAACAGTTGAAGTATCAGCAATCAGGCGTCCACCTAGAGAACAAGGAACAACAGTTGAAGTATCAGCAATCAGGCGTCCACCTGGAGAACAAGGAACAATAGTTAAAGTATCAGCAATCAGGCGTCCACTTGGAGAACAAGGAACAACAGTTAAAGTATCAGCAATCAGGCATCCACCTGGAGAACAAGGAACAACAATTCAAGTTTCAGCAATCAGGCGCCCACCTGGAGAACAAGGGAGTACAATTCAAGTTTCCACTTTCCAGTTCTTACTGGTATTTGGTAACATGATTATATATGCCCATCTACCAAACTGGGGCAGAACTCTTGTCTATTTTGTTGAAATCAGGAGTCCACCTGGAGAATAAGGGAATACATTTCGAGTCGCAGCAATCAGGAGCCCACCTGGAGAACAAGGGAATACAATTCAAATTTCAAGTAGTCAGGAGCCCACCTGGAGAATAAGGGAATACAATTTAAATTTCAAGTAGTCAGGAGCCCACCTGGAGAACAAGGGAATACATTTCGAGTCGCAACAATCAGGAGCCCAACTGGAGAACAAGGGAATACAATTCAAATTTCAAGTAGTCAGGAGCCCGCCTGGAGAACGAAGGGAAGAAGTAATTCAAATTTCAAATAATCAGGAGCCCGTCTGGAAAACAGAGGAAAGGAAACAATAGTCAAAAGAAGACATTTAAAGGATCAGCAATCAGGTGCCCGCCTGGAGAAGAAGGGAAGGCATTTCAAAGAATACCATTCAAGTCAGCCACAAAGGAACTTATGAGGAAGATACAAGTCAACGAGGCAACATCAGTCACAAGATCAAGTTTGGAAATAAATCTTTGTAAAGCATAGATTATATCTTAGTCTAGCTTCTTCATTTTTGTCATGGTGCAATAAGGAGGTCAGTAGGCAGTATCAGCAGCAACAACAACAGTAACAATAAAACCGCAGCTTCATGGTAGTCCCAACTACCGAAACTTCTCGAACTACATTGACCTAATTCCTTTATAGCCAAGGATATGTAGGAAACCTTTGAAGCAGTGGTTCGATCAAATCTTTCAAAAAATGCTTCCCACGGAGTGTTCAAACAGGCAAAAATCGCTCGTATCCGCTCACTTTATCTTTGCACGAAAACTCTTTGTGTTTCCGGACAAAGAGGGGCAGCTGTGAGCACGTGATTTTTGCCTCATATGAATTACTCCAAAATAATTCCCAAAATTAGGTCTTGGCTTTAATTATGTGTTATTTTAGGAATTATTGTGTGATTTTCCTGATTGTTTGCATGTATTTGTGTGCATGTTTAATTTTATTAATGCATCAAAAATACAAAAAATATAGCATTTGCATTTAAGATGTGATTTTTACATTTTTTAGAATTAATTAATAATTAGGTGTTTTACAAAAATGAAAATTCACAAAAAAATAACATATTTTTGTATTTTGGTCAAATTGTGTGATTTTCTTTTAATTTAAGTGTTTAATTATTTGTGATAGGTGTTATTTAAAGTTAATTAATATTTTAAGCTAATTTAGGTCTTTTATAATTTAATTAGGATTTTGATTCCAAATATTTTAAAGAAAAAGGAAGAAAAGAAAAGGAAAAAATTAAATAAAAGAGAATAAGAAATCCATTTGGGGCCACATTTAATTAAAAATTCCAGGCCCAAGGCATTTTACCCCAGTCTAGCCCAAAACCTAGCCAAACCCAGCCAAAAACCAGCCCAGACCCATCCCAACCCGGTCCGCCCCCTTTACAATTCAAACGACGTCGTTGTACCACCCATTCATCTGAGCCGTTGATTTGATTTCATCCAACGGCTAAGATTTTACCCCTTACCCGCATCACCTGAATCTGACCCGTTTCATCTGAGACCGATCCGGTCTCTAAACAACGTCGTTCCTATTAAGTGATTGACGCAAGCCGTTGATCTCATTTGATCAAACGGTCTAGATTGTTCGAATCTAGATTTAAAGGGACGAACCCTAGCAGCCGCCACCATTCACCACAGCCTTCCGGTGGCGGCGCCGGCTCCAATCCTTCCCAAATTAACACCCTGAAGCCCCCTCCCTCTCCTCTTTCTCAATCCATGACTCGTTACCCTCGAATTAAACCAGAACATGTCGAATAGTGAATCTAAGTTTTAAACCTAAAACTACAGAGTCAAGATTCGTTGTTACTTTAAGCTAATCTTGACTTTATCTGTGTGTTCTTGATAAGAACACACAGTTAAAGTCAAAATCTGGTTTAAAAAATTTAAAGATTTGAAGGTTCTCTTCAGTTACTACTGACAGGTGAGTTCTTCTGTCCTATTTTCTATATTTATAGTTTAATTGGTATTATTCTGATGTTCGTTTTTTCTCATCTCTTTTTCTTTTCTCTAGTCGATTTCAATTGAAAACTCGACCAATCTTCTGGCATAAACTATTTTTCTATTCGTTGTTTGGTTTTTCAGAATGTTGGTGAATTTGTTCTTGGTTTCATAGGTTTGTGTGGTCAATTTGTTTAGAATCTGGAAATCATATCTCGTCTAATAACTTAGTCGGTTAAATTAAAGATTATCTTGAGTTTGGTTAAATGTGTATAATAATTGACTGATTTATACAAGTGGTCACTCATTGAGAAACTTCTAATAGTGGTAGGGTAGAAATTGCATTACTGAATTAATTAAAAGCATTGAATCAGTGGACAATTAAGAAATGAAAAGGTGAATTGGTAGTGGACAAGGCACTAAGCTAATTGTCTATTTAAAAGAGCTAAAAATGAGGATACAAAAGACATTCTAAGAGGGACATTCTAAGAGGGAGAGCTTAAGAAATAGAAGAAGAAAACATTCTAAAAATACTGGGATTGACAGAGAGATTCGGAGAGGAGAGGAGATAGGAAAAAAGGAAAACATTCTGAGAGAGGAGGAGATAGGAAATAGATACAGAAAGAGAGCTTAAGAGATTTATTAGGAAAAAGAGATTTAAATTCTAAGAATTCTTAAAATTGAGGGCTAAGACATACACGGATATACACATATAGGAAGACAATTCTACTGTTCCATTGAAAGTTTCACTGATTGAGAATTATTTTTTAAACTTCTGAAACAATTTCAACTCACTTGAGTGAGAAATGTTTAGAATTGGTCTTTAAATTTGGTTTAAAGTTGTATGAGATATTGTTTGATTGGGCTTGTTATTGCTGTTGGTGATTGTTGTTGTTATTACTGCTGATCCTACCTCCTTTGACATTCATTTCCAGGTATGCTTCAGCATTTGAAGTAGCATATGAGATGTAAAGGGAAGCTATGTAGTTGATTTAGATAGTGAATAAATGGCCTCTGTTTTTAAATGATTTATTCATGTGTTTTCTTGTCTAAATTAGCTTGATTACCTGAACATTATTGTATTCAGTCATGACTTATGCTGTATATTTTAGGAAGATGCTTGAACTCTGGTTTTGTTATTTTAATTCTAGATTAGATGAACTCATTCTCAAATACTTGTGTGTTAGGACTGTTATGAATGGGATTTAGTGAGTGTTGTTGTTATTCGAGCTAATAGTTTGAGTCTTGCATCTTTCATTTATGTTTAGTATTGATCACATGAATTGCTCGTTGGAATTGTTGCTGGAAACTCTGTGGTTCAGTATTAAAATTAAGTAATGTTTGGTTGATTGTGAAAATGCATCTACCTCCAGTAATATCAGATAGTGATTTAGGCGCCTCTCCCCTCACTTTAAGTCGTTCTACAACACCCCACTCCTTAGGAGGGTATACCATAGGTAGACTTAACTGGACCGGGAGAACTGCTTAAATCAAAATTGCAAATTACATATACAGGCTTTTGTTTGTAATACTTACGGTTAGCACCCTTCTCTGTTTTATTAACCCTTTGATTAGGAAAAGATAAATCGTTAGATGTTGTTATCAACTCTCTTTCTAATAAAAATTCAACCAATAATACACCTATATTCTTAGTTATACAACCAGGAATTACATTAACAGAAGGTCTGCTCCCAACCCGTTGATTTTATCATCAGTAGGATGGGTTATTAATGCCAAATTTAGCATGGGTTAAAGAATAGTTTGGGACCTTTGTAGTCAGGCATAAGGCTTTGGGTTCTCAATATGTTAGTGTTGAATAATAGATAAAGTTCCCTGGCTAATACATATAATGTGTTAATACTGATTAATTCAGGTTTTAATTGTAGTTTATCTTGAATTGTAATTCATTTTAGCAAAAATATGTGTTGTAAAAAATTGGCCTTAATTCAATGTTGGTCGTGCCTGCATGAGTTCGATCCGCGAGCCCAGTATAGGCGTGATTTCATTAAGTCCTGGACTCCTCCCATGGGCTTGAGTCTGAAGAGACTTGTAAAAATCAAAATAGCATATTCTGGGCCTGCTGAGTCTCGCTGGCCCAATTCCCTCGTTTGTTTGGTTGTTAATAGCAAATTCAGTTCGGGCTTTAACATTGAGTATATGTTGAACTCCTGGGGTTTCTTTACTTTCGTAATTAATTAAGTTCATTAAATAAATTGGAGGCAAGCCACATTAGACGAATCATAATTTGTGGCCCTCACGGGTTATTTCTTAAACTTTTGGTTAAAATAAATCGAGGTGCGCCGTGTCGAACAAAAATCTTAATTGCATGTCTCTCGTTTAATTAATCTTGTTTATCCTTAGAAATTGAGGCATGCCACCAGCGATTTAACCATACCTAGCCCACGTATTCATTTAGACATAAAAATGACAAATGTTCGTAGTTTGTTTTAGGCACGTTTAATATACTATTGTGGTTGTGGACATGTTCGCGTGACATAATTATGATTTCTAAAAAAAAAACCGGAGTATGTGTTCGCGCAATTACGGCCAAACTTTTTAAATAATAATAAACCATTGTTAACCATGGACGAAATAATTATATAGTCATAAATCGGTTAAATTTTTCATTCTTGTGAATAGACCATAAACTAACAAATTTTCTTTTATAAGATTATAGTAAGTTTCTTTTACATAAAGAAAAGTTTTCCTCTCTAAGTATACAATTTTTAAACCGCTTATCCATGAAAGTTGAAAATTTCTAAATGTTAATGTGGTAGGAATATTTTTTTTTAAAAAAAAAGGAGAAGAAAGATTATGTGCTTAAGATATATAATCCATAAAGTGCGTTAGGTAGCTTGTTTGAAGTTTTGTTTTAATATCAAAAGACTATAAAGTTTTATTTTTTATGTTGCTCAGTTTTCTATGTTAGCAAAATTTGTTGCTTTGTGTGGTAATATTTTTGTTTTCTGTTAATATAGTTCTTAAGAATGCAAGTATTTAATTTTTTTTTTTGAAATTTTAATCCTAAAATGCGAGAATGAGGAAGGCTCACTGTTGATCCATGAAAATCTTGCTTTCACATATTTATATCAAAACCAAATCGATAGTATGCTTTTAAATATGATCTTAATAAATCAGTCATCATGATTGTGTACATGTTGCGTGACATAATTACGACTTTTTCAAAATAAATTAAGGTACGCGTCCGTGCGACTTTGAATAAGTTTTTTAAATAAATTAAGTGTTGTGAATTGTGTACATGTACGCGTGACATGATTCTTGACACGCCAAACCACACGAGTATACGTATGCATAACTCGATAATTCTTTAAGTATGAGTAAATCACGTAATTAAAAGCGGTAAAATGCATGTAGTTTCTAAACACGTAATTAAATAATTTAAGCCAAGTATAAATTGTTAAGCGACCGTGCTTGAACCACGAAATTCGGGAGTGCCTAACACCTTCTCCTGGGTTAACAGAATTCCTTACCCGGATTTCTGGTTCGCAGGCTACAATACAGAGTCAATCTTTTCCTCGATTTGGGATTCGAACCGGTGACTTGGGACACCATAAATTATCCCAAGTGGTGACTCTGAATCTTTAAATAAACGAATCCTGTTTCGATTGTCCCTTAATTGGAAAAACTCCCTTATACACTCCTTCCCGGGGGTGTAGGTAAAAAAGGAGGTGTGACAGTCACTGCTACTTTGCAAAGGATTAAGTCTATTTTCTATTGATCTTCAATGATAACTGATGTTAAGAAATTTTGGAATGTGATACTTGTTAGAGGTGTAAGGGAGAGCATGTAGCCTACCCAGGGCTATTGCAACCACTACTATTGCCCTCAAGACCTTGGGAACATGTAACAATGGACTTTATTGAAGGTCTACCCAAGTCCGAAGGAAATAACACTATCTTTGTCATAGAAGACAGATTCAACAAGTATGCATATTTTTTATCTCTTGCACATCCTTTTACTTCTATACAAGTCGGTAGGGTCTTCATGGATCAAGTTTACAAATCGCATGGTTTACTTACTAGTATTGTCAGTGATAGAGATAAGATGTTCTTAAGTCTACTCTAGAAGGAACTCTTTAAAGGATTGCAGGCTGAATTGAAGTTCAGTTCTGCATATCATCCTCAAACAGACGGACAATTTGAGAGAGTGAATCAATGTATAGAGAATTACTTGAGGTGCATGACTGGTCATATACCTAGTGATTGGAACACATGGCTCTCTCTAGCGGAGTTTTGGTACAATTCTAATTATGATACAGTCAATTAGATGACTCCCTTCAAGGTTTTGTATGGGTACGACCCTCTTCAATTGACATTTGAGCCGGTGTCTCAGTCTAAAGTTGTTGCAGTTGATCAATGGTTACAAGAAATACAAATTATGACAAAATTTTTGAAGGAGAATCTGGAGAAGGCACAACACAGAATGAAGTTCTATGCTAATAGGAAAAGAACTGAAAGAAAGTTATAACTTGGTGATTGGGTGTATCTCAAATCGCAGCCTTATAAGCAAACTTCCATTACTCTAAGGAGCAACTTGAAGCTGACATCCAAGTACTATGGCCCCTACCAAGTGATCAAGAAGATCATTCAGGTTGCCTATGAACTTCAGCTCCCTGCTTCTGCAAGGATTCACCCTGTTTTTCATATTTCTCAATTGAAGAAGAAGAGGATAGGTTTTCATGTAGTTCATTTCATTAACCCTTCAGTGTATTCGGATAATGGCCAACCTCTTATGGAACCTGTTGCAATTTTAGATAGAAGAATAGTGAAGAAAGGGAATGCTGCAGTTGCAGCTGCGCAAGTCTTAGTGCAGTGGGCTAATTTGCTGCCAGAAGAAGCCACTTGGGAAGATTACAACTTCATCAAATCTCAGTTTCCAAACTTTGAACCTTGAGGACAAGGTTCCCAAAAGGAGGAAGGATTGATAAGAATTAAGCTAGCTAATGTTGTAATTAGTAGCAAGTCCTGAGTTTAGTACTATTTTTAATTCAGTCCATTTTAATTTTTGTATTTGTAGTTGGTCCATTTTGCAATTACTAGATATTAGAGACACGTGGCTAGTATGCTATTAGATTAGGGAATCCTAGGTTGTCTTCGTTATATGTTTACAGTGTACTCATTTTTAGAATCATCAAAAATATTATTCAATTTTTCTCTATCTTCTTCTTCCTTTCCTCTCTTCTCTCAAATTCTGTTTCTTCACGATTGAGCTTTTTTATAGCTCAGCTCATGACATTCTTCCCATTCAAAACAAAAACAAATGATAATAAACAACTAGAAAAGACTTAAAAAGGTAACCAAGAGATACAATTTTGAATTGATCTATTTCATGCTTCCTTCGTCCCAAAAGAAAAATAGAAATGAAATCCTAGCAGACCAATGCAATTTTTAATGGTAAAAATAAAAAGATTAGCAATTTTTGTGTAATGTCGTAACTCACTTTCAAAAGAGTTAGCTTTCATCTGTGAATCGTGTAGTTGCAATTCTTTGAGTTCCCCTTTAAAAATAGTAAGCCAATGAAGAGTAAAGCTTCGACTTCACAGTCTCTTGAAATATTGGCATTTATTCACAAGAATGAGGAGGAAAAAAAGAGAGCAAATATTTGTAACCATATTATGAAATAAAAGCAATATAGTAAGAGCTATGTAGTTAACTAGCACTAATAATAGAAGAGAATGATAACATTAGAAGAGCGGATTTATTTCTTCATTTCAGAATGTGTAGAATAAGTTCATTAGTGAACCTATTTATAGAAACATTTCATTGTTACAAAACCAACTCAAAACCTGTTATGAAAACATAATCAATCTAAAATATGTTATGGATACTGTTTGACTCAAAAGATATCGGAACCTTTTTGAATAAATCAATCAAAGAAAATGAAGGGGTAAATCTTAGTCAGACATAATAAACCCCAGATCAAAGAGCTAATAATATAGATAATACATAGGATGAAAGAAACAAAGTCAATCTTATTGAAATTCAACATTTGTGACTCCCATCAATCGATGTGAGAGATAGCTTTACATGTTCTTCTGCAGATCATTTCTTTTCTATAAAGATTACAAAAAGAGAGCTTAGGAGAGAGAAAGGGGAGAAGACCCCCATAATCGAAGGTTTTCCCCTACTATATATAGCGGAATGGATGGGGAAATTGACTGGGCTGGAGAACAAGGTTTGTGACGACACGACCCGTTGTCTCGTTAGTTACCGCCCCATTTTCCCCATTTCCTATTTCTTTATGCTTCATTATCAGTGTTGGGTGTGAACGAGTTGATTTGGATTGGTTTTAGTAGGAAATGAGACACTTAGTCTCTTTAAGGAAGGTTTGTTTTGGAAAAGTCAATCGGACGTTGACTTATATGTTAGAGGGATCGAATTTGAATCCTGATGATTCGGTTAGCTTCGGGGGATGATTTGTGACTTAGGAGTGTGATAAGAAGTAATTTTGGAGGTCCGGTGTAGAATTAGGCTTGAATTGGCGAAGTTAGTATTTTGGCGAATTCCGGTTGATAGGTGAGATTTTGATCTGAGGGTCGGAATGGAATTCTGAGAGTTGTTGTAGCTTCGTTATGTCATTTGTGATGTGTGTGCAAAGTTTCAGGTCATTCGGACGTGGTTTGGTTGAGTTTTTGATCGAATGCGTGTTTTGGAAGAACTTAGGCTTGAATTCGATGTAATTCGATAATTTTAGTGTTAGTTGAGGTGTTTTGATGATTGGAGCAAATTTAGATGATGTTTTAAGACATGTTGGCATATTTGGTTAGAGTCCCGAGGGGCTCGGGTGAGTTTCGGAATGGTTTCGGGCTATTTTTAGGCCAATTTAACTTGCTGGATTTTTGACAGCAAGGTTCGAAAATTTTGATGCGAGGAGCATAATTTGGAAGCTTATATCTCGTAATCTATTAGGAATCGGAAAATGTATAAAACATGAAAGTTGTAGCCCTTGTATTCTAGTTTCTAGAAATATAAACCATTCATCATTTGGATATTTGTATAGAAAGTTATAATTGATTGAATAAGGGCTAGTAAAGCTGTTTTGAAATTTCCCAGAAATTTCTGATGCGAGGAGGCTAATTTGGAAGCTTATATCTTGAAATATATATGGAATCGGAAAATATATAAAACATGAAAGTTGTAGCCCTTGTATTCTAGTTTCCAGAAATTTAATCCATTTGTCATTCGGACATTTGTACAGAAAGTTATGATCTATTGAATATGGCTGGTAAGGCTATCTCTGGTGGACTTTTAGTGATGACTTTTAGTGACGGGCGGACAGAAACTTAAGGACCAAAAATGCTGATTTCTTCATTTTCGTTTTGGGATTTTTGGAGCTCGGTTCTTGGGCGATTTTTAGGTGTTATTCACGATTTCAACTCAAGTAAGTATCCTATACTCGAAAGTGTTTATATTACATAAATCCATGGTTATTTTCATCGTTTAATTCGGATTTAAATGGAAGAAATCAAGATTTTTGCAAAATCTTCCAAAAATGAAAAATTAAGATTTGGAGGTCGAGTTGTTGTCGGAATTTGATAATTTTGGTATGGTAGAACTCGTATAGGAATGAGTTGTCGGATTTTATAAGTTTCGCCGGATTCCGAGACGCGGGCCCCACGGGCGAATTTTGAGTACAATTTCGTATTTTTAATGGAAAGTGTAGAATTCCATATGGAATTAATTCCTATAAGTTTTATTAATTGAATCGAATTATTGTGGCTAGATTCGAGGCATTCGGAGGTCGATTTGAGAGGAAAAGGCATTGTGGAGTAGTATTTTGCTCGGGTTTTTGCTAATTTCGAAAATTTTGGTTTTTTTCGATTGTTTTGATTGGGCTTTGTTCCCTTATCATATATGACATATTCGTTCTGATTTTGGATAGATTCGACGCACGTGGAGGCCAATTCGAGGGGCAAAGGCGTCGCGAGCTAAAGAAGTAGCCGGTTCGAGGTGAGTAATTGATGTAAATGATGTCCTGAGGGTTTGAAACCCCGGAATTTCACATCGTAACGCTATATTGAGGTGACTTGCACGCCAGATAACGGGCGTATGGTAGAGCACTATTGGGGATTGTGACTTGGTCCGTCCCGAGAGATGTTTTTACCGTGTTTTCTACTTGAACTAATTTGAGAATCATCCTTACTTGGATTTAACTATTACATTTGGGCTTCTTGCCAATTATTTGAATCCTTCAGGGATTGACATCACTGTTTTCGCATACATGCATATCATTTGATCTCAGTCCAAGGTTTTTAAATACTGTTTTGCAAACTCAGCCATCTTTCTAAGATTTGAAAACTTAAATGGTATTTTTAAATGATATTTCGGGCTGAGAACTATTGTTTTACAAATGCCCAAGGGGATTATGATGGTTTTTGGACTGAGCATGGATCGGGCTGCGTGCCGCAGCAGTATTACATTGATATTGAGGCCGAGAGCCTGGTTGAGTACATTGATATTGAGGCCGAGAGCCTAGTTGATTATACTGAGATTGATATTAGGCCGAGGGCCTAGATTTGATGCCACGAGATGGCTTGATATTGCACTTGGGCTGTAGGAGCCCCTCCAGAGTCTGCACACACCCCCAGTGAGCGCCATCGACGATAAATAAATGGATGGCTCGGGCTGCACGCCGCAGTGGGTACTAGAGTGTACCATCGTATGCATTGCATTGCACTCATGCATTTGTTTTTTTATCTGTTATACCTGTCTTAGTATTTGGTACTCTGACTTAATTGACTTGTTGCTTCACTATTTGTTGTTCTAAACTGCCAGTTATAGTTTACTTTGTAATTTTTTTCATGATTTCTTATTCTCAGCCTTTATTTATGTTTATTACTCACTGGGTCGGAGTACTCACATTACTCCCTGCACCTTGCGTGCAGATCCAGGTACACCACAGGCTAAGTGAGGAATTGTTTAGCTGAGCAGGCAGTATCCGGGAGTATTGAGGTAGTTGCATGACTTTCACAACCTTGATCTCTCCCCTCTATCTCTATCTTTTATTCCGTATTTTTCCTAGACAGACTTGTAATAAGTGGATATTCTGTATTAGAGGCTCATATTCGTGACACCGAATTATGTTGGGCTATGGTGTGGTATTTTAATCGAACTTCTGCAGATTTTATTATTAATTATACACTTGAATGAAATGACTTAGTAAATTCTCTGTGATATTTATCTATAATCTAAATAAGAATTTGGGATAATGTTGTTGAATGGTCGGGCTTGCCTAGCAGTGTGTTGGGCGCCATCATGACCAGGGTTGGGGTCGTGACAAGGTTGCTGGGTTGGAGAGCATCGAGAGTGCTTGGTCCTGGGCTTCGACGAGGGAAGCGGTCCTAGAGAACACCATCCGCGTCCTCTAGTCTGAGCAAGAGTCGGAGAGAGCGGCAACCACCCTTATGGAGGCAAGGCTTGAGGAACGCATTAACAAGATTGACCAAGAGGCATAGGTTTTGGGAGATTGGGTCGCAGCACTGGAGGCAAAAAATGAGCAACTGTTGGCTCAGATTGAATCTTCATCCACCGCCACATGCACGAGCTTTGGGTTTACGCGGAAGCCCAACGGGATATATACAAGAGTTTGTGGAAGGCGGGTAATGTGACTGAGGCTGCATATGAAGAGGTGCGGGTGAAAACGTGGGAGGCTCGCGTCAATTGAGGATATGACGCGACAATGCCAGAAGCCAATGGGGGAGTGGACACCGAAGGAGAACCTCCCGGTAATGATAGTGGAGAGGGTGGCGATGATGATGTAGAGTAGAAGGATAGTGATATTGATCTGTTTTCCATTTATTGTTTTCTTCCCCGTTTTTTGTTTGTCGTCGATTGTCGTTGTTCCTTTCTTCTTTTTTCCCTTTGTTTTTTTATATATTGTTGACTTGGGTCTTATGTAATTCGCAACCATTTGCACGGAGCCTTTGTATAAATAAGAATCTTTTGCTGTTATTTGTTTTGTATTCTACCCTTGTTTTCGTTTCACGTGATTTCGGTGAGATAGATTCCCGCAAGGAGAATCCCGGTCTTTTGCACTTTCTGATGGTCCTTGGCCTTAGGAATATTTCGCACTTTCTCTTTGGCGATGGATTATGGCCTTGAAGGATGTTTGCCCAAATATTAACCCGTCATCGTTCGACCGAGACCAAACTCTTCTTTTTGGTGAAGGACTTTGGCCTTATAGGGTGTTATTTTGAACTTATCAAAATAGTAACCTGTCGTCGTTCGATCGAGGTCGAACTCTTGGCGAAGGCCCTTGTCCTTAAAGGGTATTATTTCGAACTTATCGAAATAGTAACCTGTCGTCGTTCGATCGAGGTCGAACTCTTCTTTTTGGCGAAGGCCCTTGGCCTTAAAGGGTGTTATTTCGAACTTTTCGAAATAGTAAGCACTCGTCGCTCGATAAGGGTCTAACTCTTCTCTTTGGCAAAGGCCCTTGGCCGTAAAGGGTGTTATTTCGAACTTAGCAAAATAGTAACCCGTCGTCGTTCGATTGAGATCAAACTTTTCTTTTTGGAGAAGGCCCTTGGCCTTAAAGGGTGTTATTTTGAACTTATCAAAATAGTAACCCGTTGTTGTTCGATCAAGGTCGAACTCTCTTCTTTGGTGAGGGCCCTTGGGAATAAATGGTATTATTTCGAACTTATCGAAATAGTAACCCGTCGTCTTTCGATCGAGGTCGAACTCTTCTTTCTGGCGAAGGCCCTTGGCCTTAAAGGGTGTTATTTCGAACTTATCAAAATAGTAACCCGTCGTTGTTCGATCGAGGTTGAACTCTTCTTTTTGGTGATGGCCCTTGGCCTTAAAGGATGTTAATTCGAACTTATCGAAATAGTAACCCGTCATCGTTCGATCGAGATCGAACTCTTCTTTTGGGGGAAGGCCCTTGGCCTTAAAGGGTGTTATTTCGAACTTATCGAAATAGTAACCCGTCATTGTTCGATCAAAGTCGAACTCTTCTTTTTGGCGAAGGCCCTTGGCCTTAAAGGGTGTTATTTCGAACTTATCGAAATAGTAACCCGTCGTCGTTCGATCGAGGTCGAACTCTTCTTTTGGCGAAGGCCCTTGGCCTTAAATGGTATTATTTCGAACTTATCGAAATAGTAACCCGTCGTCGTTCGATCGAGGTCGAACTTTCCTATTTGGCGTAGGCCCTTGGCCTTAAAGGTTGTTATTTCAAACTTATCGAAATAATAACCCGTCGTCGTTCGATCGAGGCCGAACTCTCCTCTTTGGCGAAGGCCCTTAGCCTTAAAGGTTATTATTTCGAACTTATCTAAATAGTAACCCATCGTCGTTCGATTGAGGTCGAACTCTTCTTTCTGGCGAAGGCCCTTAGCCTTAAAGGGTATTATTTTGAACTTATCAAAATAGTAACTCGTCGTCGCTCGATAAAGGTTGAACTCTTTTCTTTTGCGAAGGCCTTTGGCATTAAAGGGTGTTATTTCGAACTTATCAAAATAGTATCTCGTCGTAGTTTGATCGAGGTCGAACTCTTCTTTTTGGCAAAGTCCCTTGGTCTTAAAGGGTGTTATTTCGAACTTACCGAAATAGTAACCCGTCGCCGTTCGATCGAGGTCGAACTCTTCTTTTTGGCGAAGGCCCTTGGCCTTAAAGGATGTTATTTCGAACTTATCAAAATAGCAACCTGTCGTCGTTCGATCGAAGTCGAACTCTTATTTTTGGTGAAGGCCATTGGCCTTTAAGGGTGTTATTTCGAACTTATCGAAATAGTAACTCGTCGTTGTTCGATCGAGGTCGAACTCTTCTTTTTGGTGAAGGCCTTTGACCTTAAAGGGTGTTATTTCAAACTTATCGAAATAGTAACCCGTCATCGTTTGATCGAGGTCGAACTCTCCTCTTTGGCGAAGGCCCTTGGCCTTAAAGGGTGTTATTTCGAACTTATCGAAATAGTAACCCATCGCCAGTCCCAGTTTTTGGAGAACCGGACATTTTCTGGGAGAATCCCAGTTCGTTTGACATTGCTTGCATCAGAGGGTGCAATGTTGGAGAATACGAAATGTTGCTATTTCGCTTAGGTTCGTTTTGCGCACACATTGTAGTTTCCTTGTCTGACTCCTGCCTTCCGGCTTGGAGGTGTCACCGGCAGGCAGTATTTCGGTTGTTTTGCAGTAGTTTTTCATTCTTCAATTAAGATGTTTCTTTACTCGCTCGTCCGCGGTGTTCCTACTTGAGCAAAGAGGAGAAGGTGAGTTAAAATGATACTTTCCTTGCCCCCACCCGGTGGTCCGATGGGGGAGAACAGGTTGGTAATGTTGTTCATCTTGTTTGGCATTTCGATGGTTGATGGGGCGAAGATAACTGAATTTGGTGATTCTACTCGGCTCTCCTCCCCTTACCATGTTGCGCTTTTGTCCCGCGTGGGTTGGATTTTTCCTTCGCGCTCTTTTCAGTGGGTGATCGTATTTCTTGTCTTTGATCTGGGAGAGACTAGGAAATTTCACAAAGAAATCCCTACAGACGGCGCCAAATTGTTTGACTCAAAAGATATCAAAACCTTTTTGAATAAATAAATCAAAGAAAGAAGGGGTAAATCTTAGTCAGACATAATAAACTCCAAATCAAAGAGCTAATAATATAGATAATACATAGGATGAAAGAAATAAAGTCGATCTTATTGAAATTCAACATTTGTGACTCCCATCAATCGATGTGAGAGATATCTTTACATGTTCTTTTGCAGATCATTTCTTTCCTATAAAGATTACAAGAAGAGAGCTTGGGAGAGAGAAAGGGGAGCAGACCCCCTTAATCGAAGGTTTTCCCCTACTATATATAGTCAAGGCACCCTTGCCATTTACTTAGTCCGATGCTCTCTCGCATCTAGTGTGCCGTGGTCGTTCTTTTAGACATTGCTCCTTCTGACTCGACGAGTGTCGGGAATATGATGTAGAGTGGGATATGTTATCTTTTACTGCCCGATCACTTAGGCGGGACGTTGGTCAGCTCAGCCGTGACAGTCAGAATTTGGCCAATACAGATACATAATCAATCCAAAACTTGTTATGGATACATAACCAATCCAAAACCTATTATGGAAGACATCTATCGTTACAAATGGACGAATCCATTTACAAGATTTATAAGAAACCAAAGGTTCTTGAAATAGAAAAGAAAAAGGGGTAGAAAAACCAAAGGATGTTATAAAATAAAGACTATAAAGTAAAGACAAGTATAGAGAGAAACTGATATATTATTCGAATTCAAACTGATGTACGTAATGAACTGAAATCTCTTCTATTTATAGAAGAAAGGAAGCTGATGTGTAAGCTTCTACTATACCAGATATGGATAATCTTCTACTGAGAGCAATGTTTATCCATAACAGAGTACTGAAAGGATAAGCTTATTATACCCGATATGGATAATCTTCTACCGGGGGTAATATTTATCCATAACTGGGTACTGAAAGGATAAGCTTATTATACCCGATATGGATAATCTTCTACCGGGGATAATATTTATCCATAACTGGGTACTAAAAGGATAAGCTTATTATACTCGGTATGAATAATCTTCTACCGGGGGTAATTTTTATCCATAATCGGGTATCGAAGTGATAAGCTTCTTCAGGAAGCTTATTTCCAATAGAGTACTTAAATAGATACACATATTTACGGTGGAGTACTATATGGATAAGCTTCTTCAGGAAGCTTATTTACAACGGAGTACTAAATGAACATCCATAATTTAATATATTTATAACACTCCCCTTGGATGTTCATTAAAAGATAATGTGCCTCATTAAAACCTTACTAGGAAAAACCACGTGGGAAAAAATCCTAGTGAAGGAAAAAGAGTACACATATTTAGTAATACGCATTGTTGGTTGCCTCATTAAAAACCTTATAAGGAAAACCTTGTGGGAAAAACCTTAGTAAGGGAAAAATAGTACAACGCGCATTTTACTCCCCTGAAGAAAACCTTATTTCAAATATTTTAGTCTCCGCATTCCAATCTTGTATACCATATTCTCAAAAATTGATGTTGGTAAAGACAATCTGTTGGATTGTCACTTGAACTAATTTGATGCACACCAATGTCACAATTTTCCTGAAGATCATGTATGTAGAATAATTCTGGTGAAATGTTCTTCGTTCTATCTCCTTTTATAAATCCTCTCTTTAATAGTGCTATGCATGAAACATTGTCTCCGTATAATATTGTGGGTTTTTTATCACATTCCAACCCACATGTTTCTCGAATGAATCACTGATCTCAATCATATGCACTCCCTGCTTGCCGGTTTGAAATCGAGCTTTATGGGTATCGGATAAATAACCTGCATCTGCATTACCAATACGATCTGCACCACTTTTGTTAGCATTAGCAAGATAAATAAGTGCACCATCTACACCGAGATAGAGTATTTCAGGACCAAGGAGCTCCTCATCCTCTTCTAGAGGTTGGAACGGATCCTTATTCACTTCAAGTGATTGAATATTCATTGGTGTACTTAATGGGTACACTTTGTCCATGTAAAAGTATTTTTAAGACCCTCTTGGAGCTCTTCCGGAGTTCCAATAAGATTTATGTCACCAACATAAACAGCAAGTGTAACAAATTTTGATGACATTTTCTTTATAAAAATACATGGACAAATAACATAATTTATGTAACTTTCTTTCAGCAAATATTTACTGAGGCGATTATACCACACGCGCACAGATTGCTTTAAACCGTACAAAGATCTTTATAATTTGATCGAGTACATTTCTCAAGACTTTGAATTATATGCTTCGGGCATTTTCAATCCTTCAAGGATCTTCATATAGATTTAGCCAAATAAGTCATATAGGTTAAGACTTGTATCTAAATGGTATGACATCTTCAAGTGTCTGGACTGCTAGTCCGATCCTCACAATCTTTTACAATATTGTGCACTATATTGTATTAAATATATCGTCGACGATCATTTTGTGTCAGTTCCGAAGCGACATAACTTGTGGAGATCTCATCACTTTCTTTATTTTCAGGTACCTGAACTTTTTCGGGAGTTTCATGAAATGTTATGTCGTGGGCTCTTCTAGAGCTTATTTCCTCCTCATTATGATCATTTTGATCATTAGCTCCTACTATTTTTCAAGGATTGTTACCTTTGGAACCGATTGGTCTACCACGCTTCATGCGTACAGTAAACTCTATCCTTCAGGGACTTTAATTTTAATAGGAGCATTTGCAGCTGAAATATGATATTTAATTTTGGATCAGCAAATGCTTCTGGCATTCGACTTGAATTATCTTCTAAGTGAGGATCATGATAATTCGATTCATATAGCATATTTTTCAACTGTTTATTCCATCCCCCAAATGTTAGAAAAACTAACATATATCCCCAATCATCTTTGGGAAACATATCTTTGTGTATTATGGTAGAGAAATTAATCATATACCACGCAACAAAAGATAGTAAAAATATTTGGTTTCTGATCCTAAACCAATTGTGAAGGGAGGACTTATCATATATTGTTGATCTGATGCATACAAGTGCTGCTATATGCAATTTAGAAAATCTTAGACCAACATATGAAGCTTTGTTCTCATAAGCAATGGTTTAGCCATTAATAGGAGGTATTCAATGTTAAACCAGCTTGGATATAAACCAGGATTATCAAGATGAATTGTCTTGATTTCATAATCTGAAAATTATGCTCTTAATCGAGAAAAGCAATTCCAAATACCAAACTGCAGGTTGACAATAATTACACATGTAACCATCTCATATATGCACCTATAAGTGGTTCACATAATAGGTGAACGGGCCCATATTCACCTTTTATATATTTCAGAATCAGGGGTCTTAGTCCCAACTTTAACTGGTATAATCAATTCATTATGAGAACAAGCAACACATGAGAATTCCTAAGGAATCTCCTAGTTCTTTAGTATATGCTTATCTGAATTCTCAAATAGCTCATTTAAAAATGGCAAATGAAAACTTCAAGTTTATCATGTCATGTGTTATCTCTTAGTAAACTTCTGGTTTACGATGGCATAAACTTTTGCTTTAGTAAACTTCTGGTTTACTGTGATACATGATATAGTAAAAATTAAAGAATAAGGCGGGTAACTTCTCACATACATATTATTTTACCCCCTATGATTGTGGAAACATGAAGATTATCAATCTTCCAATCATTTGTAGTCTCAATATGATAGTCATTTGTATTAGTAAATTTCAGGTTTACTACAACATATGTTTTGACCATAATCATATAATATGAATGACATATTTGTATATAAGCTCTTCGAGAGCCTTCATTTATTATCCACAATCTAATATTTATCTGGCACTACTGGTGTCATGTATTCTTTAGGCAAACATTTAGCTCTTCAGGAGTTGTTGATACATTTTGTACTATCAAATATTGCTCAGACACTGCTGGTGTCATGAGAGAAAATCACAATCAAATAAACAATGTAAAACAATTGTTTAAGCACACGAAAACTCCTCTTCATAATATTTTTCCACTTCAGGAGGCAATTTCAATTGTGTTACTTCTTCAGGAGCAAATTTAAAATACGAAATATTGAGTATATATTCTCTCAATTATATTAACTCTTCTGGAGGTGAATTGTAATGTATTCACATCAAGAGCGCGTTCATATTTACCCGACTTATTAGTATTGTCACATTCACTTCAGGGAATGGATTAATATTATCAAAAGTTCTCATCCTTCAGGAAATCGAACATAATTATCTGAATGCGCATTAATCACATCAAATTGTGATGCCTCAACCTCTTTTAAAATATTTACTACTTCAGGAGCAAATCGAGGCGTGCATTTAATATAGAGAATATTTATGTAGCTTATCTTCAATTGTAACCATAGAAAGCCTAAATTATCACTTCTGGTGATCATAGGCATATACCACTTCTGGTAGTTAACAAAATATAATTACAATGAGATATACGAAATATAATCACTTCTTATGGTTGTATATTTCTTGCAAACTCTGCTAGAGTTTAAGTTGATCTAATAATGTTATTCATATTCTTCAAAATGACATAAACAAGATATATTATAGTAAACATCATTATCAAATCATAATTTTTCTTTATGTACAACAATTACATAACCATACTATCTATTACAAATAACAAAAATTAAAATATTTACATTTCTACAGATTCACCACCGATTACATGACTTGTTTCTCCTTCTGGGAGTGCAAGGTAATCAGTTACATCCAAATGCATGAAGTCTAAATTATCTTCAGAAATAAAATTTGCTTCAACATTTTTCTCTGTCTTCTTTAGGGAGACTTGATAAAGCTCAACCAGGTGCTTTGGCGTACGACAGGTACGCGACCAGTGCCCTTTTTCTCCACATCTATAGCATGCATTTTCTGCATTTGGTGCTTGCACCGCTTCATGCTTTTGTTCCTTCCTTTTCCACTGTTGGTGGTGAGGAGTGTTCTTTGGTGCATTATTATTACCATGATTAGAGTTTCTTTCCCGACCACGACCATGATCACGACTGGGGCCACGACCTTTTCCACGTTTAGCCTGGTGGAAGTTCGTCTCATTCACTTCAGGGAATGGACAAGAACTAGTAGGTCGACTTTCATGATTTTTCATTAATAGCCCATTATGTTGCTCGGCTATAAGAAGATGTGAGATAAGTTCAGAATACTTTTTAAATTCCATCTCTCGATATTGCTGCTACAGGAGCATATTCGAGGCATGAAAAATGGTGAAAGTTTTCTCCAACATATCATGATCAGTAATATTATCACCACATAACTTCAATTGGGAAATAATTCTGAACATAGCAGAATTATACTCACTGATAGATTTAAAATCTTGTAGCCTTAAATGAGTCCAATCATATCGTACCTATGGAAGAACGGCCATCTTCAGGTGGTCATATCTATCTTTCAAACTATTCCACAGTATGACTGGATCTTTAACAGTAAGATATTCCATTTTCAGGCCCTCATCAAGGTGATGTCGTAGGAATATCATTGGTTTGGCACGGTCTTGGTTTGATGCCTGATTTTTGTCTTTGATGGTGTCTGCCAGACCCATCGCATCAAGATGAATTTCAGCATCAAGCACCCAAGACATGTAGTTTTTTCCCGATATATCCAGGGCTACAAATTCAAGTTTAGAAAGACTTGACATTATCTAGGAAAAGAAAGTTCTTACCTCAGATACTTTCAAAATATTTGCTCGAGATGGCAGAGTCTCGTGCTGATAACGTGTTATAAAATAAAGACTATAAAGTAAAGACAAGTATTGAGAGAAACTGATATATTATTCGAATTTAAACTGATGTACGAAATGAACTGAAATCTCTTCTAGTTATAGAAGAAAGGAAGCTGCTGTGTAAGCTGCTACTATACCAGATATGGATAATATTCTACTGAGAGCAATGCTTATCCATAACGGAGTACTAAAAGGATAAGCTTATTATACCCGATATGGATAATCTTCTACCGGGGGTAATATTTATCCATCACTAGGTACTGAAAGGATAAGCTTATTATACCCGGTATGGATAATCTTCTACCGGGGATAATATTTATCCATAACTGGGTACTGAAAGGATAAGCTTATTATACTTGGTATGAATAATCTTCTACCGGGGTAATGTTTATCCATAACCGGGTATCAAAGTGATAAGCTTCTTCAGGAAGCTTGTTTCCAATAGAGTACTTAAATAGATAAACATATTTACGGTGCAGTCCCGTATGGATAAACTTTTTCAGGAAACTTATTTACAACGAAATACTAAATGAACATCCATAATATAATATATTTATAACAAAAGAAAAGAAATAACGGGATGAGGAAACGGTATTCTCCTAGTAAAAGAAGGAAAAAGAGAAGCCACGTGTACCAACATTTTGTCACCGCCAGTCACGCTATAAATCCTTAAGGAAAACCGACGACTGCGACTGACCCGATTGGAATTTGGATAATCCAGTTCCATCATAGATCTTCCTGCATAGGGCTTTGTTCGTTCTCTTCCCCAACTCGCAAAACCCGTCCTCCCAAATTTAGCTGAATCACATTAGGATTTAGAGAGATGCCGCAGAGACATTCGAAGAACAACAACGATCTCGCCTTCTTTACATACGATGAGAAGCGAAAGTTAGGGTACGGAACGCAGAAGGAGCGGCTGGGAAAAGACTCAATTAAGCCGTTCGATGCTTGTTGCCTTTGCTTAAAACCCTATATCGATCCTTTGTGTTGTCAGAAAGGACACGTCTTTTGCAAAGAGTGCATTCTAGAATGCCTTTTGTCCCAGAAAAAGGATATCCAAAGGTGCCTATTTCTGTAGATTTGAAAAATATAATTTTATTTGAATTGCCTTGTTTTTTTATGCTTAAGGTACGTTTTCTATGAAATATGTCTTGGTTTACCCCGACTTAAATCCTATGGCTAGCTCAGGTGATCTCATTTACTTTGTAGTATTTCTCAATTTTGTGTCCAGGTTTGTAAAATTCTGCTTGTGAATGCTATTTCAGTTAAGAGAAACTGACAATATGTGTGGTTTTTAATTGAGGAGTGATTTGTGGAGGTTGGCTTTAAGTTAAATTTTCTTAGTAGATTGGTAAGTGGAACTTTGAGATGGCTTTATAATGCTGGGAGACTAGTAGTTTGAGGAGGATACTGCAGTATATCTCAAAATTAGCAACTACAAGGGCCATAGCTAGTGCTTTCATCCATTTAACACCAAAACAGATAATATCTCATTGGTTAACAGGCTCCTCTTTTTTTGTCCTTAAAGTAGTTCTAGTTAGGATTTGCTAATTGTTTGGTGTCTGAGGTTGTAGGATAGTGCTTATGGTGCAGTGTATCTTGAAGACAATCTGTTTGATATGTTCAGTGGTGGATGTAGATAATAACGTATGGGTTCAACTAACCCAGCATATTTGACACTGAGCTTGGATATATGTGAAAACTAATTCAATAAATATTATATATTTTGAATCCATAATGTTAATGTTACAATGGGTTTGATGATAATTACATAAAGGTTGAACCCATCATGTTTACATGTGGATTATTGAATACCGACTCTGGATATGTTCGTCGATGTTGTGGTTGTTGAATTGACTTATTACATGCCATATCAATTAAGGGAATTTTGCTTTAGTTGCAAGTGTACCCATATCATTTGGACAGGGTGCTGATTTGCAAGATATATAATAGTGCATCGTTGACACAAAATATTGTTGTTTAGTTATTGATATAAACTAGAGTCTCTTGCACTTGCAAATTACAATAATTTGATGACATGGTTAGTTTTAAGAAGGGTACTTTCATTTTTCAGCAGCTTCTTTAATGCTATTCTTTACTGTTATCGTTATACTAATATGCAAGTACAGACTATGCCTCAATCCCAAGAAAATTGGAGATTCTATATGATAATGTGAATCCTCACTGTCCATGTCACTCCATTTAAGCACATTTCAGCCCAGTAGTAATATGCAAGCGAAAGAAAAGAGGATAACACTGACATTTTTCACGAGCCACCTTAATGTTTGCCGTCTATTATTTTGGTGATAATATGCTAGTCAAAATTATTTCTGGTCTCCAAGTCCAATTAATTTGTGTCCCTTAAATTGGTGGATGAAGGGAGTACTAGATAAACTAGCTAATAAAGAGGTCTTCGTACTGAATAGTGGAATACTTGTTTGGAATCCCTTTCAAGTGAACACCACAGCCTGTTCGAAGAGTTACTTGATCTTGAGTTGCAATGTTTGTTGCTAGTTGCTTCTACTAACAACACAGTTGTCCACATTCCACCTAGAAGGGATAACGTTGGCTAATACATCTGCAGATCTTTCTTCAACCTGCACTTCTCTGATGGGAAAAAGGGCAGTGAGGAGTGAAAGGGGGTGTGGGGTGGGATCATACTTGTTTGTAATCTCAGAATCATCCTTTGGAAAATTTCATTTGATAAGCTGTTACTTTGTCTTGCAGAAAGTTGGCTGCTCATACTGCTCAGCAGAAGCAAGAAAAAGAAGAAGAAGAGGAGGGGTTGATGCTGCAGAAAGCCAGGGAGCTTGAGGCTTTTGATCAACAGAATCATGGTCCAGTGCCCCAGTACAACGATAAGAACTACAACAGAGACAAGAATGGATTCCATGGGGCCAACAGCGTGAAGACCACTTCTTATGAGGAGGAAGCACTTAGAACCATGAAAGCATTTTGGCTGCCCTCTGCAACACCAGATGCACCTGCTAAAGTGGAAGCCCCATCCACAAGCACAGTTTGTCCTGAAGGGAACGAAAAACTTAAGATGAAAAACCTTTTCCCTATTCACTTTACTGAAGATACCAGTGCGCAGAAGAAAACCAAGTCTCTTGACAAGAGTTTCATATGTCCCAGTTGCAAGGTCACACTAACCAATACTTTGTCACTTGTAGCACTTAATACTTGTGGACATGTCTTCTGCAAGAAATGTGCAGAGAAATTTGTGGCCGTAGACAAGGTTTGCGTGGTCTGTGACAAACCATGTAAAGATAGAAATCTGGTGAACGTGGAAAAGGGAGGAACAGGGTTTGCTGGCCATGGAGATAATCTTGAAGCAAAAGACTTCAAACACTTGGGGAGCGGAAGCGGGTTGGGCCTGGTGAGGCCTGCCATGAAGACATAACCTGCAATGTGCCAGTTTGCGCATTAGAGTGGCTTTGTTATATTGTAGTATAATTTGGTTTACTGTCTTCTACAAGGAAAACTTAGTATTTTCTTTCGTTGTGTTTGTTCAACTACAGCTCCGCCAAAGCAACTTTGTAACTTATATCATTTCCATTTCACAAGGGTTCTATTCATTTGAAAATTGATTGAAACTCGCTCCTCCAGCGGTAGCTGATGCTTTTCATTGTTCGTTTAGTCACTTGTATTTTAGGCAAACTACCCCATCCATTCTTGGAGCTGGATGGAGCTATCAGTTTCAAATAACTGTATACACGTTGAGGGGTGGTGAAGGGAGAGGAAATTTGACTTGTTTTCTGTCAACCTATTCTCAACTCAAAATCAAAACAAATTATCTAAACATTAATCTCATCCCCAAGAATAATTTCAAATTTCTTTTCATGTTTGTTTTAGGGGCCGATTTAGAACTCAAAAGCCGAACAGCAAAATCAAAAGTTTGGTAATGAAAAACTGAATCCCGCCGTCCAAAAAACATAAACAAAAGTAGAAATGTCGGAGTCATGAATTAAACTCCAATATTTAAACCTATCAAATATTAGGTCAAGTGTTTATATTCCAGGAATGATCCAATCAAGTGAAAGAAAGTAGGTTGAATATGAAAGCGTCAATTTTGAGCCGCTCAAATTCTTTAAGCATACAAAATGGCATTATCAAAGATCCGAAAGCGAAAGATTGAGGAAAAACACATTCTCCTAGTCGGCCACAACTTTAATAGAATAGTATGGTCAATTGGTCCATGTGTAGGTGACCTTTTGGAACTCTTGGAAATAATGGCCAAAATTGTTGCAACTTACAAAAAGGCTTACCATTCATGTGCAGCAATTGAGGTGTTTCATCTGAATCTTATCCAAACAGACAATTCATTTGTCATTTCCCACTAGGCCACTTTGGTTCCCCACCACTGATTTTGTTTTGTTTTTTAAATACAAAAACATGGGTAAACCAACTTGGACTTGATCAAGAATCCTTCCCCACCTTTGAAAGGGTAAAAAGGAGTAAATGCACTTTCATTTCTAAAAGTTCTTTTATATTTCCTACTTTATTAAATGGTGATTGAACCATCTCCACAACTTGAATTAGGGTGCTAAAAAAAAAAAAACCTGCTAGTTTAAAATATCAAACCGTTCCTGCTTCCTTTTTCTTTTGTGAATTTATGACGGAGGAATCCTTTTTAATTTGTTATATGCCTTGTACACACTCAATTTTTTTTTTTAAATTGTTGTAATTATTATCTAGTTGTATTATCATATTACATAAAATGTACTACACTCTTAGTGGGTTCATGAGTTGAATCAAAGGAGACCTTTTAAGTTAACTAACTGGACATAATTAAACTAAGGTTTCATGCTCTTTAAGTGCCCTAAAAGAAGTTCTTTTTCTAAAATCAAGATTTGTAATCAAATAACAGTGGCTTCAATGATTCGAACGTGTACGTGAGTTTTAAATTGTGACATTTTAACCATAAAACTCTTCCCCAAAACACTGCTTTCAGTTTGTGTAATTAAAGTGTAGTAACAAAGGAAGATTTGCATAAGAGAACATGTTCGATTTTTGAAAAAGTGAAAAGTCATCAAACAAGAAAGGATTTTGTGGCGAGTTTTTATTACGTGAAAGGATCATTTACTTAGCGAAACTGTTATGTTTTGTTTGCTTTCTGGTCTGTTTCAGCTTTACGGCCTTGCTTTTAGGAGACTTGAAATTCAATTCTCTATTAAGTTTGTAGTCTTAGGAATTCCCTCTGGTTGGGATCATCTTGATTCTTGGTTAAGGAGAAAGCAGGGACGGAGTTAAGATTAAAAATCAATGGTTTTGTTCTTTATATATATATATATATATATATATATATATTACGATAAATATCACATTATGGTGGATGTCTACTCTTCTTCCATGATCTTCATCTCAAATGCTTAATGACATATTCAATGACACAATTGAAGAAGAAAATTTCTTCCTTCTCTCTATCTCCATTTCTTGTTTATGTTTTACTAAATTACATTTATTTCCTTGTTTCATATTGTTACTTTGAGTTATATTTCATAACATTATACGTTTTTTTTTTTTTTTTACTTACATATAAAGTTTGAATTAGACGGAATTCGACCCAATTCGCGGGCGTGCGCTCTAGATTTATCATTAGGAAGAAGGTAGGGTTAGTGGGCTAACATTTTCTTTGAATCATATAAAATTCCATGAAAAAAAATCTTATATTTCAGTTATCTCTCCGTCCTCGTCCAAACAAATCAAATCTACAAGATAAAAGTTATTCAATCATTAGCCACAACTAGCACAATTATTATTTAATATAAATTACATTATTATTGGTCATATTCATCATCCCATTTTTATAAGTAGACAAAATAATATTCTAACTTTATCTCAAAAAGGATCCAGTAACAAATTAATGTTTTATAACATTGTCCCAAGGAATCAAAGAGCATTTAATTCATGATCAATTATGATTGAGACCCCTATATAATATAATTAGCACAACACCCACCAAATACAACATATAAATACAGCTAATAGAAGTTAGGCTGGCTCACAGTTCACACTGGCTATCATTAAGTCAACCCCTTTCAATTTACAATACTTTGCTGCAAGTGGTCCAAGAGTCAGAATGAATGAAATTAAAGAATATTATGCAATCACAATATTAGGGGGGATAATTGGAAATTTTCACCTTTTGGTTATGGGGTTTAGGGTAAGGAAAATCAAGAACTTCTTAGTAGAATTTTTTTTTTTCCTTAATGGACTTAGATAATGAATTTGAATTAGTTGAGCTAACAACAATAACAACAGACCCAGTGTATTCCTATAAATGAAATCTGGGAAGTGTAGTGTGTACGTAGACCTTATCCCTACCTTATAGAGGTAGAAAGACTGTTTCGATAGACCCTCGGCTTAAGGAACCTAAAAATGCCAAAAACCTCAAAACAATAATAAATTAATTAAAATTAAGATAAAAAGGACCAAGATTTTTTAACTTAGCGGATGCAAGCTTATATTTTTTTAAAAATTATTTTATATATAGAGTTTGAATAAAAAATAGTCGATGTAGGCACATTATTATCATACACATACTTTTGCTTTTAGCTATTATGAGTTTGATCTATATTATCTTCTAATTAGGCATTGCCTATTTATTATTAACAAAAAAGACTTATTTATACTTGATGTTTACATGAAATCATCTTAATTATTATATCATATATAACTCAATATGAGTAAATTCATCATAGTTAATGTGTAGTGTGTATAAATAACATTTATCATGTAGTATTATTTAGTCTAATATAAATATCAGCGTGTATAATTTTTTTCCTTATTGACTTTGTGCAAAAAAAGAAAAAATTATGTTGGTGTGAATAAGACTAAAATAGTTCCTCTGTTAATCCAAGAATCACATGTTGCACTAATTTTCCCCCCATATGATGCATTAATTAATGAACGCTTTTCTTATTGATTTTAAAAAAATGTCAGTCAGATATATTTGACCGCTAACCGGCCAAGTAAAATCCCTCCAAAGCTATATTCACGCGCTTACGTGTCACCAGCTGTATCCGTCATCTATAATAAAGGGCCCACCATAATTATTTCTGGCGCCAACCAAAATGCCTTTTTATTTTTTGCCAATAATAGAATCGCCACCAATTATTATCCAGCCACCATATCCTCCTCCCAATAAATAACACAAACAGATTATTCCACATCCCTCCTTATTACATACCAAATACATAACTATGTCTCAATCCCAACAAATTTTATTGCTTACATAAGTCGTCTATATCTATTCCGACCAAAGCTGCGCCTCAATCCAGAATACTAATTCCGTTGATGATATAAATCTGCTATAACGAGAGGTGCAGTTGAAGGAGCAATTTTGGAAGAAAATGGATGTGATGGAAAAGAGAGAAGTAGATGAAGAAGGAGAGAGGTTGTTGGAAGGGGTGAGGGTGGTGGATTTTGATATGTTGTGTTCAACGGTGGCATTGCAAGCACAAAAAGGACAGTGGGTGAAGTTGAATTTGAATAATGGGGATGAAGAAAATGTTGGTTATGATTACGGAGGAGGAGCTGTTTTGAGAATGTGGGAAGGCGAGCTTTTCTGTGATTCTCTTGAGGACCGTCGCATCGCTATTCAATCCCTTTGGTAAATTTCTCATCTTTTTTCCAGCTTACCTGTTGATTTTTTTAAAAAAAAAAATTTCGGATGTGGTTTTTTGGATTTTGGACCATTTGATTATGGTATTGACTAAAAAATTTGGATCACTTTTGTTGTGTCCTTTTTGCTGCTCCTCTATTTTTATTCCTTTTCTATTTCTTGGCTTTTGTTAATTGAAGTTAGTAACTTTTTCCCAATTAGGTTGAGATTGAGGTTTGGTTGATTGATTGATTAAATTTTAGTTTCTAATTTGGTTCTTTGGAAATTCAAGGAATGATTTTCTGCATAGAACATATTTGGAGAATATAGTTGGGCTCCTTTTCTTTTCCTCTTTTGTTATTGTTAGCCTCTGTTTGGATAGGGGACATATTTTGGGAAGGTGTAATTGATTTCAACTGATAGGAAAACACCAAACCCTCTTTCAGTACAGGAAAATTTACTAGTCTCGCCAAATTTGACTTGCTTGAATTTTCTATTTTTAGCCATGAAATGGACTATTTTAATTTCTCAATTGGACATTTTTTTCTTGTTCTTAATTCATCATCAAGTACGTCGTTGTGAATATGGTGGTGATTTTAATTTCTGTTCATGTATTGCAGCTGCCCATGGTACAGATTTGGGAAGAATATGAAACGTGCTGGTTTTGGTTCCTGCTTTGTTCAGGTCAATATTTTTATCACATTTAAATCCATGTTAGTCAATGTTGTTAAGCCTACCCACCCCCTCAACTTCTTTGTGATCCTTCGTGGTCAAAGTCTTCTTTATATCCGTTTCTATTATATCGATTAGCTATGGCCTTTTTTAATTATGTATTGTAGTTGGTAAATGGTATCTATCTTAAATTGTTAATTTATCTCGTCAACATAGATTGGTTAGAACTAGAAGGGTTTTGGTGATTAATTATTGTACATCTAAAGATAGAAAAAAATATAGTGGACTCTGGATTGGTGACCTCCATAACACGATGTCTGTGTATAATCTGCTATTCTCGATAAGAACGGAAGAAAATTTACTGCTTAGTACTTTAACATTGGTTTGTTAGCATACACTAAATACTCGTGTACTGAAACAGATTTAAATACTGGTCTTGCAGGGTTCTATTTATTTGATTCTCAGTCTTGTTGCTCTCCTAAGCATGCTAGCATTCATTGTCACAAAGAAGCACTGCTTTCTCTACATAGGCGGTGGTTTTATAATCTCAGTTGGATTATATTTGGGTTATCACCGCACAAAAATGAGAAACAAGTTCAATATCAGAGTGAGTATTCTAATTCCTTATTTTTGCTTTTATTGCTACTTTTCTGATTCTGTATGCTTGATCATATATCCTTTCTAGAGTTGCACAAGCTATGTGTGGGAAAGTGGTTAAATATCGATGAGGTGGTTTGCAGAAGATTACCATCAAATATAGGGTTAAGAGGAAGTAGAAGTATCTTTGAGAATACAGGAAGCGGGGAGTTGTTGTGGGGTTAGGGGTTTGGGAAAATTGAGAAGGGAATAATCAGTGTTCTAGATACCTAAAGTTTGATCCTCAAAGAATGAATCAAGTTGCAATTTTCCTAATGTAGAATTGGGAGTGAGCTCTGTTATACTTCCCCTTTATCTGGATGTTGAAGTGTTTCCCTTGATTTAATAAGCCTATAAACAAAAACTAAATTGAGGAATGCACACACCCTGTATTTCATGAGCCTGTGCAAGCACCAGTACTTTTCTTGATCCACTTTGAACGTATGCACTGTCAATCCTCCCGAGCACCATTATTTTGCATCCCCCCACTTACTTTATTGGGGGTGAGATGGATGACTCTTGACCTGTTTTAAACTGTCTTGCTTTAGAGGAGGTTAGCAGAAAGCTGCCGCAAAGAACTGGTGTCTGTAGTGCCACTAGTCCAGTCACCTTTAATTTCCTCTTTCAGTTTAAGTTTATTTCTGGGTCAGCATATTAACCCCAGGGAAGCAGCCAGCACGTATTTGGATTTGAGTCATGTGAATGTCAAATAGTAGATTACTCGAAGTACTTTACTTTTTCTTTCCTTTATCTCGTTGTCTGAGATAGAGGGTCTTCTGATGATTTTCTGACTTCAAGCTTGTGTTTTCACCAGTGAATATTACTTGGTAATCTGAAATTTCAAAGCATGGAAAGAATAGAGCAAATGGCTGCATGATAAAATTTTCTCTTGATTACAAAATACTTGGTCCAGTGGCGTACACAAGATATTTCATAAGCGGCATCACAATTTTAAAAAGTGGACTAATGAACAAATCACTATAACGATAAGCAGTGACATTTTTTATATTTATCAATATTTTTATTTTTCTAAAAAATTTCGATGAAGCGGTGTCCCGTGACACCACGCAACACGGTGCATACGCCCCTGACTTGGTCCTCAGAAGAAAATTTTAATCAATCTATCATGCCTGGTATTATTAATCTTTTTCTGCAACCTGGTTTGTGCAAAGAATCATTGATCTTCTTCAGTTTTTCTTCTTAAACCTACCCTCTTTATCGGATTTACGCATTCTCATATCTTCTCTATTGTATTTTGAGCTGCTGAAATGCTAATGAGTGGTTCCATATGTGGATGAGCCACAGTATTTTACTTGATCTGTTATCATTTGTCTTTGACTATTGTGATAGCTAACTCTTGCTCTTTTTACACTTCTTCAGGGCGATAGTTCTTTGGATGATTGCATCTTCCATTTGACCTGTCCATGTTGCACCTTATCTCAGGTTTGTTCTCTTATTCAATCTGCATTAAAGAACAGCAAAGTAGAGTTTACTTATATGGTTACACGAAGTTGGCTCACCTTGTTTGTCTCACCCCTCAGCCCCCAAGAAAAGCTGAATAAAAGCACATAGATTGATCCAGAAAACACAATCTAAGTCAATTGCGATTTGTAGCTTGTGAAGCTTGATGTCATATTTTGTTCTGTAATTTGGTTTTAATTTTGTTGTTTTGTTGAGCAGGAGGCTAGAACATTAGAGATGAACAATGTCCAAGATGGCATTTGGCATGGTAGAGGTGATACCATATGCATAGGAAGTTATTCTGAACTTGGCAAGACTCCGTTGGAACTAAGTCCGCCTGCTATTGTGTCTACAAAGTCTCCTGAACCATAAACTCTGCAAGGTTCAGAACGCAACACAGAATGAAAATACGCATAGTAGTCAATTCTAGAGTAGAGCATTCTTCACATTGTTCTCCCCCTTGAAAAGTTAAGCCTACAAGCAAGGATCTGAATTAGGAAAATTCTCTTTCCAGAAAAGAAGAATTTCATTTAACTTTCCCATGATCAAAAGGGGAAGAATCCCATACAGGTTATCGCTATGTACTGTTAAGGCACAGAATGCCTGCTGGTTTTTAGGAAGCAAGGCATTTTCCAGCATCAAAGTGGCAAATGCTCAGAAAGATTTGCTTCCAATTTCAAAGATGTATTGCAAATAGGAAACTTGCAAGCAATGTAAAATATGTAGTATTAAGCAATTGCTTCCAAAAAGAATGAGGGAGGCAGTTGCTTATTAATCACCTAGTTGAAGTCCATTTTCTTTTAGAATAGCACAAGCTTTCGTGTGTATATATATTCCATTGAATCATAGAATAAGAGATTCTACTTGTCTCTTGAATTAAATTCTTGGGGAAATTTTTTTTGCTTCTTGATCCGGCTTACCAGATATCTCGTTTGTTAATGTTGTGGTTCCAATTACCCTACATCTATGCTTGTGGTCTATGTTCTCTTTACCTTTATCTTATCACGTCCAGAGTACAGGAGGAGTTTTATGTTAAAAGAATGTCTAAAACTAGATTGCATGTTTACAATGGTATATTGTATCTGGCAAAATGGATTAAAAAATAATTATTTATTCATATTATCGAATAAAAATGGATTGGATAATGAACTTTTTAAAAATGGGTCAAATATGGATAAAGTCCATATTATCCATTTAAAAAATGGATACCCAATGGATAACCAATGAGTTTACCTTTTGCCTTTGCAAAGATTCAAATTGGGGGCTCCTCAAGTTTTGAGAGAATATGAATTCCGCCAAAAGTGATCATATTCAAGAAGCATCCATATTATCCGCCGGTTAATCTATTTTCTATTCCTATTAAATATGGTCGAGTCGGATAGTTTATTCATATTTACACTACTCGTTTTTGACCCGCCTATATCTGCCGGCCCCGCCCGATTGCCACGCTTAATTGTATCTAATAACAAGCGTATCAACTATCATGATATCCCCTCACTTCTATCAGTGAGATAGGACATTACATCCCTCAAAATGGCATTATAAATGATCTTGACGCCTTTGGATTTGGTTCTAGTTTAGGTTTGGAGAACTAGTCCGAGTGTTTTTGAAAAATACTCTCTGAAATATACTTATATCTGAAACAAAATTTGAAAACATTTTATTTCAGTAAACCCAATAAAAATCCAAAAGTAGTTTGGACAAGTTCTTCGATGAATTTGGAAGGAAGTATTATGTTGGAACTATATTTTGAGAATTTGTTTTGGGAGAACATTAACGTTAATCGTGTCAAAACCTTACTTTGGGTTGTTTTTGATTTCGAAAAGCATATTTGGTTTGATTTTGAAAACGAAGTCGATTAAAGAGAACGAAATACCACTACATAGGAGCATTTGCATTTATACACATTTTTTGGATCACATTTTAATTTGTGTCTGCTTTACAAAAAAATTGCAAACGTACCCACTTTTTCGCGTAACTTTAGCATACGGGGCTGAAGTAGCAAAGGCAATCACGCAAAACTTAAGCATTCTAATAGACGAACTTGAAGTAGCAAGTGTGCTGAAGTTTTTGTTTGTAATTGCAGAACTTAAGCATAGTAGATAGAGTTTTGTTCTCTATTTGCTGAAGTTTTTGTTTGTAATTGCTGAACTTAAGCATAGTAGCTGAAGTTTTATTCTCTATTTGCTGAAGTTTTTGTTTGTAATTGCACTAAATAAGTTTAAGTGTTTTCCTGGATTCATTAGTTTTGTCATTAAGCTTTTTCAAAAACTTCAGCAGAGTATGCTTAAATTATTTAGTTCATTTGTAAAACTTTCAGCACTAAATAAGCTGAAGTTTTTTTGTCCTGTATTCATTAGTTTTGTCATAAAGCTTTTTCAAAAATTTCAGCAGAAGATGCTGAAGTTATTTAGTTAATTTGTAAAAACTTCACCACTATAAGCTGAATTTTTTGAAAAAGCTTTCTAACATACTAGATAAATAATCAGATTGCCAACAATATCTAAATCATAAATTTTGGAAACAATAAACGTGTAAAGAACAAAATTATCATGAAAAGAATCACTAAGTGTGACCTTAAACTTCCCGTACGTGGAAATATTCACAAATTATTGTCTAATAACTTACGTAATCATTTATAATTTATTTTTAAATAATCGGATAAACATACTTATGACAATCATCCCATGAACTGAAGTTTCATAGCAGCACCAACATCAGCAGAAGAAAGAAGAAGAAGAAGAAGAAGAAGAAGAAGAAGAAGAAGAAGAAGAAGAAAACGAAGGAGGAGAAAGGGACCTGAAGTTGTTTAAAAAGTGGGTACAAGTTAAAACCTTAAAAAAAGGTATAGGTTAAATGGGGGCGACCAAATAGGGCGCCCCGTGCAATTTTTACGATTGGTTCGGATGTTGCAATTACCAAACCAAATCAATTGTGTCGGGTTATTAAATCTAAAGTCCAAACCAAACCAATAAAACTTGGGTTTTTTACTCTCGGATTTTTGGGTTATTTGGGTTTTTTGAATTCCTTTTCAGTAAAATCTTCATAGCACAAAACATATAACTTGTGCTCGAAATATTTTTTTAATCCTAGTAAAATACAACTATATAAGGTATTTTTTAAGAAAATAATACAAAATATGAGATGTGTCATGGTATTATCCTACAATATTCAACAATAAAAATAATAAAATTATGTAATATAAATATTGCTAATTAAAAATCCATAATAAAAATAAACATAATCTAAAAGTACTAAGTTATGCTAAAATAAGTAGACTAATAAGGGAGTGTTAATTACATGACTAAACGCTAAAGAAAAAAAATAAAATAGGTTATGCATTTTTATCATAGTTATTGCAAAATAAAAAATAGATATTAAATACATTGCCGGTCATATTATTAAATTGAATGTCTTTTGTTAGCACTAGTATTGATTTGATTTTGATTTGGGCTTGTTAGCATTATTTAAGTTACTAATATTAACGGCTATAAAACTTATTGGAACATTCAAAAGTTGTAAGTCTAACCTTGAAATAATGCCTTAAAATATAAAATTATAAAAAAGTTTAAGAAATATTTATAAATTACATGACAATAAGTATATTTATCTATACTATATTAAAAGCACGAAGGCCCTTAGCGAAATGTCGTTCGACTTTTTTACCCTTAAAAAATCGACTTTACACTAGATAAATTGTAATTTAAGTTGCCTTCCTAATATTTAGGAATAACTGTCACACCTCCTTTTTCCGCACCCGAGGGGGCGCAGGGGGAGTTTTTTCCAATTAAAGGACAATCGAAACGGGATTGGTTTAATTATTTCAGAGTCGCCACTTGGGAGATTTAGGGTGTCCCAAGTCACCAATTTTAATCCCGAATCGAGGAAAATAATGACTCTATATTATAGTCTGCGTACCAGAAATCCGGATAAGGAATTCTGTTAACCCGGGAGAAGGTGTTAGGCATTCCCGAGTTCCGTGGTTCTAGCACGGTCGCTCAATTGTTATATTCGGCTTGATTATCTGATTTTATACAAGTATGAACTTATGTGCAAATTTTAACTTTTAACCGCTTTATTATTATTGTTTTTACAAGAATGTGAACATCGCTTAAAACACGTCTTTGGACTGCGTCACATGAAATGCACCCACAATCCGGAACGCATTTTATTTGATGTTTTGAGATTTGGATTTGGGTCGCATGAAATGCACACCCGAGCTTAAGAAAGTAAATTATTAAACACGCGCCTAAAGAGACTATCGCGTTATTATTTTGCGGAGGCCGTGAAATTCGCTAAACGACCCTCCTGAATTCTAAGTAATTTTAAACAAGTATTTACTGAGGGCCCCGCAATTTGTGTTTTTATTCGTCGAGGCTCGTCCCATTTGTTATTTTAAAAATGAATTTGCAACGTCATGAAAATGCATCTCAGACCACGTCACAGTCAATGCACCCGTGATTAGAGACACATTTCGATTTCGTTGAGATTTAGATTTGGGTCACATAAATGTGCACCCGAGTTTAGGAGAATTAAATTATTAAGGGCGCGCCTAAAGCAACTAGCGCATTATTATTTTGGGTAGGGCCGTGAAATTTACTAAATGGCCCGTCCCGGAATCTAAGTATTTAATACATATATTTTGCGAGGGCTCCACAATCTATACATTTTTTATTTGACGAAGCTCGTATCGTTTTTCTTTAATTTTTCTTTTATTTATTTATTTTTTTTTAAAAAAAGGATAAGGCTAAAAATAACTACATTTTTTGCTACTTTGCTAGGTCATGGGTTGTAAATTGGACTTATTTGATGAAACGAGTATTTTTCCGCGGAATTAAAATTGCTACTATAATTTCAACATTTACTACCACATGTATAAACAACTATTAAGACAAACTAAAATAATTAACACATTTCCCCTATTATGACAAATATTTAGATAACAACACTCTAAACATGAAGAAGCGAAAATGTCAAATAACTACTTGAAGCAAACGAAACAAAGGGAAAAGACGTTCACGACCAGATTTCAATATCATACGGAGTTAATTAACAAAAATAGCCATTCGCAAACATCATGTATATATGTCTCGCTCAATTCGCGCACTATCCGCATGAACTAGGGTGGTATCCTAAAACATCACATATACATATTGCCAACAGAAAATATGAGGTACACGGACAGAGATGACCTACTTGAGATTAACGTCCGATGCGTTGGACCTGCGACGAAACCTCGGACAACAACCTCGACGTACCGGACCTCGACGAACCAAAGACGACCTCAACGGACCTCACCCCGGACAGAACTTCTAGGCTGCTTTTTCGAACGTTTTTCGGTTAAGCTTCAGCTGGTGTGTGTGTGTGTGTTCCGACGTTGATGGATTAGGGTTCCTTGCTAAGTTTTTCTTGGTGAAGAAGAAGCAGCTATGGAGGAGTGGTCATGGTCGACGGAACTGGCGTTGGTTTTGGACAGTCGACGATGGAGGGGGGAAGCTGGAGGTTGACGGTGAGTTTGACGAGTGAAGCAGCGAGGGTGGACTGCCGGTGGTTGTAGGACGCCTGGTGGTTTTTGCGTTGGGGGGGGGGTAGGGATCGTTTACAGTAGGTGTTTGGACGTGGGGGGTGGTGGTTATGGCGTTCGTTTGGTGGTTTACTGGAGGTTTGGGTGGTGTAGATGGAGGCGGGCTAGTTGGGTTTTGATGGAGTGTTTGGTGGGGGTGACGACGGGGTGCGACGATGGTTATGTTCCGGCGAGGGGGAAGTGGGGAATGGAGTTTGGGAGGAGGAGGGTGATGGTTTGGTCGTGAGGATCGTTAATGGTGGTTTTTGGGCAGTAGGTTTTTGCTCCTTCTTCTAGTGAAGAAGATGATGAAACAGTACGTTTCTTTTCAAAAATCTTCAAAGTCCTCCTCCTTTGGCCTTCTGTCCGTGTTTTGTAACACAATGCCCATAAAAATGAGCCCCACGCGTGGTGGGGTTCAAGGCATATGTCCCCCACGCGTGGTGGGGTTCCCCACGTGTCCTGGACACGGTTTATTATGGGCTAGGTCCGAAAATTAGGCCTAAAACCGGGTAGTTTTAACCCGAATATTATTCTTTTGCCCGGACCCGAGAAATAGGAACACGTTGCTTAACTAGTCCTATGTAAGTAAAATAACTACCAAAAATAAGACTAGTATTTAAACAAAACTATATCTTTTTAAATATTTTTTCAAGATTTAAAATAGCTACAAAATATTAATGAAACTATTTTTTTGTAATTTTCGTTTTAAATATTAAGATAAAATATGAGGTAATATTTTTGTATTTTTCAAAGTTAAAATGACTATAAAACCTTAATAGAACTATATTTTACTTATTTTTTGTAATTTTCGAAATTATAAAGTACAAAAATAAAGTACAATTTTTGTATTTTTCAAGTTTATGAGAGATACATAAACTAAAATTTATATATATTTTTTTTGAAATTTTTTTTTGCAACGAAATAAAGTAAAAATAGTTAAAATGGCTATACTAGTCCTAAATTAGATATTTAAGCTTAAGGACGTAAAAATTCCCGGGGAGGGTCAAAAATCACGTGCTTACAGCTGCCCCTCTTTGACTGGAAACACGAAGAGTTTTCCGACAAAGAACGACTAGACGTGTTTTTGACCCGACCATTACTTGGACGGACTACACTTAAGGAAAGGGAGGGAATGTGACCGAGCCCTGGTATCTGAGCTGCCTACATATCCTTGGTTATACAGGAATCAGGCCACGTGTAGTTCGGGATGAGAGAGATAGTGAAGTGTACCGAGGTGAAGAGCCGATCGAGGTGCCGTTCCGTTGAGGTTCCGGTCCGCGGTCCTGTCATTACAACAAAAATGAAAACTGAAAAAGACTAACTAAGCCTATCAGCTACTAGTTACAAGGATTCCTATCTCCTAAGTCTTCTGAAACTTGGTCTTGAGTCTTGAATGGTGCTTCATACAGACTTTGGATCTGAACCTTGATACTTGCTAGTTGTAGGTGCTAGTTCTTGAGCAGACCACATTTGTTCTCCACTTCCGTAATTTGGGTTCTTTTTCTTTTTTCTTTTTTCTCTTTTTCCTTCTTGTTTTTTTTTGTTTTTTGGTGACCAGCTTCTGTTGATCATCCCAGACTGTTGACTTGCATTCTTGGGGCGAGCTTCTTGTTGCTTCTATCTTGGATTGAGTGCTGGGGATTTTTGTTGTAACCTTCTGCTTTCCAGTGGGTCACTGCTTGATCTTGAAAAATGTTTCCCCGTTCTACAGGCGGACTCCTGACTTCTTCTATCTTCGACACGCAACAACCTCCGTTCTACAGGCGGGTCCCTGACAATCAAAACAAACAAAACAAACAAAATTTCCTAACCCAGTTTGTACTGGGAAGATTTGTGAGTCGTTAGCAAAATCGTAACTCACTTACACTACTGATGCAATGATGAGAGTAAACTAAAGACTAGGCTAGGATGTGCATCTCCTATGAGTAAAACCAAAACTCTTGCTAGCAAATGTGTCTGCTAAAATAAAAACCTCAATGACTCAAACTAGAAAGTGTGTCTTCTATGGTTGAATCGGAATGAGCTAAACTAGGAAGTGCGTCTCCTAAGGGTGAAAACTTCAGTGACTAGAACTAGGAAGTGCGTCTCCTATGAATAAAATCTCGATTAGGAAGTGCGTCTCCTACGGGTAAACTTCAAAAACTGGACTAGGAATTGTGTCTCCTATGGTCGAACTTAAAATGAATCAAACTAGGAAGTGCATCTCCTAGGGGTGAACTATTCTTAGGAAGTGCGTCTCCTATTGGTGAAACTGAACTTAGGAAGTGCGTCTCCTACGGTAAAACTGAACTTAGGAAGTGCGTCTCCTATGGTAAAACTGAACTTAGGAAGTGCGTCTCCTATCGGTGAAACTTAACTTGGGAAGTGCGTTTCCTATGGTAAAACTGAACTTAGGAAGTGCGTCTCCTATCGGTGAAACTTAACTTAAGAAGTGCGTCTCCTATGGTAAAACTGAATTTTAGGAAGTGCGTCTCCTACTGGTGAAACTTGCTTAGGAAGTGCGTCTCCTACTAGTGAAACTTGCTTAGGAAGTGCGTCTCCTATTGGGAAAAACTGTTCTTAGGAAGTGCGTCTCCTTAGGAAGTGCGTCTCTTATCGGTGAAACTGAACTTAGGAAGTGCGTCTCCTATGGTAAAACTGAACTTAGGAAGTGCGTCTCCTATTGGTGAAACTTATCTTAGGAAGTGCGTCTCCTACTGGTGAAACTTGCTTAGGAAGTGCGTCTCCTATTGGGAAAAACTGTTCTTAGGAAGTGCGTCTCCTACTGGGTGAAACTATTCTTAGGAAGTGCGTCTCCTATTGGTGAAACTGAACCTAGGAAGTGCGTCTCCTATTGGTGAAATAAACTTAGGAAGTGCGTCTCCTATCGGTGAAATTTGCTTAGGAAGTGCGTCTCCTATTGGTGAAACTTGCTTAGGAAGTGCGTCTCCTATTGGTGAAACTTGCTTAGGAAGTGCGTCTCCTATTGGTGAAACTGACTTAGGAAGTGCGTCTCCTATGGTAAAACTGAACTTAGGAAGTGCGTCTCCTATGATAAACTGAACTTAGGAAGTGCGTCTCCTATGGTAAAACTGAATTTTAGGAAGTGCGTCTCCTATTGGTACAACTGAACCTAGGAAGTGCGTCTCCTATTGGTGAAATAAACTTAGGAAGTGCGTCTCCTATCGGTGAAATTAACTTAGGAAGTGCGTCTCCTATTGGTGAAACTTGCTTAGGAAGTGCGTCTCCTATTGGTGAAACTTGCTTAGGAAGTGCGTCTCCTATGGTAAAACTGAATTTTAGGAAGTGCGTCTCCTACTGGTGAAACTTATCTTAGGAAGTGCGTCTCCTATTGGTAGAACTGAACTTAGGGGGAAATGCATCTCCTATGGGTAAAGACGTGGAATGTATGCCTTTGTTATCTGGGCGGGCTCCCAACTTCAATACTTGAAAGTAAAAACTGGATGTATGCATCTGTTATCTGGGCGGGCTCCCAACTTCAACACTTGAAAGTAAAGACTGAAATGTATGCCTCTATTATCTGGGCGGGCTCCCAACTTCAACACTTAAAAAAAGACTGAATGTATGCCTCTATTATCTGGGCGGGCTCCCAATTTCAACACTTGAAATAAAAAGACTGAATGTATGCCTCTGTTATCTGGGCGGGCTCCCAATTTCAACACTTAAAATAAAAGACTGAATGTATGCCTCTATTATCTGGGCGGGCTCCCAATTTCAACACTTAAAATAAAAGACTGAATGTATGCCTCTATTATCTGGGCGGGCTCCCAACTTCGACACTTGAAAATAAAAAGACTGAATTTATGCCTCTGTTATCTGGGCGGGCTCCCAATTTCAACACTTAAAAGTAAAGACTGAAACCAACATATCCTATTTGAGGGCGGATGAACCCAACATATCCTATTTGAGGGCGGATGAACCCGACATATCCTATTTGAGGGCGGATGAACCCGACATATCCTATTTGAGGGCGGATGAACCCAACATATCCTATTTGAGGGCGGATGAACCCGACATATCCTATTTGAGGGCGGATGAACCCGACATATCCTATTTGAGGGCGGATGAACCCGACATATCCTATTTGAGGGCGGATGAACCCAACAGATCCTATTTGAGGGCGGATGAACCCGACAGATCCTTAAGACTTGAAAATGTCTTACCTCGAATACTTGCTGGGGATTGGGATGAATTTTCCTTTTCTACCTTCCCCATTTTTATTATTATTCTTTTTTTTTCTTTATTCCCTTTTTTGTTTTGTTTTTGCATAGCTTCTTCCTTCAAAGACTACCTCCCTTGATTTACTTACCTGTTGGGGGGTAAAATGTTATCAGCTGGGGGTACCTGACTTCCCAGAAAATTTTCAAAATGGAAGGAAAATTTTCTGCCCCAGTTTGATAATATCCCTTGTGGCACGCAGTTCTGGCATCAATGCCATTTCCTTTACCTGTTTCAAATCAAACAAAATTGTTAGTTTAAAACATGGTGGTTGGTTGTGATACTCCTACTGGGATGACTTTCCCTTTCTCCTTCCTTGCTCTGCGTTCAACAACTTGTTGGGGATGATCTTATGTGTTGGGGATAATCCCTTCCTGCTGGGGGATATCCCTCTTCTTTTGTGGCATAGCTTGAAAACTGGCATTTCCCCAACCTTTTAGTCTAGTATGAATTTCGCCAAATTATGCTCACTGCTCTCCTTGCTCTGTTCATGGGCCTTGGCCTTTGAGGTTTGGGTTTGGCAAGGATATATCTCTTGACGCTCGTCAATCCTTTTGTCAATTCCCTTTGCTGGGGATATCTTTTTTGACACTGGCCTCGCGCTTGTTCCTTGCTGACTATACCATTTGGATGTACTAGTCAGATCTCCTCTTGAAAAGCTGATGGCATATTTGAAGTCATTTCATACTTGTTCTGACCAGACAGACTCTATTGGGGATTTTTTCTATGAAAGGAGAAAGATAAAAGGGAACAGAATAAAAAGACAAAGGGAAAAAAACATGACTCTTTAACAAAAGAAACTATAAATAAAAACCCTATCAAATGCAGATACCGACTCTAATGGCCATGACATGCGTATGTGGCCTATCCTCTATCGTCAATCATCTTCCAAGATCTTCAATTGGCGATTCCCCATCTGATTCTCAATCTTATTCGACTTGTAGTGCTCGGAGGGTTTTCACTATCAAGTCTCTCTCATTTTTGGCTTTTCTCTCAGCTTTCATCGCCTTATGGTGCCTGTGAAGGTTTTCACCGATAAGACTCTCTCATTTGTATCACTTTTCAGCTGGGGATTTGGAGTGTCGCCGGTATGACTCTTTCTGCTGGAGATTAGAGTCCTTTCTGCTGTGGAACAGAATGTTATGTTCGCCGGTAAGACTCTTCATTTGTCTGACTTGGCATCTTTTGAAGACTGATCGGAAGGTCTTTCTTTGGACCGTAATGTGGGTTTTGGATAGGGTTAGAAAGAAACGGTATCAAAGGCTCAAAAAATGCATTAATTTTGGGTTATTATTTACAACTTTCGGAATTAGATTTATTTACAATAAACGCAACCTTTGCCCCAGTTTCTTGCTTGGGGATATTTTACTTAATTTTTCATTTTTCAAAACTATGAACGAGCCGTGAAGCGCTTACGTATCCTCTTTGAGGAATCAGGTCAAACGTAGTTCCCAATTCCTCTTTTTTTTCATTTGACTTTCTTTTCACTCTTTTCTTATCTTTCTTTTCTTTTTCTTTTGCTTTTTTTCTCTTGCTTGTTTTTTGTTGTTTTGATATTCTTTTTTTTTTTTATCTTCCATGTTCGCATCTTCTAGACGTTGCTACTGATTCCGAACGAGGGGTATGACAGAAAAAATAAATAAGGCTCAAAAGGGGTTAACGAAGGATAAAGTGTTTGGGTAGCAGAACAAAATGCCTTCGTCATTCCCGTCTTCAAAACATGCCAAGTGCAAACAACACAATCAAACAATAGATTTATAGTCTCTTCCGATGGTGCTGGACTTGACAATTATATTCAACATATGTTTGTTCATTTGTCACTTCTAAAGCACCGTTGGGCGACACTCTCATTCTCATTATTATGAACGACCCTCATGCCAATTTAGGCGAATCTTTCTTTAACGGTTTTCTTTGTGTTCAACTTGCCCCAGTTCCACATGACTCGAGCTCTGAATAATCTCAACCGTCCTTATTTCCTTTAAATGGTCTGAATCGCCTTTCCAGGGTTTTATGATTAACTTTTAAGATTAGGCCCAAACTGGGTGCGCATGTCATGTCCCTAGAATCGGCATTGAACAAAAATGGTAAAAAGGACTAAACAGAAAGATGACTGAGAATAATCAAAGACTGAATTTTTTGCGTTGGACTGAACAAATGGTTTTAAAAACAAAGCAAACCGGAATAAAATCCTAAACAACTTGGACAAAACTTAAACAAACCGCTATGACAAAACGGAAAGATATTGACACAAAACAAATCCAAATTACAATCCTAATAATCCGAACAACGGAAATGACAACAAAATAGACCATCAAAGATCCTCTCCGGTTGACCCAAAATGGAGTGCCTTTCCAACTATCCAAGAACGACATCTCTGGTTGACCCAAAATGGAGTATCTTCCCACTGCAAAGCATGACATTTTAGCCATTGAGCTCTATATCAACATTGCCAAGACCATCCCCAACTTCAGTATTATCAACATCAATCAACAAGTTCTCAAGATGATTCGCCTGCTCCCTGTCGCTGTCGTCGATCACAATTGCCCCTTCCTGAATCATTCTTTCTATTTCCTTTTTCAAAGAACGACAGTCTTCAATGCTATGTCCTTGGACATTAGAGTGATACATGCATCGTACAGCAGGATCGAATCCTTTTGCATATGGGTCTGGAGTATAGCCAAGGAGCGGCTCAATCAGTCCTGAAAGCTTTAGCTTTTCAAACAAACTTGCGTAGGACTCCCCAATTGGCGTGAAATTGTTTCCTTGCCTTTGTTTTCCCCCATGCCCCTGTTTTCTAGGGTCGTTGGGTGCTTGAAAACGTTGTGAAGGCAAGAATGCATTACGTGGTGCTGGCTCTCGCCAGCCGGGGTGACCTGATGGTTGACCCTGCGACCGGACCTTGTTTGGAGGATAATATTGAGGCGGATTATATGGAGCTCGGGGGCAGGCTTGGGCATGATAGGCTGAATAGAGTGGCTCTGATGGTGGGTAGTAGGGTTGTGGAAGGTTGTATGGAGTGCGTGGATAATTTGGATGACTGGGTTTGGGCTGGTAGTGAGATGAAGGACCTCTGAATTTGGACCCAGTACCTGCTTCGACTGATGCGACCTCGCGCGCACCTCCCGTGCCGCTCTGAATAGCCTGGGTCATTGCCTTGAGTGCTGAGTAATCTAGGATCTTGTTAGACCTTAGGCCCTCCTCTATCATGACCCCTATCTTTACCACTTCATTGAAGGATTTCCCAATCGTTGTCACCAAGTGACCAAAGTAGGTTGGATCCAATGTTTGCAAGAAGTAGTCCACCATTTCTCCCTCTCTCATGGGAGGATCAACTCTGGCCGCTTGCTCTCTCCAGCGGAACCCAAACTCACGAAAACTTTCCCCAGGCTTCTTTCCAGTCCTCAGCAATGTGAGACGGTCAGGGACTATCTCGAGATTGTATTGAAAATGACCTGCGAAAGCCTGCGCCAGATCATCCCAAGTGTACCATCTGCTGGAATCCTGCCTGGTATACCATTCTAGTGCCGATCCACTCAGACTTTGGCCGAAATAAGCTATCAGCAGCTCATCTTTGCCACCTGCCCCTCTCATTTTGCTACAGAATCCCCGCAAATGCGCCATGGGATCACCGTGCCCTCCATATAAATCAAATTTAGGCATCTTGAACCCGGGCGGGAGTTGGACGTCCGGGAAAGGGCATAGATCCTTGTAGGCCACGCTGACCTGGTTGCCCAAACCGTGCAGGTTCCTGAAGGACTGCTCCAGGCTTTTGAACTTTCTCAACACCTCATCCTGTTCAGGGGCTTTAACCGGTTTTTCGATCTCTGTCGGTACCTCCAAGTGTGGATTGTAAGCATGTGGTTCGGGGGCATGGAATGCAGGCTCAGGGGGATAGTATTGCGTATCGTGAGCCTGAAACAATGGCTCACTGGTCGTTCTGTGCAAGGGGGCTGATGTGGGTCCCACAAAAGTGGGAATATCGGGTGTGGGGAGAGGTTGATGGGGTGGTGGAGCCTGGGAATCATGAGGGCTTCTTTCTTGATGGTAACGGGGATTTGGGAGGCTTGTTGAAGGGCCGGAGTGAGGGTATTCCGGCATGTGCCCCAATGGCTCAGGGCTCTTTTGTGCTTTGGCTAGAGCTACCTGCATTGCATTCATATCTAGTCCCATCCTTTCTATCTTTCCCATCGCTTCCTTTAACAACTGGCTCATCGGCCTTTCTTCCTCGGTACTATTCTCTGAAGTAGCCATGCTTGTTGTTATCGGTCCTTTGGATCTAGTTTGGTAAGGGTGTGTTGCCAGAATTCTTTAACAACTAACTGTTTGAGATTCGGAAAACAACAAACTTGTTAGCGTTTAGAGTGTAACAGATTTGATAACAACACATTGAGGATGCAATGCCCCTAGGCAGTTAACCGTTTCTAACATGCTTTGCTTCAAACAACATGCGTCATCCCGGCTTGCTTATTTGCCCCTTTGAAGTACTTTGGGAACCCCTGTATTTTATTCAATTCGTATTTTCTTTTTCTTTATTACTGGCGGTCGAATCTTATGGAGATTGCCTACGTATCATGACCCCGCATGAATCAGACCTTGCGTAGTTCGGACCAATAAAAGATAAACAATACTAAACACATTTTTTAAAAAAAAATTTAAAACAAACTGGGTTTCAAGGATTTAAAGATGACCCACAAACTTGAGAATCAAACAACCCGCATATTCTAGTCAAAAGATTTATAAACTTCAAAACAAATGGCCAACTTCCTTCCTCCGTTTGCTAATTTTAACCAAATGGTATTTTTTGCAAATGTGGCCCCTTCCAATTCTCACATGAATTTTGAGGTCGGGGAGGATTATTTTATGACACTTTTACCAACTTGTCCATTCTTTTACGAAAACAACCTTTCGACAACTGAAAGATACTCTAAGGCTATTTCGGCAAGAACGGTTTAAGACGCGGCCGAAGCTGGCTCGGCTTATTATGACAAAATTCAAACGGTATTCACCTGACCGCCGACTCTTTGTTTTTTTTTTCAAATTATAATAAAAACCTGGTGTTGCAAACACGGCCCTTCAGCGCCTCGGGGACGAAGCTTTTTAAGGCTGTGTGGGTCCATATCTCAAAATGACCCAAAGGTGGCTGTTTATGCCAAGTCAGCCTTCCGGCGTCCCTTTCGGGAACATTCGGCTATTTATGACAAAACAGCATCACCTGACTTATTTATAACTCTTTTTTATCGTTTTTCAAATTAGAAAAGTCAATATTGCAAACACGGCCTTTCAACGTCTCGGGGACGAAGATTTTTAGGCTGTGGGGGTCAACTGGACCAAGTCTTAAAAATGACCCAAAAGTGGTTGTTTATGCAAAGTCAGCCTTCCGGCGTCCCTTTCGGGAACATTCGGCTATGTCTTGATAAAACAGCGTCACCCGACTTCTTTATGAAATTTGACATATATATTTTTGCTATATTTTTTTTTGTAAAAGGGGAAGTTGGACATCACCTGACTTATTTATGGAAAAAAATCTTGACATGTTTTTTTTTATTATTATTTGTTTTTGGCTTTTTAGCAAAAGGGGGTTGGACCCGATGAGGGTTGCCTACGTATCTCACATCCGGTGAGAATCAAACCCGCGTAGTTCGGGCCAATGAACTACTTTAAAAGAAGAAAGGAAGCATTTTTTGATTGATTTTCTTTTTACAAGAAACACTTCTAAGATATATTTTTGAATTTTCATTTGCTCTTTTTTTCTTTATTCTAAAGAAGAAGAAGAAAATATTTTTCGGAATTTTGCTTCTAATAAAAGAAATGCTTCTCAAAATGTTTTTTTTTTGGATTTTGAATTTTCTTTTCAACTTTGAAAAAGAATCCAAATATTTTCGGATTTTTTTTTATATTATATATATATATATTTTTTTATTTTATTTTTTAAAGAAACAACTAGAAAGACTTTCTAAAGAAGTCAATAATGGAAAATATTTTTGGATTATTTGTTTTGAAAATTGGGATTCTAAAAACTTTTGGTAAGACAAATGTTCTTGCAACAGATAAAGATATATATATATACATATTTTGGAAATAAAGAAAAACTTTTTGGATTTTTTTTATATATATATATATATATGTTTGCAACAAATAATAAAACTACTTTCAACGCCCAACTCTTTTTATTTTATTATTTTTATTTTTATTTTGACATTTTTCATAAACAGATAAATAAATAAAAACCCATTTTAAAACAAAACCTTTTTTTTTATTTTCATTTTTATGGCAAAACAAACTATTTTCTTTTCTATATTTTTTTAAAAACAAGACAGAACAATGATGATTTTTCTCTATTTTTCCTTTGCTTTTAATATAACAAACTAATAAGACATTCATTTTCATTTTCTCAAAATTTCGGCAGAGTTTCGATACTACTCGGACATTAATTTTTTCTCTAAAAATAAGTAGTTATATCTTTACACTGTCATTTTTTCTCCTCTTTTTCACGATTTTTTTTATCTGTGGAAAATAATGAAAACATACAAAATCTTTTTGAATTTTCATGCTTTGTTTTATTTGTAATTTTATTTTTATATTTATTATTTCTTTCAAAAATGTGGCATGGGAGACATAATGATTTCCAAGACTTCTTGGATTCCGCAAATGCTCCCTATGCGCTTTTCCCAACATATGAAGCGTGGGGGACATATGGGGATTCCAAGACTTCTTGGATTCCGCAAATGTTCCCCATGTGCTTTCCCAAAAAGCAAGCGTGGGGGACATAGGGAATTCCAAGGCTTCTTGGATTCCACAAATGTTCCCCATGCTTTGATTAAAATAACATCATGCTGGAAATGACCAAATGACCCATACGCCCTTGACTAAATACAACATGTAGCACATAGGATGCCGAAAGATTGTCTATTATTTTCAGGTTGCTTGTCCTAGACGGACCCAACCCCTATGTTGAGTCCCCTAAGTCAAATGCACATGATGCAAATAAACGTTCCTACTAGGGATCCGGCATGTGGCTTTGTTATACTAGGTTCAAAAACCTGGGTCGGTGTTCTAGACAGTGTACCCGAGCGGACAACTCGAGCTGAGGAAGGAGCTCCTTTCCGGGAACCAAAAGGCCAGCCGGCTTAGAAACTTTCCGAGCCTCTTTTATTTAGGGTATGACACTAACAGAATAGGGAGTCTCAACCAGTAAGCACATCCCCGGAGGTAAGAAGAGAAAGGTTTCGGCACAGTTTATATACAGTTCAAATAATATCAAAGCGGTAAAAGCAGCATTTAGCACATTAGGCTCAAAACATGTAATAATCAGATAATAAATAAAGCCAAATAATAACAATTATTCTAAGCTCGAATTCTTAACCCTGAACCAGTGGTTCTGGGTCTCTCATCCCCAGCAGAGTCGCCAGAGCTGTCACACCTCCTTTTTCCGCACCCGAGGGGGCGCAGGGGGAGTTTTTTCCAATTAAAGGACAATCGAAACGGGATTGGTTTAATTATTTCAGAGTCGCCACTTGGGAGGTTTAGGGTGTCCCAAGTCACCAATTTTAATCCCGAATCGAGGAAAATAATGACTCTATATTATAGTCTGCGTACCAGAAATCCGGATAAGGAATTCTGTTAACCCGGGAGAAGGTGTTAGGCATTCCCGAGTTCCGTGGTTCTAGCACGGTCGCTCAATTGTTATATTCGGCTTGATTATCTGATTTTATACAAGTATGAACTTATGTGCAAATTTTAACTTTTAACCGCTTTATTATTATTGTTTTTACAAGAATGTGAACATCGCTTAAAACACGTCTTTGGACTGCGTCACATGAAATGCACCCACAATCCGGAACGCATTTTATTTGATGTTTTGAGATTTGGATTTGGGTCGCATGAAATGCACACCCGAGCTTAAGAAAGTAAATTATTAAACACGCGCCTAAAGAGACTATCGCGTTATTATTTTGCGGAGGCCGTGAAATTCGCTAAACGACCCTCCTGAATTCTAAGTAATTTTAAACAAGTATTTACTGAGGGCCCCGCAATTTGTGTTTTTATTCGTCGAGGCTCGTCCCATTTGTTATTTTAAAAATGAATTTGCAACGTCATGAAAATGCATCTCAGACCACGTCACAGTCAATGCACCCGTGATTAGAGACACATTTCGATTTCGTTGAGATTTAGATTTGGGTCACATAAATGTGCACCCGAGTTTAGGAGAATTAAATTATTAAAGGCGCGCCTAAAGCAACTAGCGCATTATTATTTTGGGTAGGGCCGTGAAATTTACTAAATGGCCCATCCCGGAATCTAAGTATTTAATACATATATTTTGCGAGGGCTCCACAATCTATACATTTTTTATTTGACGAAGCTCGTATCGTTTTTCTTTAATTTTTCTTTTATTTATTTATTTTTTTTAAAAAAAAAAAGGATAAGGCTAAAAATAACTACATTTTTTGCTACTTTGCTAGGTCATGGGTTGTAAATTGGACTTATTTGATGAAACGAGTATTTTTCCGCGGAATTAAAATTGCTACTATAATTTCAACATTTACTACCACATGTATAAACAACTATTAAGACAAACTAAAATAATTAACACATTTCCCCTATTATGACAAATATTTAGATAACAACACTCTAAACATGAAGAAGCGAAAATGTCAAATAACTACTTGAAGCAAACGAAACAAAGGGAAAAGACGTTCACGACCAGATTTCAATATCATACGGAGTTAATTAACAAAAATAGCCATTCGCAAACATCATGTATATATGTCTCGCTCAATTCGCGCACTATCCGCATGAACTAGGGTGGTATCCTAAAACATCACATATACATATTGCCAACAGAAAATATGAGGTACACGGACAGAGATGACCTACTTGAGATTAACGTCCGATGCGTTGGACCTGCGACGAAACCTCGGACAACAACCTCGACGTACCGGACCTCGACGAACCAAAGACTACCTCAACGGACCTCACCCCGGACAGAACTTCTAGGCTGCTTTTTTGAACGTTTTTCGGTTAAGCTTCAGCTGGTGTGTGTGTGTGTGTTCCGACGTTGATGGATTAGGGTTCCTTGCTAAGTTTTTCTTGGTGAAGAAGAAGCAGCTATGGAGGAGTGGTCATGGTCGACGGAACTGGCGTTGGTTTTGGACAGTCGACGATGGAGGGGGGAAGCTGGAGGTTGACGGTGAGTTTGACGAGTGAAGCAGCGAGGGTGGACTGCCGGTGGTTGTAGGACGCCTGGTGGTTTTTGCGTTGGGGGGGGGGGGTAGGGATCGTTTACAGTAGGTGTTTGGACGTGGGGGTGGTGGTTATGGCGTTCGTTTGGTGGTTTACTGGAGGTTTGGGTGGTGTAGATGGAGGCGGGCTGGTTGGGTTTTGATGGAGGGTCGACGATGGAGTGTTTGGTGGGGGTGACGACGGGGTGCGACGATGGTTATGTTCCGACGAGGGGGAAGTGGGGAATGGAGTTTGGGAGGAGGAGGGTGATGGTTTGGTCGTGAGGATCGTTAATGGTGGTTTTTGGGCAGTAGGTTTTTGCTCCTTCTTCTAGTGAAGAAGATGATGAAACAATACGTTTCTTTTCAAAAATCTTCAAAGTCCTCCTCCTTTGGCCTTCTGTCCGTGTTTTGTAACACAATGCCCATAAAAATGAGCCCCACGCGTGGTGGGGTTCAAGGCATATGTCCCCCACGCGTGGTGGGGTTCCCCACGTGTCCTGGACACGGTTTATTATGGGCTAGGTCCGAAAATTAGGCCTAAAACCGGGTAGTTTTAACCCGAATATTATTCTTTTGCCCGGACCCGAGAAATAGGAACACGTTGCTTAACTAGTCCTATGTAAGTAAAATAACTACCAAAAATAAGACTAGTATTTAAACAAAACTATATCTTTTTAAATATTTTTTCAAGATTTAAAATAGCTACAAAATATTAATGAAACTATTTTTTTGTAATTTTCGTTTTAAATATTAAGATAAAATATGAGGTAATATTTTTGTATTTTTCAAAGTTAAAATGACTATAAAACCTTAATAGAACTATATTTTACTTATTTTTTGTAATTTTCGAAATTATAAAGTACAAAAATAAAGTACAATTTTTGTATTTTTCAAGTTTATGAGAGATACATAAACTAAAATTTATATATATTTTTTTTTTGAAATTTCTTTTTTGCAACGAAATAAAGTAAAAATAGTTAAAATGGCTATACTAGTCCTAAATTAGATATTTAAGCTTAAGGACGTAAAAATTCCCGGGGAGGGTCAAAAATCACGTGCTTACAGCTGCCCCTCTTTGACTGGAAACACGAAGAGTTTTCCGACAAAGAACGACTAGACGTGTTTTTGACCCGACCATTACTTGGACGGACTACACTTAAGGAAAGGGAGGGAATGTGACCGAGCCCTGGTATCTGAGCTGCCTACATATCCTTGGTTATACAGGAATCAGGCCACGTGTAGTTCGGGATGAGAGAGATAGTGAAGTGTACCGAGGTGAAGAGCCGATCGAGGTGCCGTTCCGTTGAGGTTCCGGTCCGCGGTCCTGTCATTACAACAAAAATGAAAACTGAAAAAGACTAACTAAGCCTATCAGCTACTAGTTACAAGGATTCCTATCTCCTAAGTCTTCTGAAACTTGGTCTTGAGTCTTGAATGGTGCTTCATACAGACTTTGGATCTGAACCTTGATACTTGCTAGTTGTAGGTGCTAGTTCTTGAGCAGACCACATTTGTTCTCCACTTCCGTAATTTGGGTTCTTTTTCTTTTTTCTTTTTTTCTCTTTTTCCTTCTTGTTTTTTTTTGTTTTTTGGTGACCAGCTTCTGTTGATCATCCCAGACTGTTGACTTGCATTCTTGGGGCGAGCTTCTTGTTGCTTCTATCTTGGATTGAGTGCTGGGGATTTTTGTTGTAACCTTCTGCTTTCCAGTGGGTCACTGCTTGATCTTGAAAAATGTTTCCCCGTTCTACAGGCGGACTCCTGACTTCTTCTATCTTCGACACGCAACAACCTCCGTTCTACAGGCGGGTCCCTGACAATCAAAACAAACAAAACAAACAAAATTTCCTAACCCAGTTTGTACTGGGAAGATTTGTGAGTCGTTAGCAAAATCGTAACTCACTTACACTACTGATGCAATGATGAGAGTAAACTAAAGACTAGGCTAGGATGTGCATCTCCTATGAGTAAAACCAAAACTCTTGCTAGCAAATGTGTCTGCTAAAATAAAAACCTCAATGACTCAAACTAGAAAGTGTGTCTTCTATGGTTGAATCGGAATGAGCTAAACTAGGAAGTGCGTCTCCTAAGGGTGAAAACTTCAGTGACTAGAACTAGGAAGTGCGTCTCCTATGAATAAAATCTCGATTAGGAAGTGCGTCTCCTACGGGTAAACTTCAAAAACTGGACTAGGAATTGTGTCTCCTATGGTCGAACTTAAAATGAATCAAACTAGGAAGTGCATCTCCTAGGGGTGAACTATTCTTAGGAAGTGCGTCTCCTACGGTAAAACTGAACTTAGGAAGTGCGTCTCCTATGGTAAAACTGAACTTAGGAAGTGCGTCTCCTATCGGTGAAACTTAACTTGGGAAGTGCGTTTCCTATGGTAAAACTGAACTTAGGAAGTGCGTCTCCTATCGGTGAAACTTAACTTAGGAAGTGCGTCTCCTATGGTAAAACTGAATTTTAGGAAGTGCGTCTCCTACTGGTGAAACTTGCTTAGGAAGTGCGTCTCCTACTGGTGAAACTTGCTTAGGAAGTGCGTCTCCTATTGGGAAAAACTGTTCTTAGGAAGTGCGTCTCCTTAGGAAGTGCGTCTCCTATCGGTGAAACTGAACTTAGGAAGTGCGTCTCCTATGGTAAAACTGAACTTAGGAAGTGCGTCTCCTATTGGTGAAACTTATCTTAGGAAGTGCGTCTCCTACTGGTGAAACTTGCTTAGGAAGTGCGTCTCCTATTGGGAAAAACTGTTCTTAGGAAGTGCGTCTCCTACTGGGTGAAACTATTCTTAGGAAGTGCGTCTCCTATTGGTGAAACTGAACCTAGGAAGTGCGTCTCCTATTGGTGAAATAAACTTAGGAAGTGCGTCTCCTATCGGTGAAATTTGCTTAGGAAGTGCGTCTCCTATTGGTGAAACTTGCTTAGGAAGTGCGTCTCCTATTGGTGAAACTTGCTTAGGAAGTGCGTCTCCTATTGGTGAAACTGACTTAGGAAGTGCGTCTCCTATGGTAAAACTGAACTTAGGAAGTGCGTCTCCTATGATAAACTGAACTTAGGAAGTGCGTCTCCTATGGTAAAACTGAATTTTAGGAAGTGCGTCTCCTATTGGTACAACTGAACCTAGGAAGTGCGTCTCCTATTGGTGAAATAAACTTAGGAAGTGCGTCTCCTATCGGTGAAATTAACTTAGGAAGTGCGTCTCCTATTGGTGAAACTTGCTTAGGAAGTGCGTCTCCTATTGGTGAAACTTGCTTAGGAAGTGCGTCTCCTATTGGTGAAACTTGCTTAGGAAGTGCGTCTCCTATGGTAAAACTGAATTTTAGGAAGTGCGTCTCCTACTGGTGAAACTTATCTTAGGAAGTGCGTCTCCTATTGGTAGAACTGAACTTAGGGGGAAATGCATCTCCTATGGGTAAAGACGTGGAATGTATGCCTTTGTTATCTGGGCGGGCTCCCAACTTCAATACTTGAAAGTAAAAACTGGATGTATGCCTCTGTTATCTGGGCGGGCTCCCAACTTCAACACTTGAAAGAAAAGATTGAAATGTATGCCTCTATTATCTGGGCGGGCTCCCAACTTCAACACTTAAAAAAAGACTGAATGTATGCCTCTATTATCTGGGCGGGCTCCCAACTTCAACACTTAAAAGTAAAGACTGAATGCATGCCTCTATTATCCGGGCGGGCTCCCAATTTCAACACTTGAAGTAAAAGACTGAATGTATTCCTCTATTATCTGGGCGGGGGCTCCCAATTTCAACACTTGAAATAAAAGACTGAATGTATGCCTCTATTATCTGGGTGGGCTCCCAACTTCAACACTTAAAAGTAAAGACTGAATGTATTCCTCTGTTATTATGGGCGGGCTCCCAATTTCAACACTTAAAAGTAAAGACTGAAACCAACATATCCTATTTGAGGGCGGATGAACCCAACATATCCTATTTGAGGGCGGATGAACCCGACATATCCTATTTGAGGGCGGATGAACCCGACATATCCTATTTGAGGGCGGATGAACCCAACAGATCCTATTTGAGGGCGGATGAACCCGACATATCCTATTTGAGGGCGGATGAACCCGACATATCCTATTTGAGGGCGGATGAACCCAACAGATCCTATTTGAGGGCGGATGAACCCGACATATCCTATTTGAGGGCGGATGAACCCGACATATCCTATTTGAGGGCGGATGAACCCGACATATCCTATTTGAGGGCGGATGAACCCAACATATCCTATTTGAGGGCGGATGAACCCAACAGATCCTATTTGAGGGCGGATGAACCCGACATATCCTATTTGAGGGCGGATGAACCCGACATATCCTACCTTCCCCATTTTTATTATTATTCTTTTTTTTTCTTTATTCCCTTTTTTGTTTTGTTTTTGCATAGCTTCTTCCTTCAAAGACTACCTCCTTGATTTACTTACCTGTTGGGGGGTAAAATGTTATCAGCTGGGGGTACCTGACTTCCCAGAAAATTTTCAAAATGGAAGGAAAATTTTCTGCCCCAGTTTGATAATATCCCTTGTGGCACGCAGTTCTGGCATCAATGCCATTTCCTTTACCTGTTTCAAATCAAACAAAATTGTTAGTTTAAAACATGGTGGTTGGTTGTGATACTCCTACTGGGATGGCTTTCCCTTTCTCCTTCCTTGCTCTTCGTTCAACAACTTGTTGGGGATGATCTTATGTGTTGGGGATAATCCCTTCCTGCTGGGGGATATCCCTCTTCTTTTGTGGCATAGCTTGAAAACTGGCATTTCCCCGACCTTTTAGTCTAGTATGGATTTCGCCAAATTATGCTCACTGCTCTCCTTGCTCTGTTCATGGGCCTTGGCCTTTGAGGTTTGGGTTTGGCAAGGATATCTCTCTTGACGCTCGTCAATCCTTTTGTCAATTCCCTTTGCTGGGGATATCTTTTTTGACACTGGCCTCGCGCTTGTTCCTTGCTGACTATACCATTTGGATGTACTAGTCAGATCTCCTCTTGAAAAGCTGATGACATATTTGAAGTCATTTCATACTTGTTCTGACCAGACAGACTCTATTGGGGATTTTTTCTATGAAAGGAGAAAGATAAAAGGGAACAGAATAAAAAGACAAAGGGAAAAAAACATTACTCTTTAACAAAAGAAACTATAAATAAAAACCCTATCAAATGCAGATACCGCCTCTAATGGCCATGACATGCGTATGTGGCCTATCCTCTATCGTCAATCATCTTCCAAGATCTTCAATTGGCGATTCCCCATCTGATTCTCAATCTTATTCGACTTGTAGTGCCCGGAGGGTTTTCACTATCAAGTCTCTCTCATTTTTGGGTTCTTCTCTCAGCTTTCATCGCCTTATGGTGCCTGTGAAGGTTTTCACCGATAAGACTCTCTCATTTGTATCACTTTTCAGCTGGGGATTTGGAGTGTCGCCGGTATGACTCTTTCTGCTGGAGATTAGAGTCCTTTCTGCTGTGGAACAGAATGTTATGTTCGCCGGTAAGACTCTTCATTTGTCTGACTTGGCATCTTTTGAAGACCGATCGGAAGGTCTTTCTTTGGACCGTAATGTGGGTTTTGGATAGGGTTAGAAAGAAACGGTATCAAAGGCTCAAAAAATGCATTAATTTTGGGTTATTATTTACAACTTTCGGAATTAGATTTATTTACAATAAACACAACCTTTGCCCCAGTTTCTTGCTTGGGGATATTTTACTTAATTTTTCATTTTTCAAAACTATGAACGAGCCGTGAAGCGCCTACGTATCCTCTTTGAGGAATCAGGTCAAACGTAGTTCCCAATTCCTCTTTTTTTCATTTGACTTTCTTTTCACTCATTTCTTATCTTTCTTTTCTTTTTCTTTTGCTTTTTTTCTCTTGCTTGTTTTTTGTTGTTTTGATATTCTTTTTTTTTTTTATCTTCCATGTTCGCATCTTCTAGACGTTGCTACTGATTCCGAACGAGGGGTATGAAAGAAAAAATAAATAAGGCTCAAAAGGGGTTAACGAAGGATAAAGTGTTTGGGTAGCAGAACAAAATGCCTTCGTCATTCCCGTCTTCAAAACATGCCAAGTGCAAACAACACAATCAAACAATAGATTTATAGTCTCTTCCGATGGTGCTGGACTTGACAATTATATTCAACATATGTTTGTTCATTTGTCACTTCTAAAGCACCGTTGGGCGACACTCTCATTCTCATTATTATGAACGACCCTCATGCCAATTTAGGCGAATCTTTCTTTAACGGTTTTCTTTGTGTTTAACTTGCCCCAGTTCCACATGACTCGAGCTCTGAATAATCTCAAACCGTCCTTATTTTCTTTAAATGGTCTGATCGCCTTTCCAGGGTTTTATGATTAACTTTAAAGACTAGGCCCAAAGTGTGTGCGCATGTCATGTCCCTAGAATCGGCATTGAACGAAATGATAAAAGGACTAAACAGAAAGATGACTGAGAATAATCAAAGACGGAATTTTTTGCGTTGGACTGAACAAATGGTTTTAAAAACAAAGCAAACCGGAATAAAATCCTAAACAACTTGGACAAAACTTAAACAAGCCGCTATGACAAAACGGAAAGATATTGACACAAAACAAATCCGAATTACAATCCTAATAATCCGAACAACGGAAATGACAACAAAATAGACCATCAAAGATCCTCTCCGGTTGACCCAAAATGGAGTGCCTTTCCAACTATCCAAGCACGACATCTCTGGTTGACCCAAAATGGAGTATCTTCCCACTGCAAAGCATGACATTTTAGCCATTGAGCTCTATATCAACATTGCCAAGACCATCCCCAACTTCAGTATTATCAACATCAATCAACAAGTTCTCAAGATGATTCGCCTGCTCCCTGTCGCTGTCGTCGATCACAATTGCCCCTTCCTGAATCATTCTTTCTATTTCCTTTTTCAAAGAACGACAGTCTTCAATGCTATGTCCTTGGACATTAGAGTGATACATGCATCGTACAGCAGGATCGAATCCTTTTGCATATGGGTCTGGAGTATAGCCAAGGAGCGGCTCAATCAGTCCTGAAAGCTTTAGCTTTTCAAACAAACTTGCGTAGGACTCCCCAATTGGCGTGAAATTGTTTCCTTGCCTTTGTTTTCCCCCATACCCCTGTTTTCTAGGGTCGTTGGGTGCTTGGAAACGATGTGAAGGCAAGAATGCATTACGTGGTGCTGGCTCTCGCCAGCCGGGGTGACCTGATGGTTGACCCTGCGACCGGACCTTGTTTGGAGGATAATATTGAGGCGGATTATATGGAGCTCGGGGGCAGGCTTGGGCATGATAGGCTGAAATAGAGTGGCTCTGATGGTGGGTAGTAGGGTTGTGGAAGGTTGTATGGAGTGCGTGGATAATTTGGATGACTGGGTTTGGGCTGGTAGTGAGATGAAGGACCTCTGAATTTGGACCCAGTACCTGCTTCGACTGATGCGACCTCGCGCGCACCTCCCGTGCTGCTCTGAATAGCCTGGGTCGTTGCCTTGAGTGCTGAGTAATCTAGGATCTTGTTAGACCTTAGGCCCTCCTCTATCATGACCCCTATCTTTACCACTTCATTGAAGGATTTCCCAATCGTTGTCACCAAGTGACCAAAGTAGGTTGGATCCAATGTTTGCAAGAAGTAGTCCACCATTTCTCCCTCTCTCATGGGAGGATCAACTCTGGCCGCTTGCTCTCTCCAGCGGAACCCAAACTCACGAAAACTTTCCCCAGGCTTCTTTCCAGTCCTCAGCAATGTGAGACGGTCAGGGACTATCTCGAGATTGTATTGAAAATGACCTGCGAAAGCCTGCGCCAGATCATCCCAAGTATACCATCTGCTGGAATCCTGCCTGGTATACCATTCTAGTGCCGATCCACTCAAACTTTGGCCGAAATAAGCTATCAGCAGCTCATCTTTGCCACCTGCCCCTCTTATTTTGCTACAGAATCCCCGCAAATGCGCCATGGGATCATCGTGCCCTCCATATAAATCAAATTTAGGCATCTTGAACCCGGGCGGGAGTTGGACGTCCGGGAAAGGGCATAGATCCTTGTAGGCCACGCTGACCTGGTTGCCCAAACCGTGCAGGTTCCTGAAGGACTGCTCCAGGCTTTTGAACTTTCTTAACACCTCATCCTGTTCAGGGGCTTTAACCGGTTTTTCGATCTCTGCCGGTACCTCCAAGTGTGGATTGTAAGCATGTGGTTCGGGGGCATGGAATGCAGGCTCAGGGGGATAGTATTGCGTATCGTGAGCCTGAAACAATGGCTCACTGGTCGTTCTGTGCAAGGGGGCTGATGTGGGTCCCACAAAAGTGGGAATATCGGGTGTGGGGAGAGGTTGATGGGGTGGTGGAGCCTGGGAATCATGAGGGCTTCTTTCTTGATGGTAACGGGGATTTGGGAGGCTTGTTGAAGGGCCGGAGTGAGGGTATTCCGGCATGTGCCCCAATGGCTCAGGGCTCTTTTGTGCTTTGGCTAGAGCTAGCTGCATTGCATTCATATCTAGTCCCATCCTTTCTATCTTTCCCATCGCTTCCTTTAACAACTGGCTCATCGGCCTTTCTTCCTCGGTACTATTCTCTGAAGTAGTCATGCTTGTTGTTATCGGTCCTTTGGATCTAGTTTGGTAAGGGTGTGCTGCCAGAATTCTTTAACAACTAACTGTTTGAGATTCGGAAAACAACAAACTTGTTAGCGTTTAGAGTGTAACAGATTTGATAACAACACATTGAGGATGCAATTCCCCTAGGCAGTTAACCGTTTCTAACATGCTTTGCTTCAAACAACATGCGTCATCCCGGCTTGCTTATTTGCCCCTTTGAAGTACTTTGGGAACCCCTGTATTTTATTCAATTCGTATTTTCTTTTTCTTTATTACTGGAGGTCGAATCTTATAGAGATTGCCTACGTATCATGACCCCGCATGAATCAGACCTTGCGTAGTTCGGACCAATAAAAGATAAACAATACTAAACACATTTTTAAAAAAAAATTTAAAACAAACTGGGTTTCAAGGATTTAAAGATGACCCACAAACTTGAGAATCAAACAACCCGCATATTCTAGTCAAAAGATTTATAAACTTCAAAACAAATGGCCAACTTCCTTCCTCCGTTTGCTAATTTTAACCAAATGGTATTTTTTGCAAATGTGGCCCCTTCCAATTCTCACATGAATTTTGAGGTCGGGGAGGATTATTTTATGACACTTTTACCAACTTGTCCATTCTTTTACGAAAACAACCTTTCGACAACTGAAAGATATTCTAAGGTTGTTTCGGCAAGAACGGTTTAAGACGCGGCCGAAGCTGGCTCGACTTATTATGACAAAATTCAAACGGTATTCACCTGACCGCCGACTCTTTATTTTTTTTTCAAATTATAATAAAAACCTGGTGTTGCAAACACGGCCCTTCAGCGCCTCGGGGACGAAGATTTTTAAGGCTGTGTGGGTCCATATCTCAAAATGACCCAAAGGTGGCTGTTTATGCCAAGTCAGCCTTCCGGCGTCCCTTTCGGGAACATTCGGCTATTTATGACAAAACAGCATCACCTGACTTATTTATAACTCTTTTTTATCGTTTTTCAAATTAGAAAAGTCAATATTGCAAACACGGCCTTTCAACGTCTCGGGGACGAAGATTTTTAGGCTGTGGGGGTCAACTGGACCAAGTCTTAAAAATGACCCAAAAGTGGTTGTTTATGCAAAGTCAGCCTTCCGGCGTCCCTTTCGGGAACATTCGGCTATGTCTTGATAAAACAGCGTCACCCGACTTCTTTATGAAATTTGACATATATATTTTTGCTATATTTTTTTTTGTAAAAGGGGAAGTTGGACATCACCTGACTTATTTATGAAAAAAAATCTTGACATGTTTTTTTTTATTATTATTATTTGTTTTTGGCTTTTTAGCAAAAGGGGGTTGGACCCGATGAGGGTTGCCTACGTATCTCACATCCGGTGAGAATCAAACCCGCGTAGTTCGGGCCAATGAACTACTTTAAAAGAAGAAAGGAAGCATTTTTTGATTGATTTTCTTTTTACAAGAAACACTTCTAAGATATATTTTTGAATTTTCATTTGCTCTTTTTTTTCTTTATTCTAAAGAAGAAGAAGAAAATATTTTTCGGAATTTTGCTTTTAATAAAAGAAATGCTTCTCAAAATGTTTTTTTTTTGGATTTTGAATTTTCTTTTCAACTTTGAAAAAGAATCCAAATATTTTCGGATTTTTTTTTATTATATATTTTTTTATTTTTTTTTATTTTATTTTTTAAAGAAACAACTAGAAAGACTTTCTAAAGAAGTCAATAATGGAAAATATTTTTGGATTATTTGTTTTGAAAATTGGGATTCTAAAAACTTTTGGTAAGACAAATGTTCTTGCAACAGATAAAGATATATATATACATATTTT